>NC_091469.1:252013643-252613643 GCF_036971445.1 Narcine bancroftii | reverse complement strand
GAAAAGTGACAAATGGAATTTAATCCATAGAAATGTGAGGCAAAGCATTTTGGATGGTGTACATGTTAAGGCAATATACAGTAATTGGGAGGATATGTCGAGAAATGGAGAGTACAAAGGCACTCATCGTTAAAGATAATGTAAGAATATGGTGGATTAAAGGTTTACTGGATACTTTGCTTTATTAGCTGACGAACAAAATATACACAAAGGAGGTTATACTAAAACTATTAACTAAACTGCAAATTACAAGCTATGATCAAGCATTTAAACCCTAGTTTGATTACTTTTGGCCACATATGCGATATAATTGATGGAATAATTAGTGGGGAGTTCATGTATTTTCCAACTGGAGGATAGAATTCTGGAAACTCATTGCCTGAAATGATGCCAGGCCTCCCATCACTTTTAAAATGAACTTGAATGTGTATGTTAAGAGCACAGGCCCAGTTCCGTAATGTGTAATGAGGACCAGCACTCAATCTCAATCATCCCATGAACCACCTTCTGTGACCTACTTTTCTTGGATTTCTATTTCAATAATGGAAACCTTCCTTTTCCCCATTTTTGGAGATTTGTCTGAATATTTTGTTGCGCAACTCTACACCAATTTTTGTTTGCATAAGCTTCCCTGAATGTGTTTTCTTAAGGTGTTACATGTATAGAACATATTTTAAGAATGTTGACTGACTTTTCTAGGTCTTTAAGGCCCAGTGCAAATAATTTTGGAAATATTATCTTTACAGGGAAAGAATATAATTTTAACCTAATTAACACAAATAACCTAGGCACAGAATATGATTATACCTCAATCATGCACTATGGGAGGTAAGTTTGAGACCAGAAACTTGCTTTATGTATTTTTATGTGTTCATGAAAGTGAAAATAACCACCAAGGCTTGTATTGATTCTTCAAACCTACACTCACAATACGTACTGAATAGTTGATCATCCACTTTGGAGGATCACTAAGAGATAACAATGTCCATAGATCTGGTACAACCTAACAGCTTTGGAGTCACCATGGTTAATAGAATCTTAAATTTAAATAAAAGCAATTGCCTTGGTATGAAGGGTGCATAAGTTAAAGTGGATTGAGAGATTTGAAAGGCATGATGATAGAAAATAACAGCAGTCTTTAAAATAAATACTTGATTATTAATGAATATTCATTCCAATGAGACATAAAGACTACATTGGAAAATTGGTTTACCAATGGCAACTGTGTTGCAGTGTGAAATTAAATTCGAGAAAATAATCAGACATAGTCGAGTCAAAAATCATATACTCAAACAGTCACTCGGAGTTTTTGAAAACCCTGCGCGTTCCAAATTATGTCATCACATTGTGACGTCATGACATCACTCAGAACCTCCTGAACCAAATCGATTAAGCCTCTGGTGAGCTGTTACATGGCTACCCCCCCTCTGGTGCCATTACTGTCCACTGCCCTTGGCCAGTGGTCCACGCCTTCGCATCGAGAGTCATGGCAAGGGCCAATCAAGATCGAAATGAGCAGGCTTTAAGTCAGTCAATCTTAAATGTCTCTGGATTCTCCCCAATGTCCAGCACACAAGTTGTATAATCATTTTGTAGCACTCTGAGGAGCTCTCATATGGTCTCTGTAAGGGTGGTCCATGTGCACCTCTAAGCACAAACAGAGACTCAAAGTTGCAGAGTTCCTTTTGGATGAAGGGTGTCATTGATCCATGCCTTGACGTGGGAACCGGGGCTAATTTTCCAAGCCACTCCTGCAGTCTGCCTAAGACTTCAGTCGGTGGCACCTCCTGTCCACGGGCTGTGGGCACAAACACCCCAGGTATAACGAGCGGGGCTCCATAAACCAACTCAGCCGATGAGGAGTTGAGATCCTCCTTGGGTGCCATTCTTATTCCCAGAAGGATCCAGGGAAGCTCGTCCAGCCAATCATGTCCCTGGAGGCGGGTCCTCACTGCAGCCTTCATGTGCCTATGGAACTGCTCCACCAGGCCATTCAACTGTTGGTGGCAGGCTGTCATGTGGTGGAGCTGCATTCCCAGCATCGCGACAAAACATCCCAGCATACAGAGGTAAACTGTGGACCTCTGTCAGAGGTGACATGTGTGGGTAGGCTGAACCGAGATACACAGGCAGAAATAAAAGCTTTGGTGCATGAATCAGTCAATGAGTCCATCATAGGAAACACCTCCAGCCACCTAACAAATCTGTTGATGACCATTAACAAGTACATAGACCCTCGTGACGCTGGAAGTGGGCCAATAATGTCGACATACACATAGTAGAATCTGTGCTGCGGTGGCTGGAAAGGCTGAAGCGGCGCCTTCACGTGCCTTTGCACTTTTGCAGAATGACCGTCCATGCACGCCTTTGCCCATTAGGTGACCTGCATTTTGAGTCAACGCCATACAAACTTGTCGGTTATCAGGTGGACCATTGGAGGGGTGGAACATTTCGCGAATGGCATTGAAAATGCAACATCTCCATGCAGCAGGGATGATAGGGAAAGGCTGACCTGTGGAAACGTCGCCCAGGAGAGTGGTACCTTGCGGCTCAAAGGCTACATCCTCAATTTGCAGATTCGAGTCAGCAGTTCTATAAGCCAGGAGTTCGTCGTCCTGGTGCTGTAGCCCACACCTGGAAAGAGGGAATGTATTGCTTGAACGAAGAAGCAGGACAGAGCATCAGCCACCACATTACTCGAACTGGAGATGTGTTTAATCCTGGTTGAAAACTCGGATATGTAACATCAGTGATGTTGCTGGTGGACTGATCAGGGATCTGATGCCTTCGCGAAGGCAAACATTAGCAGTTTATGGTCAGTAAAAACCGTGAACTCCCTGCCTTACAAAAAATAGCAGAAGTGTCTGACCATTTAGGTACAGCATCAGCAGTTCCATATCGAATGTGCTGTCTTTCATTTCTGGAGGGTGGTGCCTTCTAAAAAATGCTAGAGGCTTCCATTGTCCAAAACCCCAGTCTACTGCTGCATCAGACACATCTGTTGTCAAGGTGGTTGGCACATCCATTTATGGATAGACCAGCAATGTTGCCTTCGCTAGGGCATTTTTGGCCTGCTGGAATGCTACCGTTGCCTCTTCCGTCCATTCGAGTTATTTGGCATCACTGGACATGAGGTCGAAAAGGGGTTTCATAATATAAGCTGCAGAGGGTAGAAAGCAACGATAGAAATTGACCATCCCCACAAATTCCTGGAGTCCTTTGATCATATTGGACCTCGCAAATTTGAGGATGATTTCCACCTTGCCAGGCAATGGAACGACGCTCCAGCTGCTGATCTGATGTCCCAAGAACTCGACAGAGGACTGTCTGAATTGGCAGGGTTTACATTTAGCCTGAACTCCTGTAGGCAATGGCAGAGTAAACGCAGATGCTGCAGGTACTCTTTGCTGGCAACAAGAATGTTGTCCAAGTATTCGAAAAGGAAGTCCATTCCATGCCCCACTGCACCCATTAGTCACTGGAATGTTCTCAAAAATTTGAAGAGGCCAAATGGTCTTTGGCACATCCTCTGGGTTTACAGGTATTTGGTGGTATCCATGCACTGTCAATTTTAGAAAATGTCCTGGCCTCATGAAAATTATCTGTAAAGTCCTTTATATGGGGAACAGGGTAGTAGTCTGCAGTGGTATCATTGAGACACCTGTAATCCACACAAGGTCTCCAGCCTTCCATGACTTTGGGCACCATATGTAGCGGGGAAGCCCACGGGCTATCAGACCTATGTATGATTTGACGTTCCTCCATTTTGTGGAACATTTGTAAGCCACAACTTGTCGGGTGGCAGACATTGGTCTCAGGCATGTAGAGGAGGTCCTTAAATGAGGATGTAGTGTGTGACACCATCTTTGAGTGTGGCAGTGGAAAAATGGGGCATGACAATGTCCAGAAAATCCGGAAGAAGTTTGGCGAATTCGTTGTTCGAATACTCCTCGGAGTCTAGGTACGGGTCAGGTAGTTTGGCTTTTCCAATGCAGAAAGTCTGGAATATTGTGGTGTTCACCAACTGGCACACTTTTAACTCCATCGTCAGTGAGAGGGCTCTGAGGAAGTCAGCACCCAGCAGCAGCTGGGACACAGCAGCAAAAATGAACTTTCATGTGAGCTTATTGTCTCCAAATTTCAGGGTATAGTCAGTGTGCCATATGTACAAATTGAACTGTTAATTTACCACAGTGAGTGCTGGACCCACGCTCCTGATACGGGTGTCAAAGCCTGAAGGAGAAAGGACACTAACCTCCGCACCCGTGTTGACTAGAAATTAGCACTGGGAGAGTTTGTTCCAGACATAGAATCGGCTGTTATGATGCCATGGCGTTTTCCTGGAAGAGTGCAAGGGAGTTGGCAGTGGCGAGCTCCATAACCCCAGCATTGATGGTAAAAACACCAAGTTTTGCAGTTATACATGACATTACTTTTTAATTTTGTGAAATCATTCTCTCCATGAGTCAGGTTCTTCATTATGTGCATCTTGAAGGAAGTGACTTCCTTTGCATCCCTAGCACCATGTTTATTACTGTAAGAATCTTCAGGTCTCAGTTTTGGCTGGAGCCTCCACAAAATTGATGGTTCCTTCCCTGTGCACTGCAGCTGACAATTCTTCTTCTATCAAGAGCACCTTTTTCACATCTTTCCACCTTCCTACTTCCACTCTTACCTGCTACCACTTGGCCCTAATTCCTGAAATCCCCTGCAGTGACTCAAAGCTCAGCAGAGCAAAGATCTGTATCAGATAAATTTACTATGCCACAGTAGTTTGTCCCTGAGAAGGGTGAATAATCTTTGGGACATTTCTCTCTATCCTTACCTTGCATTAGATCCCAGTTTTACATAAGGTATTCCAGTGTAATATAATTGCTGCTCTTAGAGAGATCCAGGACAATCTGCTACCACTACAATTATAGGCTGGAAGTAAAGGGGAGAGAAGAGTTTGAGAAATGACAAACAGGACATGTTCAGGAACCAACAGTAGGGAAAGTTATGTAGATAATTTTTGGAATCAAGTCATAGGGAGAGACAGGTAATGGAGCATGGAAGAGAGGGGGAGTGGAATAATTGAATAGGATTCATGAATTAAAGCAAACTGAGAAATGGTGTTTCGAGAGGCTTTGGATCTGAGCAGGAGAGATGGTGACTGAAAAATTGCTATATATGATTATGTGTCAGATGCTCAGATTTCACATGACCAGAATATCACGTGACTTAACTCTCTTTCTCTCTGCACAAATGCTGCCTGGCCTACTGAGTATTTTCATAATTTCTTAGGGGTGGAGGGAAATGTGGTTCGACAACTTTGTAATTCCAGCAGTTCGAAACTTCAGCCTGTAGAGTAAAACAAGCTGTTCTCCAACTCAATACCTGAAAAAAAAACTTCAAGATAATGCAGAAAATGTAATATTACATGAAATTTCCTTCAGACTACTGTAATGTGTATTGTGCAGCACCCCTTACAGAAACAGAAGGAAAAGAGAGTCCCTTCAGAGACACTGAGTGTCAATAAATTGACCTCCAGTGCTCCCACAGCCTCTGCAACCAAAGAGATTCCTGTTAGATCCATCAGCAGCCTGAGCTCCATTTCCAAAGATCTGACAGGATAGTAAGCTTTCTGTGCTTGAGGCCCTGCAGGAGCCCTTCTTCCCCTCAGCACCCTCACAAATTCCAATTCCTTGTGGTCAAGTCCCTCGACGATAAGTCACTAACTGCCTGCAGCTTGTGTGGATCCTTCAGCGGCTGAGCCCCTTGGTGGTCCGCTACTATGGTCACTATTCTGAAGGGTCATCTCCTCTGCTTCTCCTCAGTGGTGGGTGTTTTCCATGTTTCTGGGGCCCTGCCCTGGTCTGCTTCTCCAAAGTGTCTGCAACCACTTGTAGCCTCTCCCGAGCATTGGCACTGCCCTCCTGAGCACAAACCCTGAGGCAGGATTATTATTAATAAACACCATCAGTTCTATGATTAACATGTCATTTAAAGCCTGTTTGGAGCTGCTGGCAATAGAACTTGACATTGGACTATGCGGAGCAGTGCTGTCTTTACACTCTTTGCTCTCCCAAATCCACAGCAGCCCCACCGTTTTTTTTAAATAATAATAATAACTTATTTCTGCTGTCCACCTTTTTACTGTGTGTGGCCCCCACTATGTTAGGTCACCTACTGCTCAGTCAAGAATACAAGTAATTTTTATATACTGTATTTTACAATGTTTAGATGTATTATACAGTGTTTAGATGTTTAAATGTCTGAATCAAACTCAAAACTTAATCCACTTAAAGCAAGAAAAATTGCTGGTAAGTACCCTGTCTCCTACGTGTCACTGGTAAATCTATGGTTTCTCACCATCCTCCTTCTCCCACCATCCCTCTATCATATCCTTATCTGAGATCAATAGTACCTCTGTTGCGTGCACACAATGACAATTACGGAAGGAAGACACACGCATGAGTTGAAGTCGAAGTCTAATTTATTGCGCTGTCAGCTCTGCTTATATGGATCCCTGGCACTGATGTCAGGGCCCCACATCATTCAGAGCGCCAACCTTGGGTGGCCAGCATTCCCACCAAAGCTCTCCATTTTCCTGCTATGTGGAGGTCATCTGGGATGATGTCCAGTGTCACCCATCTCCCCCCCTGGACCGCATGGTCACCGCCTTTCTCGGCCATTTTGTGGGCTGGTTTGTCTCTCCGTGACCGGTCTGCTACACGACACCCCACCCCCACCCCCACCAGAACCAGCAACCAAGCCATTGTCCATAGCCTTCGGTAGCCTTCCCCTGCATTGTGGGGGAAAAGTGGAGTTACAGTCCAGATCTGCTGGTTTCAGGCAGTTGACAGTAAAGGTTTCCTCCTTACCGCCAATGTCGAGAATAAAGGTGGAAGTATTGTCATTGGTGATCCGTGTGTGCCCCTCCTCATGAACACATACTGACAAGTCTTTAGGTCCTTCGGGGTGCTATGCTTGGGCTAGCTGTGTGTTGGGGGTTGCTGCAGGACCAAGGACCCCAGCTTCTGCCACAGGTTTTTGAGGTTTGCCACAGGATCTTCTGGGTGTTTATTGGTGGGGAGGGGGGGGGGGGCGAGGTACACCCTGGGAATGATCAAAGGTGCACTGTAGACCATTTCCGCCACAGAGGCATTGAAGTCCTCCTTCAACATGGTACAAATTCCCAACAGGACCCAATGCAGTTCAACACCCAATTGGGACCATTGAGCCGGGCCATCAAGCCTGCTTTGAGGTGCCTGTGGAAGTGCTCCACTAACCCATTGTCCTGCGGGTATTATGCTGTGGTATGGTGGAGCTGCATCCCCAGAAAGTTACCCAGCACCACCAAGAATCCAGAGGTGAATTGTGCCCCCCCCACCCTCATCTGAGGTGAGGTGCTCCGGGACCCTGAATTGGGACACACATGTGTCAACGAGGCGCAGGATTCTGTGGTGGTATCAGCCAGCGGGAGCACCTCTGGCCACCTCATGGAGTGGTCCACCTTGATCAAGAGGTATCTCGCCCCACGAAAAACCAGTAGTGGGTCCCACTAAGTCAATATGCACGTGGCTGAACTTGCGCCACGCCGGCTCAAAATTCTGTGTGAGCCCTCTGGTTTGAACCTGCACTTTGCAGGACTGACGGTTCATGTAGGTCTTGGCCCACTGGCTAACCTGTTTATGGAGGCCATGCCAGACAAACCTGTGGGCCACCATTTTGACCGTGGCGCAGATGGTGAGGTGAGCCAGGTTGTGAATGGCCTTGAAATCCTGGCATCTCCTTGCAGCTGGGACAATGGGTTTGGGGCTGCCGATAGAAACGTCACACAGCAGTGTCAGGTTACCTGGACCGACCGGGACGTCCTCCACCCTGAGAATGAAGATGGCTGTTCTATAAGCGGGAATCTCAGGGAATTGTTGCTGTGCTTTGGCAAGGGCCATGTAATTGACCCCTTGAAACAGGGCATGTATCGACTTGATCGTGGGATGTGACAGAGTGTCAGCTACTACGTTGTTTTTCCACGCAATATGTTGAATGTCTGTGGTAAACAAAGGACGAGTATCTCTGTTGTCGGGCCGATCACAGGTCCAAGACCTTACAGAAGGCGAAAGTCAGCAGCTTGTGGTCAGTGAACACCCTGAATTGCCGGCCTTCCAAAAAGAATCGGAAATATCTTACTGTCAGGTACAGCACTAACAGCTTCTGGTCGAAAGTGGTGTATTTGAGTTCTGGAGGGCAGAGGTGCCTGCTGAAAAATGCCAGGGGTTGCCACTGGCCCTCGAAGAGGAGTCAACAGTTAGAGTGGTAGGTGCCTCCAGACTGGGATGGACCAAGATGGTGGCATTGGCCAGCGCGTCTTTGGCACTCTGGAATGTGCTGGAGGATTCTTTGTCTTTTGTCTTGTCAGCCAGCAGCCACTGTAAGTATGAACCTGTGGTAAAAGTTTATCATACTGGCAAATTCCTGCAGCCCTTTTATAGTGCATTGCTTAGTGAAGTGGCAAACTGCCTCAACCTTCTAGGGGAGGGGTATGGCTCCGTGCTGTTAATCCTATGCCCCAGGAAATCAATGATGTCCAGGCTGAAATGGCACTTAATATGTGAAATTGTCAGCCCAAACTCACTCAGCCAGGTGCACGGTTGTCTCAGGTGGGTGGTGTGAGGATATCGTCCATAGATTAACGCAAATGGGAGGTCTCAGCCCACTGTGTCGCATTCCTTAGACCGAAGGGCATGTGAAGAAATTCAAACAAACCAAAGGGGGTTATGATTGTAGTCTTGGGGATGTCCTGGGAATGATCTGGGATTTGGTGGTACCTCCGGATGAGGTCCACCTTGGAGAACACCTGTGCCCCATGCAGGTCTTCAATGTGGGGCATGGGATATCTGTCAGGCCTGTTAGCCTCGTTGAGGCAGTGGTAGTCACCACATAGTCTCCAACCCCCTGCTGATTTGGGCATCATGTGGAGGGGAGAGGCCCAGGGACTGTTGGAGCGCCACACAATCCCCAGCTTCTCCATCTTTCTAAACTCCTCCTTGACCAGGCTGAGCTTTTCAAGAGGGGGTTGGCATGCCCTGGCATGGAGTGAGGGGCCCTCGGTCAATATGTGGTGACTTACCCCATGCTTTGGCTCGGTCACGAACAACTGTGGTGCCACTATTGAGGGGAATTCCACCAGGATGAAGGCAAATTCATTGACCAAGAGTGTTATAGAGTCCAAGTGGGGTGCAGGTAGCTTGGCTTCCCCCTGAGACAGTGTCTGAAAGGTTCTGACGTGCACCAAGCACCATCCTTTGAGGTTGACAAGCAAGCAGTGGGCCAAAAGAAAGTCGCCCCCAGGAGTCCATGTAAAATGACTGTTGCTGAAACAAGGGGGATGGTGCAGGTCCCGAAAGTTCAAATGCAGGAGCTGTTGCTGACCTCAGTGTTGGGCCCTGCTTGCCACTGCAGGTGACAAGACCTGCAGGTGGGTAGGACGCTTATCTAAGGGCCTTTGTCGACCAGGAAACACCTGCTCAACAGTGAGTCTCATACATGGAGGAGATTATCACGTGGGCCAACTGATGCAGCCATTAATGATGGTTGGCCAGGGCGTTTCCCAGAAACCCGCATGGTGGGCTGCATTGACAGGCATCTGCCCCCATCTCTGATAGTAGTAGCATAGCTGTCCTGTGGTGTTCATTTCCCTCTCCACTGGCCTTGATCTTGCCAGGGGTTGTCCATGGGGATTGCTGATGTGGTCTACAACGGCACTAGTGTCCTTCTTCACTCTCCAGAGCATGTCCACCTGGGGGGCTACCCTCCAAACGTTGCTGAAGTCCACATCTGTGAGCAAGAGCCGTATATCCTTGGGAAGCTGATATAGAAAGATCTGCTTAAAGAGCAGGCAAAGCTTGTGGCCCTTGGTTAACATGAGCATCTCGCTCATTAGGGCGGATGGGGCCCTGTCTCACAAACTGTCCATATGCAGCAATTGGGTGGCACGCTCGGGCCAGGAAAGCCCAAAAATGCGAGTTAGTAGCTGTTTGAGGCCCATGTATTATCCTTGCTCCAGAGGCTGCCATAGGAAAGTACGACTCTTGCCGCTGTGTCCTGATTGAGGGTGCTTACGATGTAGAAGTAGTGGGTGTCAACGACAGTGATGTGGTGAAGCTGGAACTGAGCTTCAGATTGCTCAAACCACCCATGCAGCTGTGACACCCAGAACATTTGAAGCCTGAGGGAGACTGGTGGATGGTTGCTGGCTCTACATGATCTATCATCTTTGGATCTAACTGCCGGATGAACCTGTTGGGGTCACCAATGTAGTGTATGCGCTATGAGAAGTATGGAAGGAAGATACACACATGAGGATTCGAAGTCGGAAGACTGATTTATTGGACTGTCAGTTCTGCTTATATGTGCCCCTGGCGCTGACGTCAGGGCCCCACGTCATTGGAGCGCCAACCTCAGGTTGGCTGGTATTCCCGCCAGAGCTCCCCATCTTCTCACCATGCAGAGGTCACCTGGGGTGACGATTGGTGTCACCCCCAGGTCTGCATGGTCACTACGTTCATTGGTCATTTTGCAGGCCGCCAGTTTGCATCTCCGTATGCGGGCCGCTACACCTTGACCATTGTAGTGCCCAAAACTGAACAAAAAAGTACCCAAATGAAGAATTGTCTTCCAGACAGTTGGCATATCCCAATATCCATAATCTTCTGTGATTGCTTTCTCTAACTTGTTTCACTATTCTTTTTATATCATACTTTGATTTATCTTGGATTCAGAATGGATGGCCCAATATTAAACATTTTTTGCACCTTTTAAACCACTGAAAAAATCCAAAGTTCAGGCTCTAATAATGTTAATTTTATTATTCTTTATTGCAGATCTGCTTTTGCCAGAAGAGGAACTTATTCCATGTTACCAAAACCAGATCCAAATGTTCAAATGGGACAGTATAGAGGACTTAGCAGCACAGATGTTTATAAAGTTAACAAACTGTATAACTGTGGTATGTGTAACATTTACAATATGTGATATAGATTTTTTTACATCTTTTGGAAGTTACAAAATGTCAACATAAGCAATTACACTGAACAACAATTTTTTTTTTCAAAAGGTTTGCTTCCTTAAAAAAATGGGGACTATGATAGACAACTTCAAGATCATTTCAGATTTGTTGTATCATGTAGGAAGTTGAAGAAACATTAAATTAACTTTTATTGAATTTAGCATGTTTAATCGCATAGTTGACAGCATAGTTTCCAACAATAGTCACCCAGCATTGATGGGTTCTAGTTGACCTGATGCTACTTTTCCATGGTCGCAATGTCCTTGTGAAAACTTTCACCAAGTTTATCACTAATTGCACCAAGATCAGCAGGTAAGAAGATCAAGTGCAAATGCAGAAAATTAATTTCTAATGATCTGTATGCCGGAAGTAGACTTTAAAAAGTCAAGAACTCACAAAGATAAGTTATATCTAAAAATTGGTATGATATAGGAATATTTTAAGGTAATTTTCGTGATCAGCAGCCCAAAATCCATTAAGTGCACCCAAAAGTGTTCAGGAAGTAAAATCTTCATTGTTATTATTAAGTAGAGATGATCAGAAACTATTTTACAAGATTACTTGCAAATTAAAAATAAATTTCAAGGCAGGCCTGTATCTCACATTTAAGGGAATCCAGTAGATTGCAATGAAAGTATATATGGAGGCAAAAAAAGTCTGTAAGCTGAACATTTACCATATATACGCGTGTAAGAGTTGAATTTTGTCGACCAAATTTTTGGGTAAAATTTAGGGAGTCAACTATTTTTGACCATGGTAAGTACTTTTGACTATGGTAAGTACCTGTGTCACTCAGGGCATCGGGTGTTTGGATGGGAGGGAGATTGAGGTGTCAGGAGCTTGGATGGATGGGTAGCTGGGAGTGTTAGGCACTCTGGTGGGTGGGTGGCCGGGGCCTAGGTGGGAGTCTGCAGTTAGGGGATGTCAGGAGCGGAAAATGGCCAGGGCCGAGGTGAGAGTCCAAGGTCAGGCATAGGGAGCTTGGATTGGAGGTAGCCAGGGCATCAGGAGCCCGGATGGGAGGGCAGTTGGGGAGTCGGAAGTGTGGCTAGGTGGGCAGCCAAGGCCTAAGCCAGAGTCCACTACTAGAGCGAGCAGCTGGGGCCTAGGTGAGAGTCCAGGTGTCAGAGCGCCAGGAGCTCCAGTGGGTGGGCAGCCTAGCGAAAAATATGAAGGTTAACTTTTACACACGATGTATAGAAAATACTAGATTTTAGGGCCAAAAATAGGGTTGTTAATTTTTATATGGTATCGACTATTACACTTGTATATACGGTACTTAAAAGTCACAAATGTAACTGGGGAAAATTTGTTGGTAATGATTAAAGAAATGTAACAGCATCATCAAATTCAATGAAAAGGGATAGTTTGCTTTTCCCTCATTATCCTTTTCAGCAATGCAAACCCTAAAGAATGAACACAATAGATAATCCTAAAGAGAGTGAATAAATCCAAAAAAACACAAAAGCTGCAGATACTGGAATCTTGAGCAAACAATGAACTGCTGGAGGAACTCAGCAAGTCAGGCAGCACCCCATCGGGAGAAATGATAAAGGGTCCTGATCAGATGCAGTGACTGACCAATTCTACTTGTGGCTGAGTTGCTCCAGCAGCCTATTGTTTAAATAATCTAGGACTGTTTTAATGCTACAGAAGCAATGAGAGAAAAAATTTTATAGAAAGGCCTGGGAGATTTAACTAAGGGGCTCTAAGCTACAAAAGTTGGAATATGAGCAAACAATGAACTGCTGGAGGAACTTAATGGCACTTCTTTACTGCTTTTTTTTATTTCAGTCTCAGTAAATGGTCCCAGCTTGACTCATTGTGGTGCGCTATCAAACAGAAGCAAATACACAAAACATAAAGTCTGTTCTACAGACTTCATTCAACATAAACTTCCACAGAGCTGGCTGTGAGAATGCTGTTGCAAGCTCTGATACGGGCTTTGAAGGGCCGGATCTAGCTTATATCCCAGAGGGTGATTGGCAACCGACTGGGTGGGGCTTGGTCCATTCAGGTCGGCTGATTGACAGCTGGCCAGGTGTTGCCTTGTCCTCCAGTGCTCTTCTGCAGGTACACACGTTGCCCCCTGCAGTAGGCTCATGGTGTATCACCACATTTACCCCCTTCTTTAAAACTGTCCCGAGAGGGGAAGTTGCAGTCCATGATCTACCAGAGCCCCAAAACATATATACATTATTTACAAGTTAAGACAGTCCGGCGGCTGTCAGAGTCTCTGCGACTGTTGTAGGGTTGGCTTCTGGTCACAGGTTGGTGAGGGTAAGTGGGAGCTGGGGGCAGGGGCCAGAGCGGTTGGCGTGGTGCAGCATGGTGGGGTGGACAGGGCGGCCAGAGTTGAGGTTTGTGTGTGTGAGGCATTGGAGGGGTGGGTTCATCCCCAACGGTTGGAGTGAGTCCTGGGTGCCTGGGGAGGTCTTGGGTGTCCCATAGCTGTCTGGAGTCATGGGAGTGTGTCAGGCTGCCGTAGTCCTGGGATGAAGGATGCTGTTGTGCTGTGGTGGGTGCTCCTGCTGGTGCCAGGTCCATGGTTGAGACGGTGTCCTCCCTGCCGCTGCTGAACCTAATGTAGGCATAGTTATGGTTTGAGTGTAGGAGGAACCAGGAGTTTGTCCTTGTGTGCCCGCATGTATCTACACAGGACCACCTGTCCTGGGGACGCGAGCCATGCTGGGAGTGATGTTCCTGTCGCTGATTTTCTGGGGAAGGAAAACAGGCGTTCGTGAGGGTTCTCGTTGGTAGCCATGCACAGGAGTGCATGGAACACCTGGAGAGGGCGTCCTGTCAGAACTTTACAGACCACCCCTTAGACTTAAGGGCCACTGCCTTCCAGATTACCCTGTTCTTGCGCTCAACCTGTCCATTACCTCTCAGGTTGTAACTATTCGTGTGACTAGTTGCAATGCCTCTTACTGTTAGGTACTGGCACAGTTCCTCATTCATAAAGCTAGACCCCCAGTCACTGTGGATGAATGTGGGTAGCCCAATATGGTGAAGATCTGTGTCAGTGCCCTGATGATGGTGGCCATGGAGGTGTCTGGGCAAGGGATAGCGAAAGGCAAGCAGGAGTACTTGTCTATGACTGCAAGGAAATAGACATTCCGATTTGTGGAAGGCAGAGGGACCTTGAAGTCTATGCTAAAATGCTCAAAGGACCGAGTGACCTTTACGACATGAGCCTGGGGCGGGCAGAAGAAGCGGGTTTGCATTCCGCACAGACCCAGCATGCCTCAGTCATGGCCCTGACATCCCTGATGGTGTACGGGATGTTTCAGGACTTGATAAAATGATATAAGCGGGTAACACTTGGGTGGCAAAGGGACTCATGCAGTGCCTGCAGCTGATAGTCATGGAGCGAAATGCAGGTCCGGGAGAGGGCATCGGGAAAGTCATTAAAATTCCATGGACAGAAGGGAGTCACGTGATGGAGTAGTGGCTGGACGGTGAACTCCAGCCCTCTCCAGAAAAGTCGGGAAAAACAAAGGAAAACACAAAGGCACAAAAATAAAAATTAAAGAACAGTATAAAGGTGGAAAGAAGATGGCGACGAAAAAAGAAAAATCAAAATCAACGGTAAGAAGAGAGGAAGAGAAGACAATGGAAGAAGAAGGAGAAGGCCTTACCTGTTCGAAGAGGCCCGCGGTGGAGAGAGAAACCCGCTCCCTCAGGTCGCTAGAAAGTGGACTACAAAAATGGCTCGCTGAGCCGAGTAAAAGTGCGCAACCGCGCATGCAAAAAAACACCGACGGGAGGGATGACCAGCTGGGGAGTCGTCTCCACAGCCGGCAATGACAGCTGCAGAGCACCTGCAGCAAGAGGAGAACATAGAAGACAACGAAAACAAGAAAGAAGAGAAGAAAAGGGCAACAAAGAAACAACAGATGGCCAACCCAGAGGAAGAAGAAGAGGAAGAGGAAGAGTACAGTGAAATAGAAGAAGAAGGGAAAGGCAAGATAAAGGATATACTTTCTCTTATTAAAGAATACATGGAGTCATTTTAAGAATGGCAAGTGCAAGAATTTAATGATTTAAGAAGAAGAATAAACAATACAGAAGAGAAAATGAATAAAATAGATATGACCTTAACAGAAATGGGAAAGAGAATGGACAAGATGGAAGAGCGGGAAACAGCAGTAGAAATGGAGGTAGAGGACTTAAAAAAGAAATTAGAGGAATCTAATAAAAAAGTTATAGAGACACAAGAACTGTTAGCTCAGAAAATAGATATAATGGAAAATTAATACAGAAGAAATAACATAAAGATAGTGGGCCTTAAGGAAGATGAAGAAGGCAAGAATATGAGAGAGTTTATAAAAGATTGGATCCCCAGGATCCTAGGATGTCCAGAACTACAGCAAGAAATGGAAATAGAAAGGGCACATAGAGCAGTGACCTTTAAACCACAACCACAACAAAAGCCAAGATCTATTTTAGTAAAATTCCTAAGATATACTACAAGAGAAAAGGTACTGGAGAAGACAATGGAAAAAGTAAGAGAGGGCAACAAGCCACTGGAGTACAAAGTCAAAAAATCTTCATTTATCCAGATATAAGTTTTGAACTCCTGAAGAAGAGAAAGGAGTTCAATACAGCAAAGGCGATTTTATGGAAGAAAGGGTATAAATTTATACTAAAGCATCCAGCGGTATTGAAAATATTTATTCCAGGACAACAAAACAGACTATTCTCGGATCCAGAGGAAGCACGAAAATTTGCAGAACAATTACAAAATAGACTGAGGGATGAAGACGTGTAACGAGAGTACAAAAGACTGCGAACTAAAAAGACACATAAGTTTTGAACTCTTGAAGAGGAGAAAGGAGTTCAATACATCGAAAACGATCTTATGGAAAAAAAACTATTCTCGGATCCAGAGGAAGCAAGGAAATTTGCAAAACAACTACAAAACAACCAGAGAGATGAAGATACGTAATAAGAGTAAAAATGACCACGATTTATATGTATGTGGGTAAAGAGGTATATGTGTGTATATGTATAATGTGCATACATGAATGTATCCGTATTTAGAGGAAAATATAGATAGTATAGACAATAATTAATAAGGGAAGGAAATGGAATAGAGGGAATAAGGAGGGAACTAAAAGAGTGACCTTTGTTACATATGAAAAGTGAAATCTTTTCTGGGGGGGCTGGGTGGGGAGGAGTTGCGGTCACTGCAAAATCAGCTGACGCTTGCGAGTGAATTCGCAAATCCAAATGGAGAGGGGAGATGTGGTTGTCCGACAAGGGATAAAGGACAACTCAGGAGGGGAAGGAGAGATTGGGGCTAAAGAAGTTTTAAATAGGATGTTTTAGGAATGTTGTCTTATAAAGGGTTCAAAACAAGAAGACAGAAATGGATAAGAAGGAAAGGTAATGATGGAGAAACGGAAAGGGAAGATAAACAAAGTATAAAATGGCTACGTTGAACTATATGACTTTAAATATTAATGGAATACATAACCAAATTAAAAGGAAGAAACTGCTAAATTTACTGAAAAAAGAAAAAATTGATATAGCATTTGTGCAAGAAACACATTTAACTGAATTGGAGCACAAGAAATTAAAGAGAGATTGGGTAGGACACGTAACAGCAGCATCGTATAATTCAAAAGCAAGAGGAATAGCTATATTAATTAGTAAAAATGTGCCATTTAAAATAGAAGAGGAAATAATAGATTCACCAGGGAGATATGTAATGATAAAATGTCAGATATATTCAGAGTTTTGGAATCTACTCAATATATATTCACCTAACGAAGAAGATCAAAAGTTTATGCAAGATATCTTTTTTAAGGTAGCAGATACGCAAGGGAACATATTAATAGGAGGGGCTTTCAACCTGAATTTGGATTCAAATATGGACAAAACTGGGAAAAAAATTAACAGAAAGAACAAAGTAACCAAATTTATAATTAAATCGATGGAAGAAATGCAACTTTTGGATATATGGAGGAAACAACACCCAAAGGAAAAGGAATATTCATATTACTCGGCTAGACATAAAACATACTCAAGAATAGACCTATTTTTGTTATCAGCTCGTATGCAAGATAGAGTAAGAAAAACAGAATATAAAGCTAGAATACTATCAGACCATTCACCCTTAATATTGACAGTAAAGTTAGAGGACATCCCTCCAAGAATGTATAGATGGAGATTAAACCCCATGTTACTTAAAAGGCAGGATTTTAGAGAATTTATTGAAAAACAAATAAAAATGTATTTTGAAATAAATACGGAATCAGTGGAAGATAAGTTTATACTATGGGATGCAATGAAAGCATTCATTAGAGGGCAAATAATGTTATGTAACCAAGATGAAGAAGGACTATAATCAGAAAACAGAGCAGTTGGAAAGGGAAATAGTAAATATAGAAAAAGAATTAGCAATGAAGGAAGATACAGCTAAAAGAAGAGAATTGGCGGATAAAAAAATAAAATATGAAACACTACAAACATATAAGGTGGAGAAGAATATAATGAAGACAAAACAGAAATATTATGAACTAGGTGAAAAAACGCACAAAATCCTAGCATGGCAGCTTAAGACAGAACAAGCTAAGAAAATGGTATTGGCATCAAGGAAAAAAGACAAACAAATTACATATAATCCAAAAGAAATTAAGGAAAACTTTAGAGAATTCTATGAACAATTATACTGAACTGAAAATGAAGGGAAAGAAGGAAAAATAGATGAATTTCTGACTAAAATTGAACTACCAAAACTACAAATAGAGGAACAAAATAATTTAACGGAGCCATTTGGAATAGTAGAAATACAAGAGATAATAAAAAAATTACCAAATAATAAGACACCAGGAGAGGATGGATTCCCAATAGAATTCTACAAAACATTTAAAGATTTATTAATTCCGCCCCTCCTGGAAGTAATCAACCAGATTGATAAAACACAAAGCTTACCAGATTCATGTAAAACAGCAATAATTACAGTAATACTAAAGCAAGGGAAAGATCCACTCTCACCAGCGTCATATAGACCAATATCTTTACTTAACACAGATTATAAGATAATAGCTAAACTATTAGCAAACAGATTAGCAGAGTATGTACCGAAAATGGTAAATTTAGACCAAACTGGATTTAACAAAAAAAGACGCACAACAGACAATATTTGTAAATTTATTAATTTAATTCATGCAGTAGAAGGGAATAAAGCACCTACAGTAGCAGTTGCTTTAGATGCAGAGAAGGCCTTTGACAGAGTAGAATGGAATTATTTGTTCAAAGTATTGCAAAAATTCAATTTACCAGAGAAGT
The DNA here is from genome assembly GCF_036971445.1 of Narcine bancroftii. NCBI lineage: Eukaryota > Metazoa > Chordata > Chondrichthyes > Torpediniformes > Narcinidae > Narcine > Narcine bancroftii. The sequence goes on along the minus strand of NC_091469.1, from coordinate 252,595,294 downwards.
ATATTAATTGGATCAAAGCATTATATAAGGGACCGTTAGTGAAAGTGACAGTAAATGGACATGTATCAAAGCAATTTAACTTAAGCAGGTCAACACGGCAGGGATGCCCACTATCACCTTTATTGTTTGCGTTAGCTATAGAACCACTAGCAGAATTGATAAGAACAGAAAATAATATAAAAGGAATAAAAATAAAAGACAAGAAATATAAAATCAGTTTATTTGCGGATGATGTTATAGTGTACTTAACAGAACCAGAACTATCAATAAAAGAATTATATAAGAAATTGAAGGAATATGGAGAAGTGTCGGGTTACAAGATAAACGTAAATAAAAGTGAAGCAATGCCTATGAATAATGCGGATTTCTCAAAATTTAAGAAGGAATCACCATTTAGATGGCAAATGCAAGCAATAAGATACCTAGGTGTACAAATAAACAAAAATCTCGGCCAACTATATAAACTCAATTATTATCCACTAATGAAAAAATTACAGGACGATTTAAAGCATTGGAAAGATTTACCACTAACACTAATAGGAAGAATAAACTGTATTAAAATGAACATTTTTCCAAGGATATTATACTTATTTCAGGCATTGCCAATACAACTGACAGAGAAATTCTTCAAGGAGTTAAAGAAAATAATAAGGAAATTTTTATGGAGAGGGGGGAAACCAAGGATAGCACTAGATAAATTAACAGAATGGTATAAACAAGGAGGCTTACAACTGCCAAACTTTAAAAATTATTATAGAGCCGCACAATTAAGATACCTATCAGATTTTTATCAAACAAGGCAAAAGCCAGACTGGACGAGATTAGAATTAGATAAAATAGGGGAAAAGATACCTGAACACATATTATATAAATGGGATGAAAAATTGGTGCAACATAGAAGTTCTCCAGTATTACATCATCTCCTCAATATTTGGAAGAAGATTCATGTAGAAAGAAATAAAACAAATTATCAATTACCAAAACTAATATTGACGCAAAACAAGTTACTCCCTTTTACAATAGATAACCTTTCCTTTAGAGAATGGGGAAAAAAAGGGATTAAAAGAATAGAAAATTGTTTTTCAGGAAATAGATTCTTATCCTTTGAACAAATGAAAGATAAGTACAATATAACTCAAGATACAGCGCTGGCATATTACCAATTGAGATCCTACTTGAAGGATAAATTAGGAAGCAGTTTGAGTTTGCCAGAGGGAAGTAACCTTGAATATGTGATTACAGATACAATGATAATCAAAAGATTTATAACAAATATGTATATTAAACTGCAAGAAAAGGAGAATGAGGAAACAAATGGTAAAACTAAACAAAAATGGGAACAAGATTTAAATATAAAGATAAAAAAGGAAACATGGGTGAAGTTATGCTCCGGAACGATGAGAAATACAATAAATACGAGGTTACGTATGATACAATATAACTGGATACACAGGCTATACATTACACCTCAAAAGTTAAATAAATGGGATCCAACAGTATCTGATAGATGTTTTCGATGTAAAAAAGAAATGGGAACAACAATTCATGCAATCTGGACATGTGAGAAAGTAGAAAAATTTTGGGAAGATCTAAATCAGATATTAAATAAAATATCAGAAAACAATATACCAAAGAATCCAGAGATCTTCCTCCTAAGTAACATAAAAAACAAAGAATTTGGAATTGATTTGGAGGATGCACAAAAAAGATTTGTTAAGATAGCTCTAGCCGTAGCAAAAAAATGTATTATGTCAACCTGGAAATTGGAAGATAATTTGAAAATACAACAATGGTATATAGAAATGAATAAATGTATTCCATTAGAAAAAAATAACATATAGTTTAAGAAATAATATTGAAATATTTGAACAAATATGGGAGCCATACATGAAACACAATAGCAAAAACCTACCAGGGACAATCATTACCTAAGTTAACGGAAGGAAAAGGAAATGAAAAGAATGGACTCAGTAGAATTTCTGGTGTATTTTTATTGAATGACAACATTGTCTGACTGGTTTAATGTATCCTAGATTTTATACCTTAAATGGACGGGAGGGGGGAGGTAGGGAGGTTGGGATGGGAGGAGGGGTGGGGGGGAGAAAATGTCACTGTATATGTGTGAAAAGGAAAAAGTGTGTACCATGGTTAATGAATTTATGGTGTGAAAAATAAAAAAAATTTTTTAAAAAATTCGTGGACAATAATGGATTTCGTAGCTGCAATTTGCCAGCTCAACTCTCCAGCACAAGATCTTATCATTCTTGATCTTGCCCCTGTGAGTGGTGTTGAACATGAACGCCACAGTATGCTGGTCAGTGAGGAGGGTGAACCTCCTGCCAGCCAGGTAGTGGCATCAATGGCGGACCACTTCCATAATTGCCTGGGCCTCCTTTTCAATGGCGGAATGCCATTGAATGCTCGGAACCGTGGAGGGTCCTGGAGAAGTAGACGACTGGGCGCCCCTCCTGGTTAAGGGTAGCAGCAAAGGCTATGTTGGAGGCATTGCTCTCCACTTGGAAGGGGGAGTCCTTTTCCACAGCAATCATCGTGGCATCTGTGATATCCTGCCTGATGCGCTTGAAGGCTGCCTGCGCCTCAGGTGGGAGAGGAAATGTTGTGGCCTGGGCCAGTGGGTGGTCCTTGTCTGAGAAACAGGGAACCCACTGTGAGTAGTAGGAGCCAAAGCATCTACAGAAGGCTTTGAGCATGGGGGGAGGGGCAGCTCCATTAATGGGCGCATCTGTTCTGGATCTGGGCCAATGTCACCATGTCCCATAATGTATCCCAGGATGGCGAGGCGGGTAGTACTGAACACGCACTTTTCTTTATTGTAAGTGAGGTTCAGCTGCTCAGCCATCCAGAGAAATTTCTCCAGGTTTGCATCGTGGTCCTGCTGATCGTGGCTGCAAATGATGACATTATTCAGGTACGGGAATGCTGCCTTTAGCTGGTGTCAGCCTACCATGTGATCCATCTCCCGCTGGAAGACAGACACCCCATTCGTGACCCCAAACGGAACTCGGCAGAACTAGTAAAGGCGCCCGTCTACCTCAAAAGCGTTGTAAGGCTTGTCCCGCAGGTAGATGGGGAGTTGGTGATAGGCCGACTTCAGATCAGTCGTGGAAAAGACCCAGTAGCGGGCTATCTCATTGACCATGTCAGCTATCCTTGATAAGGGAAAGCCATTCAGCTGGGTGTACCAATTGATGGTCTGGCTGTAATCCATAACCATCCTCGGCTTGCTGCCCCTCCTTGACCACCAGGACTTGGACTCACCATGGGCTGTTGCTGGGCTCTATGTGACCTTCCGCCAGAAGCCGCCTCACTTCTACCCTGATGAAGTCTCTGTCTGCAGCGCAATAGTACCTACTTCTGGAGGCTATCAGTTTGCAGTCTGGCATGAGGTGTGAGAAGAGGGCAGGAGGGGCAATGTGCAGCATGGAGAGGTCACAGGTTGGCCGGGGCTGATTGAACAGCACACTGTGGAGCGTGAGTGGGGGTAAGGGCCCTCTGAAGGCGAGGGTGATGCTTTGCAGATGGCATTGAAAGTCTAAGCCCAGGAGGACTGGGGTGCAGAGTTTGGGCATGACCAGGAGCCTGAACCTGGTGTATGTCTCCCCCCCCACAGTCAGATTGGCAGAGCATTGCCCAAGGTTATTAATAGTTCGGTCCTGGGCGGAGAAGGCGATAGAGAAGGTGGTGGGGTGAATTTTGAGTTTTAGGGAGTGGGTCACATTCAGGTGAATAAAGCTCTCGGTGCTGCCACTGTCGATTAGGCACCTCGTTACCTGCCCATTGATGTTTTTGTCCACTGTATGGTCTTGGGCCACAGCTGCTGTCTGTGCTGACTATGCGGAGGCCTGGGGAAACCTGGAGTTGAAGGCTTCGGTGTGCAGGGCAGCTGCCTCCAACGTTCGGATGACCTGTTTTGGCCAGGGAGTAGATATTGTCCTCTAGCAGCCTCTGCCTGACAGCTCTGATGCATAGACCCTGGATGAGGACGTCTTTGATCAACCTTTCGACCTCCCTTTTATTCACCCCGGGTTCTGCCAGACACGGTCGGGCTAACTCACATAGGGCTTCCAGTTAGGACTCGACCGTCTCTCCGGGAAATTGGGCACAAATACTCAGAAGGTACCTTGCGAAGACTATGTTTGTGGAAGTTTTATACATGGTCACTTGGGTGTTCATTGCTTCCGAGTATCCAGTGCATTCTTTGAATGCCTGGAAGGCTCGGGGACCCGGCTTCGAGCGGAGTAAAACGAGCCTTTTTCTGTCAGAGTCCAGGATGTCGTCAGCGTGTGCCTCAATGATTGCTTTGACCGTGTGTTTCCAAATTTTGAAGCGTGCCTGCATTTCCAGGTGGCTTGGGTCAACTTTGAGGCTCCCGGAACTCAGGAGCTTCTCCATAGCAGCTTCAAATTTTATGTTGAATAAATTATGGTGCACTATCAAACAGAAGCAAACACACAAAACATAAAATCTGTTCTACAGGCTTTATTCAACATAAAATTCCACAGAGCTGGCTGTGAGAATGCTGTTGCAAGCTTTGATACGGGCTACGAAGGCCAGATCTAGCATATCCCAAAGGGTTATTGGCAGCCGACTGGGTGGGGCTTGGTCCATTCAGGTCGGCTGATTGACTGCCAGCCAGGTGTTGCCTTGTCCTCCAGTGCTCTTCTGCAGGTACACAGGTTGTCCCCTGCAGTCGGCTAGTGGTGTATCACCACACACGTTGACTGACTATTTCTCCCCATGATGCTTCCAGGCTCACTAAGTTTCTCCAGTCATTCATTGTTTACCTGGGATATCTGTTTCCTATTTCTATTCTGCACCAATGACATCAATATGATCTTTGCTTCTTCTCAAGTCTGCCTCCCTCTTTCGACATCTATCCATGAACTGCAAAAATCACCATCTTTCTCACTCACATTCTTTTGCTCAAGGAGACAAAATTTTCTTAACATCAGCTGCATGTTTCTGTCCCCTCATCTAATAGTGAGAACTTTTGTAAATAGTCCTCTTTGAAGCAAAATACTAGAAAACAACCACCAAGGTACAAGTGCTAATTCTAACTGGAATGACCCCACTGGAGTCATTACTGAAAAGTCGCATGTGGTCTAAGAATGATGCACAGTTCCACTGGCAGTGCTTCCAACTTAAAATTTGTCGTTTCACTTTTCCATGTATCAGTCTCTTTGAAACTGAGGCATAACTAGGATGGGGAGAAGGTGAAAAAGAAGTTAGGTTTATTTGCATCAGACATTGCTAAGCACCATTGAAGTAATTTGGTGCAGCAAAAAGTATAAATGGGAGACAAAACCGTTAATACAGCTGGATATATTCAAAATGGATGTGTTTTCAGCTCATAAATTCTTTGAGCTGCCCATTGCTTTTTCTTGTCTTCCAGTTTAGTTTCGAAACTTAGGCAAATTGATACCACAATGGGTATCAAGAAGCATGACATAAAATCTTAATTCTGCTTATTCTCTCTGCTGTTAACGAATAAATAAAGTTTAAAAAAAATTCTCTCTGCTGTTGTTTCCTGGCCTGCTGAGTGTTCGCTTTATTTCAGAATGTTGTTAGAATGTATTTTAGCATTATATTTTTTTTTTCTTTTCTTTTTCTTTGGCTTGGCTTCGCGGACGAAGATTTATGGAGGGGGTAAAAAGTCCACGTCAGCTGCAGGCTCGTTTGTGGCTGACAAGTCCGATGCGGGACAGGCAGACACGATTGCAGCGGTTGCAAGGGAAAATTGGTTGGTTGGGGTTGGGTGTTGGGTTTTTCCTCCTTTGCCTTTTGTCAGTGAGGTGGGCTCTGCGGTCTTCTTCAAAGGAGGTTGCTGCCCGCCAAACTGTGAGGCGCCAAGATGCACGGTTTGAGGCGTTATCAGCCCACTGGCGGTGGTAATGTGGCAGGCACCAAGAGATTTCTTTAGGCAGTCCTTGTACCTTTTCTTTGGTGCACCTCTGTCACGGTGGCCAGTGGAGAGCTCGCCATATAACACGATCTTGGGAAGGCGATGGTCCTCCATTCTGGAGACGTGACCCATCCAGCGCAGCTGGATCTTCAGCAGCGTGGACTCGATGCTGTCGACCTCTGCCATCTATATAGCATTATATACAACAAAAATATCTAATCTCTTTGTCTTGTTTGACAGTAATTACAAGTGATATTTTTCTAGTGCTTCTACTCTTTTGCCAGTAGATGGTGCGTATGGAAAAGCAGAATAGAGACAGAATGTCTTAAATGCCACTGCCAGTGTTTACTGCCCATTTCCACTGATCTTGAGAAGATGGTGATGAATCACTTTTTTGAACTACTGCAGTCATTCTGATAAATTACTCTCACAGTGAAGGTTTTCAACATATAGATTAGACACTGAAGAAGGAACAATAACATTGAGTCCACATGATGTGGAACTTGGGGACCTGAGGTGTTCCCATGTGCCTTCTGTCTTTGTCTTTCTTGGCAGTAGAGTTTACTGGTTTGGTAGGTGTTGTTTGCATTGGTAGAGGTCGTGCAACAGACCTTGCAGCTGTGATGCTATGGTACACACTGCAGATACAATAGAGGAGGTGCCAGTCAAGTAGGTTGCTTTATTCTGGATGTTGTCAGACTTCTTGATTATTTTTGGAGCTGTATTTGAAACTATTATACCACAGACCTTGAGGTTGGTGTAAAGGCTTTGTGGACTCAGAGCATTTCATTCTGTGTGGATACACAGCCTCTGATTTGCTCAGGCAATAGAACTCATTTGACTTTAGACATCATTTCCTCTTACAGACAAATGTATGAATTAGGTTTCCCTGAGTGAACAGATGAAAACCTTGGGGGCTGGGTACTCTAACTGGATCCTTCTTCCCCTTCTTTCTGTATTTGTCTAATTCATGTTTAGATCTGCTGTTTAAATCTGTTTAGATCAAGACCAACTTTTATTGCCCATCTTTAAATGCTCTTCAGAAGATGATGGTGAGCCACTTTCTTGAACCACCACAGTCCTTATGGTGAAGTGTTTGAACAAGGCAGTTGGGGAAGGATTTCCATGATTTAGACCCAGCAATAAAGGCACAATGATTTATTTTCAAGTCAGAATAGTGTGGCACTTTGGGAACCACACAGGCAGTGGTATTCCTAGGCAATCCTTCAGGCATTATCACAGAATGTTATAGACATTTAGATAACAGCCAAACCTAAATGGAATTTCCATTACCTCAGAAATATGTATCAGATGTAGGGTCCACACAACACGTAGGTGGAAGGCTTACAGCAAGATATCAGAAAGTTCTTTCTTTCAAACAATCTCTTGTAATCAAAGATTACCTGTTATCCCTTTAGTTTTGTGCATTCTGATGCTAGAATAATGAGACCAAGGTAATAACCTCAATCTCTTGCACAGAGGAATGATTGGTTGATGATATAGGTAGTTTATGAGGTGATACAATTGTTCAATGTACTCCAAAAACCACCTCACAACATTCATTTATTCATCATTGATGCACAGTGGTTTTAGTGCCATCTACAAATTGCAGTGCAGTGACTTACATGAATCATAACCTCCCAAATCTATGATTTTCACCATGAAGGATGAGGGTTCAGTTGCTTGGGAATATCACGACCTGTGTGGTTCCCAAAGTCCCACACCATCCTGACTTGGAAATATATTGTCATGCCTTTGTCATTGGGTCTAAATCTTGGAACTCCCTCCCCAACAGCCTTATTGGAAGCACCTTCACCATAAGGACTGTGTTGGTTACAGGAGTAATTAAGATTTGACAAATCAAGGACCACTAGAAATAAGGGAGGCAGAGATACTGTATATATCAGAGGTATAAGAAGGTCATGGATATTTTCCAGGTGCCAGATCCTGCATGTAACATAGTTTCATCAGCCTAAATTCGCAATACTTAATGTTAAAGCAACACCAAATAATACTGAGTATCCTGAAATGAAGCAAATCTACAGGTGCTCCTTCAAATAGCCAAATGCACTTTTTAAAACTTTGTTCTGAAGTACCGTTGTCCAATTTTTCCAGTCAAACATTGCCCTCTATCATTCCCCCAATTTACTCTGAACCCATGACAAAATTCCTCTGAAAACCAGTAAAGCCTTGAGTTAGTGTTTGAAAATTGATATAGCAGCTCTCTTTTTAAAATAGTTTTATTGATATTTAAAGTATAAACAATTGAATGAGACAATTATACAAAGTGCAACAAAATTAGAAGAAAAATATTACAAATATGATCATAATTAAGGAATCCAGAGCACATTCTTAATAATAAAATAAAGCATAACAACAAAATACAAAAGAAAAAAAAAAGTTTAAAAATTTCAAAACCCCTTCCTCTAAGCAAGGTTGAAAATTGATAAACTCCGATTATCTGAAATGGTTGAGACCACACCTATGTTGGATAAATGGTTTTTTTGGAGAACTGGTCGTTTTTTTTTTAAAGTCCAGGAGCAACAATATATCAACTGTATCAATGTTTAAACAACAAGGGAGGGCTTTTTAAATATAAAAATAATATTAAATTTTTACCAAAGAATGCTGTCTGCCACCAATCACTACTGCCAATCATCAAGCCCTCCCAACTGCCTCCACTAATCCCCAACACATCCCCACCAGTGCTGCTGATCCCCAGGGAGTCTTCCCCGGCCAGTGGAACACTTACTGGTGAGTTGGCAGGCTCCTGTCTCCCTGGTAACTAGAGCTCCTGATGCCCAAGTCCCGACTCTGAATCCTCCCCAAAGCCTACTGCACATGTACACCAGGGAGTCCAGTGTGCATTTGCGATAGAAGGCCAAGGGGATGATTCAGAGTTGGTGTCAGGCGCTCCAGAGTGCTGAGTAGGGAGGGAGGAAAAGGGAGGGGAGAGAGGGAAGGAAGGGGAAAGGGAGGAAGGAGAGAGGAGGGAGGGAAGGGGAGAGGAGGGAGGGAGGGAGGGAGGGAAGGGGAAAGAATGCCACTGAGCCCAAGGTCCAACTCCTGCCCAGGATGCTGCTCTCCTTGATGACGCCAGGACAAGGGAATTATCCGACCACTTGTAGCTGGGAGATAGTGGCACACAGTTTGAGAGCGAGAGTTGGAGAGAAAAATCAGTTGGGTAAGGTAACAAAGAAATGGAAAGAGAGAGGAGATTTTCCTGAATCTTGGACAATCATTCCAATTTCATGTTGAGTGAATTTTTTTCAACCAGTGAGATCAGTTCGGCTCCATAAAATTTTCAAATAAATGAGTATTTTGAAGAATCTGATTTTGGAAAATCAGGTTTGTACTGAATATGAATCAAGTAACTACTTGGAGATGGACAACACAGTGTCAAAATTCCAAAACAACACTAAATATTAAGATTATAATAGTAGTCCATAAATGAGCCCCATGTCTTTTGGAAATTATATTTGAATCCTTGATAGCATATCTAATTTTTTCTAAATTTAAGCAAGACATAATATTATTTAGCCACTGTGCACGTGTAGGTGGGGTATTATCTTTGCATTTTATCAAAATTCCATGTCTGGCTATCAATGAAGTATATCTTGAAAACTGACTAAATCGTGATAAGAAATATAATATGCTCAGTAAAGAAGAATCTGGATTAGATACAAAGAGCAAAGGATCATCTGCAAATAAGGAAACTTTATGCTAAAAATATCTTCACTCTCAAAGGGCAATTGCTAGTGGTTCCAAAACCAAATAAAAAGCAGTGGACTTAAAGGGAAACTTTGATGAGTACCCTGTTCAAGATTAAATGGCTTTTATCGCTAAAGATTAGTAAGAACTAAAGCAGTAAATATAATAATTTAATCCATTTAATAAAACTTGGTCCAAAATAAAAATTTTCCAGGTTCTCAAATTAATAACCCCACTCCACCCGATCAAAATCTTTCTAAGCATCTAATGAAAGAACACATTCAGTGACAGGAGTGGGGGATAAATATAAAATATTCAATAAATGGTCATATTAAAATAAGAATAACAATTTTTAATAAAACCAGTTTGATCTTCAGAAATGATTGATGGTAAAATATTTCCAGTCTATGGGCCAGTGCTTTACCTAGTACCTATTATGTTGCTCTTGTCAACATTCAATAAAAAATAGGCCTGTAAGAAGCACATTCAAGTGAATCTTTCCCCTTTTTCACAATGAAAGAAATACAAACTTCATTAAAAGTTAGTGGAAGATTGTCTTGTATAAATGAATAATTAAGGACAGAACTTAATTGAGGCACAAGAAATTTAGAAAAAGATTTTTAAAATTCCACAGGATACCCATCAAGTCCTAAGGATTTACCTGATTGGAAAGAAGAAATAGCAAAAAAAGTATTTCCTCTTGTGAAATAGGTGCCTCCAGACTCATAGTCATGCTGAGAGCATAGGGAAGACTAAAGCTGGTGACAGCGGCAGAGTGTTGGGAGTTTGAGGGAAAGAAACATGTTGTGAGGAGGAATCCAACATCTTTTGCAGAAGTAGCAATGGTGAGTGGGAGCAACACAAATAGGTGAAAAATGAACTTTACAGCTCTGATAGGCAAATTGGAATAAAGGAATTCCAATTTGCAGTACTGTACCAAAAAAAAAGTAAAATAACTTGCATTTCCAGGTTGGTAAGCATTGGAAAGCAAAGCCTACCACCAAATAATATGAAGAAATACCAGAGCAGATAGGTCAGAGTGAGCAAATCAGATGGACCTGAGAATTTTTTTTGAAAATGGGAGAGGAATTAGAACACACAACAGTTGGGAACTTAGAAAAGAAACCACTTATTTGAGTGGTACAAAAAAGTGAGGAATCAATATGTTGTCACAGGAATTCATGCCCTGAATCTATAAGACATAAATTTGAGGGACTAATTTCGAGAGCTTTGAGGTAATGGATGGAGCTCTATAAAACTCGAGTTAGACCACACTTATAGTGTTGTGTTTAGTTCTGGTTGCTTTTTTAAGTATAGGAGGGATGAGGAAGCTTTAGAAAGGGTGCAGAGGAGATTTACCAGGGTGTTGCCTGGATTAGAGAACATGTCTTATTAGGAAAGGTTGAGTGAGCTAGGGCTTTTCCCTTTGGAGCAGCAGATAATGAGAGGCGACTTAATGGAGGATTTATGAGAGAAGATAGAGTGGACAGCCATCATCTTTTTCCCGGGGCAGGAGTGACCAATACCAGAGGACATGTTTATGGTGAGTGGAGGAAAGCTTAGGGGAGATGTTAGAAGGAGGATTTTTATCCAGAGAGTGGTGGGTACCTGGAAAGCACTGCGGGAGGTGCCTGATACAAAAAGGATATTTGGATCAGAATATGGATGTAAAAAGGAGGGAGGGATGGATTAGATTGATCGTGGAGTACAGGTATATAGGTTGGCACACCATTGTGAGATGAAGGGCCTGTACTGTCCGACTTGGTTCTATGTTTTATGCCCCAAATGAATAAAACATATTTCAATTTTGAACCTATTATGCCCCAGCAGTTTTTGCTGAATAAATGTTTTGACAATTGCCAGATATTTACAACAGGCCCATTACGTAATCTGAGTTTGATATTTATAGCTTTGCTTGCAGTGAATCGTCTACCTCAAAGATCTTTGTATATTGCATCAGGCATATCTTGATCTCATGCTCACTTCTCTTTCATCTGGTTCAATTTTGGTCTCTCAACCCTCACTTCAAAGTTAATAATATCCTATATATTATTTCTGTTTTTCTGATCTCTTCATTTAGATCAAACTCTCTCTTGGCTAATATTCTCTATGATTTTTTGCAGATTATTTTTCTCACCCAATCTAATATAATCTTCTTCTGCCCATCATGTATCCTCGTTCTTTGCATTTTGTCCAGGAAAGGTCCTCTGACATAGTGACTCCCAGGAATTTATTTTAGCTCGCTCTCTCCATCTCTAATCCCCTAATGATCACTGGATTTCCCTCTGGTTTTCCCCTACTAAATAATCAGCTCCTTGGTTTTGGTGACATTGGTTTGAGGTTGCTGCTAATACACCATTCAGTCAAGTTTTCAATCTCTCTCCATCACCCCTTTTTGTACAACCCACTACCATGGCATCGTCAGCAAATTAATATTCCTTGATGTCACTATTTTAGAGGAATCTTTTCTGGACCCACACAAATGTCATCAAGAAGAAAGCATATCAGTACTTCTTTCTCCTCAGAAGTTTGTGGAGATATGGTGTGACATCGAAAACCTTGGCAAACCTCTCGAGATGTCTAATGGAAAGTGTACTGACCAGCTTCATCAAGGCCTGGTGAGTGGGCACCATTACCTCCAAGCAGAAAGCCCTGCAAACAGTAATGGACACAGCCCAGTACATCACACGCAAAGCTCCCCACCAACGAGAAACACTGGCATCAGAGAGCAGCAACAATCAACAAGGATTCACATCACCTAGGACATGCTCTTTTTTCACTTCTGCCATCAGGATTAGGAACATTTGCTGAACCTCCACCATCAGACTCCAAAACAATAAACTCAGAGACTCATTTAAGGACTTTGCACATTATTTATTTTCCTTATTGCACAGTCACTTTTCTTGCATTTTTTTCTTTGTTTGCATCTCTCTCTTTTATGTATCTTTTATTAAGTTCAGTTTTTTTTTTGCACCACTGACGATTAGAGGTTCTGCCTAGCCCACAGGAGGAGGAAATCTCAGTGTTGTATGTGATGGCATGTGTGAACTCTGACAATAAATCTGAACTTTGAACTTTGATTAATGCAAGGTAATTTTTCAAACTGTACACCATTTTCATATTTTTGTTCATAACATTACAAACATCAATTTTTAAAAAGCTGGATATCTTCAGAAAACCCACCGTTGCTTAATATAATTGTAATCATGTTTGTATTGTTTCTTGTATATCTTTTCATATACCCTATATTATTATTTCAACATGAGGCAAATAATAAGGTTAGTTTAATGTTAGTGTAGAGTCCAGGCACCTCACTGACAAAAGGCAAAGGAGGAAAAACCCAACACCCAACCCCAACCCACCAATTTTCCCCTGCAACCGCTGCAACCGTGTCTGCCTGTCCCGCATCGGACTTGTCAGCCACCAACGAGCCTGCAGCTGACGTGGACATTTTACCCCCTCCATAAATCTTCATCCGCGAAGCCAAGCCAAAGAAGAAAAAAAGAAGAAGAGTCCAGGCCTTAATAGCCTTTGTCAGAATCCACAGGTGCCTGGTGTGGTGAAATTCAAGCTTCATGTTCTGTCAGATACCAACACAAAAATGTGAGCACCTCAAATAGTCTATGCTATTAGCTCGATATGCATGTGTGTATGACACAAAAGGTGAAATGTAATGTTATTTAAATGATAATAAATATGTGCATTTGGCATGCAATGGAGAGACAGCAACAGAGATTTACCAAGATGCAACCTCTTAAAAAGAAATAGTACAAATAATTATTCAAAGGATTGGGTCTTCTTTTGATGATCAGTGCTGAGTCTGAGGTGTTGTGATCGAAATGTTTAAAGGTATGTTTCAGTGGTTGAATAGCGAAGAAGGAGTGGCCAAAATGCAAGGAGAAATGTGAATTGTTTAAAACAGAAGAAAAGTATACACACAAGGGATCATGAGTTTTTGGATTCACTGACAGAAAAAAATAATGTTGTCAATATTGAAATTAAAATTAGAATGCATAGCCCAATAAAGGAAAAGTGATTTGTGGATAATATTTGCTTTTGTGGAAAGTTAACACCAGTATTCACATTTTCTGTATCTCCCATCAACCCATCTCTTTCATGTCTTTCACTCTATCACTCTAAATTTCTATTTTAAAAAAGCAGAATGCAGCTTTGCTGTGAGTTTGAAATAAAAGCAGGAAATGCTGAAAATAGCAGGTCACGCATTATCCATGGAAACAGAAACATAATTAATATTTCAAGTTAATATTCATTCAGAATCTCTTACTGTCTCACAAAAGTTTTTCCTCTATTTATTCCCTGACTCTTTTCCCCATCTCTTTGGCCCAAGATATTAAAAAAAATAGATAGCAAGTCATGCATTTAAAGTGTACAGCAGTGGCTGTAAAGCACTCTGAAATACACTGAGAGCTACATAGAAGATGCTGCATCTATCCAAGTTCTTCTCTCATTGTTTCTTTTTGGTGCAGTCGAAGAAATGGGGTAAAACAAGAGTGTTGGTAAAGAAGAATAACATGGACAGATAATAACAAAGGCATTGACAATAATAAAAAAATCCAAGGATGTCATATGACAGGAGTAGACTGTTTAATTTTAAATAGCATTAAGGAGTCAACAAATGTTGGAAAAATATATAAGAATGCTTTGAACAGTGACATAAATTAAAATAATGAAAATCATAAGGAAAGGCCAGCTAACTTTGCACATGGAGTTGTTAATTGTAAGTGAGTTAAGATTGTAATGACTTTGGGCATAAAGTTAACGGCTTCCTATTTTAATCTCAATGCAGTTTGGGAATGACCTTCACCAAGACATTGTATTAACGTGTGTAGTATGTGATGTCAAAATTCTCCTCTTCAAATTTAATTTTTTTCCAGATACATGTGGTTTCATGCTTACAAGTAAATCTGGAAGTTTCACCTCCCCAAATTTCCCAAAGAACTATCCCAACAATGCTGACTGCATCTGGATAATTAGGTTACATGAAAAATATAAGGTATGTAAAAGCTCAGCAGGAATATCAACAAAATTCAAAGTGGTAGACAGAAATAGCATTTTTTTGAAGAAAGATCCAAAAAAAAGTTAGTAGAGATCTTAAATAAACTGTTCAATCCGTTTGTTTAAGCTAAAACTGCCATTGGTAACTGGAAATTAAAACTTATCAGGTTTGCTCCAAGCTGGTTGCTCAATATTATCAAATAGATGAAAAATTCATTTGAACCAGGAATTCCAAGCTCTATAACATAGCCCAGCATTGGAATGTGAAGGATTTTATTCATTCCATAGCATTCTAGGATGAAGAAAAGAGGATTTATCTGGGATCCACTTTTTCAGGAACTCTACCTTGCCTCTCTCCTCCTTACCCTCCTTCACCCCCACAATTTTAACCGTATTCCTCCTGATGATGTTTTCTAAGGTATCTATCTTCTCCCACATCCTTACCCTATCCCTTTCCTACACCTCCATTTTGTTCTCCCTCTTATCCAATCTTTCTTCCACTCTCTTAATTCTCTCTTCTATTTCAGATACCCTTTCTGTCAAGTTTTCCAGCCTTTCTTTGATTGCCCCCTACCCTGCTTCCAGTGCCTTCAAAGTGCTTTTTATCTGGCAAAAGACATCAGGCCCTCTTGTCCCCTTTATCTAGCTTTCCCCTCCCTGTATTGTCCTTTTTCTCCCTCATTCTTCCCCCTTCCTCTTCTTCCTTCTCCTCCACCTTGCTTTTTGACTCCAGGCCACCCTGCCATGTTACTTTCCTGTTGAATCTCCTCTGGCCGTGCTGCTTCTGGAGTCCTCCAAGCCTGATGCCTTGGACCTGGTTTCTTCACACCCAGTGGTTAGAGTGGCCTTACCAGTTAAGTCTTTAACTTTACTTTTTCTTCCAACCCTTGGGGTCTCTCTCCGCCGCCATCAGCTTCACCACCAACTCCCCCTTAACTCGACTCCCCCGACCTTCGGTCCCTGAATCTCCCACGACAAGAGTGCTCTTGCTGCTGTTCACGTCATCTTCCACTCCTCCTTGGCTTAGCTCCGTTCCCCCTGACCTCAGACCCCTGAACCTCCCGTGCCCGACGGTGCTCCCAATGCCACCCATGTTTCTGTTGACTCTGCCTTGTTTCAGCACCCGCAATCTCGGGCCCCTAAATCTCCCTTGCCCGACAGTCATTGCCGCTGCTGCCACCAACTTATTAGACCCCGGATCAGCCTCTCCACCTTCACCATGCAGTGAGTCTTTTCCTCCTGTTCCTTCGTTCTTTTTCCCATCTTTTTTTTTCTCTCTTCTCACTCTTTCTTCTTTTTGTATTTTTGGTTGTCTTCCTTCTTTTTGGGCTCTTTTTATTTTAGGAGATCTTCTTATATCTATCCTTCTCCTTTCCTTGGAGAGCTCTTGGATCACCCTACAAGCTCTTCACCTTAGATCCCAATAGGATTTATCTTTCTTCTTCTTGTGTTTCAACATTCTTTCCAATAATTTTAAAGAGCTACATTGAGATCTTGAAAGATCAGGAAAAAGACAAAATGTACAGATGTAAATAAAAGGTATAGAATGCTGGTGGCAGCAATTCTTTGGAGAAGGATGAAAGGAAGAGAATGGGCAAGAAGATACTTGATAAGATTCATCAAATAAATTCAATCAATATATTCAGCAACTTCTACTTCTCACTTTTCAGTGAACTCACTGAACAAGAACCAGCAAATATAATCAAGAGAGTTCATTATCGTAATTCACATATTCTATTCCTTTTCTCTTCATTTTAATCTGCATGGTTGTTTGATAAAAGTGGTGCTTATTTAATAAATGGATTTAAATTGGTGTTTCTACATCAACAGGTCTCCGGTTGTGTGGCTTGAGCAGGAAAATCACAACATTGTTAGTAGATTAGGAACAACAAACTTACCTTGAAATGAGATACCACCACGGTGAATCTACATAGGGCTGAACACATGATAGATAGAAAATTATTTGCTAAAGTTGGACCTGGTCATGAACAGATAAGATCAAAGCATTGCAGACCTGTCATATCCCGTGTGGCATTGTAGAAAAAATATTACCTCGCTAATGAGAGGAAAAAACAATGAACATCTTCATCCCAAAGAACAAATGGAGTATTTACAAAACATCTTTGGCCAACAGTGATCTATTTCATTCTCCTTCTATTATCTCTGATGTCACTGGAGCTGACAAATTTGTCTCACTTGATTTGATATCAAAATGTGACCAAGAATGAACTTTTGTCAATCTTTAAGGTGCATTTATCATTATGCCTGTGTAAATGTTGCAATACAGGGTTCCGCTGTAATGCTGGAGTTGTCCTTCAGAACTAGTCACACCTCTAAGGAAATAAAGCTGCACTATGCAATTATTTCATAATCTGGAGGGTTGTGCAGGTATGCCCAAAAAGTGTGATGAATCAATCCAACACTTTACTATCCCATAAATCTGCACTTAATCATCATCAAAATGTTAGTGGCAGATTATGGTCAAGAACTTTCCCACTGTTGTTCACTTTGATTGTGCCAGAGCTTATCCACCCTGGACTTCACAACTTTGTTACCAACACATGAGTAAAAGTTCCAGTGATGAGGGTGATTCTCTTGACATTAAGTCTGCATTTAACTGAATGTGACAACAAAGGACATTAAAAAAAATAAATCTAATGGGAATCAAATGGAGAGATCTGTATTAGATAGAGTTTTATCTAATTAGAGGATTGAAGGATAATCATTTCCAACCAAGAAAAAGTTCTTTAGGACTATGCCATACACTGATAATATTACGATATATCATCAATGGCTTTCCTCTACATAAGGTCAGATGTTGAGATTCTGTGATTGCTCAATGTTTAATTCTATTCATATTTCCACAGACAATACAACTTGGTCTCACATATAAATCTGGTTGACGTTCATGGATAAGTAACAAGTAAATTATATGTCATACAACTGCCAAGCAGAGATCACCTTCACATAAAGAAAGCATGTTTCCTCAACGTTCGACAACATAATCATATTGGCACCATTAACTACTTGGATTTATCATTGACTAGAAATTCAGTCAGACCAGATATCAATATTCGGCTAGAAGAATAGTTAGAGGCAAGCTATTCAATTAATGAATTATTCACCCCGTGTATTCTCAAACCCTATTTCCATCTATAAAATATAATCGAGGTTTGCAATTACTTGCCTGGAATGCTGCTTTAATAGCACCCACAATCACAATCGAGCATCAAAAAATCTAGCTGATTATCTTTGTAGTGTCTGTCTTAAATATTCACTCTGCCACCAGCACATTACGATTACATTGTATGCCATCTAAAAAACGTACTGCAGCACATTATGATTTCCTGACAGGACTTCAGTCTAAAATATACCTTCCATGTTATCTTCCTTAAAGCTCATTTTCTATTCATTCTCCTATCTCACCTTGGATCCTTTCTAATCTGTGAATTGTGCCAAATTTCCTGTAAAGATTACTGGGTTTTGCTTAAATTATTGCACTATTTTTAAAATTTAGATCCTCCTGGAATTCTCTTCTTTTGCGATACAAGAATTTGCTGCATGCCTTGGTGATCATGTAACAGTTTACGATGGTGCAAATAAGCTTTCAAAGCTTCTTGTAAGACCAGCTTGTGGTACAGAAAATCCAACTGCAATATCAACACGCAATGAGTTACTTATTACGTTCACGTCAATCAGGAGACTACCAGCACCTGGTTTCAATGCTACATATAGATTTGGTAATATTCTTAAACTCAATAAGCCCATTTTCTCAATTGAAAATGCACTATATACAGTATTTGTTGATGTTAACATTTTTTTAACTATATTCTTTCTTCCAGTTGAGTGTGGGTTTATGTTGAAGAACAAAAAAGGAGTTATTTCAAGAAAATCTAGCAGCTTCACAGACACACACTGCTTTTGGGCCCTGCTCACCAAAATGAAGCGTAAGGTCTGAAAGTAACTGTGAAAAACTTGATATAACTCAATGTAGTCTTATATGAAGGGGTAATACTTTTAATGAAGCATATTTCTGGAAGGAACTGATTCTGGCAAATTGCTGGATTTCTCTGATGCAGCTAATGAATAAATAACTTTATCTTAGCTTATAAGAAAACACTAATCTTATTTTAACTTCAAGGTAAAGGTTCCATTATTGTCGCATAATACTAAATTTAGAATGTAACATTCATGAAATTCTTTAACATTTTTCTACCGTAAGGCAGACAGAGAGTTGTCATTTTGTCCAACGCCCCTCACAAAAACCTAGAGCACCTGGTATTCTTAGCTGGTACTGTCCAGTCCTGAGCCTGCTTAGCTTCCGAAATCATACAATCTTAGACGTATTCAGGCTATGAGGTGCTGTCTTAGAAGGAATGACCAACTGACATGTAATATCTTTCAATAATTCATTTAATTTTCCCAATATATTTGAATAGCACAACTTATAGTTTGTGGCTAAAACAAACTGAAGTAAAACTGAGGTGAAAACTGGCGTAATATATTTACATTTTTAATTCACTTTTAATAACAGTTCATCTTGGAAATTAAAGAACTGCACCTTAAAGAGACATCCAAATGTGAAGAAAATTACCTTATCATTCATGACACTGTCCAAAATCCTCCACAAATTGCAGGGAAATACTGTGGACAAGAATCACTTCCAATAAATATCAACTCCTATGGACGTGCAGTTGTGATAGAATTTCGACAAAAGAAGTCACCGTCTGAATATGGATTTAAACTTTCTTACAAGAGTATCTTCAGTAAGTATTTGAAACACATGCCTCGTGATCTGTGTTATTATTGCAGATCAATCTTTGAGTTTTTTTCCATCCTTTCATGCAAGATTTCTTTTCATTACTTTCCTCTATTTAATTACAATATTTCTATAACTCCCAGTATCTGTATGATTTTACAACCCCATGATTTCATAGATACTAGGTATCCTTTGCTACCAAGCAGGTCCTTCTCAAATAGGTTTTAAGGTATGTATCTCCTGCCAGATCAGCTCTGTCTGCAGAGTTTCAAAAGAAATCATGATGGAAACCAGAAGTGTGGCCCTTGCCTGCAGTCCATTTCCTAACTCATCCCATCTTTACAAAAATCGCTTCACCTTTCAGGAGCTGGGGAAATCCATAGGAAAAGTAGTTGAAAGCAAATGGGTGTTTTAGCAGGTTCCTAAAATTATGAGAGCAAAATAATTGTACAGACAGAAATGGAGCATTAAATGAGAACTTACCAGTTCAAAGTTTAATGATTATTATTTGAGTAATGGGGGTGGTCAGATATGAGATCCCATCTGTGCATGTTCAGCCAATCATTGTTTAACATATTTTATTTATTAGTAAACCAAGTAATAGCCACAAGATTAAAATATTAACAAATTATCAAAAGAATCATCATGGTTACATAAAAAAACTACCAGAAATCCTAAAAAAACCCTCAAATTGCCTCACCCCTCTAAACTTTACCCCTCCCCTTAACCAAATTCTAACCCACCTACCCCCTAAATAGAAAAAGAAACTAAGAAAGAAGTAGATAAGGAGAATAACTCAAATCATGAAACGGAGATCTAGCAGCATTCACAACCAGTCTCAAATTTTCAACTATGGGCTCCATATCCTTTTAAATATATAATATTTATCCCTCAAATTATAATTTATCTTCTCCGTTGGTATACAGGACCTTATTTCTGAGTGTCATCTTTGTAAATTAAGCTCCATCTGATCTTTCCATGAAAAAGCTATACATTTCCTTGCTTCTTTCTTCTTTGGCTTGGGTTCGTGGACGAAGATTTATGGAGGGGTAATGTGCACGTCAGCTGCAGGCTCGTTTGTGGCTGACAAGTCCGATGCGGGACAGGCAGACACGGTTGCAGCGGTTGCAAGGGAAAATTGGTTGGTTGGGGTTGGGTATTGGGTTTTTCCTCCTTTGTCTTTTGTCAGTGAGGTGGGCTCTGCGGTCTTCTTCAAAGGAGGTTGCTGCCTGCCGAACTGTGAGGCGCAAAGATGCACAGTTTGAGGCGATATCAGCCCATTAGCGGTGGTCAATGTGGCAGGCACCAAGAGATTTCTTTAGGCAGTCCTTGTACCTCTTCTTTGGTGCATCTCTGTCTCGGTGGCCAGTGGAGTGCTCGCCATATAACACGATCTTGGGAAGGCGATGGTCCACCATTCTGGAGACGTGACCTACCCAGCGCAGTTTGATCTTCAGCTAAATCACAAGAATGCTATTTGAAATTTATCTAATTTATTAAACAAAGCCATTTCAGTAACTTCCTCATTTAAAAAGATCTTTGGGTCTGGAGAAAATTTTATTTTCAGGATTTCTTGCCAACAGTCTCTTAATCTAGCCCAAAAACCCTTACCTTTCTCACAAGACCAAACTGAATGCAAAAATGTACCTTTTAGCTCATTACATCGAAAACACAAATCTGAAGCACTCAATTTAGATCGTTTCAAACGTTCTGGAGTTAAATATAATTGGTGCATAAAATTATAAGTTACCAATCTATAATCTATACCTAATTTTGTCATAGCATCTCTATTAATATTCTTCCAACAATCCATGTCAAATTAAACTCCCAAATCTTTCTCCCATTTAACTCTCAATTTATGCAATTCAATCTTAGGCATTTTTTGTTGCAGCAATTTATGCATTTCCAAAATAAACCCTTTCTTTCCTCCATCTTGGATCAATATTTCAAATGTAATTTCTTTAGGCAAATCCAAATGTCTCCCTAAACAATTATGCAATATTAATTTAAGTTGATAATAACAAAAAAGAGTACTATTGGGGATTTGATATTTTTCCTTCATCATGAAAAATGTTAAAAAATTACTCTCCTCAAAACAATTTTAAAGAGGTTATTGTCAATTGTAAAAGGTAAACTTTTATTCTGAAACAAAGGAAACCCCTGAATTCTTCCTCACTGCTTTTACCCTTCTTGATGTTCGTTCAGATTTTAACTGACATGCCAATACTCTATGTGTCTTATCCCCTAACTCATAATATGAGCCCATTCACATTAAATGTGGCAAATTTTAAATTAGCATCTACTTTGTCCTCTCCATAATCTATGCAGCTGGATCTCCTTCTCAACAAATCAAAGCAGTTTACTTCCTTAAAGAAAGAAAAAGAAAAAGACCCCCCCCCCCAAAGTACAAGTACTATTTCCTGAAAAAGACGGTCGAGCTACACTGTGTTCACCCCCCGCCCCCGACAGATTCAGCACAATATCAAATTAGACATCTCAAGTATGATCAGTTTCTTCCAGTACTTTATATACTTGATTATCATCCGTGGAGCCCCCATCAGAGTCACTTGAACTCTTTCTCTGTTTTTCCTCCAATTGGACTTTCTTTCCCTTCTTCTTCTTCCCCTTCAAGGACTCATCTCCACTTCCATTCTACTTCGTTTGAGATGGGGAAGATCGACCTTTCTAAAGATACGGCAAAGACTTTGCAAATTCCACTGCTTCTCTCTTGTTATCAAAGAAACAAGAATCATAATCCGCATAGAAAACTTTCAAAACCGTTGGAAATTGAAAAGCAAATTTATAACCTTTCTGCCAAAGAACTGCTTTTTTTAAAGTTTTTTATTTTTCACACCATAAACCACATTGACCATGATACATACATTTTCCTTTTCAAATATATACAGTGTCATTTTATCCCCCCCCCCTCCTCCCATCCCACCCTCCCTACCTCCCCCCCCATCCATTTAAAGTACAAAATCTAAGATACATTAAACCAGTCAAACAATGTTGTCATTCAATAAAAATAAACAAGAAATTCCACTGAGTCAATTCTTTTCATTTCCTTCTCCTTTCGTTAATTTAGGTGGTGAATGTCCCCGGTAGGTTTTCTCTATTGTGTTTCATGTATGGCTCCCATATTTGTTCAAATATTTCAATATTATTTCTTAAACTATATGTTATTTTTTTCTAATGGAATACATTTATTCATTTCTATATACCATTGTTGTATTCTCAAATTATCTCCCAATTTCCAGGTTGACATAATACATTTTTTTGCTACGGCTAGAGCTATCTTAACAAATCTTTTTTGTGCATCCTCCAAATCAATTCCAAATTGTTTGTTTTTTATGTTACTTAGGAGGAAGATCTCTGGAATTTTTGGTATATTGTTTTCTGTAGTTTTATTTAATATCTGGTTTAGATCTTCCCAAAATTTTTCTACTTTCTCACATGTCCAGATTGCATGAATTGTTGTTCCCATTTCTTTTTTACAACGAAAACATCTGTCAGATACTGTTGGGTCCCATTTATTTAACTTTTGAGGTGTAATGTATAGCCTGTGTATCCAGTTATATTGTATCATACGTAACCTCGTATTTATTGTATTTCTCATCGTTCCAGAACATAACTTCTCTTATGTTTCCTTTTTTATCTTTATATTCAAATCTTGTTCCCATTTTTGTTTAGTTTTACTATTTGTTTCCTCATTCTCCTTTTCTTGCAGTTTAATATACATATTTGTTATAAATCTTTTGATTATCATTGTATCTGTAATCACATTTTCAAAGTTACTTCCCTCTGGTAACCTCAGACTGCTTCCTAACTTGTCCTTCAAGTAGGATCTCAATTGGTAATATGCCAGCACTGTATCTTGAGTTATATTGTATTTATCTTTCATTTGTTCAAAGGATAATAATCTATTTCCTGAAAAACAATTTTCTATTCTTTTGATCCCTTTTTTCTCCCATTCTCTAAAGGAAAGGTTATCTATTGTAAAAGGGAGTAACTGATTTTGCGTCATTATTAGTTTTGGTAATTGGTAATTTGTTTTATTCCTTTCTACATGAATCTTCTTCCAAATATTGTGCAGATGATGTAATACTGGAGAACTCCTACATTGTACCAATATCTTTTCCCCTATTTTATCTAGTTCTAATCTAGTCCAATCTTGCTTTTCCCTTGTTTGGTAAAAATCTGATAGGTATCTTAATTGTGCGGCTCTATAATAATTTTTAAAGTTTGGCAGTTGTAAGCCTCCTTGTTTATACCATTCTGTTAATTTATCTAGTGCTATCCTCGGTTTCCCCCCTTTCCATAAAAATTTCCTTATTATTTTCTTTAACTCCTTGAAGAATTTCTCTGTTAAGCGTATTGGCAATGCCTGAAATAGGTATAATATCCTTGGGAAAATGTTCATTTTAATACAGTTTATCCTTCCTATTAGTGTTAATGGTAAATCTTTCCAATGCTCTAAATCACCCTGTAATTTTTTCATTAGTGGATAATAATTGAGTTTAGAAAGATGGCCGAGATTTTTATTTATTTGTATACCTAGGTATCTTATTGCTTGCATTTGCCATCTGAATGGTGATTCCTTCTTAAATTTTGAGAAATCCGCATTATTCATTGGCATTGCTTCACTTTTATTTACGTTAATCTTGTAACCCGACACTTCTCCATATTCCTTCAATTTCTTATATAATTCTTTTATTGATAGTTCTGGTTCTGTTAAGTATACTATAACATCGTCCGCAAATAAACTGATTTTATATTCCTTGTCTTTTATTTTTATCCCTTTTATATTATTTTCTGTTCTTATCAATTCTGCTAGTGGTTCTATAGCTAACGCGAACAATAAGGGTGATAGTGGGCATCCCTGCCTTGTTGATCTGCTTAAGTTAATTTGCTTTGATATATATCCATTTACTGTTACTTTCGCCAATGGCCCCTTATATAATGCTTTAATCCAATTAATATACTTCTCTGGTAAACTGAATTTTTGCAATACTTTGAATAAATAATTCCATTCTACTCTGTCAAAGGCCTTCTCTGCGTCTAAAGCAACTGCTACTGATGGCGCTTTACTCCCTTCTACTGCATGAATTAAGTTAATAAATTTACAAATATTGTCTGTTGTACGTCTTTTTTTAATAAATCCAGTTTGGTCTAGATTTACCATTTTAGGTACATAATCTTCTAATCTGTTTGCTAATAGTTTAGCTATTATCTTATAATCTGTGTTAAGTAATGATATTGGTCTATATGACGCTGGTGCGAGTGGATCTTTCCCTTGCTTTAGTATTACTGTAATTATTGCTGTTTTACATGAATCTGGTAAGCTTTGTGTTTTATCAATCTGGTTGATTACTTCCAGGAGGGGCAGAATTAATAAGTCTTTAAATGTTTTATAGAATTCTATTGGGAATCCATCCTCTCCTGGTGTTTTATTATTTGGTAATGTTTTTATTATCTCTTGTATTTCTACTATTTCAAATGGTTCTGTTAATTTATTTTGTTCCTCTATTTGTAATTTTGGTAGTTCAATTTTAGTTAAAAATTCATCTATTTTGCCTTCTTTCCCTTCGTTTTCAGTTTGGTATAATTGTTCATAGAATTCTCTAAAGTTTTCATTGATCTCCGTTGGATTATATGTGATTTGTTTGTCTTTTTTCCTTGATGCCAATACCATTTTCTTAGCTTGTTCTGACTTAAGCTGCCATGCTAGAATTTTGTGCGTTTTTTCCCCTAGTTCATAATATTTCTGTTTTGTCTTCATTATGTTCTTCTCCAATTTATAGGTTTGTAGTGTTTCATATTTCATTTTTTTATTTGCCAATTCTCTTCTTTTAGTTGTATCTTCCTTCATTGCTAATTATTTTTCTATATTTACTATTTCCCTTTCCAACTGCTCTGTTTCCTGATTATAGTCCTTCTTCATCTTGGTTACATAACTTATTATTTGCCCTCTAATGAACGCTTTCATTGCATCCCATAGTATAAACTTATCTTTCACTGATTCCGTATTTATTTCAAAATACATTTTAATTTGTCTTTCAATGAATTCTCTAAAATCCTGCCTTTTAATCTCTTTTAATCTCCATCTATACATTCTTGGAGGGATGTCCTCTAACTCTATTGTCAATATCAAGGGTGAATGTTCCGATAATATTCTAGCTTAATATTCCGTTTTTCTTACTCTATCTTGCATATGAGCTGATAACAGAAATAGGTCTATTCTTGAGTATGTTTTATGTCTACCTGAATAATATGAATATTCCTTTTCCTTTGGGTGTTGTTTCCTCCATATATCCAAAAGTTGTATTTCTTCCATCGACTTAATTATAAATTTGGTTACTTTGTTCTTTCTGTTAATTTTTTTCCCAGTTTTATCCATATTTGAATCCAAATTAAGGTTGAAATCCCCTCCTATTAATATGTTCCCTTGCGTATCTGCTATCTTCAAAAAAATATCTTGCATAAACTTTTGATCTTCTTCGTTAGGTGAATATACATTGAGTAAATTCCAAAACTCCGAATATATCTGACATTTTATCATTACATATCTCCCTGCTGGAACTATTATTTCCTCTTCTATTTTAATTGGTACATTTTTACTGATTAATATAGCTACTCCTCTTACTTTTGAATTATACGACGCTGCTGTTACATGCCCTACCCAATCTCTCTTTAATTTCTTGTGCTCCAATTCAGTTAAATGTGTTTCTTGCACAAATGCTATATCAATTTTTTCTTTTTTCAGTAAATTTAGCAGTTTCTTCCTTTTGATTTGGTTATGTATTCCGTTAATATTTAAAGTCATATAGTTCAATGTAGCCATTTCATACTTTGTTTATCTTCCCTTTCCATTTCTCCATCATCACCTTTCCTTCTTATCCATTTCTGCTTTCTTGTTTTGAACACTTTATAAGACAACATTTCTAAAACATCAAACATTTTCCTTATTCTCCTATTTAAAACTTCTTTAACCCCATTCTCCCCTCCCCCTCCTGAGTTGCCCTTTATCCCTTGTCGGGCAACCGCATCTCCCCTCTCCATTTGGATTTGCGAATTCACTCGCAAACGTCAACTGATTTTGCAGTGACCGTAACTCCTCCCCACCCAGTCCCCCCTGGAAAAGATTTCAATTTTCATATGTTACAAAGGTCACTCTTTTAATTCTCTCCTTATTCCCTCTATTCCCTTTCATTCCCTTATTAATTCTTATCTATACTCTATATATTTTCCTCTAAATACGGGTACATTCATGTATACACACACATCTATATAAATATATACATATATATATATATATATATATATACACACACACATATACCCATATACACACATACATATAGTTCGTGGTCATTTTTACTCTCATTACATGTCCACGCCGCTGAAGATCCAGCTGCGCTGGATGGGTCACGTCTCCAGAATGGAGGACCATCGCCTTCCCAAGATCGTGTGATATGGCGAGCTCTCCACTGGCCACCGTGACAGAGGTGCACCAAAGAAAAGGTACAAGGACTGCCTAAAGAAATCTCTTGGTGCCTGCCACATTGACCACCGCCAGTGGGCTGATAACGCCTCAAACCGTGCATCTTGGCGCCTCACAGTTCGGCGGGCAGCAACCTCCTTTGAAGAAGACCGCAGAGCCCACCTCACTGACAAAAGGCAAAGGAGGAAAAACCCAACACCCAACCCCAACCAACCAATTTTCCCCTGCAACCGCTGCAACCGTGTCTGCCTGTCCCGCATCGGACTTGTCAGCCACAAACGAGCCTGCAGCTGACGTGGACTTTTTACCCCCTCCATAAATCTTCGTCCGCGAAGCCAAGCCAAAGAAAAAACATGTCTTCATCTCTCTGCTTGTTTTGTAGTTGTTCTGCAAATTTTCGTGCTTCCTCTGGATCCGAGAATAGTCAGTTTTGTTGTCCTGGAATAACTATTTTAAGAACCGCTGGATACTTTAACATAAATTTATATCTTTTTTTCCATAAGATCGTTTTTGCTGTATTGAATCCTTCCTCTTCTTCAGGAGTTCAAAACTTATGTCTGGATAGAAAAAAATGTTTTGACCTTTGTATTCCAGTGGCTTTTTGTCTTCTCTTATTTTCTTCATTGCTTTCTCCAATATATTTTCTCTTGTTGTATATCTTAAAAATTTTACTAAAATGGACCTTGGTTTTTGCTGTGGTTGTGGTTTCGGGGCTAATGTTCTATGTGCCCTCTCTATTTCCATTTCTTCCTGTAATTCTGGTCTTCCTAGGACCCTGGGGATCCAATCTTTTATAAATTCTCTCTTTGAGGCCCACTATCTTTATATTATTTCTTCTATTATAGTTTTCCATTATATCTATCTTCTGAGCTAACAGCTCATGTGCTTCTTTAACTTTTTTATTAGATTCTTCTAATTTCTCTTTTAAGTCCCCTACTTCCATTTCTACGATTATTTCTCATTTTTCCAAATTATCCACTCTTTTTCCTATCTCTGATATGACCATTTCTATTTTATTCATTTTTTCTTCTGCATTCTTAATTCTTCTTTTTATCTCATTAAATTCTTGTAATTGCCATTCTTTCACTGATTCCATATATTCTTTAAAAAAATATATATCCATTGTCTTGCCTTTTTCTTCTTCTTCCATTTCTTTCTGTTCTTCTTCTTCTTCTTCCTCTGGGTTGACCATCTGTTGTTTCCTTGTTTTCTTTTTACCCTCTTCTTTCTTGTTGTCGTTATTGTTTGTGATCTGCACCTGCTGCTGTGCTGCAGGTGTCTCTCTCAGCTGTGGAGATCGACTCCGCAGCTGTTCCCCCCTCCCGTCAGTGTGTTTTTTTTCATGTGTGGGTGCGCACTTTTACTCGGCTCCTCGAGCCATTTTTGTAGTCCCGAGCCCGGGACTTCCACTGACCTGAGGGAGTGGGCTTCTCTCTCCGCAGCGGGCCTCCTCGGACAGGTAAGGCCTTCACCCTCTTCTTCCGACGTTCTTTCTTCTTCTCTTCTTCCCGTTGTTTTCGACTTTTCTCTCTTTGCTGCCATTTTCTTCTCACCTTTATTTTTACTTTGTTTTAAATTTTAATCTTGTACCTTTGTGTTTTGTGCATTTATTTTTAACTTTTCCGGAGAGGGCTGGAATTCCCTGACCGGCCACTACTCCATCACGTGACTCCTCCCAAAGAACTGCTTTTGTAGGATTAAATTCTTTACGCCTTTTAATAACATTCTGACTTAAGTCCGCATTAAAAAAAAATTCTATTTTGAACCATCAGAGGGCATCCATGATTTCTTGCATTCTGAACCACCAGTTTCAGAATTAATTCCCTATCTTGGTATCTCAGACATCAAATCAAAACTGATTGGGGTTATTGACCAGGCACTGGTTTACTTCTTAAAGCTCAAAGTACTCTAACCAGTTCCAGCCCCTCTGGGAACATCTCAGTGCTCAACACCTCTGGTATCCATCAACGAAAAAATTTCACTGGATCCGATCTTTCAAAGTCTTCTGGTAATTCCACAATTTAGACATTGTTTCTCCAACTCTGATTCTCCAAAGTCTCAATTTTTTTCAATAAGTCCTCCTTCTCAACTCTCCATTCCATAAAAGAATCATCATATGTATCAAATTTTTCTTGATACTGACCAATAGTGTTAACACAATCTTCCAACTTGTAATCCATCTTCTTCACTTTTTCTTGCACTTTATCCACCTCTTTGGCTTGTTTCACCATTTCAGCCATAACATTAGAAATATCATTCTTAACACTAGCCAGCTGATTTTTAACAGAAGTAAAACTTACTGATATATGTTGTAACATTATCTGAAACTGGCTGTCAAAATATTCTTTAGATTCAGTAAAAGGCCTTCCCTGACCAGTTTTAAGTATTTCAGGCAAGTGCCTGAAAGTGCAAGTGCCAGATCAGGCTCGCTGATCTGCTCTTCCTCAGATGTCTTGCATGTGGAGGTTCTCTCCCCTTTCTCCTGCCCCTTTAATCTTCTTCTCAGTCACTGCAGCTCCCCTTGGGTATGGGGCCCGCTCCCAATTGATCCAGACTCACTGGACTGATGAACGGTAGCCCCGCCCTTGGGGTTAAAAGTGCTCCATATGGAGCATTCAGGAGGGGAGCTCTGGACACCATCTTTCCTGGGGCTCCATAGTCCAGGCGCCAGCGCCACCGATGACGCTGCTGGAAATCGACGTTGCCCATGGGGGGAGGACTACTCGAGATCACAGGCTCCTCTTCTAAGGTAGGCCAAACTTCTTCCAAACTTGTTGATGGTCTTAAAGTCGGTTTTTTTCATCGTTTGAGCTCTAATCTTCTTCACAGTTGTATTTAGTTGCTTGTTAAATCTCAATTTAATAACTTTTGATGTAGTTTAAAGTCATTCCAAAAAGGGCTTTTATATAAATCTGCTGGGAGAGATGTTCCAACACGTCTCTCTCCTATGCCATCACGCCACGCACCCGCCACCCCCCCCCCCGCCCCCCCACCCCACGTGCAGCCAATCTTTGAATCTCAGAAAAGACAACACAGGTATAATTTTGTCAAAAGAGCATTTTATTGTGAGGCATACATGCAACACTAGAAACTACCTTAACAACGTTTGAAGTAATTATGGGAGGACATATTATCTCACCACTCCCATTACTCAAATAATAATCATCAAACTTCGAACCGGCAAGTTCTCATTTAATGCTCCATTATTTTTCGTAATGCTTGTTGGTTCACTAATATGAGATTTCAAAGCTCAGTAGTTGCTTTTTCACATGGTCCGAAGACCATAGGGTAGATCAAAAGTCCTCCAGTATGAGGCACAATTCAATTGGCAGCCTGCAAAATTGCTGCAGTGAAATTTTTCCCCTCCATCCCAGAGGTTTATTGTAAAACTTGTTAAATGTTCTTTCATTTGACCATCCCACCTGACAGAGGATATTCCAAATGGGGACTTCCAGTCTACTAGGTGTAGACGTAGCTCCCACTCTGGTTGAGTGAGCCCCAAACCAAGTGGATCCACTCCGGCCAACCTCATGGTCCTCTTTAGCCATCTGGCCAAGTCTGAGAGGATGCTGCTGATGCAGTTTCCTCTAACATATCATCAAGAATCTCTCTTCCCCTCTGATATCGCGAATACATTCAATATATTGTCTCAGATACTGCACCACACATAATCTTTCATACTTTAATTTAAACTTTGTTCCCATACTACCAGGTTTATTATATTTCAACAAGTCATGAACACGAAATTCAACAAAATCATTTTCCCAAAGGATATAGTCCAAGTGTAAACAAGTTAAAGTCTGTATTCTTTGGGCTGAAGTCAAGGCCACAAACATGCGCAATTTCCGAGATAAGTCACGTAAGTCCAAAGTGTACGTTGGCGATAAATGTTGCAACAAATCCAACACAACTTTAACATCCCAGATGGTGTGATGACGTGGCATAGGCGGATGTAAGATTCCTCTCATGAATCTTGAAATCCGGGGATGATTCCTAAAAGAGTGTTTGGTGTCTTGTAGAGTCAGGAAAACCGTCAAAGCCCCGTTGGCCATATTGATAGCACTATAACTGGCTACATGAACATAAAATAAATCAGTGAGGAAATGCAAAATATCTAAAACTGAAACATAATTAACATTTAAACTCTCATTAAAACAAAACAGTTGCCATTTATTATCATAAGTGGCATATTGCTTCTCAGTTGACTTTCTCCATGAAGTACAAATAATGTCCAACGTTTTCGGCTGCCTTTTATGCTGAACTTTTCATGCCAATCCTGCAACATAAGAGATTGAGATGAGATGAGTAAAGGCTGTTCTTGCAGCATCCAATTCAGCATTGGGAACCTGGACTGGGAAGGCCAATTTGGCACCACCAGGAATCCTGTCCCCCTGTCCTCCTAAACTTTGTACAGGCATTAGCTTCTAATGAGAAGGGGGGGGGGGGGGGGTGGGGGAAAGCATAAAAATTAAATTCTGCCCAATCATTCATAAAGGCATCTACGGCTTCTGCCTGGGGGTCTGGCAACCAGGGTGCATATCTCGGTACTTGGGCATTTAAACAAGATGCAAAAAGATTGATTTCTGGCAACCCCAAATTCTGTACTTATTTCCTCAACATCCACTCCATTCTATCATTGAACTTTCTAGACATTAAATCCTCCTGATAGTTTAGAATCCCTGGCAAATACGCAGCTGTAATCCAGATATTCCTTTTAATACAGCAACTTCATGTCTGTATTGTGAGCCAGTTACGTGATGGGGACGTCAAACCTCCCATTTTATTCAGGTATGCTACTGATGAGGTGTAGTCTAACCTCATCAACACATGTATACCCCTTTACTCTGCACAGAACAATTTCAGTGCTAACTAGGAACATAGGAAGTAGGAACAGGAGTAGGCCAAAAATGGCCCATCGAGCCTGCTCCGCCATTCAACTGAGCTGCCAACATTTCTAGGCAGTTAATGTCAGATGCTGATGCCAATCTAATCTCTTGAATAGTCCATCTGCCACTGGCAGAGGTAGATGTGCCCCATCCTTCACCATGAGCATCTGATCGAATTTCCATATCAAACTTTCTAATCTCTATCGTGGTATAAGCCTCCAATACATTTGTTGTCCACCACGCAAGTTTTGCTCTAGCCTCTTGCGATAAGCTCATGGGTCTATCAAAATGACCCCTAATGGCCTTTAAGGCTTGTATTTTATCTCTTGTACTTTATCCCTTTCCAGGAATCTATATTTTAGCAGACCGTACTGAACGGCTGGGAAAGCATCCACCAATTTCCCAATTACTTTTGCACCTTAACTATAGAGGGATGTGATTCTCCAATCAAAACACTGAAAGTCTGAAGAATTTCCACCTTTTTATCTTCTGGCAGGGTTATTCTCATAGATTCTGTATTTAAGAGGAACCCGAGGAATTTAATTTCTCTGGTTGAGCTGAGGACTGATTTTTCTGGGTGCATAATAAATCCAGGTCCTGCAGCAGTGCTATAGTGGCGTTCACAACTCTCTATGTTTCGCCCATGAATCTACTGATCACTATGGCGTCATCCCAGTAACCGATCACCATTTGACCCTCCTTACTGAGCCGGGAGAAAACCAGTTTCAGCAATTTTGTAAATATTCTTGGTGCCCAACTAAGTCCATTAGGTAGTGCCTTATATTGACACAATTAGTCCTTCCAAATAAACTTCAGGTACTTTCTAGAGAGCGGGTGTATAGATACTGAATAGTAAGCATCTTGTAAATTGACGGATGCCATAAAATAGCCCTTACATAATAATGGCATAAAGATCACTCTTGCTCCCCCACTTCTCTTTGGCCTTGTGAATATGTTTGAGACAAACTCATTCTCTTCCCAGCAGTAGCATTTTATTATGTTTTTGTGTTCTAAAGCCATAATCTCTTTATGTGTAGCTTCCATGAGCTGAGGGCTGCGTATATAATTGTATAAGCCCTTTCTCCTAACTGGAGCGAATTTCTGTGGGTCAAACTCAATTTGAGACCCAGACATTGGATGCTGTGCATTAGCATCAGTAGTAAGATTACACCATTGGCTAAAGAACATTGTTAATCGACCACCCATTATCATAATTAGAAAATGAGCTGTCTATAGGTGGTGCTCATTTTTTGGGCACACTTGGCCTGAGTGGCTATGCAATCTGGCTCGACCTCTGTGAAGAGCTTTGGGTGGAAAAATTCTGCTGCCGCTGTCTCCACAGAGGACATTGCCCTAAAAAATGCCTGCGTGGTGGTGCCGCCTGAGAAGGATGTCCTCTCTTAAAGTCTCCCATATACCTGCAATAGAGGTGAAACATAGTAGTTGCTCTTGCCTGTACTTTCGAGCTCTGGCTTCCGCTGCTCATTCTGGTCCTTCACCTGTTTACTCAGATCCTCACCAAAGAGAATTTTAGTGACAGGATTAGCGGGTTTATTAAATGAGCATAGCGAACATTTAGATCAGGCTTTATGAGCTCCTTTTGGAAGGCATTAAGTTTATAATTGGCTTGGGAGAGCAACCCCAGGACATCTTGTTTGACTCTGTTATATCTGACAACAGTGTCTGGGCAAATGCAGTGATACCTTTAACCAGAGAGCCCTGTAATCTTTGCAGCTTCATGTCTTTGGCTCTCGTGGGGACATTCAAATTGTCCCATATTGCTGGGTGTACCTTTGGTACATCCATCTGAGGGCAATTAGCTGGGCAGGGGTATTTTTTTAATTGAGTCCTCTAACACCGTCTCTTTGAAGACATTAGATACCAGATATGAAATTGACCCCACAATTTCTTCATTGAAGGGTTGCCCAATGACCCTCGGTTCTGCAAATTTTGCTGCAATAGATGGAACTTTTCTCTCATCCCAACCAATCAGAGAAGTATTTGGGGTTGGGGACTCGATTTCCACGTCCGGCCCCTCGGGCTCTCCCTCATCCCATTCATATTGGAAATAAGATTCTTCCCTCTGCTCAGAGAGCATGTGGTTTACTCATGATGGCTGATATCATGCCGTCCAACTTGTTCAGTCTTAGCAAGATCTCTTCATTGGTCATATGCTCTGCACTCCACCAGGCTTTTGTGATGGACCCCGATCGAGTGGATGCCCTTGGATCAGAGACACTTACGTTGCCTTTTGTGTGGCTGGTGGTCATCCTCGCCTGTTGAGTGGATGGATTAACTACACCTGACAAGTGGGTCGTAGAGCAGCCAAGCCTTGACTTACTAAGTGAAGGCACCTCCTCTTCACTGCTGCTACAACTGTGGAGACAAGCCCTCATTGAGCTCGCCTCCTACGGCAGCATTTCTGTATCACTGCCAGACATGTCGGACCCCAACTTCAGTGAAGCTAGGTCAGTGCAGCCAGACTTGGGCTCCACCCTCCATGAGGATATGCCGCTGTCGCCTGATCCCATCCCCAACAGAGGTAGATCGGCTTGCCCTGACCCAAACCCCAACGGAGTTAGGTTGGCATTGCTACTTCTCAGCAGGTTGACTGCTCCCCGGCAGGCCCGCTGGTTCTTCAGCGCTTCGATCGTGCTGTAGGAGCTCTGTGAACTCGAGGCCTTTTTGCTGCACTCGTCTCCCACCTCAGGGCCTGGGAACTTCCCACCATCTGCCCTGGATCACTTTTTGCTCACTTCCTTCGAGGTAGAGCCTCCCTGGGGTTCACGCTTGACCTCCATATGTTGGTTGGATCGTCTTAAAACATGATTTACTGACTTTTTTTGACCTTTTGTCAGCACTCAAAATGGTGTCTGTGCTGTGATGGATTGGATGCATATGCACAGATGGGATCTCATATGAGCGAACCAACGGCCATTACGAAAAATTATATCTTAATACGATGGAACCTTTTTGTCTTACCTCAGCCAGGGAGGCATTTTTTTGTTAATCACTGATTTATATAATTAGGTGTTACTCTTCATCTCTTGTTTAATTAAGTTCACTACTTCTTTCACCATCAGTTTCATTACTGCGTCAGAGATGCAACACACTCCATGGATTGTTAACTAACCAATATTTTAAACAAAACACTTGTTTAGATGTAGCAAAGCTGAATGAAAGGATACATGTACATACTAGGAAGCAAACTCAATATTAGGCTCTTTACAGCTGTAGTTTATACTCTATTTCTCCTGGAGTCAGGGAAAATGGCTAAGGTACAAAGCGAGTACTTAACTTCATTCTTCACCAAAGCTGCTGAAGTCTTAATACATCATGGAGTTCTAAAATGGTAAAGCAAAGGTATAGTACTGTAAAAGCAAATAGTATTTAAAGTAGACAAGTATATCCTAGTCCAAATGAGATGTATCCCAGAATGCTGAAGACAATAATGGACAGACTGTGGTAGCGGAACCAAAAGTTATGTACACTGCAAGTGGTTGGATCTGGAAGGCACTAAATGTTAATAGTCATGGAGGCACAATTAATTGTTCCATTCAGATGCTGCCAGCTCTGGACTTCTTATTTTTATTTTCATGTTACAGTAAGTAAACTGTAAGCAATCTGTGTCTGAAAGAAGACATTGAACAAATTATTTCCAGTACTTCTTGTTTCTAATTTTCAACATTCAGTTGCAAATTTTATCTGCTGACAAGGTATTAATGTATTCAATTGCTGGAAATTATTAAATCTAATTATTTTATATTGCAGATAAAAATCCACCTACATTTTCTGGATCCTCTCATGAGAGTTACTGCAACAGTTGTGCAGTTGCTTCAGGCATCTTAATAACGTTTTTGTGGAAAACATCATTGTAAAATAACTAGGATATCATCAATTGTTTCTCTGAGACTCGTTTGTAGAAAGTTAACATCAGTGTATATCACCAATGTTTGACATTATTTATGCCTTTGAACACATTCATCGATAGCATCTGGAACAAAAAGCACTAATATTGCTCTCTGAGATGGTAGGCTAAGAATGTGACATATTTATCTGAAATTGGAATGCTTCTGAAACATTGAATGAATTAACAGTTATTTTCTAATTGTCAGGAAATAAATTTCAGACTTCAATCTGGTTTATGTTCCCATAATACTGTCTTGCAACATATTCCCAGTCTTAATGGAATAAAAACTTGGCCTACAAAATTCTGATCAGACAAATTGTTTATCTAAGAAAGAGATTTTATTTTCAAAATTCAGAAATATTTTGTTATGTGATAAATAGGTCCATATTGAGATGGATGGAAAAGGTCTCGTAGATGCATCCTTTAACTGTGAGCAGATCTTGACTGGAATCATTCTTCTGGTTAAATTATATTGATCCCATTGAAATTGTCTGATGTTGCATCCAATAATTTGTCTGAAGTAGTTTAACAAACATAGGTTTGTTACAAATCCACCAAAAATCCTCAGTTACCAGATGATAACTGACTCAATGAAGTGTGCCAGGGCCACATTGGACAAACCCTTCCAAGTGTGAGGGCCAAATCTGTGAAAGTCAAACAAGATTGCTTCAACATGTTTTATCCAATCCTTCATCTAAACTTATACTGCTAGTATGTGACAAGTTTGTATAAGATTATTCTTTTACACCCAACCTAATTTTACATTAACTTTCAAATGGGATCAAAAATAATTGTCTGATTCCAACTTACTTCATTCTCATGATGTGGATGAGATAAAAATTCAGGTTGTTCTTGCAGTGACTCAAGCTTGGGCTAACCAATATCTGACAGATTTACCTGAAAGGGAGTCAAGAGGCTTTGTGGCCACTTTTGGCATGTCTTAAATCACTCAGTCTTTCATTAATTACACACAGCATCCATATTTGGTCAATATTTTTTCTTCATGTGGCTCCCAATAGAAGGAAAGATGATAGAGTCATCAAAGTGAACCAGGTGATGGGTTCTACTGTTTGGCATTAAAATTATAAATTCATAGTTTGCAGGAATGAACAGCTGCTGCAGGTTGAAATGAATCCAACTCCATTCTGATTCACTGGTCACTGGCATGTTCATTTAATGCCCTACAGATCAAGCAGTTGTATATTTCAGTTTGAAATTATTTGCGAATAAAATGTTGCTTTGAATAAGGACATGTTCCCATTCATTTTATTTTGGAAAAGCTGACGTGTATGAAACCCATGAATCACCATGATACTCTGCTTCTGAAGGAAGAATCTGTCTATTTTCAGTAAGTTATTCTCCATCTTTGCTGACATCTTAGGATTGCAGGCAGCTGCTGCACTCGCGTTCATTTGGTTTTGGAATGCGTGGCCAATCACAGAGCAAGTCACCCTGCAATAAATGAAAGGACAAAAATGATGGAGAGGTGGCTACTGTTGGAGAGGATGGGCAAAAATGTTTTACATGTTGTCTTGGGTAAACTTATACCTCTCATTTTGTTCATTTTAGATTGGTCACAGTGTTTGAGCTACCGAAAGAAAATAGACACACACACCGAGAGCAATTCAGTTTATACAAATGTTTATTACTAATTCAAAAGCTGATTTCACACTACAAACTTATACCTCTCATTTTGTTCATTTTAGATTGGTCACAGTGTTTGAGCTACCGAAAGAAAATAGACACACACACCGAGAGCAGTTCAGTTTATACAAATGTTTATTACTAATTCAAAAGCTGATTTCACACTACAATATGCAAGCCCTTCCCAACTATACTTATCAACGCTTGGACTGGTCCCAACTGCCGAAGCGAGGCAACGACTGCACACTTGTAGTAGGTTGTCAGGGCGCTGGTAGCAGCTTCTCCACCTCCCCCGACCGGGACGTTGCTCGGACTCTGGCTGTTCTTCCTTCTTGACAAGGGGTGTTCCCACCCCTCGGAGAGTCTAAACTTCAGCAGCAGGACCACAGGCTTATATACCCCAAAAACAATTAATCATGCGCCTACTCCTTCTAATATTTGTCAGTCAAAATCAAAACTGAACATTACATTCTACAATTTAGAAGATTAATTATTATGGAACCAGGATGTTATGATTTCCTGGTTTATCTCGTAGATACAAAGACTTATTAAAACTTCTCGAGCAAGACAGGTTGTGACCAATTCGTCAATTTCAGAGTGTTGCATTTGACAACTGCTTTCCCTGGGCCTCACAGTGGAATTCCATTTCAAAGTGTATCTTCAGATAAGTCCCCATGGCTGAGTTTAATTACATCTGCTAGTTCTGAAAGTAAGGTGACCTGCGTGTGGACCCAGTGTCGTCAGTTCCACATAAGCAAAAAAGCATCTGGGTACATGGTTTTAATCCTCCATTACATTCCACCCCTTGGTCACAATCTGTCATTTGCGAGGCCTAACCAGTATTTGAGTACAGAGGGAGCGAAAAAAGAGAAATCAAAACAACAATTACAAAGATAAGCAATGACGCGAGCAACCAACGGAGGATAGTGTAGCCCACTCCCCCAAATGTAGCAGTTAGCCATGAGAAAGGATTCCAACCAAGGCTCAAATTATCCTTGTTGGCCACAATACCCAGATACTGGAGCTCACGAACAGATTTTGAAACATGCTGAACAATAACATATTTATATAAGCTGCACTTGAGGCTGGTGACCGAGGACTTCCTTGGTGTAATGCATCCGACCGTGTTTCCCACGGGGAACTCCCTTGGAACGTCCTCGACATTACAAATCCAATTGCTGGCATCAAAGCAGCTGTTAAGCCAGATCACCAGGAGTGTAAAATGGAGAACCTGGAACAAAGAAGCCTGACACATGTCACTCACGATACCATAAGCGTTCAGTGTTTAAACAGACTAAATCATCCTGTCCTTCAATAGCTACCCACCGAGTGTTAACCTGGGCAGGTGTCACTATTTCTCCTTTTACAGGAGGGCCACTACCTGGTGGTGCCACCCATACCTTTTGTCCAACATTCTCTAGTTCGGGAATGGGGGGCAATGACTGTTTTTCCTCTGGAATAGGCTGTAATTCAGGAGCATGAAGAAGTCGGTGGAAAGGAGTACCTCCTTTTAAAGGGCGATGATTCAAATTGTCGACTGCCTGCTGCAGCACATGGCACCATCCCTTCTGGGTCCCCAGTGATGTTAACAAACGAATTTGTTCCTTCAGTAAGCCGTTCATTTGTTCAACTAACCCGGCAGCCTGGGGGTAATAAGGAATATGGTGAACCCATAAAATACCGTTGTAATTTGCCCAATCACAGATTGCTTTCCCGGAGAAGTGCGAGCCATTATCAGAGTGAATCTCCTCTGGAACATCATAACGATAAATCAAATGGTTTAGTCCTTGGATAGTGCTAGCTTGGTCAGCCATCTTGGTGGGAAAAGTAAAAACCAGGCCCGAAAAGGTGTCAACCATTACTAGGATGTAATGTTTACCCATACAGTCTAGCATGGGGCCTATGTAATCAATTTGCCAGACCGCAGCTGAGTGAGCACCCCGTTTTATTCGGTCATGTGGACCAGGTGGAACGGTATGGAACTTCACAAGCTGACATTCTGGGCATGTACGTACGACCATGCGGACATCATCCTGATGGACGGATAAAGCATGTGTACGGGACCACATAGCTGATCCCTTCTCCCCCAAATGACCACTCTGTTCATGTGCCCATCGAGCCAGGGGGACGGTATCAGCACAGCTGATAGTGGCAAGCTGATCTGCTACTGCATTATGTTGAGCCATGTTAGTCGCCATATTGGTATGGGCATCAACGTGATAAACGGTTACCTCACGATGGTGGGAAGCATCCCACAACAGCTGCCACAACTCTTTGCCCCATACTGGGCGGTCATGTATCATCCAGTTGTTCTTTTGCAAATCAGGCATCCATACCACAAGTCCATTAGCCACAGCCCAGGAATCAATAAACAGGCGAAGAGGGTGATCATGGGGATCTAGTGGTAAAGTGAATACCTTCAACTCAGCATACTGACTGGAGCCACCATCCCCCTCCTCCGATAAGTGAGTTCCTGACCTGGGATGGTAAGCCACCTGTTCGTGTACGCGGCCCACCCCTTCAGGCCCTCTGGTCGCACGACTCTGAATATACCATTTCCATTTAACAATAGAAGACTGCTGAGCCCGCCCGATCTTTAGACTAGCATCATTAGCCAGGACACAGTTCATTATTGGAAGTGCAGGTCGCAACTGAACATCTGCATCACCTGTCATTCTTTCAGTCTCTAGCAGGGCCCAGTAACAGGCTAGTAACTGTTCTTCAAAAGCAGAATAACGAGTGGCAGCCTCAGGCATGGTACGTGACCAGAATCCCAGTGGGACTCGGCAACCCTCTTGTTTCTGCCAGAGGCTCCAGGAGGCCACATCATCAATATAATGGTGAATTGAGAGGGAAGGCAATACTGGAAGGTGGGTGAAGGTATACTGGCGCCCCTTCCAGGTAAAGGCGAACTGATCCTGTGAGTCCTCAGCTATAAGAATACTGAAGAAGGCGTTAGCGAGATCAATGACAGCACACCATGTTCCTGAGTTCCCAGTAGCAATGTTTTCAATAAGGGTGACGATGTCCGGAACTGCTGAAGCAAGTGGTGGGGCATGTTTGTTCAAAAAACAATAATCAACTGTCATTCTCCAGGAGCCGTCCGGCTTCTGGATCGGCCAAACAGGGCTATTAAAGGGCGACGTTGCGGGCCTCACTACCCCTTCTTCTTGCAGAGCATCGATGGTGGCAGTAATCTTTTCCTGCCCCCCCAGGGAGACGATATTGTGGAATGCACACTGGTTTCATGGGGGCTGGCACCATCACAGGATCCCACTTAGCCTGACACACTACTAGTTTTTTTGTAATAGTTCGAATTCCAAATTCAAATCCCCCTTGGCTAGTATTAAGGGCCATACCGGCCAACATATTAATACCCAGGATACACTCATCAGTAGCAGCCACCAGGGCATGTAACCAGACAGGGGAAGGGCTATCACCCACCATGGCACAGACTTTTATTTCCTTTGCCAGGGTGACCGCTCCTCCCAACCCCTCTATTCGAAAGGCCGGTCCAGTCCAGAGGTCGGGATTACCAGGAATCACCGAGTGCTCTGCACCAGTGTCGACCAAAGCCAAGTATTGGCGATCATTACCCCCACCCCAGTGGATTGTTAACGGTATGTAGGGCCGCGGATCCCTGTGTGTGCACCGTATCTCGATGGAGTAGACACGGGAATCCTGCCCACACCTTCAGGCTTCAGAAGGGTTCGGGGGCTTCCAGGACCAAATGCTATTGTTATCTTTAAGAGCCTGTTTAACCCATTGTTTTACTTCATGACGAGTAACTGGAGCAGGAGAAGCCAGCTCGATAGAAGCAGCAGTGGGAGCAGAAGGCACAGCTGGGCCAGGAGGACTCAGCAGCTGGGGATGATGTTCCCCTGATTTTCTCTTATAAAGGGCATAAAGGACCGCAGTAGGTTTCCCATCAATATCACTTTTAGGTACGCCTAACTTTAACAAGGTTAGAAAAAGGTCCTTCCTTGTCGGTCCATTATTACCAGCAGCCCTTCTCTTTTCATCCTGCTTGTCTGATTTAACCTGGGTTGTACGTGAATGGATTTTACCTCCCAGTTCTAATTCTCGAAGCCCAGATAAGGCGTGCACCGCCTCAGACACAGGGTGCCCAATTAGCGGACTAGTTATGGACAGAACCAATCCCCGTGTGGTGGGTTGGGCAGAACGAACCAATCTGGTATGCATTCCAGCAGTGAATATCTCTTCATCAGGACTCCCCCCATGTACCCACAGCCTCAAACGCCCTCCATACAAGGCAGAGGCCAGGGCCTGTTGACGAATTAATGCTATACCCTCCTCTGGGGTTCTCCAATTGTTTTGCAAATGTAAATCCCAATCTATTGGTGATGGGTATACTCGTAGCAGGGCATCCCCTAGAGTAGTAAGTAAGTAATCCATCTCTCTCCCTCTACCCCGCAGCTCAGCAGTGACCCTGATATCAGTAGATAATGTTCCTAATCCCAACAATTCCTCAGGGGTTAAAAATACATTACCCCCTCCTTGTTCCCAGACACGCAGGAGCCAGGCCGTCAGAGTTTCTCCTGCCTTTTGCCTAAATCGAACTCCAATGGTAGCCAGCTCTTTTACAGAGAAGTCACGTATCATTGACTGTTTCCGACCCCTGTTCCCACTTTGGCCCACAGGGCCCTCCACCCAGTCTAGGGGAGGAGGTCGAGGCCATCCAACAAAGGGAGTAGGCCATAGAGCATAAG
The DNA here is from genome assembly GCF_036971445.1 of Narcine bancroftii. NCBI lineage: Eukaryota > Metazoa > Chordata > Chondrichthyes > Torpediniformes > Narcinidae > Narcine > Narcine bancroftii. The sequence continues at coordinate 252,553,214 of NC_091469.1, read as the reverse complement.
CAGGGGTTTGGGTATTTTCCCCTGGGTCCACATGGGAAACTGGGGTATCTATCCCTTCCATCTCTACCCTTACATCATCCCCCCTTCTGTCTGTTTGGGAAATCTGCTGCCTTATAGGGCGAGCGTGAACAGCAGATGGAGAGGGTAGTATGTTAGACACATGCTGAGGAGAATCTGCATTATTACCATTCTCATTCCAAATATTCCCATCCCAATCCTCAATTACATCAGGATCATCACCATTCCTTATCATGGCATGAATACAATATGGATCGGGTTCTACTCCATGCCTTTCCTTATCTGCACAGAGCTGCTGCCGGAGTTTAATATTACGGCAAATCATTTGGACATGCTTATCTTCCCATTCTTTGGCTCTGTCCTGACTGGTGCGAACAATCTCGCTCATCATGGAACAGCATTGTCGCAGGACTTCTAGCTCCTCCTCTAATTGCTTTCTTTTGCACTGAGATTCTACTTCTCTTTGAATTAATTCAGCTTCACGCTGAACGGAGTGGCGTAATGCTGTGGCCAGCAACCAAAAACCATTCGTCAGCGTTCCCTTTTTATCAGGAAATTTACTTTCTCGAAGGAGAGTGGCAACCCGCTCTCCCAGAGGTGCACTTGATGGGTCTAACTTCTCATCCCAACTAATGGGTGGTCCCAACAAAGACAGGGTATTGGCCAACATGCCAAACCCATCGTCTTTGGAAGTCCATCCAGGAATCAAGAACTGCTCAGGGCTCACCTTTTTCTTTCGGCGAAACATCTTGAGACCAACCCTGCTCGCAGCGCCAATTGTCTTGGGTAAACTTATACCTCTCATTTTGTTCATTTTAGATTGGTCACAGTGTTTGAGCTACCGAAAGAAAATAGACACACACACCGAGAGCAGTTCAGTTTATACAAATGTTTATTACTAATTCAAAAGCTGATTTCACACTACAATATGCAAGCCCTTCCCAACTATACTTATCAACGCTTGGACTGGTCCCAACTGCCGAAGCGAGGCAACGACTGCACACTTGTAGTAGGTTGTCAGGGCGCTGGTAGCAGCTTCTCCACCTCCCCCGACCGGGACGTTGCTCGGACTCTGGCTGTTCTTCCTTCTTGACAAGGGGTGTTCCCACCCCTCGGAGAGTCTAAACTTCAGCAGCAGGACCACAGGCTTATATACCCCAAAAACAATTAATCATGCACCTACTCCTTCTAATATTTGTCAGTCAAAATCAAAACTGAACATTACATTCTACAATTTAGAAGATTAATTATTATGGAACCAGGATGTTATGATTTCCTGGTTTATCTCGTAGATACAAAGACTTATTAAAACTTCTCGAGCAAGACAGGTTGTGACCAATTCGTCAATTTCAGAGTGTTGCATTTGACAACTGCTTTCCCTGGGCCTCACAGTGGAATTCCATTTCAAAGTGTATCTTCAGATAAGTCCCCATGGCTGAGTTTAATTACCTGCTAGTTCTGAAAGTAAGGTGACCTGCGTGTGGACCCAGTGTCGTCAGTTCCACATAAGCAAAAAAGCATCCTCCATTACACATGTATTTTTAGATATACAACACAGTAACAGGTCCTTCCAGCCCATGACCCTGTGCTGCCCCAATTACACCAAGTACATACAAACTCTGTAAGTTTTTGGAAGGAAGGAAAACCAGGGCACCAGCATGGTTGGCGTAGTGGTTAGCACAACACTGTTACAGTTCCAGCGATCAGGACATGGGTTCAAATCCTGCACTGTCTGTAAGGAGCTAGTACGTTCTCTCCGTGTCTGGGTGGGTTTTCCCCGGGGGCTCAAGTTTCCTCCCACTGTTGAAAATGTACCAGGGATGTAGGTAAATTGGGTAGCATGAACTCTGAGCCAAAATGGCCTGTTACCATGCTGTATGTCTAAATTTTAAATTTAAAACCCATGCAGCCACGGAGAGAAACTACAAACTCCTTACAGACAGCGCCAAATTTGAACCAAGGTCACTGGTATTGTAATACCATTGTGCTAACCACTATGCTAGCCTACACTAATATCTCCTGGCATTTACAACAGCAGTCGGTCTGCACCATTCAGGGTAATCCTTCAATATATCTGAGCCACAAGATGTCTAACCGAATGAACTCAAGCTCTCTGCTGAATCTGGGACAGGTATGTGAATTTAATCAACATTACCAGTGTTATTATTTACCCAAGATGCTACTGAATAAGGCAGAGGTGTTTTTTGGCTAACAAATTAATAGTAAGCTGCATTTTTAAATTCTTTTTTAAAATGTTTGAACTCTTCTTCTGCCTGGGTGATTAATTGGAAACCCTTAGTGATGTTTTTCAACCTCTATTAGTTTTGGGATGCAGGAAACATTGTGAGCCATCACCTTTGAAATAAAGGTTATCGCCAAATGTCATCACCAAGGGTTTCCATATAAAAACACACAAAAAGCTGGAGAAGCTCAGCTGGTCCTTTATGTAGCCAGGGTAAAGATACATAACTGATGTTTAGGGCTTCACCCCTTCATCAAAGTATGAGAAAGTAACAGCAAGCATCCAAACAAAAGAGTCGGCCATGGGGGGGAGGGGGGGAGGGGGGGGGTGGCAAAGGCTGGAGATGAATGATAGGTGAAGAAAGGAGGCAGGGGACAATGTTTCAGGCTTGAGCCCTTTATTACATAAAGGACACTGTTTGACCTGTTGAGCTTTTCCTGTATTTTGTGTGTGTTTTTTTATTCCAACCACAGTATCTACAGAATTTTATGATTTACTGCCAAGGGTTTCCATGTCAATTACTTGAAAGAAAATGGCATTATCAGTGCACATGAGGACTAACCACGTTACCTTGTCAATAATTCAATGGATAACCATAAAAATGCAGTACACCGCAGAGTTACACATTCAGCTGCTCATTGTTGGGCACTTAGTAGTATTTATTACAGCTGCAGGGAATCACAGTATCTTGATGGTGAACAGCATGTTTTCTAGCATCTTCCATCTTCAAAATTCCACACTGGCAGCTTCAGCAGCCAGCACTTTCCAGAGGGATAAGACCTTGAGAATACCTACCACTTTAGTCCACTTTGGACTCCAAACACAGCAATGTTACACATATACAAGAAGAACATAGAACATTACAGCACAGCACAGGCCCTTCAGCCCAAAATGTTGTGCTGACCAATATATTCCAAAATGAATCTAACCTTTCCTACCTCATAACTCTCTATTTTTCTTTCATCCATATGCCTAAGAGTCTCTTAAATTCCCTTATTGTCTTATCCTCCACTACCATCCCTGGCAATGCATTCCAGGCACCCACAACTCTGTGTAAAAAAAAACTTGTTCTTGAAGTCTCCCCTAAACTTCCTCCCTTCACTTTGAACAGAATGAGAAAATAGGTAAATGTTCACATTCGTGATTGGTGCAAAAATGTGATATTACAATAGTGCAAATATGACACTACAGGCAGTCCCCGGGTTAAAAACGTCTGATTTATGAACAACTCATACTTATGAACTGACAAGCCAGCCAGCCGGAAGTAGAATGCCATCAACTTCCGGTTCGAGCATATACAATACTCTCAGGCAATGCTACCATCGCCCAGTGTCGCGGGAGAGTAGCATACCGCATATTGCAAGTGAAGGAACAGATATGAAATTGAAAAGTATGGATTCGAACATCGCACCTGTTCAGTACTGTATTATTTTGTGACTCATGAACCAACATTTTGGTAACTCTTAACTGCCTCCTTGGGTTAAAGGCAGCTAGAAATGAACAGATGCTTCTTTGCAGCGGATTCCACCTCTATAGCAAAAATCCTAATATATCTGTACTGTATTGGTACTGTACCAAATCTAACAGGGGATTTAAGGCCATTTATGATGAGAAAAAAAAGCTCTGTACAAACCTTCCTTGATGCCTACTTCAAGCAATTGACTACAGTAGTCAACCCCACCACCCTCTCCAGCAGCAGAATCAAACCCTAACTCCAGCAGCAGAATCAATCCCTGACTCCAGCACCAGGCCCATCCTCTCCAACAGTAGCCATCTCTCCATCATCTTCTCCTAGTTCATCCAGTTATGTACCGTATTATTACGTTTTCAATGTTGTAGTGTATTTGGAAGTGTTCCTTAAGTGTTTTACATGCGTAGAAAGGTAAAATATACTATATATGCTGTGGTGGTATGTCATGCATGATGTTATTTCACCACTAGGACACCAGGTGGCTCAACTGGTTACCTTGTATATAAGCCCTGGGGAGGGTGGGGGAGGGTGGGGGAGGGGGGGGGTGGGTGGAGAAATCCCTTCCCCATCATTCTGGCCTAGGCTTGTACAGAGGCAAGACCAAGGCCTCAAAGCCTAGCTGTATACCAGTCTATTAAAATTAGTGTTTTACCTGCACTCTGCCTTGTGTGGTTTGATACTAGTAGCCTACAATTTAACAGATTGCTATACATCTCCAGAATGGACGCCCCGCTAGACCTCGACTCAGGGACCCAGGAATGGAAGTGGACCCTGCGCACGTGCAGCCAAAAACAGACCGGCCAGAAAGCTGTGAGATCGGGATCAAGAGCGAAGGGGAAGCCCACCTCACAGTCGTGGTGGATTTCAGAGGGGTTAGAAACACCCCAGGACAGGTAATGAGCAGTAGAGTGCACTACCTGTTCACAAACTCAATGCGACCAGGAGCAGCCGAGCAGCACGCAGGGATCCCAGGGTCAGTAACGAGCGGCAGGGTGCCCTACCTGCTCACCAACTCGCCAGGACCTGGATCAGCCGTGCAGCATGTGGAGATCCCGGGGCAAGTAATGAGCGGCAGAGTGCCCTACCTGTTCACGAACTCACCGTGACCAGGATCAGCCGTGCAGCACGCGGGCATCCCGGGGCAAGTAACGAGTGGCAGAGTGCCCTATCTGTTCACGAACTCACCGGGACCAGGATCAGCCGTGCAGCACGCGGGCATCCCGGGGCAAGTAACGAGTGGCAGAGTGCCCTACCTGTTCACGAACTCACCGGGACCGGGATCAGCCATGCAGCACGCGGGGATCCCTGGGCAAGTAATGAGCGGGAGAATGCCCTACCTGTTCATGAACTCACCGGGACCAGGATCAGCCGTGCAGCACGCGGGGATCCTGGGGAAAGTAACGAGCGGCAGAGTGCCTTGCCTGTTTGTGAACTGACCGGGGCAGCACGTGGAGTACCTGGTGTATGACCAGGAGTCACGCCAGACACAGGTGAAGGGCATACGGCAAGTCGCCTTGCCGATCGCGGTTTACCGGCAGGATTGGGAGGAGAACGGGCTGTTACCCCAGAGCCACCCCCAACCATCTCCAATCCCCGGGAGGGGGCCCGCGTCACCGCAGGGGCAAGCAACCATGTGTAAGAGGGATCAAGCCCAGCATGCCCCTTCCTCCCCCAACTATCGAAACACAAGCTGAGGCTCAGCCAGGTACTGCGGCCGGAGAAGCTTGAGCTGGATCCCAGAACCCCGGGGCGAGCATGCATTTCAGCCGGTGGTATAGGTGTTTTTTAAATTATGGGGTAGAGGGAACGTCAGAGGAGGAAATGCTCAGCTGGGAGATCATCCGTACTCATTAATTCAGGATGCCAATCATACTGGGAAGCAATGGACACTCTGCAAAGACATTATAATAGGGGGCACAGTGAGCTGCACTCGAGGCACAGACTCATGACCAGGTCGGAGCAAGCTGTGGAGTCTGTTAGAGACTTTATACTCGCGCTAAAGGATTTGGCGAGGGATTGCAATTTTAAGACAGTATCTGCCCAAGAGTACACAGACGACCTGGTGAGCGACAGAATCATAGCCAGGGTCAGGTCAATGGAGATAAGACAGAGACTGTTGGAAAAGGGGACAGTGAGGCTAGATGAGGCTGAAACCATTGCGGAGGCTCTGAAGGACTCCAGGAGGGAGCTAGAGGAATACACTGAGCCGGACTCGTGGGCCACTTGCAGGAAGAGGTGCACAGGTGAACCAGGGCAACATTCTGCAGCAACTGCCTCATTAGATCATTCCAAGTGTGTTTTTTGCAGGCAGCTAAAGCACCCCAGAGCCCACTGTCGAGCTCAGGAGAAGGACTGCTTGAGGTGTGGAAAGAAGGGGCATTATGCAAAAGTATGCAGAAGCCTCAAGGCTCCCGCCAAAGCCCTCTCTCATGCAAATGAGAGGCAGGAAAGATCTTCTCCTTCCCCCACAGGCAAGACAAAGCAGAGTGCCATGTGCTGTCGGCCATCTTGGGACGCCGGGCAGAGGATGCAGCGACCAGATGACGGCTTCGCTACTGAGTACTACAATCGAGGTTGGGATGAAATCTTCTATCAGAATGAAGCAAGTGCCAGACTGACCTCATTATGACTGAATCAGGCAAGTTCGCATGACCTATTGGATGTGACCGTTAGTATTAAGGATAACGGGGCTACTGTAAATTGTTTGGTGGATAGTAGGAGTACAAAGAGCTTTATGGACCAAGGGTTGGTAGAATACTTTGTGTTAAAAACGTTCCCTAGTGACCATCAGATCCAAATGGCATCTAACAAACATGTGACTAAGGGCAACCACTTCTGCAGGGTCACTCTGGAGATCCAGGGTACAGAGTATGAGGAGTTTAAATTGCTAGTGCTCCCACACCTCTGTTCTCCAGTGCTGCGGGGGTTGGATTTTCAGTGCCAACTGAAAAGTATCACAATGGGGCATGATGTGCCGCTTCCCCCATTAATCCTTAGAAGGAAGCGTTACTGCAACCTCACGGCCCTGAACATAGAGCTCCCCCCCCTTATTCATACACCTCACAGCTGACTGCACCCCAGTGGCCACCAAGAGCAGGAGGTACAGCCCAAAAGACAGGGAGTTTATCAGTGCAGAAGTCCGTAGACTTCTGCAGGAGAACATTATAGAAAAGAGTTCCAGCCCCTTGAGAGGACAAGTAGCAGTAGTGAAGTCTGGGGAGAAGAGGTGTGTGGTCGTAGACTACAGTCAGACCATCAACAAATTCACGCAGCTGGATGCATACCCGCTTCCGCGTATCGCAGATATGGTAAACAGCATTGCCCAGCACAAAGTGTTCTCCACTATCGACCTCAAGGCAGCGTACCACCAGTTGGCCATTAGAAAGGGCAATAGGATATACAAGGCGTTTGAAGTGAACGGAAGGTTGTACCAGTTCCTCCGCCTCCCCTTTGGTATCACCAACAGGGTATCCCTGTTCCAGTGGGAGATGGACCACATAGTGGACGAGTACCACTTAAAGGCGGTGTTCCCGTACCTGGACAATGTTACGATCCGCGGCCACTCCCAAGCTGACCATGACGCTAACCTTCAATGTTTTCTTCTGGCAGCAAAGGACCACAATCTAACACACAATAAGGATAAATGTGTCTTTAGCTCCAGGAAGTTAGAGATCCTGGGCTACATAGTGCAAAACGGGGAAATCAGCCTGGACCCGGCCTGCATGCGCCCGCTGCTAGACCTCCCCATCCTCATTCTCAAAAGACATTAAAGAGGTGTCTGGGGCTGTTTGCATAGTATGTACAATGGATCCCCAATTATGCCGACGGGGCCTGGCTACTCATAAAGGCCTCAACTTTTCCCCTCAGCCCTGCTGCTATCAAAGCCTTCAAAGAAATAAGGGATCTGATCGTGAAGGCAACCCTGCATTCCATTAATGAGACGGTCTTTTTCAGGTAGAGACCGACGCCTCAAACGTGGCGTTGACGGCCACCCTGAATCAAAATGAGTGGTCGGTGGCCTTTTTCTTGTGGACCCTCCAGGGGTCTGAGATAAGACACTCAGCAGTGGAGAAAGAGGCCCAGGCCATTGTGGAAGCAGTGTGGCATTTTCTGGCCTGTAAACACTTCACCCTTGTCACAGATCAACGATCCATGGCGTTCATGTTCGATAACCAGAACAGGGGGAAGATAAAGAACGATAAAATCTTGCGCTGGAGGATAGAATTGTCGACATACAGCTACGACATCCTATAAAGTCCAGGGAGGCTCAATGAGCCCTCAGACACATTATCCAGGGGCACTTGTTCGGCCCTTAATCACATGTCCCAGCTGCAGAGCTTGCACAATAAGCTGGGCCACCCGGGAGTCGTGAGGCTCTTCCACTTTGTCAGGGCCCAAAACCTCCTGATCTCAGTGGAGGAGGTACGGACGGGAATCAGGGGTTGCCCCATCTGTGCAGAGTGTAAACTGCAGTTCCACCAGACAGACAGCATCCCCTTAATAAAAGCTACCAGGCCTTTATAGTAGCTTAGCCTTGACTTCAAAGGCCCACTCCCATCCTTCGACAGGAACATCTATTTCCTAAACGCTATCGATGAGTACTCACAGTTCCCCTTTGCTATCCCATGTCCCAATGTCACCGCAGCCACAGTAGTATAGTGCCTGCAATCTATCTTCAGTTTGTGTGGGTAACCTAGCTATATACATACGAATAGGGGTGCTACCTTCATGAACACAGGGATAGAGGCATTGTGACCAGTTGCACTACAAGTTATAACCCTAAGGGGACCGGGCAGGTAGAAAGGGAGAACGCCCCCATTTGGAAGACGGTTCTGCTAACTCTCAAAGCAAAGGACCTACCAGTAGCAAGGTGGCAAGACGTGTTACCGGAGGCTCTGCACTCCCTACGTTCTTTATTGTGTACCACCACTAGCGTGACACCACATGACCGTATCTTTTCTTTCCCGAGGAAAGCCACGACAGGTACCATGCTGCCTAGATGGCTGATGTCGCTGGGACCAGCCCTCCTCCGCAAGTGTTGAAGACACCACAGCATGGACCCGCTGGTAGAGCCTGTGGAAGTGAGGCACACGAACTCTCACTACGCCTACGTCACGTTCGAGGATGGACGGGAAGACTCGGTGGCCACCAGGGACTTCGCACTGGCAGGAGATGTGGGCACCGCAGAAGAACTACAGACCCCTATAGATCAGTGGGATGGGATGGCAGATGACGCAGGAGCACCACAGGCTCCGGAGGATCAGCAGGAAGGAACCATGGTCGACGCGGGAGGGTCGTGGACCCCCATGGAGCAGCATTAAGAGCAGCAGGCGAACACACCCCCACGGGCGGAAAGCCCTGCACCCACGCACCATACCCTCGCCCAGGGCCAAGACTCCCAGGCCCTGGCACACCCCCACCTCCCCCGCCCCGCCCCCCCCCCCCCCAAAGGTACTGAAGGAAGAGGAAACCGCGTCAAATTCTGGACTTATGAACGAATGCAAAGAGACAGAGGGGGTTGGGGGGGAGGGTCAGTCACAATTTTTTAAGGGAGGGTGAGTGTGGTGGTATGTCATGCATGATGTCATTACATGACTAGGTCACCAGGTGGCTCAACTGGTTACCTTGTATATAAGCCCTGGGGGTGGGGGGAATCCCTACCCCCTCATTCTGGCCTAGGCTTGTACAGAGGCAAGACCAAGGCCTCAAAGCCTAGCTGTATACCAGTCTATTAAAACTAGTGTTTTACCTGCACTCTGCCCCATGTGGTTTGATGCTAGTAGCCTACATATGCTATATACTAAGATAAACATTTGTCTAACTGATGCTAAATAAGGACTGCATGTATTTGTTCTGACTTAAATACAAATCTGAGTTAAAGACAGACCTAGGAACTCATTTTTAACCTGGGGACTGCCTGTAAAGGGTTGAGGAAGTAAAACATCAGGGCTGCCTCATGCATGAGCTTGTCAACTTAATCCATTTTGCAACCAACTTCCACCTTAATCTCACACTTATCTGGTCCATGACCGACAAAACTCTCCCCTTCCTGGATCTCTCTACTTCCATCTCGGGAGACAAGCTTTCCAGCAACATATATTACAAACCTATTAACTCGAACAACTACCTTGACTACACATCCTCACACCCTGTCCTCTGCAAGGGATCTATCCCCATCTCTCAATTTCTCTGTCCCCATCACATCTGTTCCCAAGATGAAGTCTTCCAGTCCAGATCTTCTGAAACATCTGCCTTTTTCCACAAATGTGGTTTCATTTCTATCACCCTCACCCGCATCTCCTCCATTTCCCTCTCATCTGCCCTGCCCCCTCTGCCCCCAGATGCAACAAATGTAGAATTTCCCCTTATCCTCACCTACCACCCCACCAGCCTCTGCTTTCAACACATTTTCCTCCGGAATGCGTTACCACAGGAACCCATTAACAGGCACATCTTCCCCTCTCTGCCTTCCGTAGGGACCGTCCCGCCATGACTCTTGTGCACTCATCCCTCCCCAATTGCCCCCCCCCTCGGGCACCTTCCTCTGTGGACGCAGGAGGTGCCACATTTACACCCACACCTCCTCCCTCACCATGGTCCGGGGCCCCAAACTGGCCTTTCAAGTGAAGCAACACTTCATTTGAGTATCCGCAGAGTGGGAGGTTGCTTTGCTGAGCACACCTTAGCTCCATCTGCACCAATGACAGAGACCTCCCAGCAGTCAACCATTTCAGTTCTGTGTCTCACACTCCCATACTCACATCTGTCCATGGTCTTATGTACTGTCCCAACAAGACCACCTGCAAACTGGAGGAGCAAAACTTGATTTTCCATCCGGGCACTCTCCAGCCAGATGGCATTAATAGTGACTTTTCCAGTTTTTGCTAACCTGCTCCTCTCTCCCCCACCCCTTCCCCTTTCCAGTTCTCCTCCCTCTCTTCCCCCCTTCACCCAGCCATCCCTCCTCCCCTTGATCTCTGCTGTCCCCTCCCTCCCTTCTCCACCTATCACCTCCTGCCTTTGTGTCCACCCCACCCCCCCAACTCTTTTGTTCGGATCCCAACTGACTTTTTTTCATACCTAGTTGAAGGGCTCAAGCCTGAAACATGTTATGTATTTTTACCTTTGCTATATAAAGGACACTGCTTGACCTGCTGAGTTTCTCCAGCTTTGTATTTATATTTTATGGTTGAGACTGGGTTAAAATTGTGGGAACAGTTCCCCCACATAATTTTACAGGGCCAGGTCTACGATGCAATGCTGTGGGAGAGACACTAATGTTAAGGAAAGGTTGTAATGTAATGCTACAGTGCTGGATTTGTAATCTGCTATAGGTTTCCGGGCTGCAATATATTGCCATGAGAGGTCATGATGTAACACTGCATTGTTGACAGTATAATATAATATAGCAGGAAGGGAATCTCATGAATTGCTGCAGGACCAGGGTACTATTCTGTAATGTTATGGGACAGAGCTATGATGTAATGCATGAGCACTGTACTGTCACACTGTGGCAACAGAGGATAAGGTAATGCTCTGGGGTCTGGTCTGAAATGTAATAAAGTTTGCATGAGGCTGTGATATTACACTTTGGGTAAGGTATTGATGAGATGCAATGGAGAGCTTGGTTGTGATGCAGCCAGTTTGGGTCCAGTTTCCTGGGGCTAGTGGATATCACAACGCCTTTACAGCGCCAGCAATATGGATGTAGGTTTGAATCCCGCGCTGACTGGAACGAGTTTGTACATTTTCCCAGTTCTGTGTGAGATTTCCCCGAGGGTGGAGTTACCGTGCGCTAGGTCTAAATAAATTACAGGGGTGGGTCTATGATGTACTGCAATGGGGAACAAGGGTCCAGGCTGGCGGACCCGGGTGGGCGGGAACCGGGATCCGGGCGGGCGGGAACCGGGATCCAGGCTGGCGGACCCGGGCGGGTGGGAACCGGGGTCCAGGCCGGCGGACCCACGTGGGCGGGAACCGGGGTCCAGGCCGGCGGACCCGGGCGGGTGGGAACCGGGGTCCGGGTCAGTTGGGGAGCGAGCGACCGCGCGGCCGTGACGGTTCCGGCGGAGGAGCGGACTGGCAGGCGAGGCCGACTGATGGTTGAAGTGTTTCTCGTCCGAGCACATGTGCTAATTAATGGTGGGCGCCTGAAAGGTGGGGGGTGGGGGTAAGGGTGGGGGTAGGGGTAGGGGTGTGGGGGCAGGTGTAGGGGATTAGGGGTAAGGGGTAAGGGGTAGGGTTAGGGGGTAGAGATAGGGGGAGTAGGGGTGGGGCTAGGGGTAGGGGTAGGGGGTTAGGTGTAGAGGGTAAGGGTGTAGGGTGGGGTAGGGTTAGGGGGTAGAGATAGTGGGGGTAGGGGTAGGAAGGGGTAGGGGTCGGGGGGTAGGGGTGGGGGTATGGGTAGGGTGGTGCAGGGGTGAGGGGGTAGGGGTGGGGGGGTAGGGGGAGGGGGGTTGGGGTAGGGGGGGGCCTGTGCAAGGTCACAGCGCAGAACGTGGTGCTCGGAGCCCCAGTGAAGGGACGTTGTCTGGCAATCGGCTTGTGGCCCCTGGCAGCCTGTAGCCGGCAGCTGGTTTCCTCTCCTTCAGCGCCAGGACTTTCTTCCCCCCCCCCCACCCCCATCTCTGCAACCTGAAACAAACTTGTTTCCTTCCCCATTTCTGGCCAAGGGTAGTTTGAATATTTTATTGATGATTTTCCAATCAACATTGTCAGTGTCAATGAAACAGGATCAGCATTGACTCCATTTTGTAGTTTTCTGCAGAGTTCAAGCTCCTGCCATCTCTCTCCCTCCCTCTCCACTCCCACATTTAACACTTAACCAATCACTGTTACACACAACATTCAGAATGTTCACGTCCAAGATATGAAATGGACATCATTATGGATTTGTCAGGACACAGCGCCAATGGTCAAGCTGCTTCTCTTTTCCTGGTTGGGATGGGATGGACCCCCTCCCCCCCACCCGCCACTTCTTGAGGGATAGATGAAGAAGGTAGGATGGCGAGGCGCGATGGTCCACACGATAATAGCCCTCCTATGGAATTTAAGTAAGGTTGCTAAATTTTCAAGAAAGTGTTATACTTTTTCCTTAAGTTGTAAGTAATTTTCTCCAAGGGGACCCAGCTTCACATTTCCGTGTTCCAGCACATAATGCTCAGGCAGGAGTCAGATTTCCACGGAGCCGCCAGGCACTTCCTGGCCCCTGCCAATGCGATCATTACAAATTGGATTTGAAATATGGACAGGTTCATCGTAAGGATTATGTCCATTACGTTTCCCAAAAGGAACAGCTCTGGATCCTGTGGAAATTCTTTAACTGTGATTTTTTTTTTCCAAGGCTTGGTCCAGTTCCACCCAGAAGGGTCTCACCTGGTGTATGTCCAGGTTGAGTGTACAAAGGTTCCTGTTGCAATGTCACATCTGAAGCATTGGTCTGATCATTTTGATTTAGATCTGCTCAATTTTTGAGGTGTCATGTACAGCTGGTGTGGGAAATTGTACCAGTCTGTACCGCACATTAATAATTCCAGTCATGCTCATCAATCCTTATTCCTAAATCCAACTCCCACCTCTTCTTTAGGTCCTGCTTGGAGCAAGAGATACATTCCCCCTTTCAAATAAAAGCCTCAATGTCACTGTGCTCTGGTAGGGCCATAGTTAGACCTAATTTGTCCTGTAGAAAAAATCTTATCTGAAGCTAGCGTTGAAATGTCTTATTTGATAAATCATACTTATTCCTAAATTGTTCAAATGACATTAGCCACCCCAACTCATAACTGTCCTCCACACCATTAAAACGCCAGGTGTCCAGGATCTTGTTACCCACTGTCAATGGTATTGATCTATTTCGAGTCAGAGGTGTTTTAGTGGACAGCCCCACTTTGATGCCTACATTTTGGTTAATTTTATTCCAAACGGAGATTATTTGTTTTAGTATAGGGCTGTCTGTTTTCCCAGATAGCAACTTGTTGTCCCATTTATATTAAAGTACTCTGCCACCTTCTCACCAAGTCAATTTGAAGAGTGAGATGATGTATCTTGACTGGACTGCCCAATAATATTTCTTGAAGTCTGGCATTCGTAATCCACCCAGACTGTAATCACAGGTCAATTTTTACATAGAGACCCTGGCTAGGTTTCCAATCCATAGAAATGTCCTTATTCGTGAAAGCAAATTTTGGAAGAATCCCTGGGACAACGCCATGGGCAGTGACTGGCAAAGGGTTATTGACCTGAAATATTCATTTGTTTTTTTTTCTTTTTCCACATTTGCTGCTTGATCTGCAGAATGTTTCTGGCATTCTGTTTTATTTCAGCATCTGGATTATTTTTGATTTTCTTGGTGTAATAGTCCTGTCCTGATTTTTGTACTATTATTTCAGAAGTTACAGGATATATCCTGGATATTGTTGACATGTCAGTCTCAGGTATTATCCAACATGCATTAAACTAGAAATTTCTGCAAACATTGTTGTTGCAGTGTTTAAGTGATATTGTTAGTCACCCTTGAAAATCACATAATGCAGTGCATTGAAAATGAAAAGCCCATTTGTCTCTATGTAAAATATCTGCTACCTCCCCTCCCCACAATGGCTGTCAATAGGTGTTTTCATTCTGGACCTCTGCTTCGAGGCTGGCTGCAGAGGCGGATACAAATTTTAAACAACAGTTCATGGAGCAGCCCTAAAAGGCTACTCCAGTGCTGCCTTTATGCAGAGCAGTGCCTTGGTGTGTCATCCGGAGCTACTGTAGGCAGGTTGACTGTTGCTGTGGCGCCACCGTCATAAATACACAGCAGAATAATGGATGTCTTCCCTACCCATAATCTCCCACTCAGCTGGAACTGTTCTGGAAAATGCAGAGTGGTTCCAGCAGCGTGGGGGATTATGGGTAGGGATGATGGCCATTTCTCTGCCACGTATTAAAATGCTGGCGTTGACGAGTGGTCCCGAAAGCTGAAGAGGCCCTCTGAAGTGCCGGAGTGGTCAGCGGGCTATCACAGCCCACACTGATCGCTTCCTGATGGCCCCCGCCAGTTGCCCCTGGAATGACAGCCCCTACTCCTTGCCTTGACATCTCCCGCTGCCCGCCCTGATGGCCGCCTCTGCCCTGACAGCCCCCGCCGGCCGCCCCTGCCCTGAGGGGGTCGTGGAGGGATGGGAGTAAGTGAGATGGGTGGTGGGCTGACAACATCACTGTAACATCAGCCCACCCCAAGCCAACCACTTGCAGTGGCAGTACATTCATGCAGGAGCGTAGTGCTCCGCCGCTGACCCTTCCCCAAGATGGATTGCAGTCGGAGCCTTGGAGCCGGCCACAGCGCATTCATGGAGGTAATTTTCCCAAGGTAAGGGTGGAGAATCTCTGCCTTTACACTCGGTTTTTTGACTGTATGAAAGGGCCTTGCATCACAGCTCGATCCCTTTTCTTGGGGACCTCTTGCAACTTAAAGGTGAAGGCAATTAATGGGATGTGTTTTCTAAATTATTTTGTAACTTTCCAACTTAATTACTCAAGTTTTACAAATTTTTTTGAAATCTCTTGTACCCCAGTTTCCCCATCTCCCCCCCCCCCCCCCAACCCCCTTGGTATTTAAAATGTAGGAATTTCATTGTTGAGATTCATAAGCAGCATTGTCAGATTTCCTGCTAATTTTTAAACTGATTTGGTTTCAGCAAGGTTTTCCTTAGATTTCCAAATTCTTGCAGTTCTGAATGTGTACTCCAAGGCAGCAAACTTCCGGTGCAGACACTGGGATCTTTTAGAATATTAACTGATTCTGACACTGTCAGGATATCTGCATCATGCATGACGTGCCAATTTCTGCAGGACTGATTACATTTAATCTGCTCTATGTTACCTTCATTGTATTGGTTCCAAAGCAATGGCAGTTGAAAGGGCCGTTCAACAGGCTGTGCTCACAGGGAAATAAATAACTGCAAAATAAAAGATTCCACCATCTCCACAGAAGTGATCTCTTCCATGAATAAATATCACCTATAAAAAGACACAGCCTCTCAGATTGATTTGGTGAGAACGGGCATGAGATCTTCATCTTGGAGCCAGTGAACCACAAAATGCTGGGTATCATTGGATTGTAAATTCCCATACCTCTTTAAAGGGTGGGTGGATAAACACAGATATACAGCTACAAGATGGAGGTTAAAAAAAAGTCTGACAACAGATGGTGGTGCAGAAGTAGTAGAATAAATCCTGTAACAACTGGATCTCGAGCCAATGGAGGAAAGCTTACTAAAAGACATATTCATAGCATGCTTGATGAGATTCTGATGCCTGTGTCTTTGACTCCACTTGAAAGTGTGTACATGTATTGGAATTTGTTCATGTCGTGGATGATGATCATTGGAATCTTCAACCCTGGAGGAGGCTTTAATGCTAGAACATTGATTACATTTAAAGAGAGATTCTAATACTGGGGAAAATCAGAAGAATGCCATAGTTGGAAAGGGAGCAGAAGAGATTCACCGGGATGTTACCAGGACTCGTGGGCTTGAGTTACAGAGACGCTGAATGAGATGGGTCTTTATTCCTTAGAGTGTGGGAGCCTGAGGAGTGACTTCAAGGGTCATGGATAAAGGAAATGCTCACAGTATTTTACATTCAGGGTATATAGTATGACACTAGAATGGGATGAGAGATGATTGTTTAAAATGAGAGAGAAGAAATTTAAGAGAATATTTTCACTTGGTAATCCACATCTGGAATGGACTCTCACATGAAGCAGGTCCGATTTCAATGTTCAAAAGACATTTAAACAAATATGGATGGGAAGGATTTTGAAAGATATGGGCCAAATGTAAGCAAATATCACAAGTCCAGAATGCCAACAGCTGGCATGAATGAGTTGGGCCAACAGGCCTGTTCCATGCTGTATGACTATGTGGTGCTGGAAAAGACCACTAATGATGAGGGAAGCATAAGGGGCAGGTCACCAATTCCTACACCAGTTTTCATGTACTCTTCATGGATATACAGTAAATGAACATTGACTTCCAAGCTCAGCATTGCATTGCCTTTGATCATCAGTGGAAAAGAGTTTGAATTGAACACGGAAGATGCCTGAAATGTTCAGCAGATCAAGCAATATCTAGAAAGAGAAACATTGGAACTGGAAAGGAAAGAAAACAAGCAAATGAAAACTTAAAAAAAAAAGATGCTGGTAATCTGAAATAAAAAACAGAAAATACTATAAATATCCATTAAGTCAAGTTGCATTGTGGGAGGAGAAAATGAGTTAAAGTTTGAAGTCAAAGGCCTTTCTTCAGAACTAGAAATGAAACAAAAGAAGCTCATTAAGATGCGGGAAGGATGGGTGGATGTTTCTGAAAGGATAGAACTGGTGTGACTATAAGGTATATGCAAGGTTGTCCGGCCAATGAGTGGGGTAATGAGGCTTAGGTTGAAGAGCAGAGATGGGAGAATGTGGGAGTTGAAAATTGGAGAGCAGAAGTCATGTCCAACAAAAAAAATGGGAAAACAAGCAACCTGAACCAGGTGGACAACGGATGACAGACTAAGAACAAGTCATTGACTCACTGCGCCCCATCAGTTATCTGGTTTTACTCTGTCAAAAAAATAGAGATTTATTTTTACCTACTCAAATTTTCTGGTGATATTTCATAATTCTATAGATTCCGCAGATTGAAAAATCCTGAAAGAAACACCATTAATTCAAAATGGAGGGAGAGAAATCGGGGAACTATACTATTAGACTAAGAAACATCGTTGGGGAAAAGGCCGACTCACTTCAAGTTATAATTAGATAGAGTCAGCTTCATTTTATGAAGAGGAAGTTGTGTTTGATGATTTGCTGAATTTATGCAAAATAAAATTAAGGAAGACAGATGAGATCATGTATTTGGATTTCCAAAAGGTACTGAACAAGATGAGGGCCTTGATATTGAAAACATGAGGAGAGCAGGGATTAGTTAAGCAGGAAAGAGAGTAAGAATATTGGGTTACATTATTGGCAATTGAGGTGAAGGGACGGAGTCTATTGTTTCAAAATAATTTAATGATTTGGAGTTGGAAAAATAAATTGCAACAAAGTCAAAATCCTCACTGGGATATATACTAAACTCATGGTACCTAGCGCCTACAGGGATTGGTGGATGCCGGATAAGCAAGTTTTCCAGTTGCTTGAGGCCCACTCTTAGAATGCCTAACTAATATTACAGCATTAAGAATAAACAGTTTAAAAGATAGAAGACAGTGCAAAATCTAAAGTATTTTTTAAAATCAGGATTGTGGTCCTTAATGATATAAAGTCCACTTTACTCAGGTAATACAAGCCCCATGCCCCCATCATAATTTACCCACCCCCCACCAAGTGTACAGATATAGCCTTACTAATATACTTAATTATATTCTAATAAAGACTCTTACTAAGCAGGAATAAAGAGTCACCCCAATGGCAAACGGCATCAACCAGCTTTTAATCCTGGGTGAGGTCTTTTATTCAAACACAACTTTATTCAAACAGCTGCTTCAAAAAGCATAACCATCCAAGGCCCACCCCGGCTGAATATTTGCACCTAACTTCACCAAAGGGTCATCAAAGGGTGTTCTGTTCAAAGAACATTTACAATTTTAAATATTTTATAAATTTTTATTCGTATTTACTTTTAAATTTGTATTTATTTATTTACCTTATTTTTTTTGCTGGTTGCTTGAATTCTAGATAACCAGTTTTACTGTAGTCAGGTTAATTGAGTGGGATATAGGATAATAAATATGGAGAAATGCAGGAAGAACAGATAATCAAACTATTAACAGATAATCAGACTCATGGATGCCAGTGTCGAAAGAAATCTTTGACATATAAAAGCAATTGGAAACACAAAATAGATTGGCCTTTTGTGAAAAATAGTGGAGGATAGAAGTAGGGATGACTGTACAAGTGGATCTAGGGTTGACGAGACCAGGCCTAAACTACTGTCTAGAGTTTTCATCTAGTTAATTCAGGAAATATATTTACCTTGGAGGTAATGCAAAAGCTTTACTAGATAAATTCCATGAACGTAGAGCTCTATTGTTAAAAAAAATGGGACTGGGTTGTGCTAATCCCAGCCCGCTGCATGTTGTCATGCCCCTCACCAGCTTCACAGAGATCATAGAACTGAAGGCCTAGCTTTAAAATAAATGGTCTGTTTAAGGTGAGGTTGAGGAGTTTATTCTTGCAGAAGGTTGTGGATCTTTGAAGTTTTTGCTCACGGACACGGATACAGAGACACTGCATCATTTTTTTTGGTGAGCTCCAACATTGTTGCATTTGGCACCATGAAAAATTGCAGATTTACAATAGTGTTAGAATTTTTACACCAAAAATTAGCATTAGAACAGGACAGTATTTTAATCAGCTCAACTTCTGAAATGTTACTGTGTACCAATATAGGATGTTGACTTTTAAAGACAAATTCCTCAAGTCAACCAGACATCAGCAATGTACATTTTCCAAAAAAACTACATTTTGGTTAGTGATTTTAGTCACCCATGAAAAAATTGTGAAATTGGCCAAAATTTGAAACAGATGTTCTCAGCAGAGAACCTGCAGACTTATTGCAATGCTGTATTTTTGACAAATGCATAGAATAGGTTGTCAAACTTTTAAGGAAGTTTAAAGGCTACATCATCATGGCAGCCAAATTCCAGTTGCAACTCTCTTGTAGAGGTGAGGGGAATTGTGGGCAACAATTGGTAATATCTTTACTATGCCCGTTCATCCCCCATGCAATCCACAGTCCTGACCAAGTTCAGTGCTGTTCATGGCCATGCAACACTGCAGATTGTGAGTGATCAATGAGCCAAAGTTTTAATGGTGGAAGTATGTAAATTGCAGCAAAAATGATGATAAAAGATATTCTGATTATCATGTTATAATTCAATTGAATAGTCTGATTTATGTCATTAATTCTATGAACTCTTTGATGAAAAAATACAATTTGTCGAGAAGCTGATTGAAGAAAGGCTTAAAACACAAAAAAATGCTGCTGGATGAACTCAGTGGGTCAAGCAACATCCATGTAAGGAAATAGACCAACATTTTGGGTTGAAACCCTACTTCAGGATTGTGAATGGAGAAGGATAACAGACAATATTAAGGAGAAGAGGGGATGGGGTCAGTATGTGAAAGGTGGACCGAGGAAGGATGAAAAATGACAAAAATGGAGTCAGGATGGTTGGGTTGGAAGACGAAGACGGTGATATGTAGAAGCAGACATTGAGAGAAAAGGGAGATAGAGTCAAGAGGGTGAAGGGAGAGTGATGGTGGGTACAGTTACTGAAGGAAGAAGGTAGGTGATACCATATAAGGGAGGATGGGAACAGTGGGTGGGTGGTGAGCAAGTGGAGAAGGTTAAAGGAACTGGGTGTCAGGGCTGGGGTTTTGAAAGGAGGGTATATGTGAGAGAACCTGAGTGGATGAGAAGGAGACCTAGGGAATTGTTCAAAGCAAGATAATTCATTGTTCATACCATTGGATTACAGTCAGCCTTGGTGAAATGAGGTACTGTTTTCAAACATCCTCACCCTGGCAATGAAGGGGGCTGAGGATAGCAGTCAGTGTGAGAGTTGGAAATGGGTGTTAAAATGGCTAGCAACCAGGTTCTCCAGCTCCAGTCAGGCAGAGTGAGGATAGAGAGCAAAGCTTGGACTTCCTTACTACTATCAATATCTTCAATTCAGAAAAAATTAAAAACTTTGCAGAAATGTATCATTTTTATAAAATGGATATTGATTGGTGTTGGTTAGACGATCAATTTTAAGGGAACTATTTGTATTGTAATGAAGTGCTTGCTAAATTTTATTTCAGTACTTGATTTGAACTGAATTCAATGAATGTTTACATACAAGTTTAGTAAAATACAGGTTAGTTTCAAGCTAAAAGTTACATTGATAAAAGTTACAATTTTTCTCAACATAAATTTGCTGAATGTTTTAATATCAATCACATTAAAAAACACTTTTCAACACAATCAGTATTCTATTTTGTGTCTTTCAAATTTATGCAAAGGGGATAAAATCAAAACAAACCAAGATAGTGATTTTGATTACAGGTACTTTGATTTTAACAATATTTAATTATTAGCTATGTTTCAGTTAAAATTAATATAAATATATTGCTCTAAACAGCTCTTTTTTTCTTTATTATATTTAATAACAATGATTGGAATATTTAAAAGCATGATATTCTTGGTTTTATTTTCTATTATAAATGACATGTTGTTCATTTATTTAGAATAATATCCCAATTCTAAGACTCTTAAAGGCAGATGTACAAATAATGATCTAACATTAGAAGATGGATTTTATCTTTGGGGCAGCATTAATCTTAACCCTGATGAGCACATCATGGAGCAAACCAGTTATGGTAAGAGAAAAAGAAAATTGTCAGCAATATTTAGTTATTTGTCATTATTTTTGTAATATAATTTTCTTTTAATGCAGGTGAATAATTCAACAAAGACATTACAAGGTTTGTTTCTTGTATAGAATATAAACCCAGATATTTTCAGATTTGAAGGTAAAACAAGTATCTAACAACTAATTTACAAAAAAATGACAAATGTTAATTTTAGAAAATTGGAAAACGGGATTTTTGGAATAAAAAGAAATAATGTACTCGAAAAATATGGGCTTCAACAACCATAAACCCAACAAATCATAATCACATTCTCGGCTCTTTCATCTGCATAACATTGATAATTGTCAGTTGATGTCATAATTGCTTGTTTCAGTGCCTTTCCATGGAGGGTTGGTCAATTTCTATCATTTGCATATTTTTTAAGATGTTGCTGTTTCACCACACAGAATAGATGGAAGCCATTTCAGCCCATGCCAGCTCATAGAGCAATCTATTTCCTCACTGATTTCCTCCCCAAGCACCCCATTTTCCATCAATACTCCCAGGTTCTACCACTCACCCATCCACAAATTAATCTATTCACCCTTATACCTTTGGGATGTGCAAAGAAGCCAGAGTATGCGGGTAAGGAGTTGAGTAGAACCTATGTCATCATGGCAAGAACGTGCGAACTTGACACAAATCAGGATGGAATTTGGGTTGCCAGAGCAGTGAGAACATTTTCCTTCTAACTTACTGATAATTGAAAAGTGATTCAGTAAAGAACAGGAGTGAACACTTGATATTCGAGAAATGCATGTGTCATAAAAGTTAGGGAAGCCCAAGAAAGGAGGTAACGTGACATTATTCTAAGAATAGTGCCCTTTTCTGAGATCTGTGAATGATATTGTCCATGATTTTCCACTTTGTAAAGCAACCATTTGCTACTGTCTCTACCTTTATGCCATTTCCTTATTCATTCTGCTATTGATTCATCAATACTATGGGTCTCAATTTTGCTCGTCAGTCATTTGTGTGGAAATCGTGCAGCCGCAATTTGTACTCATGAAATTGCTTATTATATTGTAAGTCTCATATTAACCAACTACAGGGATTGTTTCGAAGCACTGTGGGAAAAGGCAGAGTATAGAATTAATATGGAATCAGAAAATCCTGCATATACTGTAGTAGTAAAACACGAAAATCTGCAGACACCTACATATACTTTGCTTTAATTGCAGACTTCTATTTTTACTGAATACATCGTATCAGTGATCACTTCATTACTTTCTAGATCTGTAAACTGTGTTTACATGACTACGAATGTTAGAGATTACATATTACAATGCTTACAGAAGAACCCTACTCACTTTACAAGGGAATAATGTGAGAAATAAACTTTTGACTTTCTTTCCAAGAGAAATCTTGCCCAATTATGAAATTAAACGATGCAATTGTATATGTGATCCCTGTTAGCTCATCTGATGTCTTAGAGTCAAATTCATATCCATTGACATCATTAGTTGGGCCCCCTTATGAACATAACTTTATTTGCTGAGCTTTCATGTTTCAGTCTCAGTAGAATCAGGAGCATGGCATGCTACTTCTTTGATATTCCCACAATATAAAGGGAAACTACATACACTGGGAGACCCAAGAACAGAGAAGCAAAAATAGTTGCAGCAACACATAAAATGCTGGAGGAACTCAGGCAGCATCCATGGAAGGCCATAGACAGTCAACGTTTCACCTGACATTTTGCTATTCAATGTAATTTTGAATAATTTTTTTACATCTATATCTCTTTCCAATAGTAATCCCACATCATTTGATTCCCTTAATATTCAAAATCTATCCATTTCTGTTTTGAGTATAATTCAGAAGAACCTCTCATTGTAAGACAAATCTCTGGTTCTAGATGTATCATCCAAGGCAGACATTATTTCTTCTTCCACCATGTCAAGCTTTGTTAGGATTTTTTTTGTTTTAATTGTGTCACCTTTCCTTTTTCATAAATGAAAATATAGATACGTTAATGCCATCATATAACAATCTCCTTTTCCCAGGAATCAATCTGGTGAATCGTCATTGCACTCTATCACAAGTAGGTCTTGCCTTGGCAAAGAAGACTACACTTACAGTACTCCATAAGCTGTGTTATCAGAGCCCTATAGATCTGAAATAATTTGTCTTACTCTTGTACTCAAATCATTTCACCATAAAAGTCAATACATTATTCATCTTCCTAAATCCGTGCGGCATCATGTTAATTTTCACTGATTTATGTACCTGGGTACTAATGAACATCAAAACTTTTCAATCCTTTAACATGTAAAAAAAAGTTTTTCTTCTAAAATGAATAAGTATGTATTTTGAATGTTTACCATATTTTCACCCAGTCACTTAGAGTGTTTATTATTCTCTGATGCTTCTTTTCATCCTCCTCCAATTCACCAAACCACCCAGTGTCAAATTATCAACAGACTTGGATATAACATACTTGACTTTCTCATCCAAATTATTTAATGCTAGCAGGATACCCGGCATTACCCGGGAAATAAAACACTCAGATGTTGACGACGTGGTTGAAACAAAATACCCAAAAAACTTCATGGTAATTCTGCATAAATATTTTTTTGTTTCTTTTGGGCCCATATTAAACTAGGTTTGGCCACTTGTTTTTATTCTGAATGTATATTGATGCACAGCACAGTAACTATTTAAGATGTCCTTGGTGCAAGTTCAATTTTTTTGAACTTCATATGACCTTAAAGGTTAAATTCAATATGGTCATGACATTCAGCATCAAATATTACCACAATTATAGTAAACAGTAATGCAAGTCAGTGTTAGTAAATGCTTGTACAATAAACAGTAATGGAGGTCAGTGCAAGCCGGTCAAAAAACACTTTGGAACTTCATACGACCTTAAAAGTTAAATTCAATTTGGTCATGACATTCAGCATCAAATGTTACCCCTACTGAACCTGCTTGGTCAATTGATCAATCCTCAGTCCATGTCAGCATTAACCCTCAATCAATGTGCTCCAATTTTGGTTCATAGCCACTTATCAAAAGCTTCTGAAAGTCCAAGTTTATCCACTGATTTGCACAAAAAGCTCTTACAGATTTGTCAATCGTGATTACCCTTTCATTAATACATCTTGATTCCCATTATTTTCCTAGTGCCCTATTACCCCTCCCTCAATGATGAATTTTATTATTTCTCTATTTACATAACAGCACAGTAACAGGCTTTCCAGCCTACAAGCCCTTACCCCCCCCCCAACCTACAATCCCTATTAGTTTGTGAAAGGTGAGAGAAAACTAGAGCACTTGAAAGACACTCACACAGACACAGTAAGAATGTACAAACTCCTTGCAGACACTGCCGGATTTGAACCCAGATCGCTGGCATTGTAATAGCATTACATTAACCACTATGCTACCTGTGACACCCTGTTATTATTGATACCGTGCTAACTGTCCACACATTACACAGACTGGGCCCTCTCCGAATCAGCTGCAGATTGACCAAATAACTCCTGAAGCCCATACAGGAATTTGTTTTTCACCAACATTCAAGTACTGAACTACTTACTCACCAAGTAATTGCCGCTGGATACTGTTATTGGAGGTTGGGGGATTTATGTGAAATCGCAAAGAAGGAAGGGCACCTTAGGACAAGTGGCAGATGTGTCAGTTTGCAAAGTGCTTAAAGCTAAAAGCTCTGGACTAATTTGATCTGTTTGATGAACAATACACTTAAAAGATTAGTATTTGAAGTCAGTCATTCACTGACGTGTGATGTACTACAAACCACCCTTTGACTATGATATTAAGCATGACCTGCTCTCTCAGTGGAAGTCCACGATTTCTAAGCCACATTTGTCATTTTTCTGCCCACCACAGCAAAAAGACAGTCCTACTCACAAAGGAATTACTTCTCTTTAGACTTCAGGAGAGCACAGTGGACTTTGTGTGCATTATATAATCTACTGGCTTTCTGATTAATATCCTAGACCTACAAGCTATAAAAGATTTGGAGAGGTGTTCTAAGATAGCAGGATTAGAGATGATTTGCTTCTATTCCAGGCTGTGCATTCTGGTGTGGTATAGATACGTTAGAAGATGACATGTATGTTCTGACACTTGTTTGCTTTTGAAACATGGATCCTTGGTGTGGTTCTCCACTTTGAGCTTTCATAGATCAGAGATTCCTGGGACTGATGAAGAAGCAACACTTGTTCAAGAAGAATATCCTTGAATAATTTCCTATTGACAGAGTTCAGAATAGACTGTTTTGGTGCTGTGGTGTCACAGGACAAATGATGTAGCCTGCCTGATTAATGCTTTGATGGTGATTCAGGCTTTAATGGTAGGGACTTTGGGCTAGGAAAGGTGATGTTTATTTGCCTATCTTTGCAGTAGAGCTGGGAAATTTTGCACGAAGGATTGAAATTCTATGCTTTTGAAATGTCTGTTATGGTTTATTCAATTCTCAAAAGCATTAAGGTGAGCAAAGATTGCTGTTACCCTTGAAATTATTAATTTTGTGTCAGTTTGAGGACCTTATCTTCAAACATTCTTTTTCTCAGGTAGTTGAAGCTGAAGATGATGAATTTCATCATTAGTGCCTCCCTTAATCAAGATGTGGGTCTGCAGATAAGAGGAGAGGTCCACATATTACAGTCATTTTGTAGACCTTTATTATGGGAGAACTATATTGTAAAATGGGAGCAGGTTGATAGAGGGCCATGGGTATAGGTGTTAAGCATAAGGCACATCTTCTCAGGTGCTTTATGAATGAATTGAGAATAATCTAAATTTTGGCATCCAAATATGCACAAATGCACGCATTGTCTGCATACTGGGGCTCAACCACTGAGATTGGAGTAATTTGGGTCCTGGAGTAGACATGATCTAGATTGAAGAGTTTCCCACCAGTCCTATGGATTAGTTTCACTCGAGCAAGAAATCTATTGAAAGGGAGTTGATGAAAAAATTGAAAAATTCATTGGGGCAATGGCCACACTCAAATTGAATATTTACCAGTTACTATTTCTCCAAGCATTTCTGAATTACACTTATGAGTTTAAAGGACTTCCCTGCAACACCTGCCCAAAAAGTCTCCATAAACCCTGTCACAACATGCATCCTGCAGTTTCAGTTCTTCAGTAAATGTTCAATGAGTTTTGATCACCTTACCATAAAGACATTATTGTGCCATCTGAGGAAGCTTTTGGAAATGTGAAGGAATTCTCATAAATTTTTTGAGGAAATCTATCTGGCCATAATGGCTTCTGCTGTTTTCTTATTTTTATGTTCACCCTTCAGTGTCGATCATGGGGTTGGCTGCAGCTCTGCTAAGCCTATGATTTGCACTGAACAATCACTTCAGCCTGTCACTGAAGTAATGACTGCAATGTAGTCCAATTTATAACAAATTAGTTGGAGTTTGTGAAGACTCCTTCTCCATCAGAAAGTGAAGTTCAACTTGTTCCTACTCTAAATGTGGTCCGTATTTGGATGTGAACCTGAGCATGTGCAAATTGGATTTCAAGCAAAAGACATGCTCACTTGAAATGATTCTTAATGTTGATGGAAGAATTCTCTGAATTTTCTTCTTTTTTTGAATTCATATGGCTATCTAAAAGTCTTTTAAATGTCCTATTGTACCAGCCTCCACCATCAACTCAGGTAATGCATTTCAGGGACCCACTGCTATGTAAAATTAGAATTTAAAAAATATCTCTGGCATCTCCCTAAACTTTCTGCCATTTGCCATAAACATATTATTTGCTATTATTTGCTATTGTCACCTTGGGGAAAAGGTGCTAACTTGCACCCTCATAATCTTATACACCTCTCATCTTCCTTGCTCTACCAAGAAAAGTAGAAACATAGACCCTTCAAGTCTACACCACCATTCAATATAATTGATAATGTGAGTTGGTTAAAATAGATTGGCAAATGGTACTTAAAGGACTAATGGTAGAAACGCAATGGCAATCATTTAAGGATAGATTGGAGCAAGTACATTTCAATTTGTAAAAAGAATAAATTAAGGAGGATACTGCATCCATGGCTAACAAGGGAAATCAGAGAGAGTATCAAATCCAAAGAAGCAGCATATAAATTAGCCAAAAAAATAATATTCCTGATGATTGGGAGAAATTCAGAGTTCTGCAGAAGAGGACAAAAGGATTAATTAGGAAAGGTAATTCTCCCCATACTCCTTGATCCCTTTAGCCACAAGGGCCAAATCTAACCTACTCTTAAATATTGATAAGGAACCGGCCTCAACTACTTCCTGTGGCAAATAATTCCACAGATCCAACACCCCCTGAGAGAAGAAATTTTTCCTCATCTCAGTCCTAAAAAACTTTCCCCTTATCTTTAAACTGTGATCCTTGGTTCTGGTTTTTCCCAGCATTGGAAACAACCTTCCTGTATCTAGTCTGTCTAATCCCTTAAGAATTTTATGTGTTTCTATAAGATCCCCCCTCAATCTTCTAAATTCCAGATAATACAAGCCTAGTCTATTCAACCTTTCTTCCAAGTCCTTCCATCCCTGATATCATCCTAGTGAATCTTCTCTGCACCCCCTCCATCGCTTTTTATGTTCCCTGCCAGCTTCCTCTCATAATCTCTTTTACCTTTCCTAATTAATCCTTTTGTCCTCTGCACCCCCTCCATGGTCTTTCCTCAGATAGGGAGACAGTACTCCAGATGTGGTCTCACCAAGGCCCTGTACAGCTGTAGCAGGATCCCTGTACTCGCATCCTCTTGCTATAAATGCAAACATAGTATTTGCCTTCCTCACCACCTGCTGCACCTGGAACGACTGATGCACAGCAACACCCAAGTCTCTCTGTATCTCCCCTTTTCCTAAACAGATATCATTTATATAATCGTCCTCTTTCCTGTTCTTACCTCCAAAGTGGATAAACTCGCATTTATCCACATTATATTTCATCTGTCATGTCTTGGCCCCCTCACCTAATTTGTCCAAATCACTCTGTACCCTTCTAGAATCCTCAACACAGCCAACCCCGCTACCCAATTTCATGTCTTCTGCAAATTTTGAGATATTGCTATCCCCACATCTTAGTCATTGATTTATATTGTAAACAACTGTGGCCCCAGCATGGAGCCCTGCGGTACCCCACTAGTCACTGGCTGGCATTCCAAAAAGAACCCATTTATACCTACTCTTTGCTTCCTGTCCATCAACCAGTTCTCTAACCACCTTAATACCATACCTCCTATACCATGCTCTTTAAGTTTATATGCTAGTCTTCTGTGCAGAACCTTATCAAATGCCTTACTAAAGTCCAGATATACCACATCCACCGATACCCCCCTATCCACTCTACTGGTTACATCCTCAAAAAACTCTTAGGTTCGTCAGACTCGATTATCCTTTACAAAACCATGCTGACTCTGTCCGATGATACTCTCCAAATGTACTGCGATTGCATCTTTAATAACTGATTCTAGCCCCTTCCTTACGACCGATGTCAGGCTAACTGGTCTGTAGTTTCCCGATTTCTCTCTCCTTCCATTCTTAAAGAGTGGGGTTACGTTGGCCACCCTCCACGATGGCCACCCTCCAATCCTCAGGAACTAATCCAGTATCTAAGGAGGTTTGAAAAATTATCACTAATGCATCCATTACTTCCTGGGCTACTTCCTTCAGCACTCTTTGGTGCTGAACATCTGTCCCTGGGATTTATCCGCCTTTAATCCCTACAATTTAACTAATACAAACTCTCGATTTACAATTATTTCCTTTATACCCTCCCTCACATTAGGTCCCCTATCCTCAACAATTTCCTGAAGATTAATTATGTCCTCCTTGGTGAAGACAGAACTAAAGTAGTCATTCAGACTGTCTGCCATACCTTTTCTCCCCATGATTAACTCAGCCATTTCTGTCTGCAATGGACCCACATTTGTCTTAACCATCCTCTTTCTCTTAATGTATCTATGAAAACTCTTTTTATGTTCCCTGCCAGCTTCCTCTCATAATCTCTTTTACCTTTCCTAATTAATCCTTTTGTCCTCTTCTGCAGAACTCTGAATTTCTCCCAATCATCAAGAATATTATTTTTTTGGCTAATTTATATGCTGCTTCTTTGGATTTGATACTCTCCCTGATTTCCCTTGTTAGCCATGGATGCAGTATCCTCCTTAATTTATTCTTTTTACAAATTGAAATGTACTTGCTCCAATCTATTCTTAAGTGATTGCCATTGCGTTTCTACCGTTAGTCCTTTAAGTACCATTTGCCAATCTATTTTAACCAACTCACATCTCACATCATCAAAGTTACCCCTCTTCAAATTCAGAACCTTTGTATCTGAATCAACTCTGTCACATTCCATTCTAATGAAGAATTCCACCCTATTGTGGTCACTCTTGCCCAAGGGATTCTTCACTACAAGATTGTTAATTGACCCTTCTCCATTACTCAATGCCCAGTCTAGAATGGCTTGTTCCCTTGTCAGTTCTTCAACATGCTGATTTAGAAAAGAATCCCACATGCATTCTACGAAATTCTCTTCATCCTTACCCTTACCAATTTGGTTCACCCAATCTCAGTCAACCTTGCTTCAAAAGACATGTTCTCCAATCCAGGCAACATCTGCACTCCTCACTTTATTACAAGGTGATGACAACAAGGATGTCATCGTCAGAGAACAAATTCTTACTCTTTGGAGTTTTACATAATTTTTATACTTTCTCATCTGTTTTATCCCTTCTCTCGTGAAAACATTTCACACAAAGTACTTGCAGATGCGTGCTAGATATAAATATAGTTATTCCTGCAGAAGGTTATCTTGTAATGCTTTAGCTTTGTGCAGGAAACACAAGAGGCAGCAGATGGTGGAACCTGAAGCAAAACATAATCTGATGGAGGAGCTCAGTGAGTCAAGCAGCACCTTTGGGGGAAAATGGAATGGTCAGGATGAAGATTCTGACTCAAAGTGACAACAATTCTTTTTCTCCCTTAAGCTATGTGGAGTTTTACTTTTACCCTGTAGTTAAATGTTCTTGCCCTGGTCTCTACACTGGTAACTAACTATAGGTTACAATGGTTCATCCAAACGAGTTTGAGCTGGGGTATTAGAAACTCTTTAAAGCTCCTAATCCCTTCACTTAGCTTCCAGTTCCCTACATTCCACGATTGCATAATAGGAAATATCTGAGCATCTTCATAAATGTTGAAGAAAGTTTGAAAGGAATCATTTGTGGAAACTATATGGAAAATTGCAGTCATGTAAAGCTGCCCTTCTTGCCATGACTAATGGTTATATTATCAGACATAAATCATGGCGATCAGACAGAACTATTGATCACCAATAAAACTGATGGGAGCACACATCCACTTTGTAGGAGTTTGAGGGAAATAAATCTTCCAGTAAAATTGGACTTCCATTAAAGTGTGAAAGTAGATGGAAATATCAAGTCTAGCACATAGAAGAGGTAAATGATGGCGAAAAATACTTCATTAAAATTGCATGGGTAAATTGGGAAACAATGCCTACTGTTTTAGAACATAGAATAGTATGAGTCTTTTGACCCACAATGTTGTGCGGACCTATATACACTTATTCCAGCATGAAACTAACCCTTTCCAATCTCACTTCTCATAATCCTCTAAGAGTCTTTTAAATGTCCCTATTGTACCAGCCTCCACTACCATCCCTGGCAATGCATTTAAGGTATCCACCACTGTGTAAAATTAGAAAAAAATACCTCTGGCATCTCCCCTAAACTTTCTGCCAATCACCATAAACAAATGTCCTTGTTATTTGGTATTGTCATGTTGGGGAAAGATGCTGGCTATTAAACACCTCTATTAAGTCACCTCTCATCCTCCTTTCTCCAACAAGAAAAGTCCTAGCTCGGTCAACCTTCCTTCATAAGACCTGTTCTCCAATCCAAGCAACATCTTGTCAATCTACTCTGCACTCCTTCCTGGAGTTAAATGTTCCTGCCCTGGTCTCTACACTGGTAACTAAGTATAGGTTACAATGATTCATCCCTGGAGGCAGCGGCCAATCCAATGGTGTGGTGACCACAACTGAACACAATACTCTAAGTGTAGTCTAACCAGAGTTTTATAGAGCTGCAACTCTTTAACTCACTTCCTCAACAAATGAAAGCTAGTACACCATACACCCTGTTAACTACCATAACAACTTGAGCAGCAACTGTGAGGGATCTAAGGATTTGGACCCCATGATCCCTCGTTTCTGTCACACTGCTAAGAATCCTGCCATTAACATGTACTCCACCTTCAAGTTCAATCTTCCAAAGTGCATCACTTCACACGTTCCAGATTGAACTCCAGCTGCCACTTTTCCACCCAACTCTGCATCCTAACTTCCCCATCCTTCTACACTATTCACAATATCTCCTACCTTTGTGTGATCTGCAAACTTACTGACCCATCTCACCACTTCATCCAAAATCACAATGAGCAGGATTCGCAGAACACATCCCTGCAAAACACCACTAGTCACTGACCTCCAGGTACAATGCATTCCATCTAATACCATCCCCTGCCTTCTGTGGGTAACAACCCAATTCCAAATCCGCACAGCCTAATTTCTGTAGATCCCTCACGAGTTTCTCAATGAGCCTTTGTCGAATTTGGCAAACTTTGTCAAATGCCTTGCAAAGTGAAACATGAAAGTCTACAGACACAGTGATTGTTGTAAAAACACAAATGCTGGAGGAACTCACCCAGCCACGAAGTGTCCATTGGAGGTAAAGATATATTTCCAACATTTTGGTAATGCCTTACTAAAATCCATATACACCACTTTCACCGCCCTACATCAATTTTTGTCACCTCCTCGAAAAACTCATTCTCATGAGGCACAACCTGTTCCTTACGAAGTCATGCTGACTATTCCAGAGAAGACTATGCTTTTCTAAATACTCAAATC
Source organism: Narcine bancroftii (assembly GCF_036971445.1). Lineage (NCBI taxonomy): Eukaryota > Metazoa > Chordata > Chondrichthyes > Torpediniformes > Narcinidae > Narcine > Narcine bancroftii. The sequence goes on along the minus strand of NC_091469.1, from coordinate 252,521,151 downwards.
ATGTTCCTAAGAATCCTCTCTGATAGTTTGCCCACCACTGATTTAATACTCACTTATCCTTAATTCCTAGGATTTTCTTTATTGATCAAAAGAACTACACATCATCTTCCAATCATCCAGTACCACTTTTGTGACCAGAGAGGATACAAAGATCATTGCCAGTGTCCCAGCAATCTCTTCCCTCGCTTCCTATATTAAACAGGGGTATATTCTGTCTGGTCCCAAGGACATCTATCTGAGGCTCCAGCATTTCATTTTTCTTGACCTTAAGGTGCTTCATGATATTTGCCTGTTCTAAACTGACCTCCCATTCACTGTCTCCTCTCCGTGATGAACACTGAAGTAAAATATAATTAAGGAGCTCCTCTGCCTCGAGGCACATTCTCACTTTTATCCCTGAGCGGACCAACCTTCACTCTAGTTATCCTCCTGCTCTTCACATATGCATAGAATTCTTGAGGAGAACTAAAAGCAGGTACAGAAAAGCCTTTACAAGTTGGATTAAGGAAACCCCTATCCCTTTTTAAATTCCTTCCTGACTACTTTACATTGGTCATGAGCCCTTCCTAACAAATTGTTCCACCTTTCTTGTCAACCATGCCTCGTTTACCCTACCATCCTTTTCCCTGTCTCAATAGGACATACCTATTTAGAAATGTGAACATTTGTTTTCTAAACATCCTCTACATTTCTACTGTGCATTTCCCCAAGAACATGTTCCAAATTTACTTCCAAAGCTCCTGCCTACTGCCATTGTAATTAGCTGTTCCCCAATAAAGCACTGTCCTATTTTGTCTGCTCCTATCCTTCTCCATAGCTATACTAAAGATCAGGCAATTATGGTCACTGTCTCTGAAATGCTCATCCATCCCACCCCACTCCCATGCAGCATTGCCTTGTACTAGATTCAGCATGGCCTCTCCAGTCGGCCTGTCCACGTACTAAGTTAGGAATCCATGGATGCACTTAATTAATTCTGCCCCATCTCACCTTTTTGCACTGAGGAGGTGCCAATTAATATTAGGGAAGTTGAGGTCTCCCATGACAACAATCCTGTTATTTTTACACTTTTTTTCAAAATCTGCCTACTTATCTACACCTCAGTGACCTGGTGGTTATTAGGCCTATAAAATACTCCCAATAGAGTGATTGCTCTTTCCTGTTTTGGATTTACTCCCACACTGCCTCCATGGCATCTTCCCTTTCAGAAGCTGTTAAATTATCCCTGATTAGCAATACTACTCCCCCTCCTCTCTTTTACCTCCTTCCCTATCACTTTTGAAAAATCTAAACCCCAGAACATCAATCAGCTAAACCCACCCTTGTCTCTAATGGCCGCAATTTCATAATTCCACATATTGATTCATTTCCCTTATTCTTGACACTCCTTACATTAAACACATTTTGACCCATCCAACTGACTGCATTCATGCCCCAATCTCTGCTTGTCGTTCCCCAGTGTCACTGCACATTGCATCTATCTTTCCACCAGCTGCTCCATCATCTATTGTGATTTGAAAATTAAAATCTGTAATTGTTTATTACAAATTTGCAGGTAACTTCAGAGAAAGAATTCAAGATGCCAGTGACGTGGATATATTTACCAGAATTTCAGAAATTAACAAAGATATAGGTAATTAAATGCATTTTTAGGAGATTGTGGCTAGATGCTTAGCTAAATAGATAAACATTTAAGTGAAATCATTACGTAAGTCATCACTAAACTACATCAAAGTATGTCAGAAGAAAAATCTGCATTTCTACTGCATCCTTTGTATTTGTACTAGGTGTCCAAAAGTGCTTTTAAACCAATTACAAACTTTTGAGATACAATGCTGGAAAAACAATGGCCAAGTTACACATAGCAAAATCATACAGAAAACTATGACCTCTTGTGGTCTGAAAATTCATTCACATGTCTGCCTGGCATGCAGGTAAGTTTTGATGATTTTGAATGTAAGTTATGACAAAACTGCAATTGTGCTGTCTGCAAAATGAATGCTTATGCAATAGTCATGAGAAGCCCGTGAATACTTCAGTGATTGGCATGATAGTGTGCTGCCACCGGGGATAGTAAAGTGCAAGGAACGCACCAGTCAGACAGTGTGATGGCCTGAACTAAGCAGTCAGATAAGTGAGCTTGTCCTTAAATGCAGAGAATGTATTAAGGAAAGGGCAAATTCAAAAGAACCTCTGATGTCAACCAAACTTCCAGACAGGCCCTGGCAAAAACTAGATGCAGATATATTCACCCTCAGAGACAGTACCTATTTGCTAGTGGTGGACTATTTCTCTAGATATATAGAAATAGCACAGCTCAGTCCAACAAATGTAATTGTTCATCTGAGATCTATGTTCACATGACATGGCATTCCAGAGGCATTCATAAGTGACAATGAGCCACAATTCTCTGGACACAAAATGTAGCCCCATTCTCTTGCCATTCTTACTTCTGAGTGCTCTTCAGGTTCTGCGTCTTGGGCCTCAGAATTCCAGTCTTCTGTTTGCAGAAATGTCACATTGATCATCGTAATAGTTTTGACGTCAGCTTGGCTTGTCTGCAATGATGAAGGCAATGAAATTTTATTTTCAATGGCTTGTAGGCCATTACATCTGACAAGGTGAAACTATAAATGGCTGTGATGCTTCAGTCTCCAATGTTCGCTTTGAAAAGGAGAATCCAACTGTACCCGTGAGAACCCCTGCAGAAGCTGACGACCCTGTAATATATGCTTCAGAGCCAAAGTCAAAACATCTTTCCAGATGGTGAACCTTAGCAAGGTGTAAGGCCCTGATGGTGTACCTGGCAGGGTAATGAAAATCTGTGTCATCCAACTAGTTGGAGCCCTCATGGTCATTTTTGATCTCTCATTGCTGTAGTTGGAGATTCCCACCTACTTCAAAAGGCCATCAATCATACCATCCCAAGAAAAGCAGGGGATCTGCCTCAATGACTCTCGCCCAGTAGCACTCACATCTACTGTGATGAAATGCTGTGAGAGGTCCCCTCTGTACTGGTCAGCAAGCTTCAAAATCTTTGCCTTTGTACCTCCTTCTGCAACTAGATTCTTGACTTCCTCATTGGAAGACCACCGTCAATGTGCATCCTTAACAACATCTCCTCACTGACAGTCAGCATAGGCGCACCTCAAGGATGCATGCTTTGCCCACTGCTCTACTCTCTTTATACCCATGTCTATGTGGAAGGCACAATTCAAATGCCATCTATCAATTTGCTTATGACACCACTGTTGTTGGCAGAATCACAGATGACAATGAGGAAGTGTACAGGAGTAAGATCGATCAACTCGTTGAGTGGTGTCACTATCACAAACACACTCAGAAAGGGAAAGCCAGAAGAATACAAACCAGTCCTCATCAAAAGATGAGTAGTGGAAAGGGTAAGAAACTTCATATTCCTGGGTGTCAACATCTCTGAAGACCTATCCTGGAACCATCGTTTTGATGCAATTATGAATCTGAATTTGTTGTCACTAAATTCATTGTTTTGAGGCACCATTACAGTGCAAATGTTGCTATAAATTACATTTCAAAATAAATAGTACAAAAAGGGGTCTGTGGTTCATTGTTCATTCAGAAATCTGATGGCAGAGAGGAAGAAGTTGTCCTCGTGCTGTTGGGTGCTTGTCTTCAGGCTCCTGCACCTCTTTCCTGATGAAAGCAGTATGAAGAGGCCATGGCTTGGGTGGTGGAGATCCTTGAACATAGAGGCTGCTTTGTTAAGACACCACCTCTTGTATTACTGCATGCTGTGCAACTGCATCACCGCCTGGTTTGGAAGCTGTATCACCTTGGACTGCAAGATCCTACAGAGGATAGAGAAGTCAGCAGAAAAGATCATTGGGGGCTCTCTTCCTACCATGAAGGACATCTACAGCACTCAATGCAGGGGAAAGGCAATAAATATTGTGAAGGACTCCACACACCCCTCAAGTAAACTATTCTCCCTTTTGTCATCGGTAGGAAGTACTGTAGCACTCAGGCTCTAAAGTCCAGATTGCGCAAAAGTTTTCCCCCCAAGCCATCAGGCTCCTGAATTCCCAAAACATGTGGATAGTGTACCGTGGACTTTTACTGTATATTTTTTAATATTTTAATGTGTTTACCTTCTATTCTAACATACTTATGTACCATGGTGTGAGCATGGTATGAATGATAAATAAAGGTAACTTGACAATATATGTCCTGGATGGAATGAAGATTACTGCCTGTGTCGTCATTGGCTGACTTGCAACTCTGGAGTCTTCCAGAGGTGTAAATTGGCACCTCCATACCAGAGAGTGATGCAATCGGTAAGAATGTTCTTCTTGGTACACCTGTAGAAATTTTCTAGAGTCTTTCAAGACGGCATGCTACATATCATTAGGAGTTTGAAAAGATTTGGTATGTCACCAAAGATGGAAATTTTTATAGGTGTATAACGTAACTGCTTGCATTCAGAGACAAGTGAAAAGCTTACAATCAATGGCCAGTAGACACAATAGTCCTCAGGTGAATCTGAGGTAAGGCAGGAAGCCCAGGGTTTATATTGGAGTAGGTCAGGGTGGAGCCAAGGGAGAAGCCAGCCATCTGAACAATACATAGACAGTGAATTCCAGTTCAGTGCCTTCACCCCTTCAGAATTGAGCTTGTGAATGAAAAACAGAGACCATTCATTTGGAAAAAACTAATACTTCACATATATTTACAAGTTAAGTCTGTCAGGGGGTCTGGTAATTCTGGTCGAGCGCCGCAGTGCTGGAGGACTTTAGGCTTCCTGAACCTCCTGGACCCCTGTGTTAGAGGGTCACTGGGTCTCAAGGGCTCTGGCTCAGGTCATGAGGTGGATTGGACACTTCCCGAGCAGTCCTCTGAGACCCTGAGTGGGGTACTCAGTAGTTCCTGGCTCACCTGAGGCATCGGATCCTCAGTTCTGGCAGGTGCTAGGTCTCTAATCAAGATGGTGTCCTCTCTGCCATCAGGGTATGCCACATATATTGGGTGGCATACACTGGATTGCGATGAGGCAGGTGCACCCTCTTAATCAGGAGGTCTGTCTTGCTCCTCTCATGTGCTTTCTCAGCAGGACTGGCCCCAGTGCCATTAGCCAAGCTGGGAGAGTAATCCTAGATGTGGATTTCCTCTGGAATGTAAACATAAGCTTGTGAGGAGTTGCAGAGTATCAACCTTATTGAGTGAAGAGCGGTAGGTAGGACTTCTGGCCTTTACCAGAAAGACAATTTCACAGCCTTCTATACCGTTGCATTCTCTTTTTCAACTTGTCCATTCGCTCAGGGATTGGAGATGGTCATCCTGCTTGAGGCAATACCCCTTACGAGCAGGTACTGGTGTAGTTCTTCTCTCATAAATGATGAGCCCCAGTCGCTATGGATATAGCTGGAATACCTAAACAGGTTCAAAATAGAGTGCAAAGCCTTGATGGTCGTGTCTGGGCAGGGGATGGTGAACGGAAAATGAGGGTACTCATCGATGACATTGAGAAAGTACATGTTTCCTTTGCTGGAAGGGAGGGGACCTGTGAAATCGACACTGAGTCATTCAAAGGGGTGGGATGCCTTTATCTGCTGCGCTTTGTCAGGGCGGTAGAAGTGCGGCTTGCACTCCGCAGGACCCGGTCATTTCCCTGATGTCCTCAGCAGAGTAGGGCAGGTTGCATGCTTTGACGAAATGAGCCATGAAAATGATGCCTGGGTGTCAAAGCTCATTGTGCAGTGACCACAACTGGCCAGTGTGAGCAGGGCACAGCCTCCTCTTGACAGGGCATCTGGAGGTTCATTGAGAGTATCTGGCCTGAATGCTATGTCATAATTATAGGTGGAGAGTTTGATCCTCCATCTAGCAATCTTTTCATTCTTTATTTTGCTTTTTTTGCATTATTAAACATAAATGCCACTGATCACTGGTCGGTGAGCAGTGTAAATTTTCTGCTGGCCAGTTAATGCCTCCAGTGCTTGATGGCCTCTACAATAGCTTGATTCTCTTTCTCCACAGATAGGCTCCAAAGCTGATGGCCTTGTAGTATGCAGAAGAAAAGGGCAATCAGCCTACCCACCTGATTAAAGGTAGTGACCAGAGCCTCATCAAAGGCATTGCTTTCCACCTGGAAGGGTGCATTCTCCTCCACTGCATGTCTGCTGGCCTTTGCAATGTAGCTCCGAACATAGTTGAAAGTTGCCTGGGCTTCAGCTGATAATGGGAAAGAGGTGGAATTTAAGAGGGGACAGACCTTATCCACGTAGTGAGGGACCCACTGGGTGTAGTAGGAGAAGAAGCCCAGGCACCTCTTTAAGGCTTTCATGGTCTTCGAGATCAGGAGTCTAATGGGGTAATGACGTCATTCTCCACCACACAGCCCAGGTTCTCCAGACGTTTTGTATGGAACATGCACTTACTGGAGTTGTATGTGAGGTTCAGGATTTAGCTGTCTGGAGGTTGGCGTCATGGTCTTCCAGAGAGTGTCCACAAATGGTGATGTTATCGCGATTAGGGAAGGTGGCCTTCAACCTGTACTTGTCAGTCATTTTGTCCATCTGTCTATGAAAGACCGAGACCCCATTGGTGATGCCAAAAGGGACCCTCCGGAACCGATAGGGCCATCTGTCTGCCTGAAATGTTGTGTAGGGGCAGTCCTTGGAACGGATTGGTAACTGATGGTATGCAGTTTTCAGGTACTGCTCAATTTCCTTTACCATGTCCAAATTTCGAGGTCCGGGAGTGTGAAATGATTAATTGTTCGGCTGTAGTCAATCACTAACCTGCACTTTTCTTCCCCTTTCATGACTACCACCTGGGCTCTCCATGGGCTGTTGTTAGGCTCACTGATGTTTTCTCTGAGCAGCCGCTGTGTCTTGGCTCTGATAAATTTCCTGAGCCCCCGCATTGTATTGCCTGCTCTTTGTAGCTATGGGTTTGCAATCAGGTGTCAGGTTTGGAAACAGCAGGGGTGGGGGGGTGATCAATATTTAAGGTGGATAGACTGCATATAGCATCCAGCTTTTGAGACTTTCCATTCCACACTATGATTGGGTGGGAGTGGGTCAGAGTTCTCCATGGTCACACTTTTAAGGTGACATGGGAAGTCCAGGCCCAGCAACACAGAAGCACACAAATATTTCAGTGCATACAATTGGAACTTACAAAATGCCCCCCTCCCCCCACCACCACCCTTTTACAATTAGATGTACTCTACAATACCCCTGGATCATCATAGAGTGTGAGTGTGAAGCTAGGAAAATACAATAGTCCGTCGGGTACACTCTTAAGTTGTATTGCAGAGCCATTGCAGTTTATAAAGCTCTCAGTAGAGCCAGTGTCTACTAAGCAATCAGTCAAATATCCATTTACCCTCACCTCCATCATCGAGTTATTCAATTGGTGAAGTATTGCCTGATCCAGGGCGACTGATGCCAGTGTTCTGGAAACCCCATCACTCCTTATGCTGATGTCAGCTCTCTCCTCTTGGCCCGTGGGCAGATAAGAAGGCGTCAACCATGAGGTGCAGCAAGATGGCTACCCTCCATCTTGATCTGATGAAGGACTGGGTGGTGTCGACCTCGAGGCACAGCAAGATGACCGCTGTGGCTTCCTGCGATGCTTTACTTCCAGTGGTGAGTCCCATCATGAGGCACAGAAAGACACTGGTGGCGAACAGGATGGAGAGGCTGAGGCTAGCACTTCGGGACTCGGGCACAGGTCGAGCAATGATTTGGGGTTACACACGTGACCTCCCTCTGGGTTCTCTTTAGCCCGGCAGACCTTCATCCAGTGCCCTCACTCACTGCATCCTGAGCACATGGAGTCCTTCGTGGGGGTGCTGTTCCTGTCCACAGAAGTAGCATCCCTGGACATACATGGCTGCAGCGGTCAATGCTGGGGCTGTGGGAGGTCACAGGTACCTCAGTGCCCACATGCGGTCCTCTGAAAAGGTGCCACTTTCGCCCATGAGGTCATCAGCTCCCAGTTGGGGCTGCTCAAGTGCTTTCGCCAGCTCCAGGGTGCTGGCTGTCTTTCTTCCCCAACTCTAGCAGTCACTGCCTCACGTACCTTGACCTCACTGCTGCCACGAGGCTGTCCCGGATTTGTTCCTCTTCTCTCTCCCAGGCCGTGGCCACTTCGTAGTGGCATTTTCTGGTCAGAGCCCACAGTTAAAGAACATAATTTTCCAGTGACTCACCCAGATGCTGCCGACATTGAGAGAGTCAGTGCCTTGCCAGCACCTAGTTCTGGCGCCTCATTTAATGGGCCTTCATGCCTCCTATAGCTGGCTTGTATGTAGCACAGTCTCTGATGACAGCAAACCCCTTGGGGCCGACATGAGAGAGAAGAGCCAATCTCTGGGGACTATCCGAGTTGAAGATATCTTGTATGGCAGTCAGGTTAGACTAGAAGCACTCCAGTCAGTAGGCAAATTCCTCTGGGGACAGAGGGTCAACCTGGAGCATGCCTGGCTTCAACAGGCCTTCCATCTTGCTTCAAAGTAAGCTATTAAAATTGTAACGTGACTGAATGCACTCAGAGACAAGAGAGGAGAACAAGCATGCTTTTAATAGCTTACAATCAATGGGTGTAATACAGTAGTTGTCAGGTGAATCTGAGGTAAGGTGGAAAAACTAGGGTTTATATTGCAGTAGGTGAGGGTGGGGCCAAGGGAGGAACCAGCCATCGGAACAATACATAGACAGTGAATTCCAGTTAACTGCAGGGTGTACTGTGGAGAGCATTCTGACTGGCTGCTTCACTGGTATGGAGGTGCCAATGCACTGGACAAGATTAGGCTACAGAGGGTTGTAAACTCAGCCAGCACCATCATGGGTATTAGTTTTGATTAATAAGATCTTTAAGAGGCAATAGCTCAAGAAAGCAGCCTCTGAAAGATAAATTTATACTATGGGATGCAATGAAAGCTTTCATCAGAGGGCAGATAATGAATTATGTAACTAAGATGAAGAAGGACTACAATCGAGAAATAGAACAGCTGGAAAGGGAAATAGCAAGTACAGAAAAAGAATTAGCAACAAGGGAAGATACAACAAAAAGAAGAGAATTGGCGGACAAAAAAATAAAATACGAAACATTACAAAAGTACAAGGTGGAGAAGAACATAATGAAGACAAAGCAGAAGTATTATGAGCTAAGAGAAAAAAAAATGCACAAAATACTAGCTTGGCAGCTTAAAACAGAATAAACTAAAAGAATGGTATTGACATCAAGGAAGAAGGACAAACAAATAACCCAACGGAGATTAATGAAAACTTCAAGAAATTCTACGAGCAATTATATCGAACTGAGGACGAAGGGAAAGAAGACAAAATAGATGAGTTTCTAGCTAAAATTGAACTACTGAAATTGCAAGAAGAGGAGCAAAACAAGTTAATAAAATCATTAACCGAACAATAAAACGCCGGGAGAGGATGGACTCCCAATAGAATTCTATAAAACATTTAAAGACTTATTAATTCCTCCTCTCCTGGAAGTAATGAACCAGATTGAAGAAACACAAAACATGCCAGATTCATGCAAAACAGCAATAATTACAGTAATACCAAAGATGGGGAAAGATCCACTAACACCAGCATCGTATAGACCAATATCTCTACTCAACTCAGATTATAAGATAATAGTTAAACTATTAACAAACAAATTGGCTGACTGTGTACCAAAAATAGTAAAACTAGATCAAACTGGATTTATTAAGAAAAGATGAACAACGGAAAATATCTGTAAGTTCATTAACTTAATCCATGCAGTACAAGGAAACAAGACGCCAACAGTGGCAGTTGCCTTAGATGCAGAAAGCCTTTGACAAAGTAGAATGGAATTACTACAGAGTTTCAACCTACCAGAGAAATATATTAATTGGATTAAAGCATTATATAAGGGACCATTGGTGAAGGTGACAGTAAATGAATATTTATCAAATCAATTTAAATTAAGCAGGTCAACTCGGCAGGGATGTCCACTATCTTCCTCACTGTTCACGTAAGCTATAGAACCATTGGCAGAACTGATAAGAACAGAAAATAAAATAAGAGGGATAAAAATAAAAGAGAAGGAATATAAAATCAGTCTATTTGCAGATGACGTCATAGTATACTTAACAGAACCAGAATTATCAATAAAAGAATTACATAAGAAATTGAAGGAATATGGAGAAGTATCGGGGTACACGATCAACGCAAATAAAAGTGAAGCGATGCCAATGAATAATGCAGATTTCACAAAGTTTAAGAAAGAATCACCATTTAAATGGCAAACACAAGCAATCTGATACCTAGGTATTCAACTAGATAATAATCTAGGCCATCTATACAAATTAAATTATCAGCCATTAATGAAGAAATTACAAGATGACTTAGAACATTGGAAAGATTTACTACTAACACTGATAGGAAGGGTGAATTGTATTAAAATGAATATCTTCCCAAGGATACAATACATATTTCAATCATTACCAATTCGCCTAACAGAGAAATTCTTCAAGGAGCTAAAGAAAATAATAATAAGGAAATTCTTATGGAAAGGGGGGAAACCGAGGATAGCGCTAGATAAATTAGCAGAATGGTACAAACAAGGAGGCTTACAGCTACCAAACTTTAAGAATTATTATAGAGCAGCACAATTAAGATACCTATCAGAATTTTATCAAAGGAAAAACCAAACTGGACCAGATTAGAGCTAGATAAAATAGGGGAGAAGGTACCTGAACATATACTATATAAGTGGGATGAAAAGCTGGTGCAACATAGGAATTCACCAGTACTGCACCATCTGCTCAACATTTGGAAGAAGATTCACGTCGAAAGGAATAAAACAAATTATCAACCACCAAAATTAATATTGACGCAAAATCAACTAATCCCTTTCACAATAGATAACCTTTCCTTTAGAGAATGGGAGAGAAAAGGGATCAAAAGAATAGAAAATTGTTTTTCAGGAAATAAATTATTATCTTTTGAACAAATGAAGTACAAATATGGTATAACTCATGGTAAAATGTTTGCATACCACCAACTGAAAACCTACTTGAAGGACGAATTGAGAAGTAGGCTGAGATTACCAGAAGGAAGCAATTTTGAATATGCGATTACAGACACAATGATAATTAAAAGATTTATAACAAACATGTACATCAAACTGCAAGAGAAAGAGAACGACAAAATAAGCTGTAAACCCAAACAAAAGTGGGAACGAGATCTAAACATAAAGATAAAGAATGAAACATGGGAAAAGCTGTGCTCCAAAACTATGAGAAATAAAATAAACATGATACAATATAATTGGTTACACAGGCTATATATTACGCCCCAAAAGTTAAATAAATGGGACCCAACAGTATCAGATAGATGTTTTTGCTGTAAGAAGGAAACGGGAACAACAGTACATGCAATTTGGGCATGTGAGAAAGTGGAAAAGTTTTGGGAAGATCTAAATCAGATATTAAATAAAATCACAGAAAGCAACATACCAAAATATTCAGAGATCTTCTAAGTAAGATAAGAAATAAAGAGCTTGGCTTCGAATTGGATGAAGCACAAAAAAGATTTATTATGATAGCCTTAGCTATAGCAAAAAAGTGTATAATGTCAACCTGGAAATCAGAAGATAGCCTGAGAGTACAGCAGTGGTACATAGAAATGAATAAATGTATTCTGTTGGAAAAAATAACATATAATTTAAGAAATAACATCACAGTATTTGAACAAGTTTGGGAACCGTACATGGAACACAAGAGAGAAGTCCTACCGTGGACCTCCACCACCCAAAATGACAGAATGAGAAGAAGACGAAATGAACTGACCCAGTGTGTAAAAGTAGATGACACAAATTTCTTCTTTATGTTCATTGTGTGATGACATTGTTTAATGGGTTTAATGTATCATATATGTTGAACGTTTAGTGGGTGGGGAGGGGTGGGAAGGTGGGAGGGGGGAACAGGGGAGAAAATGACACTGTATATTCAAGAGGGAAATGTTTATGTGTATTTTGGTCAATAAGGTTCATAGTGTGAAAAATAAAAAAATTAAATTAAAAAGAAAGCAGCCTCTATCATTAAGGACCCTCATTTCCTAGGGCATGCTCTTTTCTCACTCTATCATCAGGGAGGAAATACAGAAACTTGAAGACAAACACTCAATGTTACAAAAACAGCTTCTTCCCTTCCACCATCATATTTTTGAAGAGACATGAACTATGGACATAATCTCACTTTTTTCTTTATTTTTGCACTACTTTTTTAAAATCTTGTATTTACATCACTAACTTTATCACCTTGTTCTGCACCATGCTGCTGTTGCAAAACAACAAATTTCATGACACATGTTCATAACAATAAACCTGATTTATGGTGCTTTCCATTATCTTTGCCATATGCTACTTAATTCTTTACAAGAAATGGATCTCTCTTAGAATTAGGGGATCGGCCCCCTGCAATAATGGAATCTCTGAGTTGAAGGAATGGTGTTGGATTGATGAATTGTGCAGTTTTACAATGATAAAGGTGGAAGAAAATGTTCGTGGAGTGGAGAGGATGCAAGTAAGAAGAGTATTTATAAGATGTATCAAGATTTGTGCAGATACAATGGAAAAAAGGATAGTCAGTGTCTATCCAAAATCACCTAATCTCAAGAAAGTTAAATCTTGTTAACTATGATCCCTTGTTCGAAATTTCCTGCCTTATAAAATTTGTTCTGAATCTTTTGGATTTCATTCCCCACAATCCTTCTCTGAAATGCCATAATTAGTAATTATGTAACACTGTTACACTGGATAATAATTTTTTTCAAAAGGTTTCCCTCCCGAAAAGAAATTGGGGATTATGATGGACAACATCAAGCTAAACACAAAGAAACTTTTAGATTTACTGTATCACATAGGAAGTTGGAGAAACATTAAATTTTATTGAATTTAATATGTTTAAGCACATAATGATGCTGACACTTTGCATTACTTCAACTGACCTAAAAATGTTTTGCTGTTGATTGTTTGTAGTCAGCATCTGATACCTCTTGTGTCAGTGTCCAACAATAGCTGGCAAACATTGGTTGCTTTTCCATGATTGCAATATCCTGATGAAACCTTTCACCTCTCACTGACTGCACCAAGATCAGCAGGGAAAAAAAATCAAATAATGCAGAAAATGAATTTTCAATGACATGCTGCACTTCAAGGTTTTGTATGTTTGAAGCATGTTTAAAAATATGATAGGAAATCACAAAAATAGATTATATCCAAAAAAATGGTACGGGAGAAGAAATTTTTTGGTGATTTTCGTGATCAACAGCCCAAAATCCATAAAATACACTCGAATATGTTCAGGAAGCAAAATCTTCATTGTCCAGTGTAATTAGACAATCCATTTTGCAATAAAGGCTAATATTTCATCTCCTATCTGCATGCTAACTTTCTGCACTTCATGTACAAGGATATCTAAACCCCTCTATGCAGCGACATTGAACAACATTCTTCTTTTCTGTTTTTCCTAAATAATTGAGGCCCTCAGCCTGATTGCTTTGGAACCCCCTCCCCCCCCCCCACCAAGAGTTACAGTTTCCTAGCCTAGCAATAGCTCTTTATCAGAGCTCTCCATTTTCTTGTAAGTAATCCTTTGTACATATTGACATATTGCTCCAATACTGTAAGCTTATACCTTACACGGTACACTTTTACGTGGTTTGTTGAATACCATGCCTTGAAGCTGAATAATGTTGTTGAAACCCAAATTTTTTTTCATTTTAATGCAGTATTTTTTTGCAGTAAAATAATTGAATGGCTTCCTCAAAATTAGGTTTGAATATGCTTAAAGTACAGATTTATTAAAATAATTTTAAATGTAATTAAAAAGCAGTCAATGTATGGTGGAAGGATAGCAGCTGTCCCTGAATTTGGTGGTGCGAATCTTGTGACACCTGTATCTTGTACTCGGTACAAACTCACATCTCATATAAGATTCTAAACTAATATTAAAAAGGGAGGCATCAATGATTGTTAATCAGCTACTATGAATTTTCTAGAAACGATTCAGTAAAATATTTTATAGATAACAAATTATAACATTGAAAGAATAATCAATGATGTTTAAAGTAGACCATTTAAAGCCAAATCCAATAATATTCAATTCTCATACAATGTCTTGAAATTTAGAGTTAACTTTCTTGACCAGCTGAAAATTTCAAGATTTCCAGTTTTAATTTTAGATTTTCAGCACCTGCATTATTTTATTTTGCTGTTAAGTTACAATATTATATTGAAAAGATAATTTTTCTACTTAACCTGAGAGATTGTCTCAAAAAAAGTATTATGATTCTTTTAGAAACATGAAATAAATTTTCCCTCAGTTGTCCTCATGATATAATAGATATTGCTGGGTGGCATGGGTAGCATAGCAGTTAGAGCAACGCTATTACTGCGCCAGTGACCCGGGTTTGAATCTTGCGCTGTCTGAAAAGAGTTTGTACTTTCTTCCAATATCTGCATGGGTTTCTCCTGGGTGCTCTGGTTTCCTCCCACCCTTCAAAATATATGGAGCTTGTAGGTTAATTGGGATATATGGGCTTGTGGCCGGAATGGGCCTGTAACCATGCTGTATGTCTATAAAAATATAAAAATAACTTGTATGTGAACGTACAGATCTCTTCAAGAACTGATCAAATGAATCTAATAATAATTTTTTGAATTTTTAACTCCTTTTTAAAAATTAGGGGCATCCAAAACATATGTTGAATATGGAGATATTGCAACAAGAAGTTCCAAAAATGCTCTTCATTGCTTCCATGGTCCTAAATTGTGCTTGTGGCCTCGTTCACACGGTGGGATTGTTTACATACCATATACAATTGATAGAGCCTTCAGTAAGTCAAACTACTTAATTTTTGTTTTGATTAACTAAAATAAATAATACGTAGGAAATTAATTGTCATTTTATTTCATTATGATTATGTTGTTGCTTTTTATTCCCACAGCTCTCGTATATGAAGTATTGCAGTATTGCTGATTTAAGGCTTTGAACTCAATTTACTTACCATTATAGTAATGGCTTAGAACTATAGAACACTACAGCATAAAACAGGCCCTTCACCCCAGTGTGTGCCAAACTATTATTCTACCTAATCCCATTGACCTGTAGCCCCTCCTTACCCCTCCCATCCGTGTACCGATCCAATTTTATTTAAATGTCAAAATAAAGCTGGTATTCACTACTTGATGACTTATTCTGAATTAGGATATTTTAATTGAAATGCTTTAAATGTATACAAATAAAACTCATGATAGAAATATAAATAGATGGAACATTTAACTGGTTCAGAAACACCATTTTGAAGACACTAATAAGCTTCCAAATTCATATATTGAAACCCTCAGGGATAGATATACTTTGTGGTAATAATGTATTTAGCATCAATTATGGATTTTAGAGTGCATTGTCGGGAAAATAGTGGAAATTTTTTTTTAATATTTAATTTTTGTTTTTTTTTTCAAAAATTATACATAGCGACATTTTAAATATACAATATATTAGACTTTTTCTCACAAACAACAAAAATAAAGACAGTCTCTCCCTTCTTACCCCCCCCCACCCTCTTCCGTACATACAGATCCATTCACCGTCAGAGCTTACATATATTTTAAATATATAGAGTACAGTTGGGGAAACTACATATTAAGAGACACACACATTTTTATATAAAAATATATAAAAAACACATACACACATATAAAAAATATTTATTTTAAATCCTTTTTATTCCTATATCTGGGCCCCTATGTGGTCCAGGTATGGCTGCCTTTACAAAAATATATTTATTCTTTAAGTTGTATGATATTTTTTTACCCATAGGTAAAGCTGTTCATTTCTGCAGTCCACTGTGTTATTAGTAGAGATTTCCAAGTGATCGTGAAACAATTTTTTGCTATTGCCAGTGCTAATTTTATAAATGAGATTTGATATTTGGTCAATTTCTTTGCTTATTTCCATGTAATTACCTAATAGATACAGCTCCGGGTTGCCCTTGAAGGCCACTCCTGTTATCATGGTTAATTTTTCTGTGATTTCTAGCCAAAGTGGCCTCACTTTCATGCATGATCTCATGGCATATAAAAAAGTCCCTATCTCAGACCCACATCTGAAACATATCTCTGAAATTTTGGTTTTTGAACTTTTGTGGGGTAAGAAATAATTGGTGTAAAAAATTATACTGAACCGGTCCATATTTTGCATTTATAATTGATGTCATGCTGTCCTTACACCAATCTGAAATTTCTTTCTGAAACCACCTCACCCAAGTCCAACTTCCATCTTTCCCTTGACCTCTGCAACCCTGGTTTTGCACTTTCTCTCTGGAGAGCATAGTACATTTTTGTTATAAATTCAGGTGGGGTCAACGTTGGTCCCATCTTTCTCTTAAATATAATCTAAGCTGGAGAAAACAGAAGATGGCCCCATTGGCCACTCTGTATTTGTGTCTTAATTGTTCAAAAGTCATGAGTTCTTTCTGTGTAACAGTCCTTAATATATCTTATATCTTTGTCATACCACAAATTTAATAATCTATTCCCCATGTTTATGGGCAACAACACATTTTTACACAACGGTGCTTTTATTGATATCCCTACTTTTTTTTCCTATACCTTCATTAATTTCTTGCCACATTCTAATCGTATGTATTAGAATGGGGTTATCCATCTTTTTCTTTAGTGATTTGAAACCCCATTTATAGATTAAGACCTTTGCTTCCCATCCTCTATTCAATACATTCCTATTTGAACACAAGACGGGGGGGGGGGGGGGGGGGAAGGGGGAATTGTCTTCAGTGAAGAAGGCTACAAGAAATATTGCCTGTGTAGCTGAGTAATATTTTTTAAATCTGGATCTAATATGGTTGTTTAGTAGCTTTAAAAAGTTTTTAGGTAGCAATTGAAAAAGGTTTTCCAGTCTTGGCATCACTTGCATTTGACGCAGTTAACCCTTCCCATCAAAATAATCGGTAAGTCTCTCCATTTCTGTAGGTCTCCTTCTATCTTCCTAAGAAGAGGAACATCATTTAGTTGGTACAGATTTTGCAAGTTATTGTCATTTGCTATTCTAAGGTATTTTATTTCATCTGTATTCCATTTAAATTTACCTCCTTTTTTATATCTTTTGTATTCCAAATTTGCTAATGGCATAATCTCACTTTTATCCATATTTATTTTATAGCCTGATATTCTTTCATATTTTTACTGCAATTTTTCCAAAGATTTAGCCAGTTTTGATAGGTACAATAGCACATCATTGGTGAATAGACAGATTTTCCGTCTTTGAAGTCCTTTATATCTGGTTTCCTTCTTATTAATTCCGCTAGTGGTTCATTTGCTAAAATAAAAAGTGCAGGGGGCATTCCTGTCTGCTCGATTTACTCAATAAGAACACTGCTGACATCTGATTATTTGATGTTATTTTATCTTGTGGTATAAAGTTTTTATCCAATTTATAAATGTTCTGTCTTTACCAAATTTTTCCAGTGTTTTAAATAAAAGGGGAAAATCCAAACATTTGAATGCTCTTTCTGTGTCTAGGGAAATTGTAATACTTGGATTTCGTTCAGATTTAGCCATGTGTATTATATTAAATTATCTTCCCAGACTCTTTGAGGATTGCCTTCTTTTAACAAATCTAGATTTGTCTGTATGTATCAATTTTAGTAAGTATTGTCTTAACCTATTAGCCAATGCTTTCACTAGTATCTTATAATCAGCATTTAACAGAGATATTGGTCTGTATGACAAAGTTTTTTGTGCGTCCCTACTTTTTGGTTATGGGAGGGTCTGTGTTTCCACAGCTTGGTCCAGGATATCCATTAAAAGGGGCATTAATAATTCTTTGGAGGACCTCCAAAGAATTATTTGGAGGTCCTCCATCAGCCAGCTCCCCACCATGACTACCAGCCCCCCCCCCCACATCTCCATTGGGCAAACAAAACTCAAAACAGTCAACCAGTTTACCTATCTCGGCTGCACCATTTCATCAGATGCAAGGATCAACAATGAGATAGACAACAGACTCGCCAAGGCAAATAGCGCCTTTGGAAGACTACACAAAAGAGTCTGGAAAAACAACCAACTGAAAAACCTCACAAAGATAAGCATATACAGAGCCGTTGTCATACCCACACTCCTGTTCGGCTCCGAATCATGGGTCCTCTACCGGCATCACCTACGGCTCCTAGAACGCTTCCACCAGCGTTGTCTCCGCTCCATCCTCAACATCCATTGGAGCGCTTTCATCCCTAACGTCGAAGTACTTGAGATGGCAGAGGTCGACAGCATCGAGTCCACGCTGCTGAAGATCCAGCTGCGCTGGGTGGGTCACGTCTCCAGAATGGAGGACCATCGCCTTCCCAAGATTGTGTTATATGGCGAGCTCTCCACTGGCCACCGTGACAGAGGTGCACCAAAGAAAAGGTACAAGGACTGCCTAAAGAAATCTCTTGGTGCCTACCACATTGACCACCGCCAGTGGGCTGATATAGCCTCAAACCGTGCATCTTGGCGCCTCACAGTTTGGCGGGCAGCAACCTCCTTTGAAGAAGACCGCAGAGCCCACCTCACTGACAAAAGGCAAAGGAGGAAAAACCCAACACCCAACCCCAACCAACCAATTTTCCCCTGCAGCCGCTCCAATCGTGTCTGCCTGTCCCACATCGGACTTGTCAGCCACAAACGAGCCTGCAGCTGACGTGGACTTTTTACCCACTCCATAAATCTTCGTCCGCGAAGCCAAGCCAAAGAAATAATTCTTTGAATTGTCTATAAAACTTAGGTGGAAATCCATCCTCTCCCAATGATTTATTAGCCTGTAGGGTGACCAGGGCCTTTTCAATTTCTTCCCTTGTGAAGGGAATATCTAATTATATCCTTTTTCTCTTTTCCAGCTTTCGAAGTTTGACATTCAGCAAAAATCCTTCCATTTCATTCCCATCTCCTAGCCTTGATTTGAATGATTTCATGTAATATTTTCTAAAAATGTCATTAATTTCATTTTGCTTATATATTAGAGTGTCTGCTTCTGTTTTTATGGAATTTATCATTTTTTTTTAATAATTTTTAAATTTTTCACACTGTGAACCATATCAACCAAAATATATACAAATGTTTCTCATTAAATATACACAGTAGCATTTTATCCATTTTTCCCCTTACCCTCCCTCCCCTCCTTCCCACCCCCTTCAAAACCAATAAATATTCAACATATACAATACAATAAAACCATTAAACAATGTCATCACACAATGAAAAATAAACATGAAAAATGTGTCATCTTCTTTTACACAATGGATCAAGTAGTTTTGTCTTATCATTTTAGGGGGTGGAGGTCCGAGGCAAGCCCTCTCTGTTATGTTCCATGTATGGTTCCCAAATTTGTACAAATAATGTGACTTTATTTTTTAAATTATATGTTATTTTTTCCAATGGAATAATTTAGTAATTTCCATGTATTCTCAGGCTCTCTTCCATTTTCCAAGTTGACATTATACATTTTTTTGCTACTGCTAAGGCTACTGCTATCATAATAAATCTTTTTTGCGCTTTATCCAATTTGAGGCCTAATTCCTTACTTCTTATATTACTTAGAAGAAAGATCTCTGGATTTTTGTGATTTTATTTAATATCTGATTTAGAACTTCCCAAAACATTTTTACTTTCTTACATGCCCAAATTGCATGTACTGTTGTTCCCATTTCCTTCTTACAGCGAAAACATCTATCTGATAATGTTAGATCCCATTCTTTTAACTTTTGAGGCTTGATATATAACCTGTGTAACCAATTATACTGTATCATGTGTAACCTTGTGTCTTGGGTAAACTTGTACCTCTCACTTTGTTCGTTTTAGATTGGTCACAGTGTTCAAGCTAAAATAGACACACACAACGAGAGCAGTTCAGTTTATACAAGTCTTTATTACTAAATCTAAAGCTGAATTCACACTACAATATGCAAGCCCTTTCCATTATACTTATCAATGCCTGGACTGGTCCCAACTGCCAAAGCGAGGCGACGACTGCATACTTGTAGTAGGTTGTCTGGTCGCCGGTAGCAGCTTCTCCACCTCCCCGGACCGGGACATCGGTTTGGAATCTTGAAGTTCTTTTTCTTGCTGAGAAATGTTGCCAACTCTTGGAGAGTCTCAAACTTCAGCAGTGGGACATGGCTTATATTACCCAAAAGTTGTTTACTTCAGATCTTATCTCTTTGAACAAATGATTTAATTATCTTCAAGGTCTCCTGACAGTCTGCGACCAACAAAAAACAACTGCATCTCTTGGCCTCATGGTGTAAATTGGATTGGATTCTGTCTTCTGATGCAACTGCATCCCTTCTTGCATAAGCTGGTCTAGGGCCCCATGGTGGAATTTAGGTGTGTCTACTAATTCATATGCAACAAGCAGGTTCTCAGCCTTGCAGAAGCAAAGGCTGCAAAAGTAAGAAACACGGTTTAAATCTTCCATTACATTCCACCTCTTGGTCGCAGCCTGTCACTTACGAGACCTAACAAGCATTTGAGTACAGAAGGAGCAAAAAAGAGAAACTAAAACTATAATAAGCACAAAAATAAACAATAATGCGAGCAATCAACGGAGAATATTGTGGTCCAATCCCCCAAATATACCATTTAACCATGAAAAAGGATTCAAACTATCCTTGTGGGCCACAATACCCAGACACTGAAGCTCACGAACAGAATTTGAAACATGCTTAACAGGATACATTGGGCCGTGTCCCCCCACGGGCAACTCCCCCGGAACGTCCTCGACATTACAAATCCAATTGCTGGCATCAAAGCAGCGGTTAAGCCAGATCAGCAGGAGCACAAGGTGGAGGACCTAGAACAAAGAAGCCTGACTTATGTCACTCATGATGCCGTAAGCGTTCAGTATTTAAACAGACTAAATCATCCTGTCCCTCAATAGCAACCCACCGAGTGTTACCCTGGGCAGGTGTCACTATTTCCCCTTTTACAGGAGGGCCACTACCTGTTGGTGCCACCCATACCTTTTGTTTGGCATTCTCTGGCTTGGGAATGGGGGCAATTATTGTTTTTTCTCTGGAATAGGCTGTAGTTCAGAAGCGTGAAGAAGTCGGTGGAAAGGTATACCTCCCTTCAAAGGGCCATGATTCAAATTGTCGACTGCCTGCTGCAGCACATGGCACCACCCCTTCAGGGTCCCCAGTGGTGTTAACAAACAAATTTATTCCTTCAGTAAGCCATTCATTCGTTCAACTAACCCGGCAGCCTGTGGGTAATAAGGAATATGGTGGACCCATAAGATACTGTTGTCAGTTGCCCAATCACAGATTGCCTTCCCGGAGAAGACTGAGCCATTATCAGGGTTCGAGGGCTTCCAGGCCCACATGCCACTATTATCCATAAGAGTCTTTTTAACCATTTGTTGTATCTCATCACGGATAACTGGAGCAAGAGAAGCTGGCTCGATAGGAGCAGCAGTGGGAGCAGAAGACACAGCTGGGCCAGGAGGACTCAACAGCTGGGGAAGATGTTCCCCTGCTTTTCTCTTATAAAGGGCATAAAGGACTGCAGTAGGTTTCCCATCAGTATCACTTTTAGGTACGCCTAACTTTAACAAGGTTAGAAAAAGGTCCTTTCTTGTCGGTCCCTTGTTAGCAGCAGCCCCTCCCCTTTCATCCTGCTTGTCTGATTTAACCTGGATTGTATATGAGTGGATTTTACCTCCCAATTCTAATTCTCGAAGCCCAGATAAGGCGTGCACCGCCTCAGACACAGGGTGCCCAATTAGCGGACTAGTTACGGACAGAACCAGTCCCCGTACAGTGGGTTGGGCAGAACGAACCAATCTGGTATGCATTCCAGCTGTGAATATCTCTTCATCAGTGCTCCCCCCCATGTACCCACAGCCTCGAACGCCCTGCATACAAGGCAGAGGCCAGGGCCTGCTGATGAATTATTGCTATACCCTCCTCTGGGGTGCCCCATTTGTTCTGTAAATGTAAATCCCAATCTACTGGTGATGGGTATACTCGTAACAGGGCATCCCCTAGAGTGGCAAGTAAGAATCCACCTCTCTTCCTCTACCCCGCAGCTCAGCAGTGACCCGGATATCAGTAGTCAATGTTCCTAATCCCAACAACTCCTCAGGGGTCTTTCAGTTAGTCACGTTTTGAAATGGTCTTTTCAGCCCTTTCAGCTGGCGACTTTAATCTTTTCACAACTTTTTAAAAAATTCTTCCACTTCTTTATTTTTGAAAACTCGTCCATTACCTCCTGAGACATCCACCCTCAGCATTGCTGGATAAATCATTGCGTATTTAAAGTTTTTAGATAGCAGTTGTCAATTTCCTTTTTGTTTGACCAAAGCAGGGCTGAAGTCTTGGAAAAACATTAGTTTTGCATTGTCCACCACTAATGGGCCATTTTTATTTTTTGAATATTCATATGCTGGTCCCAAGATCGCATCTCTCTCCCGGTAACTTAAAATTCTTACCAGGCTGGTCATGGTCGCAGTTCGCTGGTTCTTCTGGGTCTGAAGGTCCGGTAAGCCCTTTCAATTTGCAACTTTGCATTTTAACTTATTTTGTCCCAGCATTTGTGGGATCCATTTTTCAAAGAAACTCACCGCATCTTTTCCATCAATTCCTTCTCAATCCAAAGATTCTTACATTGTTATGTCTGCTAAAATTTTTCATATGGTTGATCTGTCCATCAGCCCTTTTTTTTCTGTGTCCCATTTTTTTTGCTTTTTCTTCCAGTGCCTTCAGCCTATCTTTTGTCCAGCTTTTATGAGTTATTCGTTCATTTAAATCGTACACAATTTATTTAATTTCCTTCTTTTATTAACCTTCTCTCATCACTTATTCCACACTCATAAAACGACTGCATGAAGTTTCCATCATGTTCAGGATGGTGGCTTTATCTTGGACTGACTCCCAAGCTCTGCTGGCTTCAGCTGGTCCCAAGGCCCCTGCTGAATCACTCCTTATTAGGCTTCCACTCGATGTTCTTGGCTGAGCTATCACTTCTTCAGTTTTTGTTCTCGGTTGCCTCGGTCATTTAGTACTTGCTTTATCCATTTTTGATTATAAGATTCTGGTTTTTCAGCTTTAAAACTGTCTTTTTAAAACTGTTTTTGTAGAGGGCTCTTTCAAAACACTTCTGCTCAGCTCATCAGCATGGCCACACCCCCAAATCATGGAAAAAATTGATAGAATTACTTCCCGTGTGGTCATTCACATGTTTTAGACTGAAAGTACCTGAGTGCAACAGTCCTGGTGGTTGCACGTGCAGTAGAGTGGATAACCAACAACAAATTTTTGCAGTGTGATTTACACTGCAGGCTTCCACCAAAAAGTTGTAGGGGTCCTGTAGGATAAATCGCGGGGCAGGATTTGACTTAGAATTCCTGCACATTCCTTTTTAGATTGCCCATGTAGGGGCAAAATTCCTTGATTGTGCCATTACATGTCTGCAGTCTAAAAACAATAATTAAAAAAAGCTGTTGTAAAGAATTATGGGAAGAGGGCTTCTGCTGTTGTAAGTAGGCCAACAAAGAGTTAATGGTTTAGTAGATTAGGGAGTGCACAGCTGCAAAGCATAGTATGACTGGAATGGGATGGGAGTATTAAGTAAGATATATGGTGTATCTTAAAGTTGCTGATGTAATGGAATATATATTTGGGAGATAATTGGTAAAATTAGAGTAGGTTACATATATAGACACATTTTAAAACAGATCTTATTTGAAATACTGAAGAATTCATATTCAGTGGACTTTACAAAAACTATGGAGAATGCTATGTACATTTCACAAGTAGGTGCTAATTGAAATGACATCATAAAATGAATAGACATTGTTTTGGACTGGAGACACTCTGGCTGTTTGCAAGTGCCTTTAGTGCTCACAGAAAGATCACTCCTGGGCTTTGTTTACCTAAAGCAACAGATGGGAGCAGAAGGATAACTCTTGTGGGTTTGCTGAAGAAGGTGGGGGTTTTGTGGCAAGTGAGAGAGTCACATGGGCTTTTTAGCTGTCTCAGTTGGGAAGAGAAAGGTGAAACAAGCTCTCTCAGCTAGTGTGTGTGACACTGAAAGCAGCTGAACAGTGCAAGCCAGGAAGCTTGTTGGACCTGAAGAAAAGCTCCAGAGCGGCAGATGCTTGGAAGTGCTATCTGATTGATGTTTCTCTTGGAATAAGTGGAACAGAAAGGAACTCTGTGGTAGCCTGAAAGAAAGAGGTTATCATCTGGAGAACCCTGATGGGGCAACTTTCATCAGCAAGACCCTGAGGTAACTAATGGTGGCATCTCAGTTGTGGAAATCCTGGAACAACAAATCTCTCTCTGCAAACTCTACGAAAAGCTTCCTGAGCGGTAACCATTTACCTTTCTAGCCCCAAAGCCTGGTGAACTTTATACACATTCAATTCTGTGCACAGTAGAAGAATTGCCTGCAACCAGAGAACTTGAAAGAAGAAGTGAGATTGAACTATGAACCAAAGAACCTTTCTTATATTTACACACCCATCACATACACGTGCGCTTAGAATTAGAAGGGGTTTAAGTTGGGTTTAGTTAAGTTAATAGAGATAAGTGAAAGTGTGATTCTGTTTTCATGTTTAAAGATAATTAAAAGCAACTTTTGTTGAAGTAACTCTCTGTCATGGTGAATATCTATTGCTGCTGGGTTTTGGGGTCATCTGGGGTCATCACCGTGAGTTGTAAATTACAAAAGCTGCAAGGAACAGAAGTATCAAAAACATTAGTTGCTAAAAGAAAAAAAAACTTTTTGGAGTCACGTGATGGAGTAGTGGCCGGTCAGGGAACTCCAGCCCTCTCCGGAAAAGTTTAAAAAAAACAGAAAACACAAAGGCACAAACACGAAAATTAAAATAAAGTGAAAGTAAAGGTGGGAAGAAAATGGCAGCGAAGAAATAAAAGTCGAAAGCAACAGGAAGAAGAGAAGAAGAAAAGACATCGGAAGAAGAAGGTGAAGGCCTTACCTGTCCGAGGAGGCCCGCTGTGGAGAGAGAAGCCCGCTCCCTCAGGTTAGTCGAAGTCCCGAGCTCGGGACTACAAAAATGGCTCGCAGAGCCAAGCAAAAGTGCACAGCCACGCATGCGCGAGGAGCCGCACATGTGCGATACGCAAGACAAAAAAAAACACTGACGGGGGTGGAAACCAGCTGAGGAGTCGATCTCCACAGCTGAGAATGACAACCACAGCACAACAACAAGAAGAGAACATAGAAAACAACGAGAACATGAAAGAAGAGAGTAAAAAGAAATCAAAGAAACAACAAATGACCAACCCAGAGGAAGAAGAAGAAGAAGAACACAGAGAAATGGAAGAAGAAGGGAAGTGCAAGACAATGGATATATTTTTTTAAAGAATATATGGAATCAGTAAAAGAATGGCAATCACAAGAATTTAGTGAAATAAAAAGAAGAATAAAAAGTACAGAAGAAAAAATGAATAGATTAGAGATGGTCATGTCAGATATAGGAAAAAGAGTGGACAAGGTGGAAGAACGAGAAACAGCTGTAGAAATGGAAGTAGAGGACTTAAAAAAGAAATTAGAAGAATCTGATAAAAAAAAGTTAAAGAGACACAAGAGCTGTTAGCTCAGAAGATAGATATAATGGAAAATTATAATAGAAGAAATAACATAAAGATAGTGGGCCTTAAGGAAGATGAAGAAGGCAAGAATATGAGAGAATTTATAAAAGATTGGATCCCCAGGGTCCTAGGAAGACCAGAATTACAGGAAGAAATGGAAATAGAAAGGGCACATAGAACATTAGCCCCTAAACCACAGCCACAACAAAAATCAAGATCCATTTTAGTAAAATTCCTAAGATATACAACAAGAGAAAATATATTGGAGAAAGCAATGAAGAAAATAAGAGAAGACAAAAAGCCACTGGAATACAAAGGTCAAAAAAAAAATTTCTATCCAGACATAAGTTTTGAACTCCTGAAGAAGAGAAAGGAGTTTAATACAGCAAAAGCGATCCTATGGAAAAAAGGATATAAATTTATGCTAAAGTACCCGGCGGTACTTAAAATAGTTATTCCAGGGCAGCAAAACAGACTATTCTCGGATCCGGAGGAAGCCCGAAAATTTGCAGAACAACTACAAAACAGACAGAGAGATGAAGACATGTCTTTCTTTCTTTTCTTTGGCTTGGCTTCGCGGACGAAGATTTATGGAGGGGGTAAAAAGTCCACGTCAGCTGCAGGCTCGTTTGTGGCTGACAAGTCCGATGCGGGACAGGCAGACACGGTTGCAGCGGCTGCAGGGGAAAATTGGTTGGTTGGGGTTGGGTGTTGGGTTTTTCCTCCTTTGCCTTTTGTCAGTGAGGTGGGCTCTGCGGTCTTCTTCAAAGGAGGTTGCTGCCCGCCAAACTGTGAGGCGCCAAGATGCACGGTTTGAGGAGATATCAGCCGACTGGCGGTGGTCAATGTGGCAGGAACATAGAGATTTCTTTAGGTAGTCCTTGTACCTTTTCTTTGGTGCACCTCTGTCATGGTGGCCAGTGGAGAGCTCGCCATATAACACGATCTTGGGAAGGCGATGGTCCTCCATTCTGGAGATGTGACCCACCCAGCGCAGCTGGATCTTCAGCAGCGTGGACTCGATGCTGTCGACCTCTGCCATCTCGAGTACTTCGACGTTAGGGATGAAAGCGCTCCAATGGATGTTGAGGATGGAGCGGAGACAACGCTGGTGGAAGCGTTCTAGGAGCCGTAGGTGATGCCGGTAGAGGACCCATGATTCGGAGCCGAACAGGAGTGTGGGTATGACAACGGCTCTGTATACGCTTATCTTTGTGAGGTTTTTCAGTTGGTTGTATTTCCAGACTCTTTTGTGTAGTCTTCCAAAGGCGCTATTTGCCTTGGCGAGTCTGTTGTCTATCTCATTGTCGATCCTTGCATCTGATGAAATGGTGCAGCCGAGATAGGTAAATTGGTTGACCGTTTTGAGTTTTGTGTGCCCAATGGAGATGTGGGGGGGGGGCTGGTAGTCATGGTGGGGAGCTGGCTGATGGAGGACCTCAGTTTTCTTCAGGCTGACTTTCAGGCCAAACATTTTGGCAGTTTCCGCAAAGCAGGACGTCAAGCGCTGAAGAGCTGGCTCTGAATGGGCAACTAAAGCGGCATCGTCTGCAAAGAGTAGTTCACAGACAAGTTTCTCTCGTGTCTTGGTGTGAGCTTGCAGGCGCCTCAGATTAACGAGAGTAAAAATGACCACGAACTATATGTATGTGTGTATATGGGTATATATATAGATATATCTATATATCTATATATATCTCTATATAGATATAGAGATATATATCTATATCTCTATATCTATAGATAGATATATATATGTGTGTGTGTGTGTGTGTGTGTGTGTGTATGTATATATGTTTGTACATGAGTGTATGCGTATTTAAAGGAAAATATATAGAGTATAGATAAGAATTAATAAGGGAAAGAAAGGGAAGAGAGGAAGTAAGGAGCGAATTAAGAGAGTGACCTTTGTTGTATATGAAAATTAGAATCTTTTCTGGGGGGGCTGGGTGGGGAGGAGTTACAGTCACTGCGAAATCAGTTGACGCTTGCGAGTGAATTCGCAAATCCAAATGGAGGGGGGAGATGTGGTTGCCCGACAAAGGATAAAGGGCAACTCAGGAAGGGGAGGGGATAGTGGGGTTAAAGAAATTTTAGATAGAAGAATAAGGGAAATGTTTGATGTTTTAGAAATGTTGTCTTATAAAGTGTTCAAAACAAGAAAGCAGAAATGGATAAGAAGGAAAGGTGATGATGAGGAAACGGAAAAGAAAGATAAACAAAGTATGAAATGGCTATGTTGAACTATATAACTTTAAATATTAACGGAATACATAACCAAATCAAAAGGAAGAAACTGCTAAATTTACTGAAAAAAGAAAAAATTGATATAGCATTCGTGCAAGAAACACACTTAACTGAAATGGAGCACAAGAAATTAAAGAGAGATTGGATAAGACATGTAACAGCAGCATCATATAATTCAAAAGCTAGAGGAGTAGCTATATTAATCAATAAAAATGTACCAATTAAAATAGAAGGGAAATAATAGATCCAGCAGGTATATATGTAATGATAAAATGTCAGATATATTCGGAGTTTTGGAATTTACTCACTGTATATTCACCTAACGAAGAAGATCAAAAATTTATGCAAGATATTTTTTTGAAGATAGCAGACACGCAAGGGAACATACTAATAGGAGGGGATTTCAACCTTAATTTGGATTCAAACATGGATAAAACTGGGAAAAAAATTAATAGAAAGAACAAAGTAATCAAATTTATAATTAAATCAATGCAAGAAATGCAACTTTTGGATATATGGAGGAAACAACACCCAAAGGAAAAGGAATATTCATATTACTCGGCTAGACATAAAACATACTCAAGAATAGACCTATTTTTGTTATCAGCTCGTATGCAAGACAGAGTAAGAAAAACAGAATATAAAGCTAGAATATTATCGGACCACTCACCCCTGATATTGACAATAGAGTTAGAGGACTTCCCTCCAAGAATGTATAGATGGAGATTAAACTCCATGCTACTTAAAAGGCAGGATTTTAGAGAATTAATTGAAAAACAAATTAAAATGTACTTTGAAATAAATACGGAATCAGTGAAAGATAAGTTTATACTATGGGACGCAATGAAAGCGTTCATCAGAGGGCAAATAATAAGTTATGTAACCAAGATGAAGAAGGACTACAATCAGGAAACAGAGCAGTTGGAAAGGGAAATAGCAAATATAGAAAAAGAATTAGCAATGAAGGAAGACACAACTAAAAGAAGAGAATTGGCAGATAAAAAAATAAAATATGAAACACTACAAACATATAAGGTGGAGAAGGTCATAATGAAGACAAAACAGAAATATTATGAACTAGGAGAAAAAACGCACAAAATTCTAGCATGGCAGCTTAAGACAGAACAAACTAAGAGAATGGTATTGGCATCAAGGAAAAAAGACAAACAAATCACATATAATCCAACGGAGATTAATGAAAACTTCAGAGAATTCTACAAACAATTATACCAAACTGAAAAGGAAGGGAAAGAAGACAAAATAGATGAATCTTTAACTAAAATTTAACTACCCAAATTACAAATAGAGGAACAAAATAAATTAACAGAACCATTTGTATTTCTACTATTTCAAATGGTTCTGTTAATTTATTTTGTTCCTTTATTTGTAATTTCGGTAGTTCAATTTTAATAAAAAAACTACCGAATAATAAAACATCAGGAGAGGATGGATTCCCAATAAAATTCCATAAAACATTTAAAGATTTATTAATTCCTCCCCTCCTGGAAGTAATCAACCAGATTGATAAAACACAAAGCTTACCAGATTCATGCAAAACAGCAATAATTACAGTAATACCAAAGACAGGGAAAGATCCACTCGCACCAGCATCATATAGACCAATATCTTTACTTAACACAGATTATAAGATAATAGCTAAACTATTAGCAAACAGATTAGCCGACTATGTACCAAAAATAGTAAATCTAGACCAAACTGAATTTATTAAAAAAAGACGAACAACAGACAATATTTGTAAATTTATTTATTTAATTCATGCAGTAGAAGGAAATAAAGCTCCAATAGTAGTGGTTGCTTTAGACGCAGAGAAGGCCTTTGACAGAGTAGAATGGAATTATTTATTCAAAGTACTACAAAAATTCAGTTTACCAGAGAAATATATTAATTGGATTAAAGCATTATATAAGGGGCCATTGGCGAAAGTGACAGTAAATGGATATATATCAAAACAATTTAAATTAAGCAGATCAACAAGGCAGGGATGCCCACTATCACCCTTATTGTTCGCGTTAGCTATAGAACCACTAGCAGAATTGATAAGAACAGAAAATAAAATAAAAGGGATGAAAATAAAAGACAAGGAATATAAAATCAGTTTATTTGCAGATGACGTTATAGTATACTTAACAGAACCAGAAATATCAATAAAAGAAATTGAAGGAATATGGAGAAGTGTCGGGATACAAGATTAACGCAAATAAAAGTGAAGCAATGCCAATGAATAATGCGGATTTCTCAAAATTTAAGAAAGAATCAACATTCAGATGGCAAATGCAAACAATACCAAAGCTAGGTATACAAATAAATAAAAACCTCGGCCATCTATATAAACTCAATTATTATCCACTAATGAAAAAAATTACAGGACGACTTAGAGCATTGGAAAGACTTACCATTAACACTAATAGGAAGGATAAACTGTATTAAAATGAACCTTTTCCCAAGGATACAATACCTATTTCAGGCATTGCCAATACACTTGACGGAGAAATTCTTCAAGGAGTTAAAGAAAATAATAAGGAAATTTTCTTGGAAAGGGGGGAAACCGAGGATAGCACTAGATAAATTAACAGAATGGTATAAACAAGGAGGCTTACAACTGCCAAACTTTAAAAATTATTATAGAGTCGTACAATTAAGATACCTATCAGATTTGTATCAAACAAGGGAAAAGCCAGATTGGACTAGATTAGAACTAGATAAAATAGGGAAGATACCCGAACATATATTATATAAATGGGATGAAAAATTGGTACAACGTAGGAATTCTCCAGTATTACATCATCTGCTCAATATTTGGAAGAAGATTCATGTAGAAAGGAATAAAACAAATTACCAACTACCAAAACTAATACTGATGCAAAATCAGCTAATCCCTTTTACAATAGATAACCTTTCCTTTAGAGAATTGGAGAAAAAAGGATCAAAAGAATAGAAAATTGTTTTTCAGGAAATAAATTATTATCCTTTGAACAAATGAAGGATAAATATAATATAACTCACGATACAGTGTTGGCATACTACCAACTGAAATCCTACTTGAAGGACAAATTGGGAAGCAGTCTGAGGTTACCAGAGGGAAGTAATTTTGAATATATGATTACAGACACAATGATAATCAAAAAAATTATAACAACCATGTATATTAAACTACAAGAAAAGGAGAACGAGGAAACAAATAGTAAAACTAAACAAAAATTGGAACAAGATCTAAACATAATGATAAAGAATGAAACATGGGAGAAGTTATGCTCAGGAACTATGAGAAATACAATAAATACGAGGTTACGTATGATACAATATAACTAGATACACAGGCTATATATTACACCTCAAAAGTTAAATAAATGGGACCCAACAGTATCTGACAGATGTTTTCGCTGTAAAAAGGAAATGGGAACAACAATTCATGCAATCTGGACATGTGAGAAAGTGAAAAAATTTTGGGAAGATCTAAACCAGATATTAAATAAAATCACAAAAAACAATATACCCAGAGATCTTCCTCCTAAGTAACATAAAAACAAAGAATTTGGACTTGATTTGGATGGTGCCCAAAAAAGATTTGTTAGGATAGCCCTAGCTGTAGCAAAAAAATGTATTATGTCAGCCTGGAAATTAGAAGATAACTTGAGAATACAACAATGGTATATAGAAATGAATAAATGTATTCCATTAGAAAAAATAACATATAATTTAAGAAATAATATTACAATATTTGAACAAATATGGGAGCCATACATGAAATACAATAGAGAAAACCTACCGGGCACATCTACCACCTAAAATGACAGAAGGAGAAGGGAATGAAAAGAATTGACTCAGTGGAAATTCTTGTTTGTTTTTATTGAGTGACAGCATTGTTTGACGGGTTTAATGTATCTTAGATTCTGAACTTTAAATGAATGGGAGGGGAGGTAGGGAGGGTGGGATGGGAAGGGGGGGAGAAAACGACACTGTATATATTTAAAAAGGAAAATGTATGCATCTTGATCAATGTGGTTTATAGTGTGAAAAATAAAAAATTTAAAAAAAAAGAAAAAAAAAACCGTAAAACTGTACTTAGGCACCTGAATAAAGGACTATATAAGCTGTCCAAGGATACTGTGTACTTTGAGTGGGGGTCAGTGCAAAGTATGAGTTACATTGTTTACTCTTTCTTTGTACCCCTCACTCCCACTAGCTTAAGATAATAATAAAGTGATCGTATGCTCTTTGGTTCTGCTGGTGTTCATTGTATTACAATGTGTGTTGACTCAGCACTGTGGTCAAATACTACGCATTTCTTTCCATTCTAAAAAGAACAGCCATTCACCACCCGTCTTTGCTTTCCATCTATTAGTTTTGTTTCCGTGCAGACCCATTAACCATGATGATTTCCACTCCATCCTCAACATTCAAAATATCTAACCATTTAATAAACTGGCACTTTATTATAAAGATCTTTTCTTTAAGCTGAAGCTATATCTTACAGTTATAGGTGAGGAAGAAGAGTTCCTCTAACAGCTATTTCTTTTGTATTGAAAAGAAGTAGTCCAAGACTGAGGTCTGTAAATTCTGATGCATACCCAAAGGTGTTGTAATGATGGCCAATTACCAATTAACTCATGAGTAACCCACTGTAGCTCATTCAGGACTGAGTCTGAGGTGAGGAAGAAGAAATTCTCTGACAGTTTGAATTGGAAAAGCAGTGGTGGTAAAAAGCATTTTGGTTAAGGGGTATGCAGATATGGCCCTTGGACAGAGAATTAGGGTTGGGTTCTGAGGTGCTGGGGTGGTGGGGTGAGATCATGGAGATGAGAACTAAAAGCAAGATCAGACAAATTGAGCTGATGACATAGGTTTGGGGGTTTAGTTAGATGGAAGAAGAATTATGACTTGCACTTTGGGTTTTGTAGAAGGGTCCAGGTTGGGCTGAAATGGGCTGTGAATAGATGCCAAGGATCATAAATGCCATTGATGTTGTTCATTGTGTGAACAATTTGATTGGTGTTGGTGGCTTCCATAAAGGCTCTGGGGAATTGTGGTGTCAGATTATTTGTGGAGATACGAAATTTGGAAGATTTAGATCTGGATATTGAGGTATTGGTGAGTGAGATGTTAGAATAATTCTCAACCTGTCATCTGTGGATTTGTTGCAGGTGGTCCACAACAACACACCAAAAACAAATATTACTGACATAACAAACACATAATGTGTAAAACAAGATTGTGACTGACAAAAAAAAAAAAAAAATTCCATTGATTGTTGATGGAAAAGGAAGGGGTTTGAGCTCAGCAGATCCCGACTTGCATTTGTTATAGTGGTCCATAGTAATTAAAGGAATACCAAAGATAATCTATGGATGAAAAAGGTTGAGAACCACTGCAGTGAAGAACTTATTTGACTGAGTACCAAAGCATTGTTCGAAAGACAAGCCCAGAAATTGAACTGTTTAAAGTCCATTTTTGAGTGTAATTTGGTCCCATTTCTGCATTACTTGAAAGTAGGTCACTCTACAAAATATTTCCTGATAGAATTGTGACACTTTAGCCCCTTTTCCACTGGCATCCCAGTTAATTGGCTGTGCAGTGCCCCGGGATAGAAAGCCCTTTGTACCTTTCCATTGGGCCACCCTTAACTAGGACACAACTCATCGCTGGGGATTGGAGTGTTCTACCTTCAACTGGAAACGGGTGACTTTCTGCTGTCCTTTTTCCATTGGTTTTATCAGCACGCCAGCATCAGCTGACGCCAGGATATGAGTAAGGTTTGAGGTGGTTAATCCCCAGCATGAAATGATGTCATTTGATGCTGGTGTGCTGACAGTTTTCTTTTTCCATTGGACCCTGTCCCAGTTAATTCCTGGGACAAGGTGCCAGTGGAAAAGGGACTATTTTGGGGAGAGCACTTGTACAATACCTATGTTGCATACCTCACATTTTCCCATTATCCAGCATGTAGCAAATTATTTGTCTAATGGCCATTTCCATCATAAATTGGTGTATGTATGGGTCTGCATTGCATAGATGCAAACCAACCTCAGTGAAATAAGAACAAAGCATAAAGCGTATTTCCATCTCACTATTTAGTCCCCATATTAGTCTACTAATATGGGGATGGTTTGACAGACCAGGTTTTGAAGTGCCTGCAGATTACTCCAAAACTTTTCAAAGCCTATAAAGTTGTTTTTTTTAGACATACAGCACCATAACAGGCAATTTTGACCCACAAGTCTTCGCCACCCAATTTATACCCAATTAACTTTGAACAGTGGGAAAAAATTGGAGCCCTCAGGGAAAACTCATGCAGACATAGGGAGAACGTACAAACTCCTTACAGACATCATAGGCTTTTAACCCCGGTCCCAATTACTGGTGTTGTAAAAGCTATGCCAACCATATGCAATAACTAACAGTGAGTGCTTTTTCAGCAATCAGTGGTTGATTCCATTGTGGCACTTGACAGCAGTCACAGTTGTAGATGCTGTTAAAGCCACAACCAGCTGTCCAGGAAGTTGGTCAAGCCAGGATGGTCCAGCCCAAAAAGGGAATTGAAGGCCATTGGCAACTTGCTCAGAAGGGGAGATGAGGCCTAGGGCAGATCAGCCATGACATAGAACACAACAGCACAGAAATAGGCCTTTCAGACCATATAGTCCATGCCAAACTATTTTCTGTCTTGACCCATCGATCTGCACCCTCCAAACCAAGACTCTCTAATCCATATTCGTATCCCAATCATTATATTTATTTAAAAATCTATCTTTCTTTCCTCCCATACCAGACTCTCATGCAGAGCTATTTCCCTTCCTTCAAGATAGGACTCGGCACAATCAACAATTCCCAAGATAAAAAATATAAAATAAAAGGAAAAAAAAACAGAAAACAGACCCCCCCCCCCCCACCACTTAGTGTAAAATATTTTCTAAACACCACCCTATTCTATTGTGCAGGTAATGAGAAAACTCATTAAAAACATATGTATGGACTCTGGAGGCTCTCCAAGATAATTGCAAGAGAATTTTACTCTCTTTTCCAAAGGATTAATATCAAACAATTACAAATATAAGAAGATAAAATATAATTATTCAGATTTAAAACTTTCAAATTTAAAGTTCTCTCATTCTCTTTGAATTTTCTTCAGAGTTGGTAGCTTGTTCACAAAGTTCTTTGCAACTTCGATGTCAGTAAAGATCTTGTTTTGCCCTTTTGGCTTTGTAATTTTCAAAGTAGCTGGTTGATGCAACACAGACATGTAACTTTTTTCCAGAGGGTGCTTTTCAGTGGATTAAATTCCCGTTTGCACAATAAAAACACAGCACTAATGTCTGGATAAAAAAATATTTTTTCACCTTCAATTTCAAGAGGTTATCCTTGTCTTTCCTCAACCTTCTTTGCTGCTGCTCTTAATATTTTCTTCACGATCTTTGAATTTCATGCATCTAGTTAATATAAAGCATGGTTTTTGATCTGGTCATAGATGAGAAAAGAGTGATCTGTGTACCTTCTCAATTTCTATATCATTTCCGACATTTTGTACTCCCAAAACTTTATGTAACCACTCTTGAAAGAAGCGGATGGGTTTTCCCCCTCCTCTCCCTCTTTAAGTCCTACTATTTTAACATTATTACACCTGCTAAAATTTTCTAAAGAATCCATCTTTTCCCATATATTCACTTTTTCTGTGGCTCACTCCTTTAATTCTTTTCTCCACATTGCCCACTCTTTCCCTTGTTTCATCCACCTTTTCTTCCACTTAGGTCACTCTTTCATTTAAAGTCCCAATTTCTACCTCTAATCTGGTCACAACTTTTAAAATGTGATCCAATTTCTTATTTGTATGTGGCTTTAATTAAAAGTCCTTTCATTATATTTTATTAGTATATTTCTCTTTAACTTGTTCTATTAGCTTTATTAGTGTTATTGTCTTGTTAACATTTACTAATTCATCTTCCTCTGTTTTTGATCATCTTTTAAACCACCATTTTGAAAGAGATTTCCTTCTTGCTTCTGTCGGTGATCCTGTGCATTGTGAATGTGCACAGAAGTGCACATGCTCAGTCTCCTGCTTTCTTCTTCCAGAGCGTCTCTTGGCCCCATCACTGAAGATGTCGAGCTATCTGCACAGGGTCCAGGACAGGCTACAACCTCCGGTTTCTTCTTATATGTAGGTCCTCTTCCATTAAGAAACTCCACATCATGAACATGAGATCATGAACACTGGCAACTGCTGATTCTTAAACATTTTTACCTTAAGAGTAAGTTCTTCCTTTTCTTCCTATTTAAGTTCTCGTGGACTACCATATTTTATAATTTTTTTAATAATTTCTCAGGAGCTTTGGGAGGCCACCTCCTTCCTCCTTTACATCATGTGTCATTTCTCCACCTTAAATGTTGAAATCAAACCTACGTCTATGTTCAATGATGGGGCAGGCATCCAACAGTCTATATATGTTCCTATTTTCTTATATTTTGGGGAGTCTGGATTTGTTTCTGTGGCATTGCTTTGGAAATGCAGTACATTAACATTACAATAGGAATCTGAGCTGAAATTGCATGAGGTGTGAACTTGCAAGCCAGTTTGGACATAATCTAAAAAGACTTTATCAAAACCTTTGACAAGGACCCACATGGAAGGCTGGTGTGGAAGAACAGATCACATGGGATCCAGGGTGAGCTAGTGCAGTGAACTGGAATTCACTGCCCATGTGTTGTTCAAATGACTGGCTCCTCCCTTGGCTCCATCCTCACCTACCCTAATATAAGCCCTGGTTTTCCTGCCTTAACTCAGATTCACCTGAAGATTATTGTATCTATTGGCCATTGATTGTAAGCTATTAAAAGCGTGTTTGTTCTCCTCTCTTGTCTCTGAGTGCAATCAGTCACGTTACAATTTTAATAGCTTACTTTGAAGCAGGATGGAAGGCGTGTTGAAGCCAGGCATGCTTCAGGTTAACCCTCCGTCCCCAGAGACCCCAGAGGAATTTGCCTACTGGCTGGAGGGCTTCCAGTCTTACCTGACAGCAACGCAAGATGTCTCCAGAGGTCTGCACTCTCTCTCGAGTCAGCCCCAAGGGGTTTGCTGTCAACAGGGACTGTGCAACTTACGAGTCTGCCTTAGAAGGCTTGAAGGCTCACTACATGAGGCCTCAGAATGATGTGCTGGTGAGTCACCGACACTCTCAGTGTTGGCAGTGTCCAAATGAGTTGCTGGATTATTATGTCCTTGAACTGTGGGCCTTGACTAGGAAATTCCTCTATGAAGCAGCCACGACCCAGGTGAGAGAGGAGGAACAAATCTGGGACATCCTCGTGGTATGTGAGGTAGCGAATGCAAGAGTTGAGGAAGAAAGACTTGGCCAGCACCTTGGAGCTGGCAAAAGCACTCGAACAGGCCCAACTAGAAGTTGACAACCTCAGTGACGAAAGTTGCGCCTTTTCAGAAAACCAGCAACCCCCGCAGCCCCAGCGCAAATTGCTGCGGCCAGGGATGCTACTTCTATGCACCCCTACACCTGATGCCCCGAGAAGGATGCTATGAGCTCTGGATGCAGTAAATGAGGGCACTGGGTGGTGTGCAGGGTTAAGGGGAACCCAAAGAGGGCGACTGCATGTGTGACCCCCGAATCAGTGTTTGGCCCATGCCTGAGTCCCGGAGTGCCAGCCCCACCCTCTCTATGCTCTCACTCTCTGCATCTTGTTGCGCTTTGTGGCAGGACCTGCCACCAAAATAAAGCATTGTGGGAAGCAATGGCAGCCATCTTTCTGAGCCTCGTGGTCGATGCCACCTAGTCCTCGCTCGGATCAGGACAGAGGTTGGCCATCTTTCCACGCCTCGTGGTCGATGCCATCTTGTCTCCCCAGGGGCCAAGAGGAGAGAGTCGACATCAGCATAGAGAGCAACGTGGTTTTCGGAACACTGGCATTGATCATCCTGAATCAGGCAATACCTCAACAGTTGAATAACTCGACGATGGAGGTGAGGGTAAACAGACACTTGACTGGTCGTTTGGTAGGTACGGCTCCACTGAGAGCTTTATAAACTCTGTGACTGCTCAACAGTACAACTTAAAGTTGTACCCGACAGACTATCGTATCTATCTAGCATCACACTTGCACTCTGCAACGATGCAGGGGTATTAAATAGTACATCATAAAAGGGAGGGGGAGTTTTGTAAGTTCCGATTTTAAGTGCTGAAGGATTTGTGTGCTTCTGTGTTGCAAGGCCTGGGCTTCCTGTGTCATCTTAAAAGCATGACCATGGAGTACTCTGGCCCACTCCCCCCAATCACGGTGCGGAACGGAGGGTCCCAAAAGCTGGACTCCACAAGCGGCCTCTCCACCTTAAATACTGATTCTCTCCCCCCTCCCCACTGTTTCCAAATCTGACTTTCGATTGCAAGCCAATATCCACAAAGAGCAGGCAATACAGTGTGGGGTATGGGGAATTTATTAGAGCCAAGATGCAGCAGCTGCTCAAAGAAAATATTATTGAGCCCGGGTGGTAGTTGTAAAAGGGGGAGAAAAGTCCAGGCTACTTATTGACTATAGCTAAACATTCCTGGATGCGTACCCCCCACCACCCCTCAAATTTTGGATATAATTAATGAAATTGTGCAATATCAGGTCTATTCAACCATTGACCTGAAAGCTCCATGCCATCAGTTACCGATCCATTCCAAGGACCACCCCTACACAGCATTTGAGGCAGACGGACTGTGTAATTAGTTTTGGAGGGTCCATTTTGGTATCACTGACAAGGACTCAGTCTTCCAGAGACAGATGGACAAAATGGTCGACAAATACGGGTTAAAGGCCACCTTCCCTTATCTTGACAATGTCACCATTTGTGGGCACTCTGGAAGACCACGAAGCCAACCTCCAGAAGTTTCTCCACATGGCCACATCCCTGAATCTCATGTACAATTCCAGTAAGTGCATGTTTTGGACTAAGCATCCGGTGATTCTGGGCTATGTGGTGGAGATCCTGACCCCATCAAATGTGCCCCCTGTTAGACCTCCCAATCCTGAAGACCATGAAGGCCTTAACGAAGTGCCTGAGTTTTCTTACTATGCCCAGTGGGCCCCTCATTACATCGATAAAGTCTCGAAACTTCTGTAAATATTTTACGTTGATGACAAATACACAACACAATTCATTGCAGTGAAAACAATATTTAACCTGTACACCAAAATTCATTAATTTTAATGTTTGCAGTTTTACTTTAGCATTTACTTTATCCATGCAAAAATTGCAATATAAATGCGAATTTCCTGATCTACATTTCGTTTTCGTTGTAAAGAATATTTGTAAACGTCTCTGTAAACATTCTAAAGTGATATTAACAATTAAACAGTACAGTTCATAGATATAAAAACAATGTTTAACCATTTCTCAAAAAGCATTTATTTTAATGAATGTAGTTTTATTATTGAATTTATTTATCCTTGGTGAAATTGAAATTTATTTGCGAATTTACTAATCTACATTTTGTTTTATGGTTGTAAAGTATATTTTAAAGTTCTGTAAATGTTTTACAAGTGCTATTAATATTTAAGCAGGTTAGTTCATAACTGTGAAAACAATGTTTAAACATTTTAAAGTCCACCTCCTTCCCATTATCGGCTGAAGTCCAGATGGCTTTCGACTATATTCAGAGCTACGTCATAAAGGCCACAAAGCATGTGGTGAATGAGAACGCTCCCTTCCAGGTGGAGAGCGAGGCCTCTGATGTAGCTCTGGCCGCTACCTTTAACCAGGTGAGCAGGCCGGTTGCTTTTTTTTCCCCACACCCAACAAGGCCATGAGCTTCAGAACCCATTAGTGGAGAAAAAGGCTCAAGCCATCGTAGAGACCATCAGGCACTGGAGGCATTACCTGGCCAGCAGAAAATTTACACTGCTCACTGACTAGTGGTCAGTGGCAATTATGCTTAATAATGCAAAAAGGGGTAAAAATAAAGAATTACAAGACTGCGAGATGAAAGATCGAACTCTCCACGTGTAATTATGATATAGCCCAGGTACTCTCAATGAACCTCCGGATGCTCTGTCAAGACGAAGCTGTGCCTCTGCACACACCAGCCAGTTGTCACTGCACGATGAGCTTTGCCACCTGGGCATCACTCACATGACTCCTTTTGTCAAGGCATGCAACCTGCCCTACACCATTGAAGATATTAGGGAAATGACCAGGTCCTGCCAGGTCTGCGCGGAATGTAAAGGCATCCCACCCCTTCTAACGACTCAGTCTTGATTTCAATGGTCCCCTCCCTTCCACCAATGGAAACGTACACTTTCTTAACGTCATCGATGAGTATTCACGTTTTCTGTTCGCCATTCCCTGCCCAGACATGACCACCATCACGGTCATCAAGGCCTTGTACTCGATTTTCACCTTGTTCTGGTATCCCAGCTATATCCATAACAACTGTGGCTCATTATTTATGACCTAAGAGCTACACCAGTACCTGCTCACAAGAAGTATTGCCTCAAGCAAGATGACTAGCTACAATCACCAGGAGAATGGACAAGAGAAGGCAAAGATGTGGAAGGCCATGAAATTGGCTCTCCAGTCCAAAGGCCTTCTAGACTTACGCTGGCAAGAAGTCCTACCCATTGCACTCCACTCCATAAGGTCACTTCTCTGCACTGCAACCAACAGAACTCCTCACAAGCTAATGTTCACTTTCCAGAGAAAATCCACATCCTGGACCACCTTCCCAGCTTGGCTAATGGCATCGGAGTTGGTCCTGCTGAGAAAGCACATGAGGAGGGGCAAGACAGACCCCCTGATCAAGAAGGTGCACCTTCTGCACACCAACCCAGCATATGCCTACGTGGTAAACCCTGATGGCAGAGAGGACATAGTCTTGATCAGAGACCTGGCACCCACTGGAACTGAGAATCCAATGCCTCAAACAAGCCAGGAACAACCAAGTACCCCACCCAGGGTTCTGGATGACTCTGCTCGGGAAGTGGGTCAATCCACTCCGCTACCAGACCCGGAACCCTCGAGACCCAGTAACCCTGCACCATAGGGGGTCCAGGAAGTTCTAGAAGCCCAAACTCCTCCAGTATTGAGGCATTCAACCAGAATAACTATACCTCCTGATAAACTCAACTTGTAAATATTTATAAACTATTAGTCTTATTTTGAATGTATGGTCTCTGTTTTTCACCCATAGGTTCTCTTCTGAAGAAAAGAGTGAATGCAGTGAACTGGAATTCACTGTTTATGTATTGTTCAGATGGCTGGCTCCTCCCTTGGCTCCCCCCTCACCTACCCCAATATAAACCCTGGTTTCCCCACCATACCTCAGATTCACCCAAGGACTATTCTATCTAACTCACAAGTCTCTGGGTGCAATCAGTCATGTTACAGCTTGTCGATTAATTAGATTTATGGTTGAAGACAGAGGATGGTAGTGGAGGGTTGTTTTTCTTATTTGTAGGCCTATGACCAGTGATGTGCCTCTGGTATCATTCTTGGATCCATTGCTGTTTGTCATCTATATTAATGATTTGGTAGTTTGTAGATGACACCAAAATTGGTGGTATAGTGGACAGTGAGAAAAGTCATCTCAATTCACAAAAGGTTTGAGATCAACTGGGAATCGGGAAACAAGGAATGGAACATGGAATTTAACTTGGATATATGTGAGGTGATGCATTTTGTTAAGTCAAATTAGGGCAGAATGTATATGTTAACCAGAGTGTTGTTGAACAGAGTGACCTTGGGGTACAAGGACATAGTTCCCAGAAAGTGATAACTCGCATATAAAAGTGAAGAAGGCATTTGGCATGTTGGACTTCGTCAATAAGGATACCGAGTACAGGAGTTGGGATGGCATGTTAGAACTATGTGAGATCACTTGGCATTCCAGTTGCCCAATTGTAGGAAGGATGTAATTAAGATGGAAAGGAGACAGAAAAAGTTCACAAAGATGTTTCCAGGACTGGAGGTCTTGAGTTATAAGGAGATGTTAGATAGGCTCAGACTTCTTACCCTGAAGTGCAGGAGGCAAGAGGGATGGCTCCATAGAAGTATATAAAATCATGAGAGGCTTAGAGAAAATAAATAGTTGTTTTTTTTTCCCAGAATAAGGTGAGAAGGGAAAGATTTAAAAGGAGCCTGAAGGCCACCTTTATGATACTGTGGTTTCTATGTGGAGCGAACTGCCAGAGGAAGTGGGAGAGGCAGGTATAATAGACAAGATAGGAATGATTTAGAGGGATATGGGCTGTCACAAACAAATGAGACCAGTTTGGGTAGACAGTTTGGTCAGCATGGACCTGTTCAGCTGAAGGATCTGGTTTCATATTGTAAAACTCTTGACTTCATTGAAAATGTAATTCTTTTTTTTTATTCCATATGAAATCCATTTGTGTTCATCTACCACTGTATTTATCAGAGGTAGGATGCTGAATTTTAGTAGAAAGATTCAGGTTGTAAGCAACCTTTAGATCTAGAATTCAGTGTGATAGTAATGGAACATGATGAGCAGGCAACAGAACAAGACCCTGGTGAAGGGTAAAAGATTCAATGTTATTTTTCCAGGGCTTTGCTTTAGCAATTTGGGAACTTTATCATGTGTTTTATGGCAATTTTCTTTTGAACAGTTTATGAGAATTTCCATGTCAAGAGCATGTGGCAACTCGACCCATACCATGCCAGCAATCTGAACTTCTAATGGTAGACCCTAGGTGTTGTGACAGCAAGTATTAATAATTTAATCATGGGGATGTGCACAAATTATGTGTGAACAGAGCCAGTAACCAATCACGATCTGAAATAAACAGGCTTCAAAATCTGCGTACAGGGCAGAGCCAATTTGGTGATGTTTCCTCTGTGCTTCTTGTCATAAACTTTCTATTGATATGATATCCATTAGGAATGTGGGATTCAATACTCCTAGCTAGCCTCATAATTCTCAGTAGATTTAGATTTGTTTGGATTTATCTTTTGCTTCACAGTTTCTTCCTCATGCCATTGAGAATCAGCAACTTGTTATTAGACATCTTATCTACTAAATTAATAAACTCCTTAAAATGTTACTATAAAAAAATTCCCTGTATATCATAGAACATTGGTTATTGGAATTTCAAATCTGAGAACAATTTTTGGCTGCTCCTATTATTCTATTGCATGCTGCCCCTCAGCAACATCTCAAAATGGAGTGTAAATTTCCAGGTGGATATTGTCAAAACACAGTTCTCTTAAACTATCACCTCTTGATTTCTCCACTGTATTTTAATTGTCAGATTTATAAACTAGTGGAGCAGAAAGTCCTTCTTACTAAATACACTGAGACAACTTTTTTTTTCTAAGGTTTGTTTCCTGAAAAAAATTAAAGATAAATTCAGATTTGCTGTATCACATAGAAGTTGGAGAAGCATTAAATTAACTTTCTTTGAATATAGCATGTTTAATTACATGATGCTGACACAAGATCTCAGGTTTTTTTTTCTTTTTTTCCCCCTTTATTTAATTTTCAATCAACATTAAGTTACAAAACAAACAAAATCAAAGAAACATGACAAATATATACAATATAATGTCTGAACTACATGTTGATATACAAAGAGGAAGAATCAACACATTATTTCACTTATCAAATTCTGCACTATTGTTTATAAATATAATAACACACTGTGCCGATCTTTAAAAGAAAAGTAGGAAACTGTAAAAGGAAAAGAGAAAAAAATGAAAAAGAGAAAGAGCACTGCCCCCTCCCCAAAAGGAAAAGGAAGGGGTAATTCTCCCATATAATGTGACAAAATCATCTGTTTTCCAAAAGCATTAATTACATACAGATAAAGCATTATGTGATTCATCCAGATCTTACTTCCTCCCTTAAAGGATAAATGTCTTGACATAGACATTACTAGTGATACTAGAGATAGTGGTATTGGAGACCAGAAGGGGGAATAATCAAAGGTTAATCCCCGTGTATCTTAAATGTGGGTTCCATATTCTTAAAAACATGTTGTAACAATTTCTGAGGTTGTAGGTAATCTCCAAAGGAACACAACTATGCATTTCTGACTTCCAGTGGGTCACACTCAGTTGGGAATCAGATTTCCAAGTATTGGCTATATATTTCCTGGCCACCGCTGAAGCAATTTAAACAAATTTCAATTGATATTTTGACAGCCCCATTTTAGGTCTTATATCTGCTAATTTCCCCAATAAAAACAACTCTGGCACCTGACAGTATCGAATTCTGGTAATTTATTCCAGGATATACCCCAAATACATTAATTGTAATGCTCATGCTGTCCTGACGTAGGTCAGACCAGCAAAATGGAAACATTTCTATATCCAAATCTGATTCCCATCTCTCTCTTGACTTATCTAGCCCTTATTTAGGGGCTTCAGCCTGAAGTAAGAAATACATTTTTTGAAATAAATTTCTTTGTGATCCACTTTCAAACCAGAGTCTCTATTTCTGTACATTGCAGTAAGGTCAG
Organism: Narcine bancroftii; assembly: GCF_036971445.1. NCBI lineage: Eukaryota > Metazoa > Chordata > Chondrichthyes > Torpediniformes > Narcinidae > Narcine > Narcine bancroftii. Next base: position 252,476,785 of record NC_091469.1, on the reverse strand, counting down.
TGCTGGACCTAATTTATTCCTTAAATAAGATCTTAATTGAAGAGAGCAGAAAAAGGATGTATTTAAAACTCCAAATATATTCCTGATTTGTTCATATGTCATAAATTGTCCCTGCTCAAAGCAATCTTCAACATATTTGATCCCACTCTGAGACCAAGTTTCTAGAATTTTATTATCAATTGTTGCCAGAACTAATTTATTTTGATCTCGGGGTTTTGAGTGAGAGACCTCCCCGAACATCAATATGACCACTGAGTTTATTCCAAATTGTAATAATATGTTTTAGTAAGGGGACTTCCTTAGGACCAAGTAATAATTTAGAATTCCATTTATATATAAAATTTTCTGCTATCCTCTCACCAACCTTATGCAATTTCAACTTTACCCAAGATGATTTGTCTCCTCCATCAAAGAGGCGAGGCAACAAACTTCATTTGGGTTGCCCAATATTTTTTAAAGTCTGGGAGCTTTAATCCTCCAAGTTCATGATTCCAAGTTAATTTATCGATAGAAACTCTAGGAAATTTACCCTTGCACAGAAACATCCTAATATATTTATTTAAATTGCATAAAAATTGTTGTGATACTAAGGTAGATTTTGGAAAAGATATTGTAATTTAGGCAATATATTCATTTTTATATAATTGACCCTTCCAATTGGAAGTATTTGGAAGGGTTATCTATTTATTTAAATTATCCTCAATTTTCTGAAGGGAAGATAATTAAATTTATATAAATTTTTTAAGCTATTATCTATCTTAATACCTAAAAATTTTAAGCTCTCAGGTTGACCACACATGTTGCACAACAAATGTGAGGAGCCCAGGATTTGTCTTCATCACCAATTTTACAATTGAGCTCAGGCTTTCTTAATAAGTGCAGCCAAACTGCATCTTTGAGCCTTAAGTGTATACTCGTCACAAACGTAACAGAATGTTTTGCAGCTGTTGCAACATTGACAAGACATTTCTGTTGTATTGAATGTTCCTGAAGACAATAAATGCTATTGTTAAGTACACTCACTATGTTTTGCTTGAATAAAAGTGCATCAATGTAATGCACAGCATCTGTATATGTGAGCTGCTTTTATAGACTGTCTGCATCTATCCTGACTAAGCATCCCTAGGCCTATGATTATATTTTCATAGTACCTGCACCATAGTGCACACCCAAGCATGCTTGGGCTGACCAAAACATCTTACTGTGAGCAATATATTGGACTTAAAATGTGACAGGAAATCACAAAAATAGGTTTTCTCTAAAAATACAGTACGTTATAGGAAAATTGTAAGGCGACTGTCGAGATCAGCAACCCAAAATCCATAAAATACACGCAAAAGTATTCAGGAAGCAAAATCTTTGTTGTCCAATTATATCAGGCATTACCTAAGTCACCAACTCTATCTTTCTGCCTTCAACTGTCTGAAGCTGAGCCAAACTGTTTTCAACCTTAGTGCCATATTTGATCCTGTGATAAACTTTGGACCACATATTTGTACCTCATTAAGACTGACTGTAACAGCACATGACTCCAACTTTGCTTCAGCTCTCAGTTAAATGACTGAACAATATATTTGTGACCCACAAACATTATCACTCTAATTTGTTTACTAGTTATATTACCTGTCTTCTCTGCATAAATTGTCTCATGCTTCAACACACAGATATGTTCAGGCATCACCACTGTGTTTGCATACTTAAGACAAGCCACAATTTTAAAATTCTTACCCTTGTTTCAAATCTTTTCATGCTGCCAGTGTTTCTTTCTCTGTGATCTCTTCTAGGGTCCATGTCTCTCCAAGTTATTCACATTTTTCCAAATCCACTTATTTATCATCCCTGAATTTAATTATTCCATTATTGGCTGATATGCCTTCAACTGCTCAGACTCCAAAGATCCTGATATGAAATGTTAATTGACCACTTCTATCCATGGATGTCTTCTGACCCCTGAGACTCTCAAGCTTCTCATTATTTGTTCAAGATTCCAACATCTATAGTTAATGCCTTCCTCTAAATTCTGCCTATTTCATGTTTTTCCTTTAAGGAACATTTAAAAACCTATCTCCTTCTTCAAATTTTTAGAATCTGCTTAATATCTCCTTTGGCTTCTGTGAACCACCTTGGACATTTTGATTCCACCAAATTAAAGTAGCACTGGCAGAAATTGAGATGATCAGGACAGTAGATTCAAATAGACTCCCATTGCTTTTTCACCTGTAGTGCCTTTTTGGCCTTTTTGCATTCAATTTGAGTTGAAAACTAGTTCAAAAATTCCATTTGGTTTACAATAGCCAAGTTTTGATAACTTTAATTAGATTTTTACATGGATTTTCCATTATATTTCTTTATAGATTCTAAAATATGTTTGTGCAGATTGTGTTGCAAGGTAAATGTATTTTTGCAACTATAGGTAAGTCACAACAAACGATTATACACAAAGCCATGAAGGAGTTTGAAATTCTAACATGCCTAAAGTTCATATATAGATGGCATCAAAGAAAATATGTAAAAATTATCTCAGGAACTGGGTAAGTCAGAGAATATTGATATCCAAATATACATAATTAGAAAAAATTAGAATTAGAAGGACTTTAATTGTTAACTAGTTAATGTTATAATAATCAACAAATATATTTCATTTAAAATATTTTTTAACATATATCCTCGGTATATTTGTAAGATTAGCAAATTGTATGTGTTATTGCTTCAGAGAAAAAATGTTCAAGCTTATACTTTTGAAGATGATGCCACATTTTGATGAGAGAATATAGAAGTTCACACAACAGAAAAGTCAGATCTCAATAACAATGTGGATATTAAAAAGCAAAACTGAAGTTTTGAGATAACCATTTATTATAATGTTGTCTGAAAAATGTGACCACTAATTATAACACAGCACCAAAAATCCACAGTCATTATTGGTGTGCACAGTTGTCAGACTGGGAAGACAATAACAATGCAAAGCTGATTTGCCATAAACTATTGCTTTGATCAAGAGGTAAATCCCGAAAGTTTGCCAAAACTGTGGTTGATGTAAAAACACAATGCTGGAGAAACTCAGCAGGTCTAACAGTGTACTTATATAGCAAAGATAAAGATACATAAAACAAACGTTTCGGCCCTGAGTCCTTCATCAAGGTATGGTACTTTGCTATATAAAGTGCACTGTTTGACCTGCTGAGTTTCTCCATCATTATGTTTTTACTGTTGCTTTAATCAATACTTCTACAAGAATTTGATCCTTTTGCACTTCTTCAAAGTTGTGAGAGTTTTCAAAGATTAATACAGAAGGGAGTTTTTCTTAATTTAATTGCATTCTTATTAACCATTTGCTCCATATATTGATGCATTAGATGACATTCCCTTTAGAATATTTAGAATATAGCATGTCCAGCAGGAGTAGACAGCATATGGGTCAGGACAAGCCACTGGAAGAGGGGAGCAGAAAGAGGAAACAACTGTGGCTTAAGGTAGGTGGGATGTTGTGAGGAGAAATGACAAGACTGGCTCATAACCAGAGACCATGTAAATCAGGATTGTTCAGGGATGAATTCCCAAATGTGAACCTCAGTTTTGAAGTATTGTATTTAGTTCTGGTCACCGTGTTACAGGTAAGTTTCACAAGAATGTTTTCATGGCTGGAAAGCTTGAATTATAAGAAGAGACTAGATAGAGAAGGTCACATGATGCGAGTGGAGTAAGAGGAGGCAGAACCCAAGAGCTTCCAGATCAAATAGCAAAAAAAGCCTGAAAAAACAATGAAATAACAGTTAAAATATTTCCTAGTGGTATGGGAAGACACAAGGAAAAAGAAAATGACAAATAAAATAACGTGGCAACAAAAAAATGGCAAGGATTTGATTCCAAAGTTAAGGGGCCAAATCGAGGTGCCTTGTGAAGAAGAAAATGGCAGGGCTGTCTCAAGGCCCATGTCAAAAGATGCTGCCCAGCCCATGCAGTCAACGGAGCCTGTCCATGAAGAGAGCCGAAATCTGGGTAATGATATCACCCCTAAGCAGGAAGTAGGAGCCCCGGGAAACCACATGGAGAGAGGGGGAGACTCTGGACCCCCCCCCCCCAACCACACACATACAGCAAAAGAACCATGTTGGGCTTTCTCACGCTGAGTGCAACGTTGACACCAGCACTCACATTAGTGCTATAATTAGCAGGAGCCCAGGAAGCACAGTGGAAGATCCAAACCATAGGTGAGCCTAAAAAAATCCAGTATTGGTCCAGAGATGCAAAGAGCAGCAGTGGGAGCTGCATGACAGCAAGGAGGAGGGAGACTTTGAGGGAGACCGAGGCAGCAGGGGCAGTAATGGCGGATGCCATGAGGCTAGGGGACCAAGTAATGAGAACTCAGAGCCCTCCCTGAGAGATTGTTTGGAGGCCCTGGGACATATGGAGGGCAGATTATTTCAGGCTATGGAAAGGAGAGCCCAGGGCATGCAAGGGACCCTCACAGCTTTAATGGGGAGAATCATGAAGGTGGAAAATAGAGTGGGGGCCAGAGAAGACAGGTTAAGCAGGGTGGAGGGTGAGAGAGAAAGTCTGGGGGAAGCTAGATGCCCTGGAGAATTACAGTCGCAGGATCAATATTAAAGTTGTGGGGCTGAAGGAAGGGTGAGGGGAGAAACCCAGCGGACTTCTTCCAGAAATGGATCCTCAAAGGACTGGGAAAGGAGATACTGGGGAAAAGGTAGAGGTGGAGAAGGCGAGTACGACACCCCTTCCAAAGCCCGGCCCTGGACAGAAACTCCATTTGGTTCAAATAAAACTGATACATTACCAAGATGGAGAAAATTTTAGGGGCAGCAACAGCCTGAGGAAGGAAAAGAGGGGGGGTGGGCAATGGAAATAGTGGGGCACAAGATACTCTTCTATCCTGGAATTAGTGTAGTGCTTTTAAAGCAGAGAAAAGAGTTTGAGCCAGTTAAAAGACTGGTAAAGCAAAAAGGGTATGAATGTGTCTTGAGGTACCCTGCCACCCTGAAAGTTATATTTCCGAGGGGGAGGGGCTGGGGTGGTTTAATCTGAGCTGAATAAGGCACAACAGTTCGAAAGAACTGCCTGTGCTTGAGGGAGATAAGAAAAATAAAAGCAAACATGCAAACTAACCCAATATGTTGTAAATATTTGGGTGCGAATATAGGCTAAAAAATAATGATACATGTGAAACAGGAATGGGAGAAGGTATCTGGGAGAACTCTGGGGAGGGAGTAGGGGAGGAAGGTGAAAAAGAGTCGCAGTTCACAGGGACCGAGTAATGGAAGGACATGGTGGTGGCAGGAAAGAAGTGGTCGCCAGGATAGGATAAGGGAATACAGTGATGGGCTGAGGATTGGGATAATGTCACGGGTTATTGGCGTCGTTTTTTCCATTTTTCTTTTCATGTTGGATATTTCCTTTCTTACCTGTCTTTTTTTGTTTGGTTGTCTTTGTGTTTGTTTAACTTTCCCAGTGTTTGTCATGGGCCTGGTAAGTGGGAGGCATGAGCTGAAGAGAGAAGTTTGCACAGATTGCGAACTAGGAGGAGTGGAGGTACTGTGGCAGCACCGGTCTGGGAGTCCCGGGGGCAATGGCTAAAAGCATAAAATATGTTAGCTTTAATGTTAACGGCCTGAACAGATCAGTTAAGACAGTGGTTCCCAACCTTTTACTTTCCACTCACATACTACCTTGAGTATTCCCTATGCCATAGGTGCTCTGTGATTAGTCAGGGATTGCTTAAGGTGGGATGTGAGTAAGAAGGGAAGGTTGAGAATCACTACTCTAGACACAGTTATTACTGAAATATTTTGCTTGAGAACAATTGTCATTGGCCCATTTCCTTTGGAGTTATGAAACTGTGTACATAATGAATCAATTTGGAATGATTAAAACAGTGACTTTTTCTTTCTACCCACATACCACCTTAAGCAATCCCTTATTAATCACAGAACACTTATGGCACTTAAAGTGGTCTGTGAGTGGAAAGTAAAAGGTTGAGAACCATTGAGTTAAGAGGAAGTGAGTCTTGGCACATATTAGAAAAATTCCTTTCTCCAAGAAACTGATTTGATGGAACGAGAGCACCAAAAGCTAAAGAAGGGATGGTTGGGTCAGGTAATAACCTCCTCGTTCAGCTCAAAGTCAAGGGGGGTGTGGCAATCCTAATAGGTAGAAATGTTCTGGTGAGAGTGCAGCATCTGGCCACAGATAAAGCAGGGAGATTTGTATCAGTACACTCTCAGATATATTCAGAACCCTGGACTTTAGTGAACATTTATGACCTCAACTTTGACGACGAAAAATTCATACAAGATACCTTCCTAAAATTGGCAGAAGGAAAGAAGAATATTTTGGTTGGGGGTTCTTTTGTCTATACCCTGTCTTAAATAAATCAACTAAGAAAATAACTAAAACAAAAGGTGCAAGGGTTACTAGTGGCTGGATGAAGGAGCTGAATCTGATATATGTATGGAAGCAGAAGCCTCTATTCTATTCAAAACAACATGACTCCTAGAATAGATTTTTTTCTGGTTTCAGCCCATATAGAGGGTAGGATCATGGAGGCTGAGTACACAGTGAGGCTCCTCTCAGACCATTCACTCCTATTATTAACAATAGAAATGCCAGACAAGAAAGATACGGTATACAGGTGGAGTCTTAATACATTACTGTTTAAGAAGTCAGAGTTGTGTAGTTTTACAAGAGCACAGTAGATATGTTCTGTGAGACCAACTGTGCTTCTACTCCAGATAAATTTATCTTATGGGACACTCTCAAGGCATATTTGAGAGGCCAGATAATTGGGTACACTAAAACAGTTAAAAAAGAATATATGAGGGAGGTAGATGAATTAGAACAGGAGGTTATTTGCCTAGAAAATGACTTCCAAAAATCAGGTTCAGAGGACCATTACACGGTCAAATAAAAAATTGAAGTACAATACGTTACAAATGTATAGTATGGAAAAGACCATTATATGGTCAAAACAAAAATATTATGAATTGGGGGAGAGAGCCCACAAAGTCCTTTCTTGGCAACTGAGGACAGAGAAGGCCTCAAGGACAATCAAAACAATACAAACTGGGAGTGGCATAATCTCATATAATCCAAAAGAGATTAACGAAACCTTCAAAGAATTTTATGAAGGTCTATATAAATCAGAACTTACGGAAGGACCTGATAAAACCAGTAAGCTCCTGTCTAAATTAGAACTGGAAAGTTTAGACCCAGAAGAATGAGAAAGGTTAAATCTTCCCTTCTCAGAGGAAGAGATAGGTAAAGCATTGAATTCACTGCAAACTAACAAGTCTCCAGGGGAGGATGGGTTTCCACCTGAGTACAGTAAAGAGTTTAAATATTTACTGATGCCTCTTTACATAGAGGTGGTGGACCAGGCAATGGAGACCCATGCCCTTCCAAAATCTTTTTTGACAGCAATCATTATGACAATACTTTAAAAAGACAAGGATGGGTTAATTCTGTCTTTTTATAGACCTATTTCTCTGTTAAACACAGATTACAAATAGATTGCTGAAACATTTGCCAATGCTAATAAATAAGGACCAAATGGGCTTTGTGCAGAAGAAACAGGCAGCAGATAACATTGGCAGATTGTTGAGTATCATACATCTGGCACAAAACAGGAAGCTTAGGTGTAGCCCTGGATGCAGAAAAGGCATTTGACAGGTTGGAGTGGGACATTTTATTTAAAGTGCTTGGAAAATTCGGGCTAGGGCCAACTTTTATAAATTGATTAAGGGAGCTTTACCATGCGCCAAAGGCTAAAGTTGTGACCAATGGAAAAATTTCTCCAGCCTTCCCACTGACAAGATCAAGTTGACAGGGATGCCCATTATCTCGAGCTCTGTGTCTACTAGCCATGGAGCCATTATCCACGGCCATTTGGCAGGATCTAGACATTGAAGGGTTTAGGATAGGCCAAGAAGAGCATAAAATCAATTTATTTCTGATGATGTTCTGATATATCTGACGGACCAGGCAAATTCATTGCCCAAGCTATGCTACACTCTGGAGGACTATGGGGAGTTCTCCGGGTATAAGATCAATTGGGATAAATGCAAAGTCATGCCGCTTACAAAGGGGAATTACAGTCAATGTCAAGAAAAGAGTCAACTAAAGAGGGTTAACTGTATTAAGATGAATGTGTTGACAAAGCTCCAGTATCTCTTTTAGACATTGCCTGTGGCATTGCCCCGGGGATTCTTCAAAAACTTACTTTCGTGAGTATGGACATTCCTATGGAATGGAAAGGTAGCCAGGGCCTCTATAGAAAAATTGGCCTGGGATTGTAGTCTGGGCAGATGGTGAAAGCCAGACTTTAAAAAAATATTATTGGGCAGTCCAATTGAGATACATCGCCTCTCTCTTCGAAGGGGAAGGTATGCCATCCTAGGTACAAATCAACTTGTGTGTGATAGGCAAGCAGGTAGCAGAGGACTTTATTTATAAATGGGATGCTAAATTATTATCAAAAAAGAAAGGCAACCCCATATTAAAACAAATAATTGTCATTTGGAATAAAATTAACCAATATGTAGGAAGCAAAGTGAGGCCGTCTCCAATAACACCCCTGACTCCATTGACAATATCCAGGGCACCTGGCATCATAATGCCATTAGGTGCAGAGAGGATAGTTATGAGCAGGGATGGCTAATGTCGTTTGAGCATCTTAGGAATAAGTATAATTTATCAAATAAGACATTTCACTGCTACCTTCAGATAAGATCTTTTTTACAGGACAAATTAGATCCAACTTCGGCCCTACCAGCATGCAGTGACATAGAGATTCTGATTCAAAGGGGAGCACACAGAAGTTCATTTCGGCAATGTCCTGCTTGCTCCAAAGGAAGGCCACAAACCAGACCTTGACAAGTCGAGCAGAGGTGGCAGTCAGACTTAGGAATAATGATGATGACTGCAGTCATCAAAACGTGGTACAGGCTGGTGCAATATAGTTTTCTGCACCAACTCTACCTGATGCCACAAAAATTGAACAGATTTAAACCTGAATTATTAGACCAATGTTTTAGATGTGACACTGTGACAGGGACTTTTGTGCATGCATCCTGGACATGTGCCAAGGTAAGACCCTTTTGGGTGGAATTGCGCCAAGCCCTAGAAAAAAATCATAGGCAAAGAATTCCCACAGGACCCAGAGTTCTTCCTGTTGGGAACCATAATGGATGTTAGACTTATAATGAATCTATCCAAATTTCATATTCAATTTGTCATGATTGCATTGGCGGAGGCCAGGAGGTGCATGGCAGTTGCTTGGAAGTCCAACTCCTACTTGAGTTTTGAACGTTGGAACACAGAAATGCAGAGCTGTATTCTTTCTTTGGCTTGGCTTCGCGGACGAAGATTTATGGAGGGGTATGTCCACTCTGTATTACTCTGGAGAAAATTACCTACAACTTTTAAGGAAACAATACGGTACTTTTTTGAAGGTCTGGCACCCCTACTTGAACTATATAGGGGCGCAATTGTAGTATGAACTGCCGTGCCTCACAGCCCTTCCTTACCCTCCTAATTCACCCCTCCATTTTTGAGGGAATGGAGGGGATCCATCCTATTCTAACCAGAGAAAGCTGTGGAAAAAGATAGGTAGCCTGTGCACTGGGTGTCGTGGCGCAACAATCCCATAAATCCACAAATATAAGTTTCATACCTTTGTTGTGAGTGTTTTCGTTATTGTATATAAGTGTAATTACTTGAGTGTTAAGTGTTCAATGTTGGGGGGAAGTGGTGGGGGGGGGGAAGGGGATAAAAAGAAACACTTAAACTCTGTGAGAAGATTGTATGGAATTAATAATAATGTTGATAATAAAAATTAATGATATTGACAATTGTTGGAGTTTGAGTGGAAAATTATAAATAAAATATTTTTTAAAAGAGGCTAGATAGGCTGGGACCTTTCACCCTGAAGCATGGGAGTCTTAAAATGTTAATTGTAATGCCTGTACAAGATCTTGAACAGGTTTATTGTAGTCATGAGAAGAATAGATAAAGTAAATAGTCATGGTTATTTCCAAGAGTAGGGGAGTGAAAAAACTGAACACAATTTGAGATGAGATGAGATAAATTTAAAAGGAACTGGACGGGAACCTTCTTCCCACTGGGTGGCAGGTATGTGGAACAAGTTGTCAAGGAAGTGATAGAGGCGGGGATAATTGTAATATGTAAAAGACATTTAGACAAGTGCATGGATAGGAAAAGTTTTAGAGACATCAGCTGAATGCAGGCAGATGGGATAAATTGCAGTGGAGAATTACCTGGTTGATTCTGCAGATGAGGGATTTAGCCAAAGATTGAGTGGCCTAAGATTATACTCGCAGGAATTTAGAAGAAATGGGAGGCGATCAAAAAGAAACACATAAAATTATGGAAAGGATAGATACGATAAAGGTAGGAAAGTTGTTGTTTTCGTTGGGAGGTGAGATTAGAGCTAGGGGACATAGCCTCAAGATTTGGGGAGTAGATTTATGATGGAGATAAGGAGGAAATGCCTTCACCAGAGAATCATGAATCTGGAATTCTCTGCCAAGAAAGCAGTAAAGACTGCCTCATTATCTGTGCCCTTAAATATATTTTGTGGCAGCTCGCCCTTGCAACAGGCGAACCGGTTCATGGAGTGGCGGGCAAGTCCATGGCAGATCTGACTGTGAGAGCTCCAGGTGGCGGCTGACATCATAAAGGTCCTAGGAGTTGCAAGTCTCATCAGTTTCCGAGGGATTTAAGCGTGTGTGAGTTATATTAAAGTCAGTTGGTTCAACTCACTTTCGACTCCTATGGTTTTTTTCACTCACTGCATGCCTGGTATGACTACAATTTAGATTTTTTGCATAGTAGAGGAATTAAGGGTTATGAGAGATCAGCCATGATTTTATTGAATGACGGAGCAGGCTCAATGAGCCAGAAGGCTGACTCCTGCTTTTATTTCTTCTGTTCTTATGATCGACAGAACCTCCAAAGGATCTGTTTATTTGCTGTTAAGTTCCAAGATTCTCATAGCTTAACATTGTAAACAATAATTTGTTGTGAACAAAAACTATTGCACATGAAACAGCACATGGAAGAATTTCAATTCTCAAGTATTTCACCATCAGTAGAATCAATTCTATCTAAATTATCAAGGGGGATTCAAATTTTGCTAGGGGATTAATTGAGTTTGAAGCTGGCATTTGTGGTCCAGTACCATACCAGTGTGGTAGACAATTGGAGTTCTCTCATAAGCTTCATTCAAGAATTTGGATTAATTTTGTAATTTTAGTATCAAAGAAAGTTTAACTAAGCAAATTTCAAAACTAGAAATATTAATGTAAGTATTTCATTTTAACTGTTTCTTTTTAGTTGCTGGTCAAATATAGGCTTTAATAGGCGAGTACAGATTATTTCACTCCAAAAAAATGGATGCGTAAGTCATGGCATAGTGCAACACGAGTTATTACATACTATTGGTTTTAATCACGAGCAAAATAGAAGTGACCGTGATAAATATGTCAACATCATAGTTAAGAATATTGCTGAAGGTAAGCACGCTTAAAATATATAGTTTGTAACTGGTGATAATAGAGCCAATTAGTCATGAAAAATAAAATCTTTTTGGCAATTAATAAATGGTTAAAGATTATAAATTTGCATGTTCTTTCATTTTACTGGTGTGCCTTATTGAAATAGAGTCATAGAGTTCTTCACAAGGAAAGCAGGTCCTTCTGCCCAACTTGCCCATACCTTTAGCTCATATCATTCTAAATCAAGTCCTATCCATGTACCTGTCTATTGTCTTTTAAACATTACAATTCTACCCAGCTCCACCACTTCCTTTGACAACTCAGTCTGTATACTTTCCATCACCTGTGTAAGGAAGGTGCCCCTCATATCCTTTTAAATCCTCTCTAGCCTTAAATCTATGCCCTCCAGTTTTAGTCTCCCCAACCCTGACTATCTACCTTATCTATTCCCCTCTCTGCATTCCAGGGAGAAAAATCCTAGCCTATTGTAGAGCTCGTCGAAAGAACCAAAGACTTGTTGATCCAAACCAAGGCTTTTATTAGCAAAAGACAGGAGCTCTTCACAGGTGGCCGACCAGTCCGGAATGATCCGACCTGGCTAGGGACACAACCCTTTAAGGCCCAGACAGTGGGCGTGGCTAAGCTCTCAGCCAATCGCTGTAAGCACAGTCATTACACTCTAGATACTGTAACTATATACATTGGTGATAGGTCTGTACTATCACACCTATCCACCTAATCTTTATAATTCAAGCTGAGTAGTTCTGGTAACATTTCCTGGACACATTTATAAATTCTGCCTTTTTCAAGTCCTTTGCACTAAGAGAATTGCAATCAATATAAGGGAAGGTGAAATCATACAATCTTAATATTCCTATTGCTGTCTGTGATGTGGTGTAAAGATAGGACATTGACAGCCCCATAGGTGTGCAGTACAAAAACAGCGAGGATAATTAGCTTAGAGAGTGGTAAGAAGGTATTAGAAGCATTGAAATAAATCATGCTTTATTGTTGCACTGTAAAAATGGGAGAAATACTGGGAGTTAATCACCTTGGTTTAAGAATCAAAGAGGACCAGCAATCATGCTGGCTTTTCACACCTCCACCCCCATTACAAGTAACATCAGTTACTTAAATGGCTTAAGTGAAAACAAAGCATGTAAATCAGTACACTGTACTAAACTGACTAGAGGAAATTGCTTATTTCAGTATTTCTTTGTGTTTCATTTTACAGAAGCAATATACAATTTTATTAAATTGAACACCAATAACTTGGGAACGTCTTATGATTATACTTCAGTCATGCATTACGGGAGGTAAGTGTTGAGGCATGATCAGGAGATATTGATGAAACTGTAAAATTAATTCAGTTTATCTTTTTCACTGGTATATCTATCACTCCCTTTCATTTCAGATTTCCCACAACAATTTTGTTCTGCATTTTATAGATTCATCAAGTTATTTTTACTTTCTTTCTCTCTCTGCCCTTATTCATCTATAAAATGAATTTGAAAGTACAGAACAATATCTCGTGGAATACCTTGGTCTCCACCCTTTCACGTTCATAACCTTTGTTTATTTATACATACCCTACTCACTTTCTATGCACATTAAAAAAGGATATTTTCTCACTTCTCCAATTTTGATTGACCTGAACTATCACTCTTCAAGATGCTGCCTAACCTGCTGAGTATTTCCAGTATTATCTGTTTTATTTCAGATTTTTATCATATATTGTGCTTCTGGTTTTCATTTCGGATTAGTCAAAACATTAGTATTGGAAATCTTAATGAGACAGAAATATGTTAAATCCCCAGGATCTGATAATGGCAATGCAGTGGCTAGAAGATAGAGATTACATTGGTTGACATCTTCAAAAATTGCATAAATTATAAAGATTCCCACAATTGGAAAAATAGTAAATATAGCTCCATTATTTAAGAAAGGAGGAAAGGAGAAAAGAGGGACTATAGAGACATCAGCAAGAAAAGGAATGCTGAATTCCATTATTAAACATTGATATAACAGAATCCTTTGAAAATAATGATGCAGAATCAACATGGATTTTTGAAAAGAAAATCATATTTCACAAATTTATTATATTTTTACAGTATTTTGCAGAATAAATAAGGGCAGGAAGTATATTATTACACATGAACTGTAAGGGTTAAAATTACTTGCAAACATATTTTTGCAAGAAACCAGCAGGAATTGTTTACAAATTCCATGAATATGTTTCCATAATAACAGCCTTCCAGCCAAGATTAACTGTTTTTGACCATCTTAGAGAAATAATTTAGTTCTGAATTTGCTTTTGTACTGTGTAGGACCAGACCAAATGAAGACATTCCGAAGAATTCTTTTTGACTGTCCTTTTGAATGTATTAACATTTTATTGTCCATTTTATTAATTGCTTTAAGTATAGTTTACTATTTTAAGAGCTCGAATAAACGTTGAAATAAACAGTGGAACAGGCTTTTCATTAACGAGTCAAAGCAGCATTGTCTGCATGCTGTCCAAGCAATTATAAAGGGAGATAGTCACAATATTTAGCCCAAAACAATTTGGATTATTGACTCGTTAGTCAATAAAATGGACTCTTGACTTGTTAGTCAATAGGAGTCGGATCTTCAAGCAAAATTATTTTAGTCAAAGGAACTGGACTATTGACTCGTCAGTCAATAGAAGACAGAATTGAAGACATAGAAGTTAGAAATTGGATTTGGAAGAGAAGACTGGATCGATTGAGCTCTGTTTAGAGCAGATCAATAAGGAGACACAAACATTCAACAACAAAGAACATTGAAGAAACAGTAAGTGTTTGAAGTTCCTTTTGTGTTTATTACAAATTAGGACACAGTTTTGTGCAATAGCTGCTGTTCCCATGAGGACTGCTTTAGTTTTGAAGAAATTGTTATGCATGTTTGATATCTGAGTGCGACAAATGACACAATGGAGGAAACAGCAGCTGTAGCTTCTAAGGAGCAATGTGTCGAGAAGATGAAGAAAATAGAACTTTATAGAACTTATAAAAGAATTGCGAAGTTGCAATTGGATACAAAGGGAAACAAAGCAGCTCTTCAAGCACGTCTGAGGGAGGATAGAAATAAGAAAAAAGATTACAGTTGTTAGGGATACATATCTTACAAAATTACTGCAAAAACCATTAATTGAATTTGAGTCCAACCTCTCAATAGTGGCTGAAGCTATACCACAAGATGGTGGAATGGAAGATGAACAATCCAAAATGGAGACATGCCCAGAGATTAATGCCATACATGACATACTGAACCTAATAGAACCTAGCAATATTGTGTCAAATACTACCAGCAGAAGGAGCTCTAGAGCAGGCTCCAGAGTTTCAAGTACTGAATCTATGCATTTAAAGATTCAAGCAGACATGGCAGCTCTTAAAGTGGAAAGGAAATGCTTCAATTTGACTTAGAAGATAAGGAAGGGCGGATAAGAAAGACGTGGGTGCAGCGACAACAAGAAGAGGAGCAGCTGCAGATGAAAACAGGGCTACTAGAGGAGCAGCTAAGAATGGGGGAAATGGAGCTCAAAAAGCAAAAATAGCAACTGAAATTGGACAAAAAAATTGCTGCTAATGTGGTTAGGTGACAGGCACTAGAAGATTCAGAGGTATTTGGTGCTCAAAGTAAATTATAGAAAACATCAAGTTTTGATGTAGGATTTCAGAAAAAGAAACTATTCAATACCAAATCTGAGCCAGTGCTGGCTTAGTCCTGAAATAAACAGGTCTAGGCACGGGACTGAGCCAGTGATAGAAGCACAAGAAGTGCTTGGTCAAGGACTAAGCAAGTCAGTGCTGAGCCAGAGCTGCAGCCACAATATGGGCTTGGTCCTGGACCAGGCAGGTTAAGGCTCTGGGCTGAGCTGTGCAAAATCCTGAATTAACCGAGTGATTTAAGGAGCCAGAGATCAAACCCTAATGATTGGACAAAGATTGAAGCCAAATGCCATCTCTAACTGTGTCATACCAGGTGCTCCCTGCCCATATTAGAAATCTGAGTGGACAAACTAACGTACGACTAGCCATGACAAAACATCATTATTGCAGTCACATACTCTATCTTCTCTACCTAAGAAAGAGATACCCTATTTTTATGGTGATCCCCTCCCCCCACCCTTGAATTCCACTCATTTATGAAAAGCTTTAACCTGAGTATTGAAAATAAGTATCAAAGCCAGGAGGATTGTTTATATTTTTTGCAGCAGTTCATGATGGGACCACCACAAAAATTCATAAAATGTTGCCAACATACGAATCCTGATGTAGGATTCAAACAGGCTAAGTGGTTACTACAGAAGCACTTTGGCGGCATATAGAATTTCTAGAGCTTATATACAGAAGGCTCTTTCATGGTTGTTAATAAGACCAGAGGACATGAAAGGTTTACAAATTTATGCCCTCTTTCTAAGAGGAGGTTACAACATCATGATGGAAATTGGCTATCTTCTAGAGCTTGTCATATCTCAATATGGTAAACATTGTAGATAAATTACCCTACTGAATGAGATAATTAATGAGAAATCAAGTTGTTGAACACCAAAAAAGAAACTATGTGACAGCTACTTTTAAAGATTTGGTGGAGTTCATTGAAAGATCTGTTGTCACAGATCCAGAGTATGGAAAGATCGAAGGCACTCAAACAGTGAGTGAAGAAGTTGAAAAGTCAAATCGTATCGCCAACCAAAATTGAAGAAAAGTACATTTGCCACCTCTCTGACAGTGGTGGATAAAGTCACCTGTTGAGAAGAAATGTTATTATGTAATGATAAGCAGAAGTTGAAAAAGTGTGTGCAGATGAAAAAGAAAAAGATGAAAAATAGTGAGAAAATTGCTTTGCTGAAGGAAAATGGAGTATGTTTTGGTTGTCTGTTAAAAGGGCTCATCAGCAAAAACTGCAAAAAGTGACTCAGATGCCACATATGTAGTCAAAAGCATCCTAAGATACTAAATATCTGAAGGAAAAGAAGAATACGGAAAGGGAACCGGAAAAAGCAGATGAAAACAGGGCTGAAGCTTCAGTATTGACAAGTAGTTTTTCTGGGTCCAGGGCAGATAACTGAAACTCTCAATAGTGCCTGTACAAGTTAAGGCCAAAAACAGGAATGCAACGGTATGGTACACATGCATTTCTTCACCTAGGTAGCACTCCATCATTTTTTACTGTGGGGCTTATGAATAAGATTAATCTTCAAGGAGAAAAGACAAAGATTCTATGAAAACCATGGGACAAAAAAAGTCATTGAAACTAATATGGTTTCAGGGTTAAAGGTTGCTGGAATACACAGTGACGATCTTTGTGATCTTCCAGACATAGACACACAGAAGGCTATACCTGTGCATAAAGGGAACATTCCATATCAAAATGATCTGGATCACTGGTCAGGATTTTTTTTTTGTAATTCTTTATTTATCACACTATGAACCATATCAACCAATATATTTACAGATGCATCTCTTTAAATATACACAGTGACATTTTCTCTTTTTTTCCCCATCCCTCCTTCCCCCCTTCCCACCCCCCTCCAAAAACAGTAAATATTGAACATATTAAAATGCAATAAAACAATATCTTTATACAAAAGGAATACAAACAAAAAAGACATATCATCAACTTATACACATTAAATCTGATCCTATTTATCTTATCATTTTAGGTGGAGGTAGTCCGAGGCCTGCTCTTACTGTTATGTTCCATATATGGTTCCCAGATTTTTTCAAACATTGTAATTTTGTCTTTTAAATTATATGTGATTTTTTTCCAATGGGATACACTTAAATTTGGTTATATATTCCATAAATGTTTATAATCATATAGTTCAACATGGCTATCTTATATCTTTATTTTCACTTCTTTTCTGCCTCTTCACCACCTCCATCCCCTTTTTTCCATTACTGTTTTTTAAGTTTTCCTTTTTAATCTCAATATATGACAACGCACTTAAGACATAAAATACCCCAACAATCCCCTCAAGCAATAACCCTTTAACCCCAAATAAACCCCCCCCCTCCTTGGGTTGCCCCTTGTCCCTTGACGGCAACCACAACTCCCCTTCCCATTCGGTTTGCAAACTTACTCGTAAGCGTCAACCGATTTCGCAGAGATCATTATTCTCCCACCCCCCCAGCCCCCCCCCAGAGAACACTGTTTTCATATACATATAATAAAGCTTTCCCTCTTTTTTCCCCTTCTTTCCCTTCTCTTATCCATCTTTAAATCTTTATATATACATTATCTTTACTTTATATTTTTACATATTTTTGTATATTTTCTTGCCGGTCTTCCTTCTTGTCACTCCTCCTCCTCTCTTCTGTCCTGCAAATGTTCAACAAATTCTTGGGCTTTCTTTGGGTCTGAGAACAGTATTCCATTTCCCGGGAATAAATACTTTGAGTACTGCTGGATGTCTTAATATAAAGTTATAACCTTTCTTCCATGAAATTGTTTTTGCCGTGTTGAATTCTTTCCTCTTCTTTAAAAGTTCGAAGCTTATGTCTGGGTAAAAAAATATTTTTTGTCCCTTATATTCCAATGGTTTATTGTCTTCTCTAACCTTATTTCTTGCCTGCTTCAGTATATTCTCTCTTGTCGTCTATCTTAGAAGTTTTACCAATTTGGATCTCAGTTTTTGATGTGGTGGCGGTTTCGGTACTAGTGCTCTATGCGCCCTTTCAATTTCTATTTCTTCATGTGAATCTGTCATTCCTAACAACTTCGGGATCCATCCTTTTATAAATTCCTTCATATTTGACCCCTCTTTGCCTTTTTCAGGACCTCTATTTTACTACTGTAGTTTTCCAATACGTCAATTTTTTGTGACAATAAATCTTGTGTCTCTTTAATTTTTTTTCCGCTCTCTTCCAATTTCCCTCTTAAATCATTTATTTCCATCTCTACAGCAGCTTCTCGTTCCTCCACCTTTTCTACTCTTTTCCCTATTTCAGTCATGACCAACTCTAAGCTTTGCATTCTGTTTTCACCTCTTTTCATTTTTCTTTTGATTGAACTAAATTCTAATGATAGCCATTCTTTTAATGACCTAATTTGTTCTTCAAAAAAGGCTTTATCTAAATTTTGTCCTTCTATTTTACCTTTGTACTTCCTGGTCTTCTTCCTCCTCTTCTTCTGTGTCTGTATCTATGTCTGTGTCATCTTCTTCTTCTCTTCTCTGTATCTATGTATCTTCATCCTTCTCTGATGAGCTGCTTCTGTATCCTTGCTGGGCCTCCAGCTGCTGTGTCTCCAGCTGTTGGGCCTCCTGCTGCAGGTCAACCCGTTGTTGGGCTTCCCACTGCAGGTCGACCCGCTGCTGGGCCCCTGCTGGAGGCCGACCCACTGCTGGGCCTCCTGCCGCAGGTCGTCCCCATGCCGGTCGCCCTGTTGCCGCTCATTCTCTTTCTTCTCTTTCTCACCACTCTTCTTTTCTTCTTTCTTGCTTGCTTCCCCCAGCCAAATGCCACGACACTGGGCGTCTCTCAGCTGGCTGCTCCTCAGCTTGAGTCCCCCTCCCGCCGGCGTTAACCTTTTCTTTTACTTGTGCATTATGCACCTTTTTTTGGCTCTGAGAGCCATTTTTGAAGGACACCCCTCCTCCGGGGACTCACCAACATCGGAGTTCGGCCGCTCCTCTCCACGGTGGCTCCCTGCTCCGACTTTCCTTCTTCCCTTTTCTCTGTTATTCTTACTTTCTCTTTTTTGGGTGCCATCTTCTGTCTCTTCTCTGTAACTTTATCTTTCTCTTCCTGTATTTTATGTTGATCACTGGTCATATTTGAGGAAGGTTTATATACCGGAAGATAGCTCTGAGGTAGAGATGCTAATTGGAATCAATAGAAGTAATACTGAGTGTGAGAGATGAACTTTACACTATTAAAACTAGCCTTGGATGGACAATCGATGGATCATTAGAAGTAACGAATGATATTGCTCAGAAGCAGTCAACAAGTGTCAATATGATGTCTGTTGTGAAACTCAATGAACCATTAAAACAACCGTTCAAGGCAAATTTTTTGGAATGCCTCAATAATGGACAAAAACCTTCAAATGCACCAGCAAACAAGATCAATGAAGAAATCTTGCATGTTTTAAAATGAGAAAGCACATTGACAATGAGATGTAACTGCCTTCAGAGTCCAAGGGGACTTGGAAATATTTGATATTCCATAAAACAAAGATTTTAATTTTGTACTTGGAAACAAAACTTAGTGTGATGATTTTTCAGTTTTGAAAGTAACCAAGACAGAAGATCAGAGAGCAGAGGACAAAAATGGAGATTTAATTGTAAATAGAATTTGTAAAACCAAGCGGAAGAAAAGAATAACTGCCAAAGAAATGAATGCAGTTATTGAAGAAAGGGATTTAGCCTTATTGAAATGCTTATAGTTGAAAAAGCAGATACATTTTGAAAGAGAACAAATCATTGTTTAATGACGCAAGACAACTGACTATGGAAAACTATGAAGGCTCAGTTAATAACTGTAGAAAGAGAATCTAATAAAAAACTTCAAGATAAATTGTCCAAAAATGAGACTGAATTTAAGTTGTAAAATTGGATCCAGAATTATAAGAATATACAATAGAAGCCAGAGTGGCTGTTGATAAATTTGAGGAACCATATATGAGTCCTACCTTTTCAATAAGACAACCGCAGGAAAAAACAGAGAAAGAAGACCCATATTGTGTCTTCAAGAAAGTGAATATCTTGGAAAGTAAAAATAGCTTTATGAGCACATCATTTACCAAAGTCTATCTTTTACAAGTAGAGAACTTTAATGATTGACACTTTCACTTAGTTTTGAATATTTAACTGGTGTATTACTATATTTAATTTTCTTTGTAATGGTAATTATTATTTTTAGATATAATAATTAGGGGCAGTATTGTAAGGGTTAAAATGATGTAAAATGACTTGCAAACAAATTTTTGCAAGAAACCAGCAGCTAGAATATTATTAACGAATTCCATTATATGTTTCCATTGTAACAGCCTTCCAGCCAAGGTTAAAGCTGTGTTTTCAACCATCTTAGAGAAACAATTTAATTTTGAATTTGCTTTTGTACTGTATAGGACCAGATAAAAAAGAAGACAGCCCAAACAATACTTTTTAACCATCCGTTTGAATATATTAACATTTTATTGTCTGTTTTATTATTTTTTTAAGTATAGTTTACAGTTTTAAGAGCTAAAATAAACAGTGAAAAACTCAATGCTACTTTAGAACGGACTTTTCATTTAACACTGTCTGTCTGCTGTCTAAGCAATTAAGTCACAATATGAACTTAAAGAAAGCTTCCAAAAAGGTGTTATCTAAGAGATTATTAAGTAAAATTACAACATGTTATAGGGAGTATAATATTGGCACAAATTGAGGAAATGTTAACAGACTAAAAATTGAGAGCAAGAACAAATAGTCAGTTGTCTTGTGTCATTAAACAAGAAAATTTGCAGATACTGGGTTTGAGTACAATGCACAAATGTGCTGGAGAAACTCAGCAGGTTATGGATGCTGCCTGATCTGCTGAGTTTCTCCAGCACATTTGTCCATTGCACGAGAATAAATGGGCTGTTTTCAGATTGGGAGCCTGTGACCTAGAGGATGCCACGGTTATCAATATTGCAGTGTCAGCTGACCACAATCTATATCAATGATTGGAATCAATGTAATGTATTGACATTTCCAAATGAAACTGGGCTTGGTTGCAGTGTAGGCTGTGAAGAAGAGAGGCTTCAGATTAAATAAATGAGCAAGGACTCTGACTTTCTAATTTTTCTGTCAAACTGAATATCCTTACATATTTCCACATCATATCCCACCTTCCCTTTCAAAAATCTGGAGCAGTGATAATGCTCTGACTGAAGGAATTTATCCTCATCTCTTTCTTAAGCAACCTATTGGTTATTCTGAGACTGATTCCTATTCCTAGACTCCTCAGTTAAGAACACAGATAGTCCCCGATTTACAATGGTCTGACTTACAAATTTTTAAAGTTACAATCATTCAAATCCGTACTTTCAATTTCCGATGTGTTCCCAAGCTTTCAATATGTGGCACACTATTCTCACACATTTTTGGGTGACGGCAGCATCATGCGAGAGTAGCTGTACAGCATACTCTCACGTGATGCTGACTCAACCACGCTTGCAGTCGCTGTATTCAACACTCAACATGTTGTATTGAACATTTAATTATAAAAAATGTTAAATGCGATATTCTTTTACAAGTTATGATTTTTTTTGACTTACAATGGAAGTTCCAGAATGGAACCCCATCATAAGTCAGGGACTACCTGTACACCTGTGGTTTATACAATCTCTCCTCACCTGCAATGTGTGGAACAAAGAAAGAGGAGCTGGAAGGACTCTGCAGATCAGACAGCATCCATGGATGCATCAGGCTGCTCCTCTTTGTTTGCTCAAGATTCTACATATATGTCTTTTTGTTTCTGCCATATCTAGAACCAGTCCAGTAAACCTTTACTGCACTTTCTCTATGGAAAGTACTTAATTTTTATAGGAAAGGAATAAAAGCTATAAAACATCAGTCCACTGGCTGCAGTATCTCTAAGGCTCCATACAACTACTGTAAGATGATTTTATTTTGTATTCTTATCTTGTAAAATGCCTAACATAGAAATTTTCTTCATTATTATTTGTTGCTCCTTCATGTTAACTTTTAATGACAAGTACAAATGCATCAAAGTTCCCGTGAATGACAACACTATCCAATACTTCATCCCTTTAAAATACTTTGCTTCTCTGTTTTGTGCACTGAAGTGAAATAATTTACACTTTTCCACATTATATTCCATCTTATCCACCCACTTAACTTGTCTCAGGTTTCTGTATATTTCCTTTTTCTCATAGTCTCACCTAAATTTGCATAATCTACCAACTTGAAAATATGACATTTGACTCCCTCAGCCAAATCATCAATATAAATTGTAAAAATCTGGGGCTCCAGCCCCTGTAGTTCCTAACTTACTAACTGACTATTTGCCTGCCTGCAAGATCTGTGTCAACTGTAACAATTCAAAATTATTTGAGCTCTCATCAATAAAATGTTCTACTCAGGTAGGTTCCATTTTTATTATACTCCAAGTGAGAGAGGAATTTCCTTTAATATTATAATCACTGCCAATGTCCACATGGTTAAGGTTTTTTAGATTATAATCTTTTGTTTCAGAATTAATTAAAAATCTATTTTCAAACAAATTTTGATCTCTCGAGGGGTACTAATAACCTTGCAGATAGGTTTGCTAGTGCTGCTCCAGGGGTTTTAAACTAGATTTGCTTTGTGTGGGGATGGGAACCAGAGAATTATAGCAGATAGTGAGGAAGAGGAGGGTAAAGGTCAAGCAAGGACTGCATGTATAGACAGAAATCAAAGGTTTGTACATGATAGAAATTTTCTCAGCTGTATTTATTTCAATGTATGGAGTATTGTTGGAAAGGCAGACAAGCTTAGGGTGTGCATTGGCACATGGGATTACAACATTATTGTTATTAGTGAGATTTGGTTGCAGGAGGGGCAGGACTGACACTCAATGTTCTGGGGTTCCCTTGTTTCAGACGTGATAGAGGGGGAGGAATGAAAGGGGGAGGAGTGGCATTGTTAGTCAGAGAAAATATCACAGTTGTGCTTAGATAGGACAGCCCAGGGGGGCTCATCTACAGAGACCATATGGGTGGAGTTGAGGAATGGGAAAGGTGTGATAGGGTTGTATTATAGACCACTCAATAGTCAAAAAGAATTGGAAGTGCAAATCTGTAGAGAGATAGCAGACTGATATAAGAAACAAAGTTGTAATAGTATGAGATTTTAACTTTCCACATATTGACTGGGACTCCCATACTGTAAAAGGGCTGGATGGCTTAGAGATTGTTGAATGTGTTCAGGAAAGTTTTCTAAATCAATATAATATGAATGAGAGAGGATGCAATACTGGATCTCCTAAGAGGGAATCAGGTGACAGAATTATGTGTCGGGAAACATTTTAGGTCCAGTAACCATAATGTCATTAGTTTCAAGTTAATTATGGATAAGGATAAGTTTGGTCCTCAAGTTAAGATTCTAAATTGGAGAAAGGCCAATTTTGTGGAAATGAGAAAAGATCTAGGAAGAGTGGATTTTGATAAGTTGTTTTCTGGCAAGGATGTGTTCAGTAAGTGGAAGGCCTTCAAAAACAACATTTTGTGAGTGCCGAATTTGCATGTTCCTGTCAGGATTAAAGGCAAAGTTAACAGGTATAGGGAACCTTGGTTTTCAAGGGATATTAGCTATCTGGTTAAGAGGAAGAGAAGGGTGTATAGCAGGTATAGGCAACAAGGAGCAAATGAAGTTCTAGGAGAGTAGAAATTGTAAGAAAATACTTAAGAAGGAAATCAGAAAGACAAAAAGAAGGCTTGAGGTTCCTTTGGCAGATAATGTGAAAGAAAACCCGAAGGATTTCTACAAGTATGTTAAGACTAAAAGGATAGTAAGGGACAAAATTGGTCCCCAGAAGATCAGCGTGGTCATCTATGTGTAGAATCTCACGAGATAGGGGAAATCTTAAAGAGTTTTTTTTTGCATCAGATTTACTCAGGAAACTGGCATTATGTATAAGGAAGGAAGGGAAACAAACAATAGTGGCATGGAACATGTGGAGATTAAGGAGGAGGAGGTGCTTGCTCCTTACAGCAAATAAAGGTAGATAAATTCCCCAGGCTTGACATAATATTCTCTTTGTCCTTGAGGAAGACTAATGTAGAAATTGCTGGAGCCCTGGCAGATATATTCAAAATGTCCTTATAAACTGGTAAGGTACTGGAGAATCTGAGGGTAGCTCATGTTGTTCTGTTGTTTAAAAAAGGATCCAAAAGTAAACCAGGAAATTACAGACTGGTGAGCCTGATGTCAGTAGTGGGTAAATTATTTGAGGGTGTTCTGAGAGATTGGATATACAAGTATTTGGACAGCCAAGGGCTGATTAAGGATAGTCAGCATGGCTTTGTGTGTGGTAGGTTGTGTTTAATGAATCTTATCGAGTTTTTCAAGGAGGTTACCAAGAAAGTAGATGAAGGAAAGGCTGTGGATGTTGTCTACATGGACCTTAGTAAAAGCCTTGGACGTCCACATGGGACGTTAGTTCAGAAGGTTCAGGCACTAAGTATCCATGGAGAGGTTGTAAACTGGATTTGAAATTGGCTGAACGGGAGAAGACAGAGAGTGATAGTGGATTGCTTCTCAGACTGGAGGCCTGTGATTAGTGGTGTGCCTCAGGGATTGGTGTTGGAACATGGTTGTTTGTTGTCAATATCAATGATCTGGATGATAATGTGGGAACTTGGATCAGCAGGTGACACTAAGATTGGGGGTATTGTGGTCAGTGAGGAATGCTTTCAAAGCTTGAAGAGGGATCTAGACCAGTTGGAAAAATGGCAGATGGAATTTAATGCAGACAAATGTGAGATGTTGCATTTTGGAAGGACAAAACGATGTAGGACATACACAGTAAATGGTAGGACATTGAGGAGTTTGGAGAAACAAAGGGATCTGGGAGTGCAGATACATAATTCTCTGAAAGTGGCATCACAGGTAGACAGGGTTGTAAAGAAAGTTTTTGGTATCTTGGCCTTCATTAATAAAAGTATTGAGTACAGGAGTTGGAATGTTATGGTGAGGTTGTATAAGACATAGGTGAGGCCAAATTTGGAATATTGTGTGGTCGCCAAACTACAGGAAGGATATCAGTAAGATTAAAAGAATGCAAAAAAGATGTACTTGTGTGACAGAGTATATAGATATATTTTTGGGAGATAAATTGGGAAAGGTTTGTTAGAATAGGTCACATGCAAACACTTTAAAACATATCTTATTTGAAATACTGGAGCTCTGCTAATGTTAGACATATTGGCTCCACGGCTTTTACAAGAGTTTTGAAGAGTGCTCGAGAGACTTCACTAATGAATTGTTGTTTACAAAAGGCAACAGAAGAAAGATCTTGTTGGAGCCGCAGATAGTCTGGAGATGTTCTAAGAGGGTCGTGTGGTTTTGCAAGCAGAGAGAGTCAAACAGTCTTTCTCTCTAAGAGAGAGAGACAGTGATAATTCTACAGTATTACAGCCAGCAGAGTCAGCTGGAACTGGAACAGGACAAGCTGGCAAGCTTGTGGAAAGCCCTATTTGGAGGATGGCCTGGTCAAAGCCCTTGTGGTTCATGCAAGAGGAGAGAACTGGCTTTCTAATGTTTCACTTGAAATAAGTGAAACAAAAAGGAACTCTGTGGTGACCTGAAAGAAAGAGGTTATCATCTGGAGAACCCTGAAGGGGGAAAGTTTCATCATAAAGAAAAAGGAGTGGCTGATTAAAAAGGACTCAGTTGTGGATGTCCTGGAACAACAAATCTCACTCTGAAAACTGACAGGAACCTTCCTGAGCAGTAACCATTTACCTTTCAAGCTTGATGAACTTTATAAATGTTAAATTCTGTGCACAGTAAAAGAATTGCCTGCAACCAGTGAACATGAAGGAATGAGAAGTGAGATTGGACTGTGAACCAAAGAACTTTTTTGAGTTTACACACACGTGCGCTTAGAATTAGAAGGGGGATAAGTTAGGCTAGTTAAGTTAAAGTGATTCTGTTTTCATGCTTAAAGATAATTAAAAGCAACTTTTGTTCAAGTAACCATTTGTCTTGGTGCTGAGTTTATGGGTCCTCCTCTGGGCTCGTAACACTAGGGTGCTACCAGGTCTTCAGGACCTGAGTTGCAGGGAAAGATTAAACAGATTAGGACTTTATTTCTTGGAACATAAAAGAATGAGGGGAGATTTGTTAGAAGTTTACAAAATCATACAAGAATGAGGGGTATAGACAGAGTAAATGTGCAAAGGGTCTTTCCATTTTGATTAGGAGAGTTAAGTACGGCATGGTTTTAGGGTGAAAGGGGAAAGGTTTTTGGGTAAAATTAAGTGGAACGTACTCACTCAGAGAGGTGGGAGTGTGGAACAAGCTGTCATCTGACGTGGTAAATGTGAGCTCATAATTTTTAAGAATTGAATATATACATGGATGGGAGAGTCAGAGGGTTATGGAATAGACGCAGGTCAATGGGACTAGCAGAATGATTTGGCACAGACTAGAAGGGCTGAATGGCTGTTTTCTGTGGTGTAGTGTTCTATGGTTCTATATATCTGGAAATTGTGTACAAAATGGGAGTTAAAATAAAAACACAATGCCTGAGAAACTCAGCAGGTCAATCAGCTTACTTCGGAAAGCAAAGATAAAGATACATAACCAACATTTATTTCTACTTGCAGGTATGCTTTTTCTAAAGATGGCTTTAGCAGTACCATCATACCAATACCAAATCCAAACATAGACATTGGACAACGTTATGGCATGTCCGCTCTAGATGTTTACAAGATTAACAAGTTATATAATTGCAGTAAGTGTAAAATATTTTCTTACTTTGAATTTTATGAACAAGATAAAATTACAGACAAATAAATTGAGTTTGTCCCACTGAACAGAAAAAATTAACAGTGTTGAAATGAACATTTAGTTCCTTGAATTTACCAGTAAATTAATTGTTACTCTTAATCAAGGTGCATGGGGAAAAAAATGCTAGTTTTTTGCTCATAGCTCCCAGTTCCCTGTTGAAATTAACTTTGACCTTTAATATAATGTCTCCAGAAGAAGAGAGTTAACAAATGAACCACATATGGAGATATAGGGCAGGTCATGAAACTTTTTTTTTTCAAATTAAGTTTTAAGAACATAATAGAGAAAGATGGTTTTAGGATGAGACTTGTGAAGCATCTTAAGTCTTCCAGAGATGGAGCAATTTAATTCAAGTTGCTCAATAAGTAAGAAGGGAGGAGCACAGCTCTTAAAAGGTTGTAGAGAGAGAGAGAGAGAGATTATAGAGAAAGGGAAAGGCCACGGCTGTGTTTAAGAACAAGGATTTTTTTTTTTAAATTGAGATATTGCATGCACAAAGGCCAATGCAGTTGAACATGGAATTTTCCTAAGAAAATATTAAATGGACCTGTTTGACAACTTACCTGTCTTGTTCTTCACCATCCAACTTTTAAGTTCATTGCAAAACAACTTTGCTTCACTTTGGAGTGAAACCCTTTCAACCACAGCTATACTCTCTATTTCCACTGACAATAAATAATGTTCTCCATGCTTCTGTAGTTTATATAGGTAGTCCTCAACTTCCAACCTACTTGAGTTACGTCTACTCACACATATGACCCAATTTTGTTTTTTAAATATTTATTAAAACTACTGTACAAGTTAACATTTTGTATTAAAAGTACTGTATACAGTGGTCCCTGCTCCCAGCAGCAACCTGAAGTCCCTGCTCTCCATTCCCCATGGCAGCCCGAGGTCCCTGTTCCCCAGCAGCCTGAGGTCCCCGTTACTCAAATAATGACCAATCCCAAGTTACAACCAATCTTCCGTCCCCATTATGGTCGTAAGTTGGGGACTACCTGTATTACAAAATTTGGTATAATCAACTACTCATGTTACCAGCACAGAACTTCACAGCGTCTTTCTGCTGTAAATATGCACTACCATTCCTGATATTTATCAGTGCTTTATTTTTTTTTTAAATTTAGACATACAGCATGGTAACAGGCCCTTTCAGAGCACAAGCCTATGCTGCCCAATTACACCCTTGACCTACCATCGGTACCTTTTGAGTGGTGGGAGGACACCCACATAGACACGAGGAAAACATTCAAAGTCCTTACAGACAGCATGGGATTCAAACTCCGGTCCTGATCCCTGGCACTGTAATGTGCATGTGTGTATTATATATATATGTTGTGTGTGAGTGTCTATTCACACACAGATACACATACACAGACACACACACACACACACACACACACACACACACACACACACACACACACACACACACACACACACACACACACACACACACACATATGTATATACAAAGAGTCCCCAGGTTACGAACAAGTTCCATTACCTGGATTGTCCATATGCTGAATTTGTACATAAGGCAGAACTGGTACTTATGGTTCTTATTTGGTGTTTGTGAGGTAACATTATGCACATGTATGAATTGGGGGAATAATATATATGTACATTATGTGCATTTATGAGCATGCGCGAATTGGAGAACAGCCCATTCGTAAGTACATATGTATAGCCCTTTTTCCACTGGCTTCCCAGTTAATTAGCCTTTCAGTGTCCCACGATAAAAAGCCGTTTGTGCTGTTTCCACTGGGCCACCGTTAACTGGTACATTGACTGCTTTTCCACTGAACACACTCATCCCCAGGGATCGGAGAGTCTATCTTTGAATAGAATGGAATGGAAGGAGTTGTCCTTTTTCTACTGGCTTAATCAGCATGCCGACCTCAGCTGATGCTGGGGATATAAGTAGGTCTAGAGGCCATCAATCTCTGGTGTGCTGATTGTTTTCCTTTTCCACGGGACCCTTAACCATTTAATTCCCCGTTAATTCCTGAGACAAGGTGCCAGTGGAAAAGCAGCTTATGTATCAGTATCATAATTTATTGGCATGAAAAAGTCATGAAGTGTGGTGTTTTGCGGTAGCATCATAGGGCAAATATTCATATTATAACGATCTTACAACATTACTATAAAAAATAATAGTGCACAAAAAGTAAGGCATTCAGGAATCTGATGGCAGCGTGGAAAAGCTGTCCTTTTGCCGCTGAATGCTCGTCTTTAGACTCCTGTACCTTTTTCACAATGGTAGCAAAATAAAGAGGGCGTGGCCTGGGTGGTGGGGGACTTTAAGGATAAAAGCTGCTTTTTTGTGTGTCTTATCGTCAATGTATACTATGTGTGTGTGTGTGTGTGTGTGTGTGTGTGTGTGTGTTTATAAAAAATCAGAATATAGAACTTAAATGATGGAACATTTGTATGTTCCACAAGCCCTACTGTATTCATTGTCAACATTACCAATTCATAAGTTATCCCACATCAAAAGTTAGAAGAGAAAGGAATTTCAATATAGGGTTCGGATCAGGAGCTAGGGTTGCAGATGGTTTGGACTGGACTCTGTGAGGCTGCGGGAGCGAATCTACGGACACTCGGTGGCTCTGTGGGGAACTCTCTTTTGCTTCTCTTTCTCTGACTGTAAGAGGCACTTGAGGCAATTTCTACTGATTGAATCTGTCTGCCTGAAAACAGGCAGCGGCAATTTCATGTAATATGACATTATTTCATTCCAATAACAATAAATTAAATCTTGAATCTTGGCATCAGTGATAGAGGAAGAGAGAACTATTCCATTTGGACATTCTTCCAAGGTGAGACCCATGTCTATGTAAATAAGGTAATTTGAGACATAAATGCACTTTAAACTAATAAAATAAGCAGAGTTCCTATCACACAAGTGGAAAGATTTTAGAAAAATTGTTCTTATTTAACAGAATGAGACAGAATAGGATAGATGGGTTAAAAATATTTTCTTAACATACAAAGTCAATTCAAAGAAATCTGATGATGTTAAAATTAAATTGTCTGGGAGAGAGACTAAATCATCTGGAATTATACTCATTTGAATTCAGAAGAATGAGAGGAAATATAGAAAAATATAAAATTATGAAAGGGATAAGATCAAGGCAGGAAAATTGTTTTCACTGGTAGGTGAGACCAGAACTCGGGGATACAGCTTCAAGATTCAGGGAGTAAATTTAAGACAGAGATAAGGAAAAACTCTTTTTCCCAGAGAGTAGTGAATCTGTGGAATTCTCTACCCAGGGAAGCAGTTGAGGCTGCTTCATTAAACATATTTAAGGTTCAGTTAGATAGATTTTTACATAAAATTGGAATTAAAGGATATGGGGAAAAGGCAGGTAGGTGGAGTTGAGTCCATGATCAGAGCAGCCATGATCTCATTGAATGGCAGAGCAGGCGCAATGGGCGGATGGCTGACTCCCACTCCTATTT
Source organism: Narcine bancroftii (assembly GCF_036971445.1). Lineage (NCBI taxonomy): Eukaryota > Metazoa > Chordata > Chondrichthyes > Torpediniformes > Narcinidae > Narcine > Narcine bancroftii. The sequence goes on along the minus strand of NC_091469.1, from coordinate 252,446,278 downwards.
CTTATGTTCAAATGCACAAAGCATTCATAACAAAATACAAAAATACTCTTGATCTAATTACTGTTCTGGAGTTATAATCACATAGTGATCAAGGTTCAATATTAACTTTCCAGGATACTGGATGTTTAAAATGTATAAATTTTTTTAAAAGTTGATGGATAAAATTAACATTGTGCTATGAGCATCAATGAGAAATATCTCAGGATTGTTAAGGGACATTGACAGTCAGATGGGCACAGGGTGCTTTTGCAACCATATGGGAAGAGGACAGAAGAGTTGAACTGTTCTTATATGGAGTCGGCTTGGACCTCATAGGCCTTTATGGCTCCAATTGCACTCTAACATTATGGATTTGGAAGTAAATTAGGAAATCAAATTAAAAAGGTCCCCCAGTGATAAATAAGGGCATGTAGTGTGTTGTGACGGAGTGCAGTGCAGAGACTGAAACAGCAGGCTGTGTCTTCAGGAATCACAACTAACTAATTTAATTTGAATTTCACACACAGCCTTTAAGCCTAACTCCATTCCTCCCCTTACACACCAGTGCTCGCATCATGATGACGCGAGTGTGTACACACCCTTCTGGTCTGTACTGGAAGAGATGGTCAAACGATGCCATTCTTGCCGCGGTCCTATGATGTGTTGCGGGTGACGTGTGCTGCTTTGGCGGTCGTCCTCTGCACACTGGTGGTGGGACCTGTACCAGCTGGGACAAGTCCAAGTGGGCCAGTTTTAATTGATCCATTGTGAACAGTTCCTTTGCCCCCAATGTTGAGAGTGAATGTGGATGCGTTCCTGTGCAGTACTTTGTACGGTCCCTCAAAAGGCCACTGAAGGGGAGTCCTGTGCAAGCCTCTGTGCACGAATACATAGTCACAAGAGGCCAAGTCCAGGGGGTAGCTGCAGGGCAGCTGACCATGCCATGATGTTGGTGGTGGTGCGAGTGAACCCAGTTTGTGCTGCCACCTCTCAAGGAGGGTTGCGGTGTCCATGTCCTGCTTAGTCGAAGGTAGGAGGAACTGGTCAGGGACTGAAATGGACCGCTATAGATCAGTTCAGTGCCACGCGTATCCCAAGAGGCATCCAGGGTAGTTTTTCCACCTAGTTGGGCCTTTCAAGCCATGCCATCAACACTGCCTTGAGGTGGCGATGGAACTTCTTGACTAATCTCTTTGCTTGTGGGTGGTAGGCCATGGTATGATAAAGCTGGGTGCCCAGGATTTTGAGAGTTCCATCCACAGGGTAGAGTTGAACTGGGCATCTTGATCTGTCATAATGTCTAGTGTACCTGTCCACCATTATGAGCAGGTAACGCGATCCTCAGGAGACTGACAAGGGCCCAATAATGTCGATGTGTATGCTTTGGAACCTGCAGGAAGGATTGTTGAAGTCTTGTAGCTGATGTCTGGTGTACCGCTGGACCTTGGCTGCCTGGCAATCTGTGCAGGTCTTTGCCCATTCAGTGATCTGCTTACGCAGGCCATGCCAAATGAATTTTGCTGACACCGGTCGCACTGTTGTGGAAATTGAGGGTTGTGACAACCCGTGGATCATGTTGAAAACCGTCCTCCTCCATTGGGTGGGGTTGATAGGGAAAGTGGAAACATCATGGAGGAGCATTGTACCATCAGTGTCCAGCAGGAGGTCTTGGAGCTGCAAGCCCATGATTGCCATTCTGGGGCTGAGTGTCTCTGGGTCATCCAGCTGTGCCAGACCATGGTAGTCTATGACCTGTGACAGAGCACTGACCGTCGGTCTGGAGAGTGCATCTGTAACCACGCTGTGCTTTTCTGATAAGTGTCGGATAGTGGTAAATTCAGAGATGTAAGATAATTGTCTCTGTTGATGGGCAGACCATCAGTTGGAGGACTTCAAGAAAATGAAAGTTAGTGGCTTATGATTGGTGTGGACAGTGAACAGATGCCCTTCCAGGAAGTAATGAAAGTGGCAGATGGCCAGGTAGAGGGCAAGCAGCTCTCTGTTGCATGTACAACTTGGGCAGCTGCAGGTGTCTACTGAAGAAGGCAAGAGGCTGCCATGAGTCATTCACGAACTGCTCCAGGACAGTGCCCACAGCAGTGTTGGAAGTGTCCATTGTGAGGGCCATTGGTACATCCATACGTGGATGTACCAGTATCATTGTGTTGGCCAGGGCCTCTTTAGTCTGCTCGAACACACTGTGAGCCTCCTCTGTCCATTCAAGCTCCCTCAATGAAGCCGACATCAATGTGAAAAGCAGGCATATGATCTTGGCAGCTGCAGGGATGAATCTGTTGTAGAAATTCACCATGCCCACGAATTCCTGAAGGCCCTTCAGTGTTGTCAGTCTGGAAAACTGCCAGATGGCATCAACTTTGTCTAGCAAAGAGGTTGCTCCCACTGGGGTAATTCTGTGGCCTAGAAAGTCTATCTCCGTGAGGCCGAACTGGTACTTCTCCAGGTTTGCAGTGAGGCCAAACTGTGTGAGACCAGTGAAAAGCTGGTGGAGATGCTTCAAGTGCTCCTCAGGTAAGCTGCTGGCTACCAGGATATCATTGAGGTATATGAAAAGGAAAGGCATGTCTCTTTCGACCGTGTCCATGAGGTGCTGAAAGGTCTTTGCTGCATTTTTCAACCCAAATGGCATGTGTAGGAACTCGAAAAGGCCGAAAGGGTTGATAATCGCAGTCTTCTGGATATCATCTGGGTGCAGGGAATTTGATGGTATCCCTGGATCAAGTCGATTTTAGAGAAGAGTTTTGCACCGGGGAGATTTGCCGAAAAATCTTGGATATGAGGAAATGGGTAGTGGTCTGATGTTGTTGCATTGTTGAGACATCTATAATTACTGCAGGGCCTCCAGCGGCCATTAGACAGGCACCAAGTGGAGGAGTGAGGCCCATGGGCTATTGGACCAACAAATGATGCTCAGCTACTCTATGAACCTAAAATCTGCCTTAGCGAGGGTAAATTTGTCTGGTGCCAGGCATCAAGTAGACGCCATGTTTGGGCATGACTGCTGTGAACTGCGAGTGCAGAATGGAGGGATAGCCCACCAGGAGGTGGCTGTACAGGCCATGTTTGGTCTCCACACAAGTGAGCTGGGTGGAAGGTTCATTGGACATGCTAAGGGGCAATGTGTGGAAAGTCTCTGCATGGACTAGCTGTCTGGCCTGGAGGTCGACGAGCAGAGAGTGCGCTCATAGGAAATCTGCACCGATCAGGGGTTTGTCCACCGAAGCAAGCGTGAAGGACCATTTGAAAGTGTGGTTGTCGAAACATACAGGAATCCTCCTTTTGCCAAAGGTTCGAATGGCAGTGTTGTGGTGGTTCCAAGGCGGGGCCCTGGGGCCTTGCATGTGTCTCGAGTGCCGTAGGGGGTATGACACTTATCTCCGCCCACATGTCCAAGAGGAATCTGCAGCTTGAAATGCTGTCCCAAACATAGAGAAAGCTATTTTATCGACCAGCTGCCGCAGCCAATAGTGGTGGCTGACCACATCATTTCCCATGAACGAATATGGTTGGTGGTACCTGCAGGTGGAAACCCCACAACATTGGTGATAAAATCACCATTTTGGATCGGACTTCTCCCCCTTCTGGCGGAGTGCGGCCAGCTCACATGGTGGATTGGACTTGGGTGTTGGCCTCGGTGGTGGCAGCAAGACATGGTTGATGGAGTCTACTCCCTTGCATTTTGAGCGGTAGAAGACATCTGCATGCATTGCAACCTTGCGTGGGTCGCTGAAATTCACATCAGTCAACAGGAGCCTGATGTCCTTGGGCATCTGCATGAGGAATGCTTGTTTGAACACGAGGCAGGGCTTGTGCCCTTGTGGCAGCATGAGCATTTCGTCCATAAGGGCCAAGGGGGTCCTGTCACCCAGGCCATCCAAGTCTCGTACGTGCTAATGAGGAGGTTTTTCAGAGCCATGTATTTACCTTCCTCTGGCGGTGCCTGAATGAGGTCATCTACTCGTGAGGCAGTTTCCTGTTCGAGCGAGCTGACGACATAGAAATATCTTGTCGAATCAGAGGTTATCTGTTTGATGTGGAACTGGGTCTCTACTTGGGCGAACCAAGTGCAGGGCCTGTTCATCCAGAAAGTTGGCAGCTTTAACCCCAACACCATTGTGTCGAGTCTTCAGGACATGGAGACTCATCGGGGTCACCATTGTAGTGTGTTGTGAGTGAGCGCAGCGCAGAGACTGAAACTGCAGACTCTGTGCTCAGGTATCACAACTAACTGATTTAATCTGAATCCCAGACACAGCCTTTAAGCATGACTCCATTCCGTCCTTTACGCACTGGAGCTTGCATTACAATAATGCAAGCACATATGGGCCCTTCCTGTCTGTACCAGAAGAGATAGTCCCGCGACACCATTCTTGCCGCAGTTGCTCCGCCATTGCTGCAATTCTGTGCATTGCCACAGGCACAAGCTTTAAACAAAATTCTTAATGAATGGATGTTCCAGTGTAAAGTACAACCCTAAAATTAAAATGAGGCTAACTTTGGAGACTAAAACACTATAAATTTAAAGGGACAGGCTTATGATGTTGTTAAATATCAAACCTTACCATCGGGAGAATTTTAGAAAGTAGCAGCAAATGACCCAGATATTGATAAAAAAAGTGAATGTAGATTATGAGTGAAAATTTAGAATATTATTAAAAATGTAATTGTAATAGCTTTTATTTTTTTTTAAGTTTTAAAATTAAAAAATTACATTTTAAATTTAGACATACAGCACGGTAACAAGCCATTTCAGCCCTTGAGTCCATGCTGCACAATTTACACCCAATTAACTTACTCCCCCAATACGTTTCGAATGGTGAGAGGAAAGCCCACTCAGACACAGGGAGAACGCACAAACTCCTAACTGACAGCACAGGTTTTGAACCCTAGTCTGATCGCTGACATTGTAAAGGCGTTGTGCTAACTATTACACCAACCATGCCCCCTGTGGTACACTATCGGTCAGAGGCAACACACAAAACATAAAGTCTGAACACAGGCTTTATTCGACGTAAACTTTCATAGAGCCACCTGTGAGGAGAGCTGCTGTAAACTCTGAGAGTGTCTTTGACAGGCCGGCTCTGGCTTATATCCCAGGGGATGATTGACACCCGACCAGGTGTTGTCTTGTCCCCATGCTCTTCTGCAGGTACAGAGGTTGCACCCTGCAGTAGGCCAGTGGTGTACCACCACACCACCCTAAATATAATAGAAGGGATCTGGAAAGATAAATATGTAATTTCTAGGGACCATGAAAGAGAATAAAGAAAAGATGGCTGAAATTAAATAAATACTTTGTGCAGTTACTTCAAAAGAAACCATGTACAAAGCAAAAAATGATGGGGAACCTCAAATCAAATCAATAGGAAGGAATTTAAGGTAATTACAATACAACTCTGATTATTCAAAATTATATCTCCAAAATCCTCATTTATCTGAAATTTTTTTTTAATTTCAAATAAATGAGGATATCTGAAACAAATCAGAAATCCTCATTTATCTGAAATTTTTTTTTAATTTCAAATAAATGAGGATATCTGAAACAAATCAGAAATCCTCATTTATCTGACATTTTTCAGAGGGAAAACTGATCTCACAGGTTGAAACAAAATTCACTCACCATGAAATTAAAACAACAATTGTCCTTGTTTCAGGTAACTCCCTCCCCTCCCTCTTTCCATTTCTTATTTACTTATCCCTATTGACCTTTCTCTCCAACTCTCCCTCTCAAACTGCATACCACTGTCTCCTAGCCACAAGCAGTTAGAAGAATCCCTTGTCCTGACGTCATCAAGGAGAGTGGCCTCCCGGGCAGGAGCAGAGACATTGGGCTCCCAGGCAGGAGTGGGGACATCACCTTCCCGGCAGGAGCGGGGACATTGGCTGCTGGGCAGGAACAAGGACCTTGAGCTTCCTGCCAGAAGCAGAGATGTTGGGCTCCTGGCAAAAGTGGGGAAGTCAGGCTCCCGGGCAGGAGTGGGGCATTGGTGGGGAGGTGTAGGTGATTGGCGGTGGCCAGAATTTCATTTGCTGAGAATCATTATTTTAATGCTAACAAAGCTTCCCATGTTGTTTCTTATTGTTTAAACACTGTAACAAGTGATTTACTGTTGCTACTGGGCTGTTTTTTTTCAATGACCAGTTATCTGAAAAAAAAGTTTATCCAACATAGGCCTGGTTCTTACCATTTTGGATAATTACAGTTGTACTGTAATATCAATAAAGTGATAGTACAGAGTAAAAATAAATGTTTTCCTGATAACCTTCAACTGGAGGTTCCAAAAGAGGTGGCTGAAAGGACAGCACATTAGGGATGATTGCTCCCTAGTTGTAGAGTATTCTCAGCAAATGTAACAAAAATAAGAGGGGAGAAAGAAAATTGGTGAACTGTAAAGGGCTGGTTGTGGAGACGTCTCCTGGAGACTAGCCGGGTCTCCGGGGAGTCGCGGGAAATTCAAACATGCTTGATTTTTTTGGAGACTTTTTCCAGTCTCCAGCAGGTCTCGGAGATGTTGCGGAGACTAATTTTGTACACAACGTCATCACAACGTCTCCTCAGTCTCCTTGGTCTCCAGCAGGTCTTGGAGAGGATGTCTCCCTAGTCGCGGACAAAATTAGTCTCCGCGACATCGCCGCAACTGATGGAGACGTCGCGGAGACGTTGTCACCTTGTCTGGAGACGTCTTGGACATCGCCCTGGCGTCGCCTTGGTGAGAGTACAAGCCATTATTTGGTTTCCCAAGTCGCCCGAGTTGCCGCGACTGATGAGTCGTGGCAGTCACGGCAACGTCTCCGCCAATGAGATACCAGTGTAAGTCAGCTATTCTGACACCTATTCTCAGTATAAAACTGGAATTCATCATTAATGATATGGCAGTGGCACACTTAGAGTGTTAGATTTTTAGGCAGAGTTAAGATAGTTAGGGTGAAGTGAAAATCATGTTAGAAGAATTTAATTGTTTTGATGTGTATTATTGTAGTGTGGATTGTAGGGGGTCATGTGGTCTCTCCATCTGGAATCTGGTAGGAGTGTGGATTATGGAGGGTCATGTGGTCTCTCTATCTGGAACCTGGTAGGAGTGTGGATTATGGAGGGTCATGTGGTCTCTCTATCTGGAACCTGGTAGGAGTGTGGATTATGGAGGGTCATGTGACTTTTATGGCTGGAGCCTTGCGGAAATCACCTCCCCTGCCAACCAAGGGTTAGTTTCTGCCTACCTGTGAGACTAATGCATGATTGGCCCTGGCAGCTGACATGTGATCGGTCCTCCAGGTGCCATTCAATGGTTGGATCTGCTCACAGATAAGAATTCTGCATGATTGATCCTCACAGGTCAAGTGAACAGGTCTTGCATTGAAAAAGCAGCATGTGCAATCTCTCACTCTCTCTCATCACACTCTTTGCTGGTACCTGCTTTTTTCTTTTTAACATTTTTATTGATTTTACACAAATAAACATACATGTACAAAATATTTATGCAATGCACAATAATAATGACAAATTACATAACAAAATATAAAAGCACATATAGTGCATCCATAATATAAAAGTACATTAAATTTTTTTAATCACATATAGACTTGCCTCTTAACCAAATCCCCACACCAATGTTGTATGACTAAAGAAAAAAATGTTCCTTGTTCCTGAAATAAAGCAGCAAAGCACTGAAATTTGGGATTAATATTATGCCTAGAGGTTATAAATAATTCAGGGATGATTCCAACACCATTTGATACCTTATATTTGAGTTATTAATTGAGTAACAAATCTTTTCTAAATTTAAACAGGAGATACTGCCCCTCAACCACTGAGCATGAGTGGGTGGGGCCACATCCTTCCATCTAAACAGTATAACACATCTGGCCAAAAGACAGAGTACAACATTCGATTGGAGTTAAAAAGAACATAATCCTGTCCATTTGTACCAAACAGAGCAACCAAAGGATTAGGCTCTAGATTAAGGATTAAAGATAAAGTTTTAAACACATCCCTCTAGTATTTTTCAAGGCTAGGACATGTCCAGAACATATGAATTAAAGAAGCCTCTTCTCTCTTACATTTATCACAACAATAATTTATATTTGAATAGATACAAGATAATTTAACTTTAGGCATATGGCCCTGTGTACAACTTTAAATTGTAACAAACAATGACAGGCACATAACCATCTTAACAATTAAATCCCAAACCTCGTCTGATAATGAAAGGTTTAAATCATCTTCTCAGGCATTTTTAATTTTAACTAGAAGAACATGACTCAAACCTACCAACTTATTATAAATGATGGATATTAAACCTTTGTGAGAATGTTGTAAACTAAAAAACACATCAACAATGTTTGCATCAAGTGCCCCAGGGAAATTAGGTAACTGAGATTGAAGAAAATGCCTGATTTGCAAATATCTGGAAAAAAATGAATATTTGGTAAATTGAACTTTTCAGAAAGCTGTTCAAATATGGCAACGCTGTTATCAATAAAAAGCACTTTGAAATGTTCAATACTCAATGTGTGCCATTCATGAAAAACAAGTTCATGCAAAGAAGGTTGAAAAAGATGATTGGATAAAATAGGGCTTGAAGGAGAAAAAAACATCGTCCAAAGTTTTTTCTGAACTCCACCCATACTTTCACAGTGTGCCTGACAACATGATTGTCAATTGATTTATTTAAAGAGAAGGGAAGTGAGGATCCAAGAAGTGCTGAGATGGAAAAGCTTTTAGCAGAGTTCAGCTCCATTGCTGCCCATACTGGACAGTCCACTCAGTTATGAAAATGGAACCAAAACATAAGATTATGTATATTCACCACCCAATAATAAAATCAAAAATTGGGTAGCACCATGCTAGATTTTTGAAGATAGACTTTGTTTAGATGAGGGTACTTACTCTTCCATATATAAGATGATATAATCAAATGAATCAAAAAATGATTTGGGAATAAAAAATTGATATAGATTGGAAAAGATATAAAAATGTAGGTAAAATTTTCATTTTGATAGAGTTAATGTGACTGACCAGAGTTATAGAAAGGGGTTACCATTGTATTAAGGATTGTTTCACATGATTTAATTAAGTAAGGAATTTTTTTTTTAAAAGATACTTATCATTCTTTGTAACTGTAATAACAAGATAATTAAATTGATTTTACACAATCTTAAAGAAAAGATTAATGTACACTGATGTAAGTGCTTTCAAAGGGAAAAGTTCACTTTATTGCAGATTAAATCTATATCCTGAAAACTGCCTAAATTGAGAAAGTATTGACAGCATGAACAGTAAAGAAGTGTCAGGACTTGGTAAGAAAAGAAGATCATCCTCATAAAGGGAAACTTTATGTTCAATTCCCTTCCTATAAACCCCTGAAATATCCTCACACTCTTGAAATACAATCGCTAATGGCTCTATGGCCAAATCAAAAGTAATGGACTCAAAGGACACCCTTGACAGGTTCCCCAATGGTGATTGAAAGTTAGTGAGAATTGAAGCCATAGGGCATGAATTCAATAGTTTAATCTATGTAATAAAACACAGTCCAAAATTGAATTTTTATGTGATCATAAATAAATACATCCATTCAATTTGATCAAACACTTTCTCTGTATCTATGGAAATAACATATTCAGCAGCTGCACTGGAAGGTAAGTACAAAATATCCAAAAAGTGATGTATATTAAAATAAGAGGCTGTTCTTAAATCTAATAAGATTATAAATAATTGATATTAATCCACACTGTGAAAACTGCAAATCAAAAAGAAATAACTCATTAGATTTAAGAACAGCCTCAATGACTGGGTTAAGAATGAATGGGAATGAGATTTGAATATATCATTTTCAGACTAAGATTGGATTTTCACTCTTATCTTGATTAATGACTCCTCATTTTGTGCACGACATCATTTGTTACAATTTAAGGTGGTCCATAGGATACACATGTCCAAAATCAAATTATCTTGTTTTTATGTGGATGTCTATCCTCTTTACGAAGTGTAAAATCTTTGAAGCTTCATATGTTCTGGGAGTGCCCTAATTTAGAAAAATTTTGGAAAGATATTTTTCAAACATTATCAGCAATTCTAAAGATCAAATTAGAACCATGCCCTTTCATTGCTTTGTTTGGTGTTGAGAAGAGGATATATTTTTGATTTCAGAGAATGACTTGAGAGAATGAAAAGATGACTCTCCACCCACTCATACTCAGTGGTTACGTGATGTTATGTCCTATTTAAACTTGGAGAAAATTAGATACTGTAGCAAATGGTACAGTGAATAAAGCAAAACAGTGTGTCTGAAGGTTGATAATCAATCCATATTTTTACAATTTAACAAGTTAACCTTGGGTAGAAAGAGGAGTTAGATTAGTCAGAGGATTTGTGTTTTCTTTTTTCTTTTTATCTTTTTTTAGATTAATTAAAAGAAAATAAATAAATAGGTGAGTAACAGTTTTTAATAAAACTAGTCTGACATTCAGAAATGATAGATGGTAAAATATTCTCCAATCTATGGGCCAAAACTTTAGCTAACATTTTTATATCAACATTTAATAAAGAAATTTGCCTGCAGGAAGAATACTCAGTTGGATATTTACCTTTCTTTACTATATACATGTTTTGTTATAATGGTTGGGAGAGTACCCTTCTTAAATGAATCAGATAACACAGAACCGAAATGAGGTGAAAGCACTTGATAAAATTATTTGGAAAAACTCCACAGGAAACCCATCAAATCCTGGAGATTTGCCATAATGCAGTGAAGAAATAGCAGCAGCTATTTCCTTTTGTGATATAGGCTCATCTAGACTATTTTGGTTATCTGAAGAAAAGCATGGGAATATTTAAGCAATCCAGGAAATGCTTCATTGAACTGCTTTCTTTTGTGAGTTCAAAAGTATAAAGTTGGGAATAAAATTTCCTGAATGTATCATTTATCTCAGAGAGATCTGTAGTAATGTTAACATCCTCCATTCAAATCTTGTAATTTGCCTCTTGACTTCAAAACCTATCAAATGAATAGCTAAAAGCTGACCAAATTTATCACTGTGAATATAAAACTGACTGTTACTCTTCAGAAGTTGGCATTCAATCATATATGTTGAAAGGAGATCAAATTTAGTTTGAAATTCAACTTGCTTTTTATATAACTTTGGATTTTTAATTTAAGTGTATTGTTGATCTATTTGTTTACTTTGATTAACTAATTCTAATCTTTATTGGCCTTCTTTTTTATATTCACGGTACAAGAAATAATTGTACTCCTCAGTAAAGTTTTCAGAGCATCCCAAACAATCAAACTAGATGTTTCTGACAAACTATTTGTATCAAAGAAAAAAGTTATCTGCTCATCCATAAATTTCACAAAGTTATTATCTGATTGTAAAGTTGAATTGAAACACCAGTATATTTTTATTTGGAGGAGGCTAGGAAGAGTCATAGATAATACAACAGGGGCATGATCTGATAATACTAAACTCTGATAATTAAAAAAAGAATCAGTGGGATCAGTTGATTATCAATAAGAAAATAATCAATTCACGAAAAAATGTGATGAACATGTGGAAAGAAAGAATACTCTCTCCTATTTGGATAAAGAAAATGCCAAACATCAGAAATATAATTTGATTAAAAAGAGAATGAATTAATGAGGCAGATTTACTCATTGTAGTAGGTTTAAGAGGTGAATAATCCAAAGCAGGGTCTAACCAGCAATTAAAAGCCCCACCAACTACCAGAGATTATAAACTCAAGTCGAGTAATGAAGAAACAAAAGTTCAAAAAACCCCACATCATCTACATTAGGGCCACAAACTTAACATTTTATTGTACAATTTTCTTAAAACAATGACATAACAATCATTTGTATCTGATATGACATTGTGATGAACAAAAGGAATATTTTGATTCATGAGAATTGTGACCCTCCCAGCTTTAGTCTGAAAGGAGAAATGAAAATATGGCCCCCTCCACCTTGTGATGTGGCAAGAATTATCACAACTATGAATATGCATTTCTTGTAAGAATGTAATAGTAGTTTTAAGTTGTTTAATATGTGAAAACACTTTTCTCCTCCTAACAGGATGATTCAATCCTTTTACATTCCAACTAAGGAAATTAATAAAATCATCCATACTTTTTCATAAATAATGTAAAGAGTCAGCCTTGAGGCAAAAATTTGAAACTAGTGATAAATTGAAAATACCCCTTACAAGGTTAGAATTTGTACATATTCCTAAAGTCATAACAACCATGAGAAAATAACCCCTCAACCTCTCCCCCTCCCTCTCTCCAACCCCTAAATATGTCAACAGCAAGCTCTTCAAAACAATCAGTTTTCCTGCTGGACATGTTATCTCTAGCTCAATTCCTGTTAATTTAAATATAATCAGCTCTTCCAAATGATACTTAATTCTATTATGACTGCAACAAAAAAAATACTTCTTTTAAAATCCATCACATAAGTTTAAAAAAATTTATAATGAAATAAAAATTTGAACCATTATTACTAAAAAAATGAATGTATAATTCTCAATATTCTCATAAAAAATTTAATTGCTTACTGAATTTAATAGAAAGAAAAATACTGAAGTAAAAATTTGAACCATTGTTACTGAGAGAGATATGAATGTATATTTCTCAGTATTTTTTCATAGGAAAATTGATAGATCATTGAATTTAATACAAAAAAATACTTGCGTGACTACAACTCTAGTGGATTTATTACCCAATAAAAATCTTGCCAAGGCAAAGAAAGATAACTAGTCCTCACCCAACAAGTATTATGTAACAAATATTAGAAACCTTAAAAATAATTATTGTCAATCAGCTTCAGTTATCAGGTAGAAATTCACACTGGGTGCAATGTAGTAGGGAGATCATTTAAGTAGATCCAAGCCTCTTCAACTGAGCACAGCCACTTCTTATGTCCATTAGAAAGTGTAGTTTTTGGAAGGAACAAGGAAGGAATACAGTTGATCTTGTTGCTTGAACATTTTCTGTGGATTGTCTTTAGATAAATTATCACCAGTTATGTTCATATATTGTACATTACACACTTCAAGCAGAGACCATTGAAAACTTAAATAACATAATGTCTTTGTTTCAGTATTTATTTTATTTATGGTAGCATCAGTGCAGCCTGTCATTCAACCACTGACACGCCATCCAGCCCACACATGGAAAAGGCTTCCCACCAGAGTTAGACCCTTGTTTCATGGTATACCATGCCTGTGTGCTGTGCACATTAGTCTGTGAGTGTGTGCCCATTTTGTGAATTCACCTGTATATAAATAAAAACCACTGTTTGTTCATGCCCAGCCTTGATTTTCTTAGAACCTATCAAACCTATCCTTGAACACAACCATTATGTGAACATAGCTACCAAGAAATCGAACCAATGAAAGTTCTGTAATCACAATAGTGCAGTTAATCTCGGTGATATATTCTTTTCAAACTCATAATCTCACAATTCTTAATTTCATTTATAGAAAAATGTGGAGCACTGTTAATGATGAATCATGGACTGCTCAACTCTCCAGGATTTCCAAAATTGTATCCAAACAATCTTCATTGCATATGGCTAATACGAACACCAGATTACAAAAATAAAGTAAGTAATTCCACAACAAAGTATTGCCAACTACTGGTGGGAGAAATCAAGTGGAATGTCATCATGTTCTTTAAATATGACTTTATTTGTATTGGATAATGGATTCAGAACTGGGGAAACAGCCAATTAATATCACAATGTTCAAAAATACACAACAGTGTTGGCTTTTTCATATATGAATGTAAAAATAGTGGAAGATCATTTAACCCCTTACAATTAAACCAAAATTCACGGGCTTTCATGACTCACGTAGCCTAACTACCATTGGGTTAACAAAATCTATCAATTTCAGATTTAAACTGGATTAGTTATTTGTAGAAGAGAGATTCAATCTCTTCTAATTGTTGTGTATTGCACTGATTCATAATTTGACTTCTAAAAGCACTAGCTCTAATTTTTATGTAATCTCTCCTGCTGTCAGACTTTCCATTAGAAAGTTCTGTTCTCCATTGTATCATGAAAACTTGTAATCAACACACCCTTAACTTTATAAATTCTAACTTATGGTTTGTAGAATCTCTCCTTGGTATCATTTTTTTGTAAACAAGAACCCCATTCAAGGCCAATATATCCTTCATAAATTGGGATTCACTGAGTTGCTCACAGCCATTGCTGGTACGGTGTCATGGAGGTGTTGTACAATCACACCATTTTTATTCTTCTTTATAAAGTCTAACATAAACTATTTTGCTTAAATCCTTAATGTGTTAACATTAATTTCATCTGGACACAACAATCATTTTGTATACCTGTAAACTTTTAACTTTCCCTATTTACACAATATTCTGTTCAATTAGATTTGGGTTACGGCTTCATAACCCATATTGCCCAGAACAGGCCCTTCAGCTCACCACCTTATTCCAAGCTTTTACCCATTGACATTAATCACACTTACAGCATGAGGACCATAACCTTCTATAACTTAAAGAACACTGTGTGACTTACTGAGTTTCTCCAGCAATGTTGTGCAATCTTCTATACCAGTGGTTCTCAATCTTTATCACTTACAAACCACTTTAAATATTCCCTATGTCATCGGTGCTCTGTGATTAATAAGGGATTGCTTAAGGTGGGATGTGAGTGGGAAGGGAAGGTTGAGAATCACTGCTCTAGACCCAATTGTTACTGAAATATTTTACTTGAGTAAAATTGTCATTGGTCCATTTCCTTTGGAGTTATGAAACATAACGAGTCAATCAGGTATGATTAAAACAGTGGTTTTCAAACTTTTTCTTTCCTCCCACATACCACCTTAAGCAATCCCTTACTAATCACAGAGCACCGATGACATAGGGAATACTTAAGGTGGTCTGTGAGTGGAAATAGAAAGGTTGAGAACCATTGTTCTATACCCTGCCCATTTAAGTGTTTGTCCAAATGCTTCTTTAACAAAGACTGGAAGTTACCAGACAACAGACTTTTATTCCCATAAGACTGCACGTGCACTCATGTTGCTGGCCTGATTCCAGGGTTTGTACTGGAGGAGGGACTTAGGCCTTTATTATGGAATTCCAAGGAGGAGGAATCACAGGGTTAGTCAGCTGGGAGGTGGGCTAGCCATATGTATATGGTTACACAGAGACAGTACAAATGGAACAAATAGCATTAGTGTGGTATCACCACACATAGTAATTGTATTTGATTCCCCACCTCCTCTGGTATTGCATTGTAGGTCTCAATCAGTTGAAGGTTGATGTCTATTTTTGCTGACATTCAAATCCATGTTCCTTTGTTAACTTATCTTAATCTATTAATATTACTGTAACATAATGGGATATTTGACATCATAAACCTTTATATCATTGTAAAACCTGAATATCTCTCTTTCTACCCTATCAACCAATACTAAATTAAGACCATCTTACTTCTTCGTAAATTAGTAATTAATAGTATGAAGCATTTACAGTACAACTCCAATGTTCTGAAATCGGATTCTCTGAAATCTGAATTTTTTTAAATTCGGAAAAATTAGGATATCCAAAAAAATCAGAAATCCTCAGTTATTAGAAATTTCTTTGGATCTGAACTGACCTCATAAGTTGAAAAAAAATTCACTCGATATGAAATTAGAATGACAATTGTCCTAGATTCAGGTAATTCCCTCCCTTTTTTTTCCATTTCTTCTTTACCTTCCCCTATTGACTTTTATCTCCAACTCTTCCTCTTAAAACTGTGTGTCACTGTCTCCCAGATGGAAGCGATCGGAAGAATCCCTTGTCCCGGCTTCATCAAGGAGAGTGGCCTCCTGGGCAGGAATGGTACCTTGGGGTCAGTGGTATTCCATCCTCCCCACCCCACCCCCCTCACCCCCCTCTCCCCCTTGGCACATTGGAGTTGCCAACACCGACTCTGATGCGCATGTGCAGTAAGCCTAGGGGAAGATTCAGATTTGGGATTCTGGCGTCGGAGTTGGGAGCTTAGGTGGGAGGGAAACAGGAGCCCGCCAACTCACCAGTGAATGTCCACTAGCCAAGGAAGCCTCCCTGGTGATCAGTAGCAGTGGTTGGGCAGTCTTGGTGATCAGTACCGGCGGTTGGGAGGTCTCGGTGATCGGTGACGGCATTGGGGACGTGTCGGGGATCAGTCGCGGCCAGTATTTTTTGAGAAATATTGTTTTAATACTTAAAAGAGAATCCCTTGTTGTTTTTTGTTGATTGAACATTGATAGAGTGATTTGCTGTTGCCACTGGGCTGTTTTTTTTAAATGACCAGTTCTCCGAAAAAAAACGTTTATCCGAAAAAGGTCAGGTCCTGACAATTTCAGATAATCGAAGTTGTCATGTAATTGATGTTTCTGGTATTGTTTGGAATTTAAGACCCAAACTTTCAACAACGATCTCTTGAGTTTAAAAAATCATAATATATGTAATAACTTTCTTGTAAATAAAACTAGATGAATATTAGACCAGTTTTACAATTCATTTTAGCTCTGAAGTGAAAATGTAGATTTCTAGAACACAGTAAATGTAGATAAGCTTTTGCATAGAAAAAAATTGGTTCCTGTAACAAGTACAGGCAAACCTTGTATAAAACAGTATTGAACGGGATGGGTTTTGATGTAACATGTTCGGTCCCGGTCCCAAGCAGGCAGTTATTGTCCCAGGCAGTCACCGTCCCGAGCAGTCTGTCCACAACCCGAGTGGGTTGTCACGGTCCCGAGTGAGCAGTCACCGTCCTGAGTGGGTTGTCACTGTCCCGAGCGGGCAGTCACCGTCGCGAGCAGTTGGTCCACGACCCGAGTGGGTTGTCACTGTTCCGTGAGCAGTCACTATCCCTAGTATGTGGTCACTGTCCCAAGCTGTCGGTCCCCATCCAAAGTAGGTTGTCACCGTCCGGAGCAAGCAGTCACCATCCCAAATGAGCAGTCACCGTCCCGAGCAGTCTGTCCACGACCCGAGTGGGTTGTCACTGTCCCGAGCAAGCAGTCACCATCCCGAGTGGGTTGTCACTGTTCCGAGCGGGCAGTCACCATCTCAAGCGGGCAGTCCCCGTCCCGAGTGGGTTGTCACTGTCTCGAGCAGTAAAATCCCATCCTGAGTGGGTTGTCACTGTCCCGACCAGTCGGTCCCCATCCCGAGTGGGTTGTCACTGTCCCGACCAGTCGGTCCCCATCCCGAGTGGGTTGTCACTGTCCCGAGCAGTCAGTCCCCGTCCCAAGTAGGTTGTAACTGTCCCGAGCAGTCAGTCCCTTGTCCCAAGTGGGTAGTCACCATCCCAAGCAGTCGGTCCCCGTCCTGAGTGGGTTGTCACTGTCCCGACCAGTCGGTCCCCATCCCGAGTGGGTTGTCACTGTCCCGAGCAGTCAGTCCCCGTCCCAAGTAGGTTGTAACTGTCCCGAGCAGTCAGTCCCTTGTCCCAAGTGGGTAGTCACCATCCCAAGCAGTCGGTCCCCGTCCTGAGTAGGTTGTCACTGTCCCAAGCAGTCAGTCCCCGTTCTGAATGTGTTGTCACTGTTCGAGCTGTCGGTCCCCGTCCCGAGCGTGCAGTCACCGTCCTGAGCGGGCAGTCACCATCCCAAACGGGCAGACACTGTCCCGAACTGACAGCAGGCATCAACAATCACTTGGCTCTGCGTCTTTGCAGACCCGAGACTGCCTTTAACACCACTCCCCCCCCCACCCCCTCACCTAACAGATTGTGCACGGTGAGCGTTGCGGGCAGAGTTTGCCGGAAACAGTTAAGGGGAGTTGAAAGTAAAGAAATGCAAACTACATTAGACAAATGTTTTCTAAAATAATCAATGTTCACTTATCGCCAATCTTTGTCAATTTTCAGTTTCATATATCTCTTAAATATTTTTTGAACATGCTTGCATAAGAGTTCTAGGTAAAAGAATAAATAATTATAGGATTGGAACGTATTGGAACATTAAAGTACATTGAAATAATGCTTTGAACAGTGTGGTTTTCCATAACACTGAACTTTTATAGAACGTGTTAACCATGTTATACATTAGGTATCCGATTATCTGAAATGCATGGGAGCAGATGTGCATCAGGTAACTACATTTTTCGAATAACTGAGAAATGGCTTTAAGCAGCCCACTAGCATCAGCAGAATATTTGTATCGGCCGTTGCTGATCCCCGACATCTCCCCACCGTCATTGCCAAACCTGCCCAGGAGCCCGAGGTCCCTATTCTGATCCCATTCTCCTCCCCACTGCCGTCGCTGAACCTACCCGGAGCCCAAGTTCCCCGCTCTAATCCCAGACACCTCCCCACCGCTATAATGAACCTGCACAAATAATTATTTTCTATACCTACACAATCATACACTTATATACTTCCTCAAACCACCCTCAGCAGCCTCTTGATAACACACTACCTGTCAAACACATTCAAAAGGTGTAGGTCAATTGGGTGTAATTGAACAGCACGGGCTTGTGGGCCGAAAAGGCCGGTTACCATGCTGTAGGTCTATGTCTAAATCCTTATCCGTAGCCTTCTGCCTTTTGAGACAAAAACAGTTCAATGTTTCCTGATAGATATTGTAGCAGCTGCTACTGCTGGAGAGGTTACGCTCAAAGAAGAGACACACACTACCGGAGTGAATTCATCACTGATTTATTGTGCTGGCATCTCTGCTTATAAAGGGCTCAGAAGCCCATCTCTGATGTCATCATGCCACCCAACTGGGGGCATTGGTCGTTTAGTTTTACCTGGGAAGTGGGCAATCAGTGAGCTCCTCTCATCCCAGGCATGGCTGTTTCCCTAGCTCCACCCAATTGGTTGCCACTGGTCATGGGCTCCCAGGGTCAGGTCGCCGCTTTGGGCATGGCGCATTTGGCAGCCCACTACATGCCCCCCCCCCCCACCAGAATCAGCACTCAGCAAGGATTCACATGCTTAGGAGACCTGCTCCTTTGGCATAGGAGTAGGTTATGAATCAGGTTGTCAGAGTCAAGGAATGTCAGCTTCAGCCGGTCCAAGGTGAACATCTTGTTTCTCATATGGGCCTTCGTAAGGTTTCTGTAGTGGGGTCTGTGTGCCCCACATCTGACAAAAACATTTACAAGTCTCAAGTTCTTTAGGTATGAATGTCGTTCGTGAGCCATGCTGCTTTGGCTGTGCCAGGGCGAGTGTGCCCAGGTGGGACAAAGCATCCTCAGGGAAATCGTCCCTACTGTCTTTGGCAGCCAGGAATTCCACCGGAATCACTAATGGTGCGCCGTACACTATTTCGGCTGCAGAAACCTCTAGGTCCTCTTTAAGAGCGGCCCAGATCCCCAGGAGTATCCATAGAAGCTCATCCACCCAGTTAGGACCATTGTTTCTGGCCATGAGAGCTGCTTTAAGATGTTGATGGAATCTCTCCACCAAACTATTGGCCTGAGGGTGGTAAACCGTAGTATGGTGGAGCTGAATACCCAGGGCGTTAGCAAGATTAGACCAGAGGCCGGAGGTAAAATGGGAGCCCCTGTCTGAGAACCCCGAACCTAGCCACCCAGTTGTGCAGGAGGGCCCTGGCAAAGGTATGGTTTCTGGCCATCTGGTCGACCTCTCTACTAGGGTCAGTAGCGTGCACCTCTAGATAATGGTAGGGGGCCCGCCAGATCCACGTGGACGTGGATGAAATGGCATCATGGCAGTTGAAATGACTGTGGGGGAGGCTTTAGTGTGGGTATGGATTTTTGAGGCCTGGCACTGTGTACAATTCCTGGCCCACTGGCTGACATTTTTGCGGAGGCAATGCCAGATAAATTGACTAGCAACCATTTTAATGGTCATTTTGATGGCGAGGTGTGCCAGGTTGTGTATGGCCTCGAAAATGCACCTCCTCCAGGTAGTGGGAATGATGGGACAAGGCTTACCTGTAGACGTGTCACACAGGACGGTCTGCTCCCCAGGGTCAAACTGTACATCGTCCAAATGGAGGCCAGTAATTGCAATGCGATGTGTGTCGATGTCCTTGTCCGCTGCCTGCGCTTCAGCCAGAGCCTTATAGTCAATGCTAGATGTTGAGGTGTGTACCGCCTGGAATGTGGGATGTGACAGGACATTGGCCACCACGTTGGATTTTCCCACAATATGCTGAATGTCAGTAGAAAATTCTGAAATATATGAAATGTGCCTATGTTGCCTGGCTGGCCACATGTCGGAAGCCTTAGTGAAGGTGAAGGTGAGGGTCTTGTGGACTGTAAAAATTTGAAACTTCCTGTCCTCAAGGAAGTATCTAAAATGTTTGATTGCCAGGTACAATGCCAGGAGTTCTCTATCAAAACCACTATATTTCAGTTCAGTCTACTGAAAAATGCAAGGGGTTGCCAGTGTCCACTCACCCACTGTTCCAAGATTCCCCCTACTGCTGTGTCAGAAGCATCCACTGTGAGAGCAGTGGGAGCATCAGCTTTAAGGTGTATCAGGAGGGCAGAGTTATCCAGGGTGTCTTTTGTTGCCTGGAAAGCATTGGATGCCTCTTGGTTCCACAAAATTGTCTTCTTCATACTGGTCATAAGGGAGAATAAAGGTTTCATGGTACCAGCCTCCCCTGGCAGGAATCTGTGGTAAAAATTCCCCTGACTGTTGTAGGCTTGGGGAATGCCCGAATGGCCTCTACCTTGTCGGGTAGTGGTTTAGTCCCGTGACAGTTGATCCTGTGACCTAAAAAGTCAATTGACTCTTTGCTGGATTAAATGTCAGGCAAAACTCACTCAACCTGTGGCACAACTGTCTGATGTGAGTGGTGTGTTCAGCACGGTCATGGCTTGCAGTCAGAATGTCATTGAGGTAGATGAACACAAATTTCAAATCCCTGACCACAGCATCCATAAGCCTTTGAAAGGTCTGTGCGGTGTTTTTTAGATCGAAGTGCATTCTCAGGAATTAGAACAGCCCAAATAGTGTAATAATGGCAGTCTTTGCGATATCCTTAGTGTGGACAGGGATCTGATGATGGCCACGGATTAAGTCAATTTTAGAAAACATCCATGCGCCCTGCAGGATTGCAGAAAAGTCCTGAATATGGGGGACAGGCTATCTATCCAGCGTGGTTGTTTCATTTAGCCAGCAGTAGTCTCCACATGGTCTCCAACCTCCTGATGCCAGGAACGATGTGGAGGTGGGAGGCCCAGGGACTGTCAGAGCGGTGGACAATGCCGAGTTCCTCTATTTTAAAAAACTCCTCCTTGGCGAGGTTAGGTTTATCTGGCGGGATATGGCATGCTCTGGCACGAAGTGGGGGTCTTTAGTGAGGATGTGATGCCTTACCCCGTGTTCGGGCTCAGTGGAGTTAAAGTGCAGCATTGCGATGGAGGGGAACTCGGCTAGAATCTTGGCGAATTCATTGCTTGGATTTGCCACCGAGTGTAGGTGGGGAGCGGTCAGTTTCGTGCCTTCCAGAGCAAAGGTCTGAAAGGTCTTTGCATGTACTTGCCAGTGGCCCTTGACATTGACCAGGAGGGAGTTGGCCTTCAGGAAGTCCACCCCAAGGAGAGGCTGGTGGACTTCTACTAAGACAAATCGCCAAGTGAAGTGGTGGTTGCCAAAATGGAGGGGGATAGTACGGATGCCATAAGTCCATATTGAAAAGTTATTGGCAGCCCATAACCAGCGGCCCGCCTTCCAGTGACATCCATCGGAGGTGGAGGGGGGGGAAGGATTCTGACCTTGGCCCTCATGTTGACCAGGAAGCATCGGTCTGACACTGTATCCTGGATGTGGAGAAGGCTGTTGTGTAGGCCAGCGTTGGCTGAAATAAGTGACAGAGGTTCCAATTCCCCACAGACTCGTTGTTCTAATACTGCTCCCACAGCACTGACAGATGCATCTGTGATAAGAGAGAGCAAGACATTGGGCTTTTGGTGTACAAGTCATCAAGGCATTAGCAAGTACAGTCTTCACATTGTTGAAAGCATGTATGTGTGGCCACTGGAATCACAGTGGACATGACAAAATAACCACACAAGGTGTTTTTAGAGGGAATCAAATGGATTTATTCTTCATCACCTTTTAAAAGCCAGGATCACGCACTGATCCCATCTGGGAGTAGTAGTGCTGCCATAGTGCTGCTACACATAGCACTGTCTTCCAAAGTTAATGGTCTTTTGCACCTGGAATTATCAGATCCTTTTAGTAATTCAGTAAGGAATAATAGAGAAGCTGCAGCATTTGGCAGGATCCATGATAAAAATACATCATGCCTATAAAACGTCACAATTGGCCAAGTGTAACGGGTGTAGGAAATTCTAGAATCTCTCGTACTTTTGATTCATCTGGCAAAACACCATATTGCATAAGTTTATGTCCCAGAAATGTAAGATCAGCAGCACCAAAAAGGTATTTACACAAAAACACACTGATCACATTCATCAAGCCTCTGAAACAATATGATAAGGTGGCGCTCGGACTCCAGTCTCAAAGTTCCCCACAGGAGGTTAGGAAAAAAGGTGGAGGCATTAGGTATAAATGAGGAGGTAGTGAAATGGATTCAGCAATGGTTGGATGGGAGGTGTCAGAGAGTAGTGGTAGAAAATTGTTTGTTCAATTGGAGGCTGGTGACTAGTGGAGTTCCTCAGGGATCAGTCCTGGGTCCACTATTGTTTGTTATATATATTAACGATCTGGAAGTAGGGGTGGAGAATTGGATAAGCAAGTTTGCGGATGATACAAAGATTGGTGGTGTTGTGGACAGTGAGGAAGATTACTGTAGATTGAAATGTGATTTAGGAAGGCTGGAGGTGTGGGCTGAGAAATGGCTGATGGAATTTAATACAGATAAATGTGAGGTGTTACATTTTGGAAAGGCAAATCTAAATAGGTCATATGCATTAAATGGTAGGCTATTGAGATGTGCAGAGCAACAAAGGGATTTAGGAGTTATGGTAAATAGTATCCTCAAGTCTGATACTCAGGTAGATGGGGTGGTGAAGAAGGCATTTGGAATGTTGGCCTTCATAAATCAGAGTATTGAATTCAAGAGTAGGGAGGTTATGATGAAATTGTACAAGGCATTGGTGAGGCCAAATTTGGAGTACTGTCTACAGTTTTGGTCACCAAATTATAGGAAAGATATAAACAAAATAGAGAGAGTGCAGAGAAGGTTCACGAGAATGTTGACAGGATTTCAAGGTTTGAGTTACAGGGAAAGGTTGTGCAGACTGGGGCTTTTTTCTCTGGAGCATAGAAGATAGAGAGGGGACTTGATAGAGGTGTTTAAGATTTTAAAAGGGACAGACAGAGTAAACATGGATAGCCTTTTCAATTAAGAGTGGGGGAGATTCAAACTAGAGGGCATGGTTTAAGATTGAAGGGGGAAAATTATAAGGAGAACATGAGGGGAAATTTCTTTACGTAAAGGGTGGTAGGGATGTGGAATGAGCTTCCGACAGGCGTGGTCGAGGCGGGATCATTGGTTACATTTAAGGAAAGACTGGATAGTTACATGGATAGGAGAGGACTGGAGGGGTATGGACCGGGTGCTGGTCAGTGGGACTAGGAGGGTGGGGATTTGTTACGGCATGGACTAGTAGGGCCGAACTGGCCTGTTCTGTGCTGTAAGTGGTTATATGGTTATATGGTTCCGGGAAGTAGACAGGAATAAGGAGGAACTGCTTCTCACACCTAGAAGTGAATCTGTGGAATTCTCTGCTCAGGGAGCAATATAGATATTGCGATAGATTAGGAATTAATGGTCTTGGGGGGGAAAGATGAGGAAGTGGAGCTAGATCAGCCATGATCTTATTAAATGGCACAGCAAACTTGATGGGTCAGATGGGCAATTCCTGCTCCTGTTTCTTATCTTCTTAATTGACCTCAAATAAACCTTTGCATGAGATACCTCTGTGGTATTCTTCTAATGCTGTTATCAGCGATAACTAAAAGTGATATCTAGCTTCCAAAGAACAGTAATGTCAACAGGCATACTGAAGTCAGTTGCACTAATGTAGTCACAAAAATATAAACAATGAATGAACAATGAACCACAGGCAGTGCCTCATCTTTTCTCTTCTTTTGCACTTATTTATTTACTTTTTTAAATAGTATATTTGCAGAAATGTAATTTATAGCAATTTTTGTACCTGTAATGTACAATAAAGCTGATGTAAACACAAATTAACAAATTGTATGCACAAATTAACAAACTGTAGCTCTGTGGGCCAACTCAGGATACGGCAGTTGAATATGGCAATTGAGCAAACAGCACATGAGATGAGACACCCACTCCCATAGGCCGCAGTAATAGCAGTCGAATCGACCAATCATTGCCAGGCCATCGCAAGAGGTTCAATCCGGGCCCGCGGATCTGGGACAACCAATCAACAGCCAGCCCCACTCAAGCCATGCCTCGGTTGTGATGCAGCCGCTACCTATTAAAGGCAGAGTGGCAGCCCAATAAAGTCAGGGTCGAATACACTCCCTTCATGTGAGAGTCTTCTTTCTTAAACCTCGAGCTATAACCGTAGCGTCCTCTCTACAAATAACATTTTAAATGATTTGTAGATATCTAACCCTGTATGAAATTCAGACAAAAGCTGAAATATCAGAAGCTTTTTAACAAATATTTTACAATCAATTAGATTCTGAAAAATATAATTGAGGAAAATGCGGTCTGCAGAGATAAATTTAAGTTTGACATTGTAAAGCAATAAAATGGGTTGATTAATTGAATTGATATACGAAAACCTTTACAAAAACTGCAGCTGAAAAGAATCACTGACAGAAAGTTCTTTACTTCCTCATTTACATGCATCAGAATCAAAATCTGAAATTATCATGAACATAAGTCACAAAATTCATTGTTTTACATCAGCTTTATTGCACATTAGAGGTACAAAAATTGCTATAAATTACATTTCTGCAAATATACTATTTAAAAAAGTAAATAAATAAGTGCAAAAGAAGAGAAAAGATGAGGCATTGGCTGTGGTTTATTGTTCATTCAGAAATCTGCTGGTGGAAGGGAAGAAGATGCTTTATGCCATTGGGTGTTCATCTTCAGGCTCCTGTATCTCCTTCTTGATGGTAGCAGTGAATATAAGGCATGGCCTTGGTGGTGGGGGTCCTTGATAATAGAGCCTGCTTTCTTGAGACACCACCTCTTAAAGTCATCCTTAATGGAGTGAGGACTAATGCCCATGATAGCACTGATCTAGTTCACAACTCTCTGTAGCCGTTTCCTGCCCTGTGCTGCCCTGTGCTCCTCCATACCAGACAGTGATGCAACCAGTCAGAATGTTCCCCACGATACACCTTTAGATACTTGCAAGTCTTTGGTAACATAACAAATATTTTCAAACTCCTAACGAAATATTGCTGCTGGCGAGCCTTCTTCATGATTGAATCGATACGAAGGCCCTTAGATCTTCAGAGATGTTCATTTCCAGGAATTTTGAGTTCTTTGCTCTTTCTACTGCTGACCTCTTGATGAGGATTGGTTTGTAAAGCAGTGATCCAAGCACGCATCCTTCAGGTGCACCTGCGTTGATTGTCAGTGAGGAGGAGACCGATCCGTAATGATCATGGTCTTCCAAAGAGGGAGTCAAGGATCCAGTTTCAGAGGAATGTGCAGGGGCCTAGGTTTTGATGCTTGCTGATCAGTACTGAGGGGATGATGGTGCTAAATATGAATACTTCTGAATCTGCTGCCATTTACAAAGTGTAATCATGGCAAATGACATCAGAGTTCCCGCCTTACATGCAATAAAGGAGGGTCAAGCAACTATGGCAGTCAAAGATAGCAGTTGCAAAAAGTAGCCAGAAGCCAGCCTTTAAACCCCAATAGAAGTGTGATGCACTATAGAGCAGAAAAGCAGACACAAAACATAAAGGCTGTTCAACAGGCTTTATTCCACACAAACTTCCACAGACCTGGCTGTGAGAGTTGCTGTGCTGGCTCTGAGACTGATCTCAAGAGGCCAGATGTCGCTTATATCCCGGAGGGTGATTGGCAGCCGACCAGGTGGGGCTTGGTCCATTCAGGTCGGCTGATTGACAGCCGGCCAGGTACTACCTTGTCCTCCAGTGCACTTCCTGCAGGTACACAGGTTGCCCCCTGCAGTAGGCTAGTGATATATCACCACATTCACCCCTTCTTTAAAATTGTTCCAGACAGGGGGGAGGTTACATTCCATGTTCTACAAAGCCCCAAACTTATGTACATTATTTACAAGTTTAGACATTGGATGGCAGTCTCTTCAATCTGAGGCGCCTGCAAGCTCACACCAAGACACAAGAGAAACTTGTCCGTGAACTACTCTTTGCAGATGATGCTGCTTTAGTTGCCCATTCAGAGCCAGCTCTTCAGCGCTTGACGTCCTGCTTTGCGGAAACTGCCAAAATGTTTGGCCTGGAAGTCAGCCTGAAGAAAACTGAGGTCCTCCATCAGCCAGCTCCCCACCATGACTACCAGCCCCCCCACATCTCCATCGGGCACACAAAACTCAAAACGGTCAACCAGTTTACCTATCTCGGCTGCACCATTTCATCAGATGCAAGGATCGACAATGAGATAGACAACAGACTCGCCAAGGCAAATAGCGCCTTTGGAAGACTACACAAAAGAGTCTGGAAAAACAACCAACTGAAAAGCCTCACAAAGATAAGCGTATACAGAGCCGTTGTCATACCCACACTCCTGTTCGGCTCCGAATCATGGGTCCTCTACCGGCACCACCTACGGCTCCTAGAACGCTTCCACCAGCGTTGTCTCCGCTCCATCCTCAACATCCATTGGAGCGCTCACACCCCTAACGTCGAGGTACTCGAGATGGCAGAGGTCGACAGCATCGAGTCCACGCTGCTGAAGATCCAGCTGCGCTGGATGGGTCACGTCTCCAGAATGGAGGACCATCGCCTTCCCAAGATCGTATTATATGGCGAGCTCTCCACTGGCCACCGTGACAGAGGTGCACCAAAGAAAAGGTACAAGGACTGCCTAAAGAAATCTCTTGGTGCCTGCCACATTGACCACCGCCAGTGGGCTGATAATGCCTCAAACCGTGCATCTTGGCGCCTCACAGTTTGGCGGGCAGCAGCCTCCTTTGAAGAAGACCGCAGAGCCCACCTCACTGACAAAAGGCAAAGGAGGAAAAACCCAACACCCAACCCCAACCAACCAATTTTCCCTTGCAACCGCTGCAATCGTGTCTGCCTGTCCCGCATCGGACTGGTCAGCCACAAACGAGCCTGCAGCTGACGTGGACTTTTTACCCCCTCCATAAATCTTCGTCCGCGAAGCCAAGCCAAAGAAGAAGAGACATTGGAGTCTCTGCGACCGTCGCAGAGTTGGCTCCTGGTCAAAGGTCAGTGAGGGTAAGCGGGGGCTAGTCAGGGGGGCAGGGGCAAGAGCAGGAGTGGCTGGCATGTTGCAGTATAGTGGGGTAGCTGGGGCGGCTGGAGTTGAAGTGTGTGTGTTTGAGGCATTGGATGGGTGGGGGGGGCAGGTTGGTCCCCCACGGTTCGAATGAGTCCGGAGTGCCCGGGGTGGGGAAGGTGCGGCAGGCTGGCATGGTCTTGGGTGTCCCACAGGTGTCCAGGGTCGGGACAGTGCACCGGGACGGTGTGGTCCTGGGATGAAGGATGCTGTTGTGGTGTGGTGGGTGCTCCCGCTGGTGCCAGGTCCCTGGTTGACGCGGTGTCCTCCCTGCCGCTGCTGAACCTAACGTAGGCATAGTTATGGTTTGCGTGTAGGAGGAACACCTGCTCGATCAAGGGTTTGACCTTGTGTGCCCGCACATGTCTACGCAGGAGCACTAGTCCCGGGGACGTGAGTCATGCTGGGAGTGATGTTCCAGTCACCGATTTCCTGGGGAAGCCTGGAATCAAAGGCTTCGGTGTGCAGGGCAGCTGCCTCCAGGACTCGGACTACCTCCACTGTTTTGGTCAGGGAGTAAATATTGTCCTCCAGCAACTTCTGTCTGACAGCTCTCGAGCATAAACCCTGGACGCAGGCGTCCCTGATCAACCTTTCTACCTCCCTTTAGGTCCCCCCGGGTTCTGCCAGGCATGGACAGGCTAACTCACATAGGGCTCCAGGTAGGACTCGGCCGTCTCTCCAGGCAGCTAGGCACAAATACTCAGAAGGTATCTTGTGAAGACCATGTTTGTGGGAGGTTTGTACATGGTTTCTAAGGTGTTCATTGCTTCAGTGTACTCAGTGCAGAGGGCCTGGAAGGTTCCGGGACCCAGCTTTGAGCGGAATAAGACAAGCCTTTTCCTGTCGGAGTCTAGGATGTCATTGACGTGTGCCTCGATGATCGCTTTTACCTTGTGCTTCCAAATTTCGAAGCGTGCCTGTGCTTCCAGGTGGCGTGGGTCGACTTCGAGGTTCCCAGCACTCAGGAGCTTCTCCATTGCAGCTTCAAATTTTGTGTGGAATTGTGATGCACTATTGAGCAGAAAAGCACACATAAACCATATAGGTTGTTCAACAGGCTTTATTCCACACAAATTTCCACAGAACTGGCTGTGAGAGTAGTTGTGCTGGCTCTGAGATTGACCTCGAGGGGCCAGATGTAGCTTATATCCCGGAGGGTGATTGGCAACCAACCAGGTGGGGGCTTGGTCCATTCACATCGCCTGATTGACAGCCAGCCAGGTGTTGCTTTCTCTTCCAGTGCTCTTCCTGCAGGTACACAGATTGCCCCCTGCAGTAGGCTAGTGGTGTATCACCACAAGAAGGTACCCAAAAGAGCAAGAAAATATGACAGTAAGCTAGCCAATAATATGAAAGAGAATAACAAAAGTTTCCTTCAGATATATAGAGTAGAAGAAAGGAAGGATGGACATTGGACCGCTGTTACATACTAGACGAGCAGCAATGGAAATAAACCAAGAAAATGGTATTTTCAAAACAAATAATTTTAATTATTAATTATTAATAACATAATACTTCTTACTTAACCCTAAACTTAACCCCGCTATGTGCAGATGTTTAGTGTGTGTGTGTGTGTGTGTGTGTGTGTGTGTGTGTGTGTGTGTGTGTGTGTGTGTGTGTGTGTGTGTGTGTGTGTGTGTGTGTGTGTGTGTGTGTGTGTGTGAGATAAAACCCAAACCATTACAGTTTAAGCTTGATTCTGAAGATGATTTTAAAGTTCAATCTCAGAAAGTTTTTGAGTTGGAATTAAAAGTATTTACTTCTGTTCAAAAGCAATTATGGGCCAAGTGTGAGATACCAGATTTCTTTGTTGCTCAAAAGCAATAATGAAGTATTTTGAAACATCAAGTCATCAGACCTCTTTAAAACTCATAAATTTCTTTTGTAGATTTTTTTTAGAGCAATATTTCTTTATACGAATGATTTTCCCTCTCTCTTGCATGGAGATTTTGGAATTCGTGTTCCACATGATGAATCTGGCCTCTTTTCCAAAGAGACAGTGAGTGGCTATTTTTTCCACAATGATTTCACAAACCTAGACAAGGGTTAAATGAAGTGGCCATATGAAAATGGGCCCAAATAAATCTGTCCTCTTTTCCAAAGAAACAGTAAAGTAGCTAAATTCTTCAAACCACTTTTCCATTGTTCCTCCTTTTCATAAGGAGAACATGAGTATTTTGTTACTGAATTTCAATCCTGTCTTACTTACACGATGGTCAAGCCACTTCAATCCTGTATTACCTGCAGGATGGCCAGGAGTCTTCTGATCTCAAAATGCCTCTCATTCGGTAATATCTTTCTCTGAAAATTCTCTTTCCATGACACATAACATCATTTCTGTTTCTGTTTCATTTCTCCAAAAGCATGAATCATGGAAGATGCCTTTTGAATTTAACTTCATCTTCTTCATTGGCTTGGCTTCGCGGACGAAGATTTATGGAGGGGGTAAAAAGTCCACGTCAGCTGCAGGCTCGTTTGTGGCTGACAAGTCCGATGCGGGACAGGCAGACACGATTGCAGCGGTTGCAAGGGAAAATTGGTTGGTTGGGGTTGGGTGTTGGGTTTTTCCTCCTTTGCCTTTTGTCAGTGAGGTGGGCTCTGCGGTCTTCTTCAAAGGAGGTTGCTGCCCGCCAAACTGTGAGGCGCCAAGATGCACGGTTTGAGGCGTTATCAGCCCACTGGCGGTGGTCAATGTGGCAGGCACCAAGAGCTAAAAGCATCTCTGCCTGAAGTTTAAGTGGATCAGACTCCGGAGAGTCCGCTAACCAGCCAGCAGCTGATCCTGAACAAACACATATTGTTTTGAGTTCTCAATGGAGAACAGTCATAAGACTTTTATGACTGTTTGCAGCTTTTTGAATTAACAGTCATCCAGTCTTTTTAAGCAAACAAACTTCCAGCAGAACAATGACTTAACAGACTTTTCGGCTTCGCAAATGGCTTCTCTCTTTGAGTGTATAAGGGCTTGTGGTGTCTTTAAAATGCAAATGTACCCTCTCCACCCAAAAACTAACTTTACTAAAAATATATCTATTTTATAACTAAAGATTTTAACTTTAAAGATGAATACAAACCCATTACACCACTAAAAAATGGTGGATGAACTGAATAGGAATTTTGTGTCAGTCTTCACTGTTGAAGACACCAGTGACATGCCAGAAATTTGAGAAAGTTAGATGGGCAGAAGTGAGTGTGGTCAGTTACCAAGGAAAAAGTGCTTTGAAAGCAAAAGGATGTCACCTGGACAGAATGGACTAAAGTCTCGGGTTCTGAAAAAGGTAATTGTAGAGATTGTGAATGTAGAGGTAGTGATCTTTCAAGAATCGTTAAAGTCAGGATGGTTCCAGAGGACTGGAAAATTGCAATGGGAGAGACAAAGGACGGTAGAGTATAAGGAAATTAGCCCAGCTTCGGTGGTTGGCAAAATTCTAGAATCAGGTTGTCACCTTTATTTATCCTTTATACCATAACCACTAATAGCACAGTAAAGATGAGAGCATTTCCACAGGACCATGAAACAGATTTACACAAGTAGGAATTAACTGATAAGTCATAATATAATTTTTTTAAATGAAAAAAATCCATGATATACTAGCACACATATGTTCTAGGAATTGAGAAGTCTGATGACTTGGGGATAAAATCTGTTGCACAATCTGGATGTGTGGGCCTGAGTGCTATGGTACCTCCTACCAAAGGGCAAAAAGGAGAACAGTTTATGTGAGGGGTGTGTGAAGTCCTTCGCAATGTTATTTGCCTTCTGCATGCATCGTGTTTTGTAGATGTCCATCATACTAGGAAGAGAGATCCCAATGATCTTCTCTGCTGACTTGATTCCCCTCTGCAGTGTCTTACAGTCTGAGGTGGTACAGTTTCCAAACAAGGCAGTGATGCAATTGCTCAGAATGTTCTCATTACATCCTCTGTAGAATGAAGTGAGCATGGAGGGTGCGGGATGAACTCTCCTCAGGCTTTTTAGGAAGCAAATATGGTGCTGGGCTTTCTTGGCTATGGAGCTGGTGTATATACCTTGGTACTCTTGACCTCAAAGGTAGAGCCATCAATGGCAAGTGGTGTTACAAACCCAGAGGACCCCCAAAACCAGCAGCAATAGATATGCACCACAACACAGGGTCACTTAAACAAAAGTAGTTTTTAATTATATTTGAACAAGAAAACAGAATTAAACTTTAACTTATTGCTATCAACTTACTTAACCTACCATCCTACTTAATCCCCCCTCTAATACTAAGCGCAGGTGTGTGAAATGAATATTTAAGATTAGAAAAGTTCTTTGGATCACAGTCCAATCTCACTGGTTGCAGGCAATTCTTGTACTGTGCACAGAAGTTAGCATTAACAAAGTTCACCAGTCTTTGGTGTTTAACAGGCAAATGGTTACCAGTCAGGAGGGTTCTTGCTGGTTTTCAGAGAGAGATTCCTTTTCCAGGACATCCGCACCTGATTCCTTCTCAATCAGTCTTGCTGATGAAACTTGCCTCCTTCAGGGTTCTCCAGATGATCCTCTTTCTTTCAGGTCATCTTTCAGACAGCCAGTCTTCTCCGTTGACCAGGCAGCCTTCCAAAGTTTGTCAGCTTTTCCTTCTGGAACTGATTTCTGGGTCTCTCCTCTCTGTTTTCACACCCTCCCTCTATGAAAGCAAAACTGTTTTGTCCTGCCTGCAAAGATCACATGCTCTCTCAGGCAAGCTGCTGCCATTGCTACTTTGTTGCTCCTCTGCAAAAGTCCTGCAAAATGTCTGTGTTTTAAAATGTGTGTGCAAGCAGCTCTAACAATTCCTCCCAAACCACCTCTAAATACTCTGTCACAGTGGAGAATGATGCCCCAGGGCCCCTCCTGAAGTCGACAACCATCTCTTTTTTTTTATTAACATTCAGATGCAAGTTGTTGGCTCTGCACCAGTCTGTTAGTGACTGCACTTCATCTCTGTATGCTGACTCATCATTTTTGCTGATCAGGCCCACCGTGGTCATACCATTAGCGAACTTGATAATGTGGTTCAAGCTGAGTTTTGCCGCACAGTTATAAGTCAGCAGAATGAACAGCAACGGACTAAGCGTTCAACCCTGTGCTCAGTGTAATGGTTTTGGGAGTGCTGTTTCTGATCCAGACTACCTGAGGTCTTCCCGTCAGGAAGTCAAGAATCCAATTTCGGAGGGAGGTATTTAGGCCCAACAGGCTTAACTTCTCTATCAGATACTAAGGTATGAATGCACTCAGAGACAAGTGAGGAGTACAAATACACTTTTAATAGCTTACAATCAATGGCCAGTAGACACAATGCCTCAGATGAATCTGAGGTAAGGTGGGAAAACCAGGGTTTATATTGGGGTAGGTGAGGGTGGAGCCAGGAGAGGAGCCAGCCATCTGAAGAATACATAGACAGTGAATTCCAGTTCACTGCATTCACTCCTTCCTTCAGAATTGAGCCTGTGAGTGAAAAACAGAGAACATTCATTCAAAAAAAGCTAATACTTTACAAATATTTACAAGTTAAGTCTGTCAGGGGGTCTGGTAATTCTGGTCAACTGCCACAGTATTGGAGGACTTTGGGCTTCCTGAACCCCCTGTGGTACAGGGTCAGTGGGGTGGATTGGTCCACTTCCTGAGCAATGTCCTCTGGGACCCTGAGTGGGGTACTCGGTAGTTCCTGACTCACTTGAGGTATCGGATCCTCATTTCCAGCAGGTGCCAGGTCACTGGTGGAGATAATGTCCTCACTGCCATCAGGGTATTCCATGTAGGCATACATTGGGCTGGCATGCAGCTGGTCCACCCTCTCCATCCAGGGGGTCTTTCTTGCTCCTCCTCATGTGCTTTCTCAGTAGGACTGGCCCCGGTGCCATAGCCAAGCTGGGAGAGTAGTCCCAAACATGGATTTCCTCTGGAACGTAAACATAAGCTCGTGAGAAGTTGTGTTGGTCACCATGTAGAGGAGTGATCTTATGGAGTGAAGCACCATGGGAAGGACTTCTTGCCAGTGTGAGTCTGGAAGGTCTTTGGACCGGAGATCCAATTTCACAGCCTTCCATACAGTCGCAATCTCTTTTTCAATTTGTCTGTTCCCCTGGGGATTGTAGCTAGTTATCCTGCTTGAGGCAATATCCTTTACAAGCAGGTACTGGCGTAGCTCTTTGGTCATAAATGATGATCCCCAGTCACTATGGATAAAGCTGGGATACCCAAACAGGGTGAAAATAGAGTGAAAGGCCCTGATGACCGTGGTGGTGGTGATGTCTGGACAAAGGATAGCAAATGGAAAACTTGAATACTCCATTGATAACGTTGAGAAAGTACACGTTTCCATTGGTGAAAGGGAGGGGACCCTTGAAATCGACACTGAGTCATTCAAAGGGATGAGATCTTTATCAGGTGAGCTTTGTTGGGGCATTAAAAGTGCGGCATGCATTCCACGCAGACCTGGCAGGACCTAATCATTTCCGTAATGTCCTCAAAGGAGTAGGGCAGGTTGCATGCCTTGACAAAAAGCGAGTGAAGCCTAGATGGCAAAGCTCATGGTCTAGTGACTGCAACTGGCCGATGTGTGCAGAGGCACAGCTTCCTCTTGACAGGATATCTGGAGGTTCATTGAGAGTACCTGGGCTGTATGCTATGTCATAATTATAGGTGGAGAGTTTGATCCTCCACCTAGTGATGTTACTATTTTTTATTTTGCCCCCTTTTGCATTATCAAACATAAATGCCACCAATCGCTGGTTGGTGAGCAGTGTAAATTTTCTGCCAGCCAGGTAAAGCCACTAGTGCCTGATGGTCTCTACAATGACTTGAGCCTCTTTCTCCACAGATGGGTTCCAAAGCTTGTGACTTTGTAGAGTGTGGGAGAAAAGGGAAACCAACCCCTCACCTGGTTAGGGATAGCAGCCAGAGCTACATCAGAAGTATCGCTTTGCACCTGGGAGGGTGCGTTCTCCTCTACCACATGCATGGTGGCCTTTGAGATGTAGCACCAAATGTAGTTGAAAGTTGTCTGGGCTTCAGCCAACAATGGGAAAGAAGTGGACTTTAAGAGTAGACGGATCTTATCCACATAGTGAGGGACCCACAAGGCATAGTAGGAGAAGAAGCCCAGGCACCTCCTTAAGGCTTTCATAGTCTTCAGGATCGGGAGGTCTAACAGAGGGTGCATTCAATAGGGGTCAGGGCCAATGACACCTTTCTCCACCACATAGCCCAGGATTGCCAGACGTTTCATCCACAACGCGCACTTACTGGAGTTGTACGTGAGGTTCAGGGCCTTGGTTGAGTGGAGAAACCTCTGGAGGTTGGCGTCATGGTCTTCCAGAGAGCGTCCACAAATGGTGATGTTATTGCAATAAGGGAAGATGGCCTTCAACCCGTACTCATCGGCCATTTTGCCTATCTGTTTCTGGAAGACTGAGACCCATTTGGTAATACCAAAAGGGACCCTCTGGAGCAGATAAAGCCATCCATCTGCCTCAAATTTTGCATAGGAGTGGTCCTCAGAATGGATCAGTAACTGGTGGTATGCAGCTTTCAGGTCAATGGCCAATAGATCCAGTACTGTGCAATTTCATTCACCATGTCCAAAATTCGAGGGAGGGCGTACGGGTCCAGGAATATGAAACGATTAATTGTTTGGCTGTAGTCAATCACTAGCATAGACTTTTCTTCCCTTTTGTGACTACTGTAGTGATACGACCACTAGCCTAGTGCAGGGAGCGATCTCTGTACCTGCAGCAAGACCACCTAAGGGCTGACTCCACCTGGCCTGCTGTCAATCAGCCGAACCGAATATAGACCTGAGCCAGCCCCTCCTGAGCCAGTCACACAGGAGCCACCAAAGCATGTGTTCAGGTGTTCAGACTTTTACTAGAATAAAGCCTGTTGTACAGTCTGTGTTTTGTGTTTACTTGCTGCTACCTCAGCACACCACAATTTATTCAACTAAAATTTTAAAGAACGACCATGGAGAAGTTCCTGAAGATCAGGAGCCTGGAGATTCATCCTCAACACCCAGAAGCCGAATCACGCTTCAAGATCTGGAGGCATCCGGTTGAGGCAATCTTCCTAACACAGACAGAGGTGATCAACACGAACCGAAAATGAGTCATGGTGCTCCACACCAAGCTGGGCCCCTGAGCTTTCCAGGCCATCAAGGACTGCACAAACTATGAAGCTGCGATGGCTGTCCTGGAGAGCATGAACAAGCCCCTAACAAACGCGGTCTATGCCAGGTACCTGCTCAGCATCAGATCTCTGCAGCTAGGTGAAACAGCAGATGTTTCCCTGGGCCCTGCAGGAGCTAGCTCGCTTGTGCCTGACTGAGACCAAGGTGACTAAAGGGGAAGTGGAGCAAATGATCCGAGACACCTGCGTGCAAGGTATGTGCTTGAGGAGCGCCCAGCAGAAACTGCTGGAAGAGAACATCGCCTCACTTGGCAGGGCAATGGAGGTGGTCCGCTCCCTGGAGGCTGCAGCTGTTCATGCTGAGGTTTTTGACGCTGCTTCCCCCAACTTCCTGCCTGGCAGATGCAGACGATCGCCGTAGCTGAAAGGCCACATGTGGAGGAGACTATCACTGCTGCCAGCACCCCTGTAAATACTGCGGGTCTGGGTATGGGTCAGACAGGCGATCCCGCAAGGGCTGTCCAGCAAGGAGCTCGTACTGCTCCCAATGAGGGAAGAAAGGCCACTACACAAGGTGTGCCTTTCCAGTTGTCACCCACACTGAAGGCAAAGTCTCGGCTCCTCAGCAGCACATGCACCTCCGCAGTCATCCAAGGCTTCTGATTAGAGCAAGTAATGATGGTCTTGGGCACACTGGCCATCATCAGTACATTTAATAATGTCGCTAGCCACTGATGCCATATACTCCTCCAGGTTAATGCAGTCATCATCGTTTGCTGCTTCCTTGAACATGTGCCAGTCCTGAAAAGCATGGATGGCTCCTGCTGGCCAGGTTTTAACCTGCTTCAGAACTGGTCTAGAGTGTCTGATGAGCGGTCTGTATGTTGGGGTCTAAGTATCCGAGGTGGGGGCAGGGCTCTGCCCATTAATGCGTCGGAAATGTTCGTAAACACAAGATCCAACGCGTTTGCCCCTCTCATAGCAAAGTCCACATAATAATGAAATTTAGGTAGCACTGACGAGGTTCGCCTGATTGAAATTCCCAGTGATAATAAACAGTCCACCAGGGTGTGCAGTCTTCAGTTCCTTATATAGTTTATTATTAATGATGTGCCTTTGGGGTTCTTGAAAGCACAAGATCAAATAGCCCAAAGTCAGCATGATGTCCTTCAGAGAGATCTTGTCTGACAAATTTGTTGGAGATCCTTGAGGAAATAACGAGCAGGACAGACAAAGGAGAGTCAGTAGATGTTGTTTCCTTGGATTTTCAGACTTTTGACAAGGTGCCGCACATGAAGCTGCTCAACAAGAGAGGATCCATTGTATAATGGGAAAGGTACCTGCATAGATAGAAGTTTGGCAAAGAGTGGGAGTAAAGGAGGGCTTTTACTGGCTAGCTACTGGTGACTAGTGGGATTCCCAGCGGTCAGTGTTAGGCTCGCTACTTTTCATGTTATTTGTAAATGACGGATTGATGGCTTTGTGGCCACATTTGCTGATGTTACGTGGAGGGGTAGGGAGCATTGAGGAAGCAGGGAATCTGCAGAAGAACTGGATATATTGGAAGAATGGGCAAAAAAGTGGCAGATGGAATACAACTTAGAGAATGCACTTTCATGGAATGAATAAAGTAGACTATATTCTAAGTAGGGAAAGAATTCAGGAAGAAGAGGTCCAAAGGGAGTTATCATGCAGGTTGAGTCAGTAGTAAGGAAAGAACTGTAATGTTAACATTCGTTGCAAGAGGATTACAGGTACACGATCCTTTATCCAGACATCTAAAATCCGGAAAGCTCAAAAATCCGGCAAGTGGGGAGAGAGACGGCAGCACAAGTCAGGCAGTCGAGGGGGGAGAGACTGGCAGCGCGAGTCGGGCGGGTGAGGGGGGGGGAGAGACCAGCAGCATGAGCTGGGCGGTCGGGGGGGTAGACCAGCAGCGCGAGCCAAGCAGTCGGGGGTGGGGGGGAGACCGACAGCGTGAGTCAAGCAGGCGAGGGGGGGGAGACCAGCAGTGCGAGTCGGGCGGGTGAGGTGGGGGAGACCAGCAGCACGAGTTGGGCGGGCGGGGGGGGGGGATATGGCAGTGCAATTGGAAGAGGGTGAGGGTGGGGGTGGATACGGCAGCACAATTCAGGTGGGTTTAAATCTGGCTTTCCGAAATCCATAAAAATCTGAAATTCAGAACACACTGTCCCCCAAGGGTTCTGGATAAAGGATGTAATGCTGAGTCTTAAAAGCAGATGGCATTTGGAGTATTGTGACTAGTTCTGGGGTCCATACCTAAGGAAAGATATACTGACCTTGGAGAAGGTCCAGAGGAGCATTATCAAAATAATTCCGGGGATGAGAGGGTTGAGCAAGAGGAGCGTTTGGCTCTGGGCCTCTACTTGCTGGAGTTCAGAAGGATGACCAGGATTTCATTGAAACCTACTGAATATTGAAAAGCGTGGAAAACGTGGACATATAGAAGATATTTCCAGTACTGGGATCAGAGAGCACAGCCTAAGATTAGAAGAATATCGAGGAGGAGAAACTTTTCCAGCCAGAGGGTAGGGAAACTGTGGAATTTGTTGCCATAGATGACTTTGAAGCCAAAGTTATTGGAATATTTACAGCAGAAGTTGATAGGTTCTTGATTAATAAGAGTGTTGAAGGTTATGCAGAATGTTGTTGAGAGGAAAAGAATGGCACGGTTAGTGAGGTGGTTAGCGCAACACTGTTACAACACCAGAGATCGGGATCTTGATCAAATCCCATGCTGTCTGTAAGGTGTTTGCGCATTCTCCCTGAGTCTGAGTGGGATTCCTCCAGGTGCTCTGGTTTCCTCCCACCATTCAAAAATATACTGTGGGTTGTGGGTCATTTGGGTATAATTGGGTGACACAGACTCATGGGCTGAAAAGACCTGTAAGTCTAATTTTTTTTTTAATTTAAATTTAAAATTTAAAAAAAACCATCTGCCATGATTTGAATGGCAGAGCAGACTTGATGGGTGAATGGCCTAATTCTGCTCCTGCATCTTGTAGTCTTGTGTGCAAAATCTGGATTGTTACATTGACTACATTCCTGGCTTTCTGTTCTTCTCTTGAAAAGAGTAATATATAACTCTGCATTTTACAATTTGTGTTGATTATTATTAATTGACTTTTCAGTCCAGAATTTAAACACAGCATGGTAATAGCCCCTGCCAGTCCATGAACCCATGCCCACCACCCCCCCCCCCACCCCAAATCAATGCACCAATTAACCTACAATATCTCTTTGAATAAAAATTTCCTGGCACTACACTAAGCTTATTGATCTGCATTCACCTACTGTGAATGAACATTATTTTCCAAAATTCCATAGGTTCTAATGCAGTTCCCTCAAAGGGAAAAGGAACCAAATGTGACTCAATTCTTTAAGAAAAGATAGAAAAAATCACTAAAACATTAGCCTGGCATCAAAGGTTTGGGCAATATTTTCTACTATTAAAGTTATTAAAGAAAATATAACAATGTACTTTGAAGGATTTGGAAGAAACAACCTAAATTTATATCTGTCAAATCTGTGCAGGTTTTTTGAAATTGTAACAAGCAGAATAAATAAGGGAAAACCAGTTAATATATTTGGACTTTCGGAAGCTTTTGATAAGCTGCCACACCGTTATTATTTTTAAAATGTGTATCTTTATTGATCGTGATATTCTTGTGTAGATTGACAAAAAAAGTGCAATGAAGTCATAAAGAATGTTTATAATTAGAGCATTGTGTTTAGTTCTGGAAGCCACGTTTGAGGAAAGATGTAAAGCAGGGGTCTCAAGCTTGCGGCCCGCGGGCCAACTGCAGCTCTCGGGACAATAGTTTGTGGCCCTGCCTTAATATGAAAGTTAGTGCGGCCCGCGAGTTTGATATGATTGGCACTTTTCAGTGTTGTGTGCGGAGGTGAACGAACCTACCAATCAAGGTAGGGTATATTGCTCTCGGGGGCGGGACATCGGCTGGGCTTATTGCGAATATAAGCATATTTGTGTGCATTTTCCATTTGTCATTATATGCACGCGGCACATGCGCAATTTCCGCGGCCGCTCCCGCTTCACGCGCTTCAGCGCGTGAACTTCAATAAGTCCAAGTACAGGTCCAGACTTACTGATGAGCATCTTCAAGCCCTACTAAGGGTCTCAACTGCCTCCTCCCTTAAGCCAAATGTGGCTCGGCTATGCGAAAGGAAGCGCTGCCAGATCTCTAGCAGTAAGAAGTAGGCAGAAGAAGACATGTTCATAACACTTTATGTTCAATGTTCCATTCATGTTCAGAAAGTTAGTTAAAGAACTGTTAATACAGACATTTGAATCTGAATAATAATAATTACATTTCTCCAGTCAGCAACTATATGTGGTTTCTTCAGTCTTCTATATCTGCTGTATTATTAATATTATTTTATTTATTTATTACTGATTGATTTTATTTTTTTTCTATGAATTGTTAATTTATTTATTTTTTCATCTTATTTTGTGTTAAAAAATAAAAATAAAGACATTTGATAACATTGGAATGTTTTTGTAAGAGCTTTTCTTGTGGAAAATCTGATGTGGCCCAGCCTCACCCAGACTCTACCTCCAGTGGCCCCCGGGTAACTTGAGTTTGAGACCCCTGATGTAAAGACTCTAGAGAGTGTACAGTAGAGATTTCAGAGATGAGAAATACACCGTATATTTCAGTGTATAAGACAACTTGAAGCACCCAAAAAAATGCCAAAAGCAGGGATCATCTTATAGGCCTGATACAAAAATGTGACCTTAAAATACCACTCGATTAAAATACCACTCAGACCCCACCCTACAACAAATTTTTAAGATAGCAGTATATTAGAAAGAAATTTTTATTGTTTAAACAAAAATCACATCTAAAATCCTTCAAAATCACTGTCACTGTCATCGTCTGAGGTAAAGAGCTGGGCAAGTAGATCCAGACTCTCACTGCTTACACTAACATCATACGGATCTTTTGGTAGTTTCTGAGCAATTTTTGTTTTCTGTCATATTACCAGATTTTTCCTGTTCATGAAATGGCTGCACTAGCCTACTGTACCTTTAAAATCTCTACTGTGTTCTGCGTTTGACCTTGCCCACTTCAGTGCACATTGTTATGAGTCCAGAGGACCCCAAAACCCAGCAGCAAAAGATATGCACCAAGACAAAGGTTACTTAAACAAAAGTTGCTTTTAATTATTTTTGAACATGAATATAGAATCAAACTTTAACTTATCTCTATTGACTCACTTAACCCCCTTCTAATTCTAAGCGCTCGTGTGTGTAATGTGTGTGTAAGTTCAGCAAAGTTCGTTGGTTCACAGTCCAATCTCAATGGTTGCAGGCAATGCTTGTACTGTGCACAGAAGTTAACATTAATAAAGTTCACCAGGCTTTGGTGCTTAACTGGTAAATGGTTACCACTCAGAGGAGTTCTTGTTGGTTTTCAGAGAGAGAGTATTTGTTGTTCCAGGACATCCACCACTGATTCCTTTTTGATCAGACACTCCAGTGTCTTGCTGACAAAGCTTGCCCCCTTCAGGGTTTTCCAGATGATAACCTCTTTCTTTCAGGTCATCACAGAGTTCCTTTCCATTTCTCCTATTCCAAGGGAAATACTGTACAGCTAGTCTTCTCCTTTGACCAGGCCGTCTTCCAAAGCTTGCCAGCTTGTCCCTCTGGAATCCATGTCTTTGTCTCTCCCCTCTCTCTCTCTCTCTCTCTCTCTCTCTATCTCTCTCTCTCTCTCTCTCTCTCCCTCTCTCTCTCTCTCTCTCTCTTTCACTCCCTCCAAATCTGAGAGCAAAGTGTGTTTTTTACTCCTCTCTGTCTGCAAAAATCACATGATCTTCCATACAGTAAATTCTGTTTTCCAGACAAAGCTGCTACTGCTTCTTGTTACATTTGTTGCCTTTTGCAAATAACAGTCCATCATGAGTCTCTGAACTCTCTTACAAAAGCTCCTGCAAAGATTATGTGTTTTAAAGTGTTTGTGTGTGACTTGCTCTAACAAACCTTTCCCAATTTATCTCCCAAACTCCTCTATATACTCTGTCACAGCATGCTCTGATTTTATTTCTTGTGACTATGTGGCGATCTTGCCTCTGTTCAAGTACCCATTCTGCATCGTGATTTTCCAACTATGGCCAACAAATGATTCTTCTTCTCATCAAACATTGTTCCTTTGATATTTTTCTTAAAACATATTCATTCTTTTTCCACTCTCTTACCATCTTCTCAGTTATGTCAAATGTTCTTGCAACAGCACAGTTGGTAGTTTCTTTGTCCATTTCAATAACTTTTAAATAAACTTGCTTGATACTTTTTTCATTTTGCTGAGGCTCCATAACACCCACCTTCTGGCCATGCCCAACAACTTAGTCAACGCAACACCAGCTCAGTCAACACATATTTTTGGGGGGTGGGGGGGGTCATCTTATACACCTGATATATGAAAAACCATGAAATTCAGGCTGAATTTGGAGACCTCTGTTATCTGAAGGTCGTTTGGTATGCCAAATTATACAGTTAGGTATGTGGATAGACTGTAAAACTTGTCTTACTTGGAGTGGAAGAGATTGAGGGATCTCATGAGTGTTATAGGTGGAGTACATAGAGAAAAAAAATTCCCACTTGCTGATGAATTATAAATGATAAATAAAATGAATATGACTAAGAAAATAAACATGATGAAATCAACTGGTTTGATCTGCACTAACCTATCAGGTAATAGCAGAAGCAAATTCATTTGTAGTCAATCAAAAGGAAATTGGATAATTATCAGAAAGAAAAGAACTTACAAGTTTTAGGGATAAAACCAAGATAGGACTAGCTGGATTCCTGTTATGTAGAGTCAGTATTTATTCAAAAAGTTGAATAAACTTCCTTTCATTTTGTTACCATTCTATCTCTTGGTACCTATTACAGTTACTACATGTATTACATAGAAATCTACAGCATAGTACAGGCCCTTCACACCACAGTGTTGTGCCAACACAATAACCTACTCTACCAATTGCCTAGAATTTCTCTCCTGTATAACCCTCCATTTTCTCTGTTCCATGGTTCCATATACCTATAATCTCTTAAAATATTGAACCTGCCTCCATCACTATTTCCAGCAGCTTGTTCTGTGCACTCACCACTCTCTGTGTGAAGAATATACCTCTTACATCCCCCTGAACTAATCCCAAGCACCTTAAAACTAATCCACCTGGTGTTATCCATTTCATCCATTGGAAAAAGCCTCTGGCCTTCCACAAGATCAATGCCTCTCATCATCTTGTATGCCTCCATC
Organism: Narcine bancroftii; assembly: GCF_036971445.1. Classification (NCBI taxonomy): domain Eukaryota; kingdom Metazoa; phylum Chordata; class Chondrichthyes; order Torpediniformes; family Narcinidae; genus Narcine; species Narcine bancroftii. The sequence continues at coordinate 252,403,429 of NC_091469.1, read as the reverse complement.
AGATCACCTCTCATCTTCTGTTGCATTAAGGAGAAAAGACCAAGTTCACTCAACCTATCCTCATAAGGCATGCTCTCCCATCTAGGCAACATCCTTGTAAATCTCCTCTACACGCTCTCTATAGCATCCACATCTTTCCTATGATAGGGTGACCATAACTGAACACAATATTCCGAATGGGTCTAACCAAGGTCGAGCCTCACAGCTCTTTAACTCAATCCCATGGTTAATAAAGGCCAACATACCATTCATCTTCTGAGCAACACTATGAACATGTACAGAGCTTTGGGTGTCCAATGGACATGGATTCCAAGATCTCAGTTTGCCCACACTGCTCTGAGTCCTCCCATTAACATTGTAATCTGCCTTCAAATTTGACCTACCTAAATGAACAACCTCGTACTTTTCTGCATTAAACTCTCTCAGCTCTCAGTTCAGCTCTGCATCTGCTTAATGCCCCTCTGTCACTTATGGCACACTTCCAGACTAGCCACAACTTTACCCACATTTGTGTCATCCACAAACTCTTTCATTACTTTGACCTAGCCTTTGACATAACTAAGCCTTTATCATTCTGTCCCCAACAACAATGGTTTAATCAAAGGGTTACATTAAATTAAGGAAGTGTCATAGCATACCGGGTCAAAAAACAATTAAAAAATATAATTACCTCAAATTAAATTACAAATAAATTTAATAAATTTAACTCAAGCTAAAGGGGTAGCCATGGTACCCGCAAGGGTCGCAGCTATGCCTGTCTTTTTGTTGGCTACATAGAGCAATCCGTGCTCCAAGCCTACACAGGCAAGGCCCCTCAACTCTTCCTCTTCTACATCGATGACTGCTTTGGTGCTGCCTCATGCACCCATGATGAGCTCATCGACTTTATCCACTTTGTTGCCAACTTCCAAATTCACTTGATCCATCTCTAGCAACATGCTCCCTTTTCTCAGGCTCTCTGTCTCCATCTCTCAAGATATCTTCGACAAACCCATCAAATCCTAGAGCTACCTCGACTACACCTCTTCACACCCTGTCCCCTGTAAGGATTCCATTCCTTTCTCACAATTCCTCCGTTTCCATCACAGCTGCTCCCAGGACAAGGTTTTCCATGCCAGATAGGAACATGGGAACATAGGAACAGGAGTAGGCCAAACATAGCCCATCGAGCCTGCTCCGCCATTCAATACGATCATGGCTGATCTAATTTATGACCTAACTCCACCTACCTGCCTTCTCCCCATATCCCCTAATTCCTCTATCATGTAAAAATTTATCTAACCGAATTTTAAATATGTTTAATGAAGCAGCCTCAACCACTTCCCTGGTTAGAGAATTCCAAACATTCACTACTCTCTGGGAAAAACTATTTTTCCTCATCTCTGTCCTAAATCTACTCCCCTGAATCTTGAGACTGTGTTCTCTGGTTTTAGTTTCCCCGGCCAGCTCAAAAAACCTTCCTACATCTCTCCTATCCATACCCTTCATAATCCTATATGTTTCTATAAGATCTCCTCTCATTCTTCTGAACTTGAGCGAATACAATCCTAGATGATTTAATCTTTCATCATAAGTCAACCCCTCAATCCCTGGGATCAACCTAGTAAACCTCCTCTAGACCGTCTCCAAAGCCAGTATATCCTTCCTCAAATATGGAGACCAGAACTGGACACAGTACTCCAGGTGCAGTCTCACCAGTACTTTGTACAGTTGCAACATTACCTCCCTACTCCTGAATTCAATTCCTCTAGCGATGAAGGCCAACATTCCATTTGCTTCTTAATAACCTGCTGCACCTGCAACCTAACTTTTTGCAATTCATGCACAAGCACTCCCAAGTCCCTCTGCACAAGAGCATGCTTTAGTTTTTCACCCTTTAAATAATATTCAGCACTTTTATTTTTCTTGCCAAAGTTGATAACTTCACACTTACTAACATTGTACTCCATCTGTCAAATCTTTGCCCACTCGTCCAGCTTAACTATATCCCTCTGCAGACTCTCCATATCCTCATTATAATTTGCTCTTCCACTCAATTTGGTGTCATCGGCAAACTTGGCTACACCACATTTTGTCCCCTCCTCCAAGTCATCAATGTAAATGATGAACAGTTGTGGGCCTACCACCGACCCTTGCAGCACCCCACTTACCACTCTCTGCCAACCTGAAAAACTCCCATTTATACCGACTCTCTGCCTCCTGTCAGACAACCAATTTTCAATCCAGTCCAATATACTTCCCCACACTCCACTTTGGTGTAACTTACTGATAAGTCTCTTGTGCAGCACCTTATCAAACGCTTTCTGGAAATCCAAATATACAATATCAACCTGTTCCCTTCTATCCATTATATCCTCAAAGAATCCTAACAAGTTTGTTAAACAAGATCTTCCCTTTCTAAAACCATGCTGCGTCTGCCTGGTTGAACCCTTATGTTCCAAAAGTTTCACTATTTCATCTTTAATGACGGCTTCAAGCATTTTTCCAACTACAGACGTTAAGCTAATTGGCCGATAATTTCCAGTCTTCTGCCTACATCCCTTCTTAAAATGTGGCGTGACATTTGCTGTCTTCTAGTCTGCCAGGACCTGCCCAGAATCCAAGGAATTTTGGTATATGACCACCAATGCAATTAGTTTAAACTTTGCCCCACTGCTGTACCAAACTGCCATTTCCTTCAGAACCCTTGGATGCATATCATCAGGACCAGGTGATTTGTCTGGCTTTAGTCCCATTAGTTTCTCCATCACTACTTCCTTTGTAACAACTATTTTATCAACGCCCTCCCCAACATTTGTATCCTTAACTCTGCACTTGGGCATGCTGGACGTGTCTTCCACCATGAAGACTGACACAAAATATTTGTTTAATGCCTCAGCCATTTCCTCATTTTTTGCTACCAGTTTTCCTTTCTCATCCTCCAAGGGTCCTATGTTAACTCTGGCCACCTTCTTCCATTTTATATATTTATAAAATTTTTTGCTTTCTGTTTTTATATTTTGTGCCAATTTACTTTCATAATCCTTTTTCCCATTTCTTATTACCCGCGTTGTAACCCCTTGTTGTCTCTTAAAGTTATCCCAATCTTCCAGTTTCCCACTGCTCTTTGCAGCTTTGTACACCTGCGCCTTCAATTTTATACTCTCCTTTATTTCCTTTGTTAACCACGGTTGATTTTTCCCTCCCTTGCTGCCCTTTTTCCTGACCGGAATATATTTTTGTTGAGCATTACAAAATATTTCTTTGAAAATCTTCCACTGTTCCTCAACTGTTTCATCAATTAGCCTGTGCTCCCAGTCCACTCTGCCCAGTTCCTCCCTCATCCTATGGTAGTCACCCCTGTTTAAGGATAATATATTAGTTTTAGATCTAACTATTTCCCCTTCCATCTGAATGAGAAATTCAATCATACTATGATCGCTATTTCCCAGATGGTCTCTGACTATTACATCATTTACTCTACCTATCTCATTGCACAACTCTAGATCCAGGAGAGCATTTTCTCTTGTCGGTTCCTTAACATACTGCTCAAGAAAGCTATCGCGGATGCATTCTATGAAGTCCTCTTCCAGACTCCCACGACCAACTTGATTTTCCCAATCTATGTGGAAGTTAAAGTCCCCCATGACTACTGCCGTATCATTATTACATGCCTCACTTATCTCTCTATTTATTTCCTGTGCCACTAAACTATTGTTATTTGGTGGGCGATAGATAACACCCACCAATAATTTTTTCCCTTTGTTATTCTTTATCTCTACCCAAATGGACTCAACATTATGCTCTTTAGATCTTATATCATCCCTCACTACTGCCTGGAGCTCATCTTTGATTAAGAGTGCAACTCCACCTCCCTTACCATCCTGTCTATCTCTTTGCACCACCTGATACCCTTGAAAGTTTAATTCCCATTTAGGGTCACCTTGTAGCCATGTTTCCGTGATGGCTACCAAATCATAGGCAGGGGTACCGATTTGCGCCTCAAGTTCACTAACCTTATTTCTAATACTGTGGGCATTCAGATAAAGTGCCCTTATGCTCTTTGTCCTTTTAATATCTAGTGACTTCTGTAACCTTTTTTGATTTTTCTGCCCACTATTTTTCTTTGTAATTTTCTTAACACTATCATTGACCCGAAAACTCACTGCACCGTCTGATTTTTTACTTTCTCCTCCCAACATTACTTTTCCTATTTTACTTTTCCTGGCCATTACTTTATCTTCCCTACCCTTTTCCCTATCACTCTGGTTCCCATACCTCTGCCAAATTAGTTTAAACTTTGCCCCACTGCTGTACCAAACATACTTGCCAAAATGTTAACACCTTTTGGATTTAGGTGCAACCCGTCCCTCTTGTAAAGATCATGCCTTCCCCAAAAGAGATCCCAATGATCCAAGAACCCAAATCCTTGCCTTGTACACCAGCCCCTCAGCCACATGTTTATTTTCCTTATCCTTACATTCTTTTCATCACTTGCATTTGGAACAGGTAGTAATCCCGAGATCACCACCCTAGCGTTCCTGTCTTTCAGCTTTCGTCCCAGCTCACTGTAATCCCTTTTCATTACCTCCTCCCTTTTTTTGACAATGTCATTTCTACCCACATGTACCAAGACAAATATTCCTCTCCTCAGAATATTTTGGACCCGATTTATGATATCTCGTACCCTTGCACCAGGATGTCCTCCTTCTTTAAACAACATGTCCTTCCCTCTAGCACAATCAACTTGACCCTCACCTGCATATCCTCCCATTTCCCGCACATCTGCCCTGGACCCCTCCACCCCACATGCAACAGAATTCCCCTTGTCAACCAGCCTACAACATATCCTCCTCTTCATTCTCAATAGACCTCCTATAGAAGGTTGACATAATGGTGGCCGGTACCCTTGCCCGCTTCAGTTTTCTCAGGAAGTACAGTCACTGTTGCACCTTCCTGATGTGAAGAGATGTTGAGTGTCGCTCGTAAAGAGAACTCCAAGAAACTTGGTGTTCTCCACTCTCTCTACTACAGAGTTGTTGATACGCAGACAAGGGTGGTCATTCCTGGTCCTCCTGAAGTCCATGATCATCTCCTTCATCTTGTCCACTTTGAGACACAGATTATTTATTACTCTTGCTCATTTCACAAGATTTTCCACCTCTTTTTTGTAGTGCGACCCACCATTTCTGCTGATGAGGCGAGCTATTGTTTTGTCATCTGCACACTTGATTACACTGTTGGAGCTCAACCTCATGATGTAATCATGGGTCAATGGGGTAAACAGGTGCTTTGACCCACGATATCCATCACAGGCAACATCCTTATGAATCTCATCTGCACCCTCTAGTGTAATCATTTTCTTCCTATAGTGTGATGATAGAATTGTGTACAGCACTCCATCTGTTGCCTAACCAATGTCTTTTAAAGTTGTACCATTACCGTCCTGGTCTTGTATTCATTGAAACAGCCAATGAAGACAAATATCTTATATGCCTTTTTCATCATATCTATCTGTGGAGGCATTTTTAGAGATCCTTGGACTGGTCCACCATTCTTCAATACTCCTAAGAACCATACCATTCATTCATTGTCTGTCCTACCCTTATTAGTGCTACCAAAGTGCATCACTTTGCACTTATCTGGATTAAATTCCATCAACAATGCTTTGCTCTTTCTAGCACCTAATCAATGATTGGTTGTATCCTACAACTACTCTCCTCATGGTTAACATTATCAATTTCTGTATCATCTGTATACCTACATTCATATCCAAATAGTTAATATATATTACAATCAGAAAGGGTCCCAGCACCAATCCCTTGGTACATCACTGGTTACAGGCTTCCATTCACACATCATCACTCTGCCTTCTATTATCAATCCAGTTTTGCTTCCAATTTACCACTTAACTAGAATCTCATAAATGCTAACACTTTTCCCATGTGAGATCTTCACTGGTCCATCTGGATGACATCAATCATTCTAGCTTCATCAATACATTTTGTTATCTCTTTGAAAAATTCAATAAATTTGATCATATTACACTAATAAGGGTAGGCGATTTTGCAGATTTTGTGTTCTCTCTTTATCCAAAAAGGATGTTGAAGCTCTTCAATTTAGGTGCAAGGTTTCTAACTCATGCAGTCCAAGCCTTTCACAAAAAATCAAACCCCTCTTTCCTGTGCCATCTCTGTAGCCATACAGACATCTGAATTATCCTTCCACTTCCTTGCACACTGCATGTGTTGGCAAAAGATTACAATTTTAGAGAATCTGTGACCTTGTCCCTGAATTTTTTTTGCAGAAGCTCCTCCCTCAGCAATGTCATTAGTACTAATGTGGACTACATTCTCTGATTATAATAATTATTTACCCTTTCTCTTTGGAATGCCCTAAACTCTTCATGAAATACAAGGTGCTTAATGTCTCAATATGAGCCCAAGGTTATTGTTGTGGTATAGATATGTATAGATATGTTTTAAAGGAGAGGAATTGTGACAGGTATTTTAGTTTAGGTCACATACAGATGCAAACACTTCAAAACAGATCTCATTTAAAATACTGGAGCTCTGCTCAAGCCAGACAGCCCGGGCTCCAAGTGCCTTTGCAAAAACTTTGAAGCATGGCTATAAGGACTTCATAAGTAGGTGTTAATTGGACATGCTGTGGAGTAATGGATTATTGTTTTGGAAAGCACCAGATGAATGAATTTAGAAGATTGGGTCCAGAGCCACAATCTGTCTGAGTGCAGTTGGCTGTTCTAAGAGGGTCATGTGGTTTTCTCTGTGCGTGAGAGAGAGAGAGAGAATTCGATTCTACAGTTCCACAGCAGCAGCTGGGACTGGAACAAGACAAGCTGGCAAGCTTGGGGAAAAACCCCATTTTGGTTCTTAGTTCAGCCTGGTCAAAGCCCTTATACAAGAGGAGATGGCTGGCTGTATAATGTTTCACTTGAAATAAGGGAAACAGAAAAGGTGACCTGAAAGAAAGAGGTTATCACCTGGAAAAACCTGATGGGGCAAGTTTCTTCGGCAAGACACTGAAGTGGCTGATCGGAAGGAATCAGTTGTGGGTGTTCAACGAGCAACAAATCTCTCTCTGAAAACCTTCCTAAGTGGTAACCAAAGCCTGGTGAATTTGATAAATGTTAAATTCTGTGCACAGTAAAAGAATTGCCGGCAACCAGTGAACTTGGAGGAATGAGAAGTGAGATTGGACTGTGAACCTAAGAACTTTTCTGAACTTATATACACATGTGCTTAAAATTAGAAGAGGGTTAAGTTAGGTTAATTTAATAGTAATAAGTTAAAGTTTGATCCTGTTTTCATGTTGAAAGATAATTAAAAGTAACTTTTGTTTAAGAAACCATTCATCTTGGTGAATTTCTATTGCTGCTGAGTTTTGGTGTCCTCTGGGCTCACAACAGTAGTGTATTGTATAAATAGTACACACTCTACTACTGGTGACAGAGCAAATCCTGACTTAGAAGATGGATTGACAAAGTGCCTGCTTTGTGTTGTTTCATGTGAACTTTTGTATTATCTTAGTTACACCCAATCAGACAAGTGAAGAAGAGAATTTTGTTTGAAAGGCCAGAACAACTGAACAAGCCTGACTTTCCAATTAGATTTTAACTTCAGACAATTGAAGACACAAAACTTCCAATGATAAAGATATCTTAGCATTTCTTCTTTAAAAGATATCTTAGCATTTCTTCTTTAAAAGATATCTTAGCATTTCTTCTTTAAAAGGTTGCTCATTTAATTCTGCTTATTGTTTTATTGTTCTGTTGCAATATATTGAATTATAGCATTTTTAATAACTTCTAATTTTATACTTTTCACAGATTTACTTACAATTTACTACATTTCAAGTAGAACAGTTCATAAACTGTTTCTCTGATCACATAGTAATTTATGATGGTAACAATTTATTGTCTCCTGTCCTTGATGGACCTAATTGTGGAGCAGAGAATACAGCAGTAGTTTCATCTGGACCATCTTTATTGGTTGAATTTTTTTCTTCACCCTCACAGAGAGCATTTGGGTTCAGTGCAAATTTTCAATTTGGTAATATTCTCATTTGGCTCTATATATATATATATATATATTATATAGTTATTTGATTGACTATATCTTTTTCTATGTACCCCAATAATTATTATTTTCTCTTCAAGTTGAATGTGGTGATACATTAACACGCAAAAGGGGTCATATTGATTTTAGAGCTTGGAAAAAAGATAATTCAGTGACAAGATGTTGGTGGGCCGTGCTAGTACCCAGATCATTTAAGGTATGTATGTAAAGTACAAAAGCAACTCTACTTTACAGTATCTGAATTTATGCTAAAATTATCAATGTTTTATAAAACCCAAAGTTTAAAAGAGCACTGTAGACTTGGAAAATATGCTGACACCTGTTTTGAATTTATGAATCCTTAATTATATCAATGTCAAATAATTTCATGTGAATTTTGAGTTATACTGAATTCCCTTTTAGTTATAATTTTTCATGTGACATTTTTTTGGAGTGTTGCTGAAGCTCCTTTAACATCCCCTTGGCTAAACAGTAAGTTACCCTGTGAACCTTGGAATCATTCCAGTCCCCAAGACAAGTGTGGTAACTTGCCTAAATGATTATTGATCAGAGGCACTCACATCCGCAGTGATGACTAGCTGCATCACAGTCTGGTATGCGGACACCAATTCCCTTGACCATAAAACACTCCCCATCATCGAGAATATCTACAGGGAAACGCTGCCGTCGAAGAGCAGCAGCAATCATCAAGGATCCACATCACCCAGCACACACTTTGTTCTTACTGCATGAAAGAGGTCTCGGTGCCACAAAACTCTCACCACCAGGTTCAGCAACAGCTGCTCCCCCTCCACCATCAGACTCCTCAACAACAAACTCAACCAGGGACTCATTTAAGGACTTTTACTTTGCACTTTAGTGATTTATTTTCTCTCTGTATTGCACAATCAGTTTGTTTACATTCCTTTATTTGTTTATATGTTCATGTTGTGTACAGTTTTTTTTTTGCACTACCAAAATAAGTGGTAATTCTACCTCACCGGCAGGAAAAAGAATCTCAGGTTTAAATGTTTAAATTTTGATATACAGCTCGGTAACAGGCCATTTTAGCCCACAAGCCCTTGCCACCCAATTAACCTATTACCCCTGGTACATTTTGAACAGTGGGAGGAAACCGGAACCCCCAAGGAAAATCTACGCAGACACAGGGACACAGTCAGCTCAGGATTCGAACCCTGGTCCCGATCACTGACACTGTAACAGCTTTGCACTAATGGCTATGCTAACCGTGCTGTCATGTACGTACTCTGATAATAAATCTGATCTGAAATGTTTTGAAAAGCTGGTTTTGAAGCATATTAGCTCCTGTTTGAGCGACGACATAGATTCGTTCCAATTTGCCTACTATAGCAACGTGCCGACAGCAGATGCCATCTCACTGGCTCAACACAAAGCCCTGGAATGTCAAGACAGCAAAGATGCATACCTCAGGATGTTCTTTATCGACTACAATTCAGCATTCAGCAGCACCATTCCCTCAAAATTGATCAGCAAACTCCAAGTCCTAAGCCTCATCTCCAGACCACAATCAGTGAGGACTGATAAGAGCATCTCCTCCAGATCACCACACGGCTGTGTTCTTAACCCTCTGCTCTACGCACTTTACACCTATGACTGTGTGGCCCAGTATGACAACAACATCATTTACAAATTCACTGATGATCCCATGGCAGTGGATTGCATAGAAAAGGGCGATGAGTCAGCATATAGGAGGGAGATTGAAAACCTGCCTGACTGGTGCACCAACAACAACCTTGCACTCAATGTCACCAAACCTAAGGAGCTGATTGAACAGGAAGGGAAAGTCAGAGGCGTACGATCCAGTGATCATTGGGGGATTAGAGGTGGAGAGAATGAGCAAATTTAAGTTCTTTGGAGTCATTATCTTGGAGGATCCTTCCCGGACCCAACACACTAATGGCATCATGAAGAAAGTATATCAGCGCCTCTATTTCCTCAGGAGTTTGCAGAGATTTGGCATGACATTGGAAACCATGGCAAATTTCCACAGATGTTTGGAGGAAAGTGTGCTAACAGGCCGTATCATGGTCTGATACGGGGACATCAATATCCCTGAGCATAAAGCCCTCCAAAAGGTAGTAGACATCACAGGCCTCCCCACCATCGAGAACATCTACAGGGAACACTGCCATCGGAGAGCAGCAGCAATCATCAAGGAACCAGCATCACCCAGCACATGCTCGTTTTTGCTGCTGCCATCAGGAAAGAGGTTAACGGTACCACAAGACTTGCACCATCATCAGGTTCAGAAACAGCTGCTCCCCCTCCACCATCAGACTCCTCAACAACAAACTCAATCAGGGACTCATTTAAGGACTCTTATTTTTACACTTAAAAAGCACAAAATGCTGGAGAAGCTCAGCAGGTCAAACAGTGTCTTTATGTAGCAAAGGGAAAGATACAGAACTGACGTTTTGGGCTTGAGCCCTTCATCAAAGTATGAGAAAATGCCAGCAGGTGTCTGAACAAAAGAATGGGGGAGGGGGTGGCAAAGGTGGGAGATAATAGGTGGAGAAAGGAGGGAGGGGACAGCAGCAATGAGGGGGAGGAGGGATGGCTGGATAGGAGGATGAACTGGAAAGACAGGAAAAGAGGGAGGGAGGAAAGAAAAGGCAAGCAGATTTAATGGAACGCAGTAAAGTCAGTGTTAATGCTATGTGGCTAGCATATTGTTCCTCCAATCTGTATCAGAGAGCGACTAGTCGCAGACTGGGAGATCGCTTCTCTCAGCACCTCCACTCTGTTCGCAACCACAATGACCATTTCAATTCCAAGTCACACTCCTGCACTCACATGTCTGTCCATGGCCTTATGTACTGTCCCACCCTGACCACCTGCAGATTGGAGGAACAACACCTCATTTTCTGGCTGGGCACCCGCCATCCAGATGGCATTAGCATTTACTGCTTTCCATTAAACCCTGCTTGCCCTTTCTTTCCCCTCACCCTTTCCTATCTTTTCATTTCTTCCACCCACCCAGCCACCCCTCCTCTCCCTAATTGCTGCTGTCCCCTCCCTCCTTTCTCCTCCTATCATCTCCTGCCTTTGCTTCCCCGACCCACTCTTTTGTTTAGATGCCTGCCGGCATTTTCTCATGCTTTGATGAAGGCCTTAAGTCCAAAACATTGATTATGTCTCTTTGCTACATAAAAGGCACTGTTTGACCTGCTGAACTTCTCCAGCATTTTGTGTTATTTTACTTCAACCATGAGGTCTACAGAATTTTGTGATTTACTTTAGTTCTGTACTTTATTGATTTTTTTTCTCTTTGTATTACACAGTCATTTTGTTTACATTTCTTTGTTTATATGTATACGTATCTTCTTGAGTAGAGTTTTTTACACTACCAATAAGTGGTAATTCTGCCTGGCCTGCAGAAAAAAAATCTCAGGGTTGTATGTGATGTCACGTATGTACTCTGACAATAAATCTGAACTTTGAATTTGAACTTTGGAAAAACTATCTCCAGTAAGAGGTATACCAACCAAAGGTATCATTTTGTTCTGGAGCATGTTAAATGTGCAACCTGTCTATCCAGGCTATGGCATGAATCCCAGTGTATTTTTAAGCCATTCACATTATAAACAAGTATTGAGTGACTACACATCTATTGCATTAACGTTTTGACATTGGTGAACTTATTTAAGCTTCCTGTCAATGGTGTAACTCAACAAAGGGATTCTTGACTTTTTATCAAGATGTATTGATAATAATGAAAATTAGTTTATTGTGCACATTGTACAATGTACATAGGTACAAAAGTTCTTGCTTCAGCCAAACAGATATTTGTTAACAAAAGTTAACTTAACTGAATTGAAAAAAGACAGCAAATACAAAGGTGGATAGTTAATGAATATTTGTAATAATCCTTAGTGCATAATAAATTTCTGCTGAAAAGTCATTTATAAGAAATCTTAATTCTGCTTGATGTTATCCATAATATTGAAGAAAATCAATCAAAATGATTAGTGTTTTTAGTTGATTAATGCTAAAATTGGAGACCATGCAGCTATTAAATATCTACAAAGAATATGGTGTCAAAGTTTTTCACTGCACTCAGCAGCAATGCCAACAACACCAACCTATTCACTTTCTGACAGGTTAAATACTTTCAACCCACTGTTTGATGAGAAAAACAATATGAGACCGAAGAAACCCTTGTCTCCCCTTGTATAGCCATGGCTGAGGTGAAAAGGATCCTATCCAGGGTGAACCCATGCAAAACAGCAGGACCAGATAACATACTTGGTCAGGTGCTGAAGGACTGTGTGGCCTAGCTGTTGGAGGTCCTAATAGACATCTTCAGCATCTCACTATAGGAGTCCATTGTCCCCACATGATTAAAGGCAGCCACTATCATTCCAGTGCCTAAGAGAGTGTCGGTAACTGGACTGAATGATTACCGTACAGTGGCAAGAACCTTAACGATCATGAAGTGTTTTGAACAACTGGTAATAGAACGTTTCAAATCGCACCATCCAGCAACATTCAACCCATTCCAATTTGCCTACTGTTAAAACAGCTATAGCCTTGAACCTCCACTCCATCCTGACCCACCTAGAAAATGATGCCTCATCCGTCAGGCTGTTGTTCATTGACTTCACTCAGCATTCAACACTATCATACCTCAGAGGCTGGGGTATAAACTGTCCTCACAGGGAATTAACACCCCTCCCTGAAACTGTATTCTAGACTTCTTGACCGAAAGACCAGACAATCCAAGTTGGTAGCAAAATCTCAAGTCCCATTATGCTGAACACTGGTGTACCTCAGGGTTGTGTGCTCAGCCCATTGCTGTTCATGCTACTGACTTACAACTGCACTGTCATATTCACTAGAAACAGAATCATCAAGTTTGTAAATGATACAACAGTCGTGGACCCTTATCGGCAACAATGGTGTGTCAGCTTATAGAAAGGAGTTTGGAAGCCTCATAAAATGATGCAAGAACAATAACCTGAGTCTCAACATGCACAAGATAAAGGAGTTGATTATGGACTTCCAGAGAATGAAGGTGGATCATTAGGTTTCCATCACGGAAAGCACAAAGATCCTTGGTGCACAAATAAAGGATGACTCATTAGTCAGGAAGGCGCAGCAGCGCATACTTTGACACACTACCAAAAAGAAGGAAGAACAGGGGCATCAAACTGCCAGGCTGGCAAATAGCTTCTTCCTGCAGGCTGTGAGATTGATGAACAGTATCTTGTTTCTTGCCAAAATATTAATATATATATTTATTTAAAATTATATTATAAATGTATATATGTGATTATTATTTACTGTGTATTGTCTGTGAAAGAGTGTGCATCATTGTCCGGAGAACCACTGTTTTGTTGGGTTGTATATGTACAGTCAGACGGTTGTATATGTACAGTCAGACGATAATAAAATTGAACTTCATAAAAGGCACAAAATGTTCCTATAGCCTTCAGAAAATTGTGTGGTGATGTCACTTGAGAGAATTTCCACATAGCTGCAAACTTATCTGAAGTGAATTTTTGACTATGATCTGTGATAACCTTATCTGGAACAACATATCTTGCAAACTAAGCCTGTGTGATGGCTAAAATGTTATTGAACAGGTTGCTTATTTCCATCAAAACAGAAAATTAATAGATTTTTCCTTAGTCTTCACTACTGAACTCCCACTATCAAACTCAAAATGCTCTTGGTATGCATTACACTAATGAACTTCACCCTGCTCAGACATGGTAGGATATCGTCAATCGACTTTACTAGATAATGTGCTTGATTATGTTGTTGAGTGTTTCCTGACACAAATCTCCAGATTCAAGGACAATCTGTTTCTTGTTATTCTCTGACTCTTAAATAGTAAAATATGATGCATTTCCACTGTTTTAACTGTACTTTTCTCTATATCCTACACTTAATCTTTATAGCAGTTTACCCCGCACTCTTTGACTTACTGTCACACTAGAATTTTTTATTGCACAGCCTGCTGTACCTAAATATTGTTTGATCTGTCTGGATAGCACACAAAATGAATCTTTTCACTGTATCTCAGTGCATGTGACAATAAATAATTAAATTTCATTCTTTTTCTTGAGCTCATTAACTGGAGTGGTCCTCAATGCACCCATTTGTGACTTAGAGATAGTCTGAATCAAAGTTTTAAAGATGATGAAGGGTTTTACAAGGCAGACATAACTGAAAATGGAAATAGATGGGTGTGATGGAGTATATAGAAATATTTTTGGGAGATAAATTGGGAAAGGTTAGAGTAGGTTACATACAAACACTTTAGAACAGATTTTATTTGAAATACCTATGGAGACTTCACAAGTAGGTGTTAATTGGACTGATGTTATGAAATAAATGGACTATTGTCTTTAAAGCAACAGAGGAGACATCGTGACTTCTCACACCTTTTTGCAGGAGCTTTGAAGAGTGCTTGTTTACCCAAAAGCAACAGATGAAAGAGCAGGCTGGTGCCCTATTGTCTACAGAAGAGAGTCATGTGGTTTTTGCAAGCAGAGAGAGTCAAACAGGCTGTCTCAGTCTCAGAGTGAGAGAGAGAGAGAGAGAGAGAGAGAGAGAGAGAGAGAGAGAGAGAGAGAGAGAGAGAGAGAGAGACAGCACTTGACATTGTTACAACCAATAAGAGCTTGCTGGCAAGCTTTTGGCAGACAGCCTAGTCTCAGCCCTTGTGGTTCATGCAAGAGGAGAGGACTGGCTGTCTAATGTTTCACTTGGAATAAGTGAAACAAAAAGGAACTCTGTGGTGACCTGAAAGAAAGAGGTTATCATCTGGAGAACCCTGATGGGGCAAGTTTCGTCAGCAAGACACTGAGGTGACTGAGGGAAGTACATCAGTTGAGGATGTCCTGGAACAACACATCTCTCTGAAAACCAACAAGAACCTTCCTGAGCGGTAACCATTTACCTTTCGAGCACCAAAGCCTGGTGAACTTTATACATGTTCAATTCTGTACACAGTATAAGAATTGACTGCAGCCAGTGAATTTGGAGGAATGAGAACCGAGATGGACTGTGAACCAAAGAACTTTTCTGAACTGACACACACATTACAATTAGAAGGGGGTTAAGTAAGTTAATTATAGATAAGTTAAAGTTTGTTTCTATTGTTATGTTTAAAGCTAATTAAAAGCAACTTTTGTTTAAGTAACCATTTGTCTTGGTGAATATCGCTGCTGGGTTTTGGGGTCCTCTGGGCTCTTAACACAGGTGATAAAAATTGAGAGGCATGGACCTTTTTACTTACTGTTCCATTGTCCATTGTGAAGTCCAAGTAGCTCAATGTCAAATGGCACAGTTAAATTCTTCCCACATGAGAATTCTGAATGACAAAAGGAACTGCTTACTAACCATCCCAGACTCTCATATTCATGAAACAATATATTTAATACTTGTCCTGCATGTATTTGTTTGTATGTGTGTTATGTCTGGTTGTGTGTCTCCATCTATTGTGCTAAAGACCGGTGAATGCTGTTTCGTTGGATTGTACTTATACAATCAGATGACAATAAACTTGATTTAAAAATCAGATAATGTAAACATGCCTGTGATATCTCTTCACCCACTGGATATCAGCAATGCTTTTTTAGATATCCAATAACTAATAGCACCAATAGTAGTGTCTGTACTCATATGAAATTCACCAAATTCGTTTGGATTGAATGATTGCATACATTTGCATAAACTTTTAAGTTAAATTTGATTTATACATGAAACTTGCAGTGCAGTTACAGTGGCATTTATACCAGAATAGGGGTGGGCAACCTTTTTTTTTTTAAATTCATATTCCACCTTAAGTAATCCCTATGTCATCAGTGCTCTATGATTGGTCAGTGATTGCTTAAGGTGGTACGTGAGTGGGAAGGGAGGTTGAGAATCACTGCTCTAGACCTAATTGTTACTGAAATATTTTGCTTGAAAAAAAAATTGTCATTGGCCCATTTCCTTTGGAGTTATGAAACCCTGCACATAATGAGTCCATTAGGGACGATTAAAACAGTGGTTTTCAAACTTGTTCTTTTCACCCACATACCACCTTAAGTAATCCCTTACTAATCACGGAGCATTTATGACATAGGAAAAACTTAAAGTGGAATGTGAGCTTTTAAAATAAGGTTGCCCACCCCGTACTAGAAGGTAATAATAAAGCTTGTTTTGTATCGGTTTGTTGATTTATTATCAGTATAATGTGTTCCAAACATGATATCATGTACAAATTTTTACTTAAGATGGTGAGCTCAAGATAATCTTTTGAAAATTTCTATTTTAAACTGCCAAAAATATTTTTATCATGACATTATATTACAGATAGTCTTCAAATTATCTAAGGTACATTTAAGCAAAAGTGAAAACTGTACAAAAGACTACTTGGCCATCCATAATGCTGCTGCAAGTCCACCTACACTTTTTGGAAAATATTGTGGAAATATATTTGAGCCAATCATTTTTACCACAACTGGACGGACACTTGTGCTAGAATTGTCTCATCTAGTGTCAAACCTTGGATGGGGATTTTCAGCTGAATACAAATCTATTATAAGTAAGTAGTGAAAAACACATAAACTGCAAAAATCTTTTTCTTACAGGATCGGAATAGAACCTTGAGCATATTTGAGTTTTCAAAAACCTATTTAATATACTGACATCAGATCATTCAGCTGGGAAATGAGAACCTCAAAGCTAATTTTAAATCAACATAAGAAAGGATAGATTTGTTACATGGTATTATCTTTCCTTTTCTTCTTCTTTGGCTTGGCCTCATGGATGAAGATTTATGGAGGGGTAGGTCCACGTCTGCTGCAGGGTCGTTGGTGACTGACAAGTCCGATGTGGGACAGGCAGACACGGTTGCAGCGGTTGCAAGGGAAAATTGGTGGGTTGGGGTTGGGTGTTGGGTTTTTCCTCCTTTGTCTTTTGTCAGTGAGGTGGGTGTCTTGGGTAAACTTGTACCTTTCACTTTGTTCGTTTTAGATTGGTCACAGTGTTTGAGCTACCGAAAGAAAATAGAGACACACACCGAGAGCAGTTCAGTCTACACAAATGTTTATTACAAATATAAAGCAGGTTTCAAACTACAATATGCAAGCCTGCCTAATCATACTTAACAACGCCTGGACTGGTCCCAACTGCCGAAGCGAGGCAATGACGGCACACTTGTAGTAGGCTGCCGGGGCACCGGTAGCAGCTCCTTCACCTCCCCCGACTGGGACGTTGCTCGGACTCTAGCTGTTCTTCCTTCTTGACAAGGGATGTTCCCATCCCTCGGAGAGTCTAAACTTCAGCAGCAGGACCACAGACTTTTATACCCCAAAAACAATTAATCATGCACCCACTCCCTCTAACATTTGTCAGTCAAAATCAAAGCTGAGCATACTATTCTACAATTTAGAAGATTAATTATTATGGAGCAGGATGCTATGATATCCTGGTTTATCTCGTAGATACAAAGACTTATTGAAACTTCTAAGGCTTTAGCAATACCGTGCCATCCTGCATTTAGGAAAGAACAATTAATCATGCACCCACTCCTTCTAACATTTGTCAGTCAAAATCAAAGCTGAGCATACTATTCTACAATTTAGAAGATTGATTATTATGGAACCAGGATGCTATGATTTCCTGGTTTATCTCGTAGATACAAGGACTCATTAAAACTTCTTGAGCAAGACAGTTGTGACCAATATGTCAATTTCAGAGTCTCGTATTTGACAACTGCTTTCCCTGGGCCTCAAGGTGGAATTCCATTTCAAAGTGTATCTTCAGATAAATCCCCATGGCTGAGTTTAATTACATCTGCTAATTCTGAAAGTAAGGTGACCTGAGTGTGGCCCCAGTGTTGTCAGTTTCACATAAGCAAGGAATCATCTGAGCACATGGTTTTAACCCTCCATTACAGTGGGCTCTGTGGTCTTCTTCAAAGGAGGTTGCTGTGAGGCGCCAAGATGCACGGTGGGAGGCGAGATCAGCCCACTGGCGGTGGTCAATGGGGCAGGCACCAAGAGATTTCTTTAAGCAGTCCTTGTACCTCTTCTTTGGTGCACCTCTGTCTCGATGGCCAGTGGAGAGCTTGCCGTAGAACACGATCTTGGGAAGGTGATGGTCCTCCATCCTGGAGGCATGACCCACCCAGCGCATGGTATTATAACATTTATTTTAAAAGCAGAACTTTTTGAACAAGAGACCATTATTGGTGTAGTTCAATAGAGTGTGCTGAATTGCTACAGACCAGGCTGCTGAGACATAGTTTCTATGCATTAATATTTGCACTAAATGTGTCTGGAGTTTGGAATCACTTGTGCTTTCTTACAATCTAGTTCAGCCAATGTTTGCACAAAGTTTCAAGATATTACAAAATCCAGGGTCAAATTGCTTTCCTCACAAATATTTTCAGGTTAAATCTGGCCTGGCCCACAAAATTATCTACAACTTCAGATCAAGTCGATCACTGAATATTGTCTCACCCAGCTGTGCTCATTTGCGGATCTTTGAGGAATTTTAAAGCTAAACCAAATAGTTTGTGCACAAATACAGCAGGAAATCGAATTATGGAACAGCTTTATAACTTTTTAAATAATTTTCAATGTTGGAAATTTGAATGTCAAGTAATTTGGTGGAAAATTTGTTCCAAGGGTGATAAAAAGAATTTTGGGGGTGGACGGAGGAGTATAGGTGTGGAGTAACATAAGAAAGTGGTTATCTTGTAAGAGATTATCTTACAAGATTGACCTATTAGGAGTTGCTGGATACAGGATTATTTGAGGAGGTGAGCAATGAAGACATTTTTTCTTTCTTATCCATGATAGATTGAAATAACATTCAAGTATGTGAAAAGTAGGTCAAATGTTGATTTTAAGACCAATAAAATTAAATCTGAATAAATTTGAAAGCATTTTTAAGATTGAAGATAGAATTCATATAAGATCAGATACTCTTCAAATGTAATAAAAATATAGTCTAAATGGACTGTGGTAAATTTTGTGATGTGAAATAGTAGGTACATCAAGGTCTGGCATTATTAGACCTTATAAGAGATAAAGCAAGTAGAGTATCCAGCATTACAATTTTCCAGAGCTCATAAGTATAAATTAGAACAAAGTTATTATCTCTGACCATCTTCCATTACAATGCCATATATTGTTGTTCAGCAAAACACCAATCTGAACAAACTGTCTTGATTCAATGCCTGCATAGACTCGTCGTGTCTAACAGTTAATGCTGACATAATTGAGGCAGTGATATAACTCAAGTTGTTCAAGTTAAGCAAACATTTAACTTCTGTCCATTTTGTTAATGATGGAGGCATCATGGGAACAAATATTCCTTTTGCACTAATACTGTTGACACCAAATGTAATTGAAAGGAATGAATTCTGAACACGGCTAACAGGCATTTGTGAGATACAGGGTACTGCGGCTGCTGGAAATGAAGTTAAACACAAATGCTGGAAGAACTCAACAGATCAAGCAGCACAGTGGGAGAATGTTTCACAGAGCATCTATGCTCTGTCCAGAGTGGCCATCCAGAGCTCTGGCTGCATGCCATTTCAATTCCCCTTTCCATTCCACATCAACCTGTCTCCACTGCTAGAGTGTGGCCCAATGTAAACTAGAGGAATGGCTCCATATTCTGTCGGGGTATGAACATAGAATTTCCTAATTTCAGGAAACAAGTCCCTGCTTGCTTCTGCTACACCTAATCTGCACTTCCCTTGAACCCCTGCCCCCCCCCACCACTTTTGGTCACTTTTTCCATCCAGCCCCCCACCCTCCTCTTTAGTTTTATCCCCCTCCACTTTTGTGTCCCCACCAGACTCCGGCTCCCTTTCCTTCCCACCTCCCTTTAGGTTTCATCTGGTCTCACCTTATACCATCATTCTCACCTTCCAATTATGTTCAGGCCTTTGTCTCCAATCACCCACTCCACCCTGTACGACTTATCTCCCTCCACCTGACCCTTTGGGTTTTCTTGCCTCTCTTCCTTTGTTTGGCATCTGCTAATTCTCTGCATGTTTCACCTCCACCTGATTCATCAATTCTGTAAGGGACTCCAACCCTCCCATACCTCTTTACCCAAGTTAATCCACTACATTTAAAGGATTTTGGCTTGAAACATTAACTATTCTTTTTCTCCCATTAATGCTGCTTAAGTACATTATGTTCCTCCAATAAATTGCTTTCAGTTAGGGGACATCGTTGCTCCTTGAAATCATTTTGTTCACCCCCTAGCCCCCATCTGGTTCCAATGTTTACAGCTCTTCTTGTCTATACTTTTTTCTCTTTAAATTACTCTCCCCCCCCCATGGTCTCTCCCTCTACCTATCACTTCTCATGCCTTCTTGGCCCCTCCCCCAGGTTCTTTCCCCCTTTAAATACATAATATTATCCCTTTTCACTTTAGTGTCAATAAAGGAACCAAACCCAAAATGTTGACAAACCATTTCTACTCATAGATGCTCCCTGACTCATTCAATTCCTCCAGCAATTTACCATACTAATCATTTACCATGCTAATCATTCACCATGCTAATCATTCATCATGCTACTCAGCATCAAAGACAAAGAAATTCTAGTAAATATATTTTTGTTTCAAATTTTGGCAATAATTTTCCCTTACATCTGCGCTATCATTTGGATGTTGGAGTTTTTAATAATTTTTTATTTTCCTTTCTTTTTGTAGATAAATATCCTCCTCAGGTTACTACATACAGAAGTGCGGGGAGTTACCAGAACACAGTAGCATTAGTGCCACACATCTTACTGACTTATGCAGTCCTTTATTTCTGCATTTTCCTCAACTGCTAGAATCTAGAAATTCTAAATCCATTTGTTTTATGCAATTATCAACTAAAATTATACATATGTGCCATTTAAGGCAAACTTGGATCTATTGTCACAGGTAGTAATTAACAAGCATATAACACTTTCATGACATTTATCACTTCTATTTTTATAAAACAATTAACTCATTGAATCAATTAGAAAAAAAAATACTGAAAGTGGTAGATATGCTCTATTTATATAATTAATTGTTTGTCCCAGGATCCAAAGAAGTTTGTTATTCCTGCTTAATTTTATTTATGTGTTCTCCGTAATTCTAATAATTGATGATAAAATACAATTTTTTTTAGAATGTACATAAGGTTAAGCGTGTTTAATGCATTGGTTGGTCACCTGAAGATCCACAAGTCTAGCAGGACGCATGCATACTTCTTCTTCTTTGGCTTGGCTTCGCGGACGAAGATTTATGGAGGGGGTAAAAAGTCCACGTCAGCTGCAGGCTCGTTTGTGGCTGACCAGTCCGATGCGGGACAGGCAGACACGATTGCAGCGGTTGCAAGGGAAAATTGGTTGGTTGGGGTTGGGTGTTGGGTTTTTCCTCCTTATACAATCTGTAAGGAAATATTATGATCTCTGCGTGGGTTTCCTCTGGGTGCTCTGGTTTCCTCCCACCATCCAAAATGTACCAGGGGTGTCAATCATTGGGTGTAATTGGGCCAAAAGGCCTTGTTACTGTGCTGTATGGACATCTAAATTCTGTCTCAAAAGGGGAAAGGCAAATCTTAAGCATTTGTCCATCTGGAGGTACAAATCTGAAACTTCATTTCTAAACAGGATTGCTATTAAGGAAACACATACCAGCTATACGAAACAGGAATATTCCTTCAAGTCACATTTAATTACCCTTTCACCATGATATGATCACTAACATTTCCAATTGCTACCACCCCCTTGACCCCACCACTATTAATCCTTTCCCCTGATATCTTCTCCCATCAACTGATGGTTTGTCAATACCAACCCTCTGAACCAAAGAATGCAGACTGAAACCTGGTCACTTCCCAGTTCCCAACCTTGACTTACTTTCTTAACTCCAATCTTGATGCCTGGCTCCAATTTGACCTTGGATGCAAAAATGCACTGCCCTTTTCTACACCAGCTTGATTATCCCATCTGGTGCATTATAAGGTGATTTAGGAACTCACTGTCCATGCTGCACACTTTCCAGGTGATCAATAATCCATCTAACTTTCTAGACTGGACTAAATTATTTGATTTGTTGTCTGCTGTAGAATGGAGATCTGTTTTCTCAAATGGCTTTTGACTTCAAACTGAAAATGGTGATTGGCTCCAAAGATTTTATTGTTTTGAATCATACCAGTAATTCTTTGTTTGTTGATGAGATAAACACACTTTCATTGTTCAATTCTTGCTCTGCCAGTAAGACTATTATAATATTTATGTGAAATTCAGTATCAGAATTGTCATGAACATCTCATAAAATGTGTTGTTTAGCAGCAGCATTGCATGTTTCATAACAATTACTTGATGTTATATTGTTCTTTCAGTTTTTTAAGATCAGCAGATTTTGTTTTGTATATATTAGAAAAAAAAATTAAAATAGATAATTCATCCCATTAATCTCATCCTCAGTCTTGTCTGTCATGCATGCAACCTGCTGGAAAAGCTCATTCAACTGAAGGTATAAAACCCAAGTGCTGAACTGTATGTGTAATGCCTAAAGTTGATCAATCCAAATTTTAGAACACAAATCCCAGACAAAATTCTCAAATACAATCTGAACCAGATGCAGCTTATGATGCCTTCAAATCTTCAGTCACCCAAATTTGTTGACCTTAAATATACACTTTTCAAACAGTTTTGTGACCATTTTCAAAAGGGTAATTTTATAATTTGATTTAGATGTGATGTGAAACATTCAACTTCATAGAATTCTGAGAAATTAGGTGACCACTCAGAAGAAAATCAAAAAGCAACCATCCCACTGGAGTACACCATTCTCAAAGTGATAGTCAGAGACAAATCCAAGTGAAGTTGGGACTCCTTGAAGAATTGTAGTATCAAATCTTGCTCCATAAGGTAAAAGACTACACAGGTGGGTGCAACAAAATACAGGAGCCCAATAATATTTGGATATTGGGGAAGAGAGACAAGCTCTTCTGCCATTAATGTGTTACCTCACTGATACCATGAGAAGGAAGGACATGGAAAATGGTTTTTAGACATTCTAACAGAATGAAGAGGAAGAGCTAGGATGGTCCATTTTATTACAAATAGAATTATATAGATAGTTGAGGTTCTGCAAAGCACTTGGGATTTTCAGATCTAAAAGGCTGAACCTGAAAGTTTTTTGATTACCCCATGCCTCTTAATGAGAGTAAACAAGAGTGCAAATAGCAATAAATGTTATTCAAATGTTTGATGAGAGATATTATCAGCTGAGAGAGCTTCAGGATCATTGGGACTAGTTTTTCAAATGGAAAGACCTGTTTAGGCGAGTGGGCCGGGACGTGGCAGATGCAGTATAATGTGGATAAATGCAAGGTTATCCACTTTGGAGGTAAGAACAGGAAAGAGGATTATTAGTTAAATGGTATGTGTTTAGGAAAAGGGGAGATGCAGCGAGACTTGGGTGTTGCTGTGCATCAGTCATTGAAAGTGTGCGTGCAGGTGCAGCAGGCGATGAGGAGGGCGAATGGTATATTGGCGTTCATAGCGAGAGGATTTGAGTCCAGGAGTAGGGAGATCCTGCTGCAGCTGTACAGGGCCTTGGTGAGACCACACCTGGAGTGACCACTGCCTCATATCTGAGGAAGGATATCCTTGCCTTGGAGGGGGTACAGATGAAGGTTCACTAGCCTGATACTGAGGATGGAGGGACTCGCATATGAAGAAATATTGGATAGACTAGACTTGTATTCTTTGGAATTTTGAAGATTTAGGGGAGATCTTATAGAAACTTATAAAATTCTTAAGGGTTTAGACAGACTAGACACAGGAAGGTTATTTCCAATGCTGGGAAAAACCAGAACCAGAGGTCACAGTTTAAGGATAAGGGGGAAGTTTTTTAGGACTGAGATGAGGAAAAATTTCTTCTCTCAGGGGGTGGTAAATGTGTGGAATTCTTTGCCACAGGAAGTAGTTGAGGCCAGTTCCCTGTCAATATTTAAGTGTAGGTTAGATTTGGCCCTTGTGGCCAAGGGGATTAGGGGGTATGGGGAGAAGGCAGGAACTGGGTACTGATCAGCCATGATCATAATGAATGGCGGTGTAGGCTTGAAGGGCCAAATGACATACTCCTACACCTATTTTCTATGTTTCTCATAGGATATATATCTCAGAGCTAGGCCTACTATCCTCAAGGGCAAGTCCTCCCCACATAGTTTAAACTAATTGTGCATAAAATGTAGTGTTTAAAGGTTTGCAGAGAGGATGGCAAGAAACAGTGAGTTAGAAGTCATACACAGTAGGATAATATCAGAAAAAAAGTCCCAAGTAGGTTTGGAATGTTTAACTGTTCAACTTATAGTTGATAAAGTTAGTGAGCAGCTCATCTTAATACATTTCCCATGGAAGTCAAGTCCAAATAGCACCGGCAAAGTCTTTGGCCGATTGGTAAAAGGATATTTGAAAATGTAAATCTCACATTTGGCGCAACACCTGTATTCTTGGGCAGCAGTGGTCTCTGCCCTATGATATACTTTGAGAATTGGACACCCTACAGCTGGCACCTCATGCCATTTAGCAAGAAACTCTGTCTTGTCTTTCCCAGGCCAACATTCTGGGAATCGAGGCCCATGTTATACACAGGTGGCTACATGGGAAGTCATGTCATTTGCAATCCCTACACTAAATACCGAAAGTAAACATTCTATTCTGAACTTGTCATATATAGATTACCAGCCAGAAGAACAAAGGGACTTGAAAATACTGCTCGGGGAGGAGTCACGTGATGGAGTAGTGGCTGGCAGGAGAATACCAGCCCTATCCAGAAAAGAAGAAATAAAGTGAAGAAAACACAAAGTTCAAGAAACAAAACAACAAATAAAAGATAAAGTTGTGGAGAAAAGAAAGAAAATGGCATCCAAGAAGGAAAAATCAAAAACAATGGGGAAAAAAAAAGAAAAGGTGCCGGAAGAGAAAGGAGAAGGCCTTACCTGCATGAAGAAACAGGAAGCTGTCATGGAGAAAAGAGCCCGCTCCCCAAGGTTGGTGATGACCCCGCAGAGTCGCGACCACTGGACTGGAAAATAGGCTCTCTGAGCCAAACATAAGTGCGCAATGCACACACCAAGGAAAAGGAAAACACCAATGAGAGGGGGGCCCAGCTGTGGAGTGAACTTACACAGCGCGAGCAGCTGAGAGATACCCAACATCAGGGCTCTCAGCTGGAAGAAGAGAAAAGCAACAGGAAAGGGAGTGATAGAAAAGAACAGCAACAGGAGGCCCAATGGATAACTAGCCCAGAAGAAGAGGACCAACAGCAAGAAGCCATTCAAAAGAACGTCCAGCAAAGTGAGGTAAGCAGCTCAACAAGAAAGTCAGAAGAGACACAGATACAAGGAAGAGAAGTTGAAGACACAAACACAGGTGCAGACACAGAAGAAGGGGAAGAAAAAAGCCAAGCTCTGCACAGAAAAATAGAAAGTAAAATAGATGGACAGTATATAGATTTTGTTTTGCGGAAAATGCCAAAATGTTTGGCCTGAAAGTCAGCCTGAAGAAAACTGAGGTCCTCCATCAGCCAGCTCCCCACCATGACCACCAGCCCCCCCACATCTCCATCGGGCACACAGAACTCAAAACGGTCAACCAGTTTACCTACCTCGGCTGCACCATTTCATCTGATGCAAGGATCGACAAAGAGATAGACAACAGACTCGCCAAGGCAAATAGCGTCTTTGGAAGACTACACAAAAGAGTCTGGAAAAACAACCACCTGAAGAAACACACAAAGATCAGCGTGTACAGAGCCGTTGTCATACCCACGCTCCTGTTCGGCTCCGAATCATGAGTCCTCTACCGGCATCACCTACGGCTCCTAGAACGCTTCCATCAGCGCTGTCTCCGCTCCATCCTCAACATTTATTGGAATGACTTCATCACCAACATCGAAGTACTTGAGCTGGCAGAGTCTGCAAGCATCGAATCTATGCTGCTGAAGACCCAACTGTGCTGGGTGGGTCACATCTCCAGAATGGAGGACCATCGCCTTCCCAAGATCGTGTTCTATGGCGAGCTCTCCACTGGCTATCGAGACAGATGTGCACCAAAGAAGAGGTACAAGGACTGCTTAAAGAAATCTCTTGGTGCCTGCCACATTGACCACCGCCAGTGGGCTGATATCGCCTCAAACCGTGCATCTTGGTGCCTCACAGTACGGCAGGCAGCAGCCTCCTTTGAAGAAGACCACAGAGCCCACCTCACTGACAAAAGACAAAGGAGGAAAAACCCAACACCCAACCCCAACCAACCAATTTTCCCTTGCAACCGTTGCAACCGTGCCTTCCTGTCCTGCATCGGACTTGTCAGTCACCAACCAGCCTGCAGCAGACGTGGACATACCCCTCCATAAATCTTCATCTGCGAAGCCAAGCCAAAGAAAGAAGAAGAAAGATATAGATTAAAAAACATTTCAAGAACAAATGAGAGCATTAAAAGAACGATTGACATTAGAATTTAGTGAAATGAAAAGAAAAATGAAAAGTACAGAAGAAAAAGTGAGTAGAATAGAGCTGGTCATGACAGAAATAGGGAAAAGATTAGAAAATGTGGAAGAAAAAGAAGCGGCTGTAGAAATGGAAGTGAATGACTTAAGAAGGAAATTGGAAGACAGTGACAAAAAAGTTAAAGAGTCACAGGAGTTGTTCACTCAGCAGATGGATATAATGGAAAACTATAGTAGGTGAAACAACATAAAGATAGTGGGCCTAAAGGAAGATGAAGGCGGCACAAATATGAAAGAATTTATAAAAGAATGGATCCCAAAGGTCCTGGGAATGACAGAAATACAGGAAGGAATGGAAATAGAAAGGGCACACAGAACACTAGCCCCGAAACCACAATCACAACAAAAACCAAGATCCGTTTCAGTAAAATTTCTGAGACACACAAGAGAAAATATATCGGAGAGGGCAAGGAATAAAATTAGAGAAGACAAAAAAACCATTGGTATATAAGGGTCAAAAAATATTTTTTAACCCAGACATAAATTTTGAATTAAAGAAGAGGAAGGAGATTAACACAGCAAAATTGATCCTATGGAAAAAAGGCTATAAATTTATGTTAAGATATCCAGCTGTGCTTAAAATATTTATCCCGGGGGAGCAAAACAAACTGTGCTCGGATCCTGAGAAAGCACGAGAATTTGCAGAACACCTGCAGGACAGAAGGAGAGATGAAGATATGTAACAAGAACGAAGAAAGACGACAAACTACATATAAAGATGTAAAATTAATGTATAAGTAAGAACTAAAGAAGGGAAAGAAAAGGGAAGAAAGGAAGTAAGGAGGAAAAAAGAGAGTGAGCTTTGTTATATGTGAGGATAAAAGTCTTTTCTGGAGGGGGTTGGGTGGGAGAGAATAACAGTCACTGCGAAATCAGTTGACGCTTGTGAGCGGGTTCGCAATCCAAATGGAGAGGGGAGTTATGGTTGCCTGACAAGGGACAAGGGGCAAATCAGAGAGGGGGGGGACACTTGGGGTTAAGGGAATTTTAGATGTGAGAGTTGTTGAAGTATTTTATGTTTTAGAAGTGTTGTCATACATTGAGTTCAAAAAGGGAAAACTGAGAGATGAAAATGGGGAAAAGGGGAAAGGTGGTGGTGATGAAGCAGAAATGAGGTGTAAACAGAGTATGAGATGGCCATGTTGAACTATATGACTATAAAGATTAATGGAATACATAACCAAATCAAATGAAAAAGGCTATTAAACCCTGAAAAAATAAAAAAAATAGACATAGCATTTGTGCAGGTAACGCATCTAACTGAAGTGGAACATAATATATTAAGGAGAGACTGGGTAGGGCACGTAACAGCAGCATCATATAATTCAAAAGCCAGAGGAGTAGCTATATTAATCAATCAAAATAGAGGAGGAAATAATAGATCCAGCAGGGAGGTATGTAATGATAAAGTGTCAGATATATTCAGAATTCTAGAATTTGATCAATATATGCACCTAATGAAGAGGATCAAAAGTTTATGCAAGATATTTTTTTGAAGATTGTAGATACACAGGGGAATATATTGATAGGAGGGGATTTTAAGCTTAATTTGGACCCAAAGTTGGATAAAACTGGACAAAAGAATATCAAAAAGAATTAAGTGGCTAAATTTATGGTTAAATCAATGCAGGAAATGAAATGCCAAATTAAAATGTACTTTGAAATAAATACGGAATCAGTGAAAGACAAATTTATATTATGGGATGCAATGAAAGCCTTCATTAGAGGGTAAATAATAAGTTATGTAACTAAGATGAAAAAGGACTACAATCGGTAAATAGAGCAGTTGGAAAGGGAGATAGTATGTCCAGAAAAAGAACTAGCAACAAGGGAAGATATAACAAAAAGAAGAGAATTGGCAGAAAAAAAAATAAAATATGAAACATTACAAACATATAAGGTGGAAAAGAACATAATGAAAATAAAGCAAAAGTATTATGAGCTAGGAGAAAAAAATGCACAAAATATTAGCCTGGCAACTTAAAACAGAACAAGCTAAAAGAACTATTGGTATCAAGGAAAAAGGACAAACAAATTACATATAACCCAATAGAGATTAATGAGAACTTTAAGGAATTTTATGAACAATTATACCAAACTGAGAACGAGGGGAAAGATGATAAAATAGAAGAGTTTTTGGCTAAAATTGAACTGCTGAAATTGCAAGGAGTAAAACAAGCTGATAAAACCATTTGAAATAGAGGAAATACAGGATATATTAAAAAAGCTGCCGAACAATAAAATGCCTGGAGAGGATGGATTCCCAATAGAATTCTCTAAAACATTTAAAGAGTTATTAATTCCTCCTCTCCTGGAAGTAATGAATCAGATAGAAGAAACACAAAATTTACCAGATTCACCTAAGACAGCAATAATTACAGTAATACCAAAGACGGGGAAGGATTCATTAACACCAGCATCATATAGACCAATATCTCTACTTAATTCAGATTATAAGATAATTGCAAAATTATTAGCAAACAGATTGGCCAATTGTGTACCAAAAATAGTAAAACAAGAATCAAACTGGATTTATTAAGAAAAGACGAAGAGTGGATAATGTCTGTAAGTTCATTAATTTAATTCACGCAGTTCAAGGAAATAAGATGCCAACAGTGGCTGTTGCTTTAGATGCAGAAAAAGCCTTTGACAGGGTAGAATTAGAATGGAATTATTTATTCAAAGTATTACAGAGGTTCAACCTACCAGAAAAATATATTAATTGGATTAAAGCATTATATAATGGACCATTGGCGAATGTGACAGTAAATGGATATGTATCGAACCAATTTAAATTAAGCAGGTCATCTAGGCAGGGATGTCCACTATCTCCCTCACTGTTCGCTTTAGCAATAGAACCACTGGCAGAACTGATAAGAACAGAAAATAAAATAAAAGGGATACAAATTAAGGAGAAGGAGTATAAGATCAGTTTATTTGCAGATGACATCATAGTATACTTAACAGAACCAGAAATATCAATAAAAGAACTACATAAGAAATTGAAAGAATGTGGAGAAATATCAGGGTACAAGATCAACGCAAATAAAAGTGAAGTGATGCCAATGAGTAATGCAGATTATACAGAATTTAAAAAAGAATCACCATTTAAATGGCAAACACAAGCAATCTGAATCCTAGGTATTAGATTAGATAATAATTTAAGCCACCTATACAAATTAAATTATCAGCCATTAATGAAGAAATTACAGGAAGACAGAACATTGGAAAGAATTGCCACTAACATTGATAGGGAGGGTAAATTGCATTAAAATGAATGTCTTCCCAAGGATACAATACCTATTTCAATCGTTACCAATTCCCTTAACAGAGAAATTCTTCAATGAACTAAAGAGAATAATAAGGAAATTCTTATGGAAAGGGGGGAAACCGAGGATAGCATTGATAAATTAACAGAGTGGTGCAAACAAGGTGGTTTGCAGTTACCAAACTTTAAAAATAATTATAGAGCAGCACAATTAAGGTATTCATCAGATTTTTATCAGACAAGGGAAAAACCAGACTGGACTAAGATAGAGCTAGACAAAATAGGGGAGAAGGTACCAGAACGTATACTTTATAAGTGGGATGAAAAGCTGGTGCAATATAAAAGTTCACCAGTACTGCATCATTTACTCAATATATGGAAGAAGATTCACTTAGAAAGGAAAAAAACAAATTACCAACTCCAAATTTATTATTGACGCAAAATCAACTAATCCCTTTCACAATAGATAACCTTTCCTTTATGAATGGGAGAGAAAAGGAATTAAAAGAATAGAAAATTGTTTTTTTTGGGAAATAATTTATTTAACATTTGAACAAATGAAGTACAAATATGGAAAAACTCATGGTACAATGTTTGCATATCATCAGCTGAAAGCCTACTTAAAGGACAAATTGGGAAGCAGACTGAGATTACTTGAAGGAAGCAGCTTTGAATACGTGATTACAGAAACAAC
Source organism: Narcine bancroftii (assembly GCF_036971445.1). Classification (NCBI taxonomy): domain Eukaryota; kingdom Metazoa; phylum Chordata; class Chondrichthyes; order Torpediniformes; family Narcinidae; genus Narcine; species Narcine bancroftii. Next base: position 252,372,843 of record NC_091469.1, on the reverse strand, counting down.
GATAATTAAAAGATTTATAACAAACATGTACATCAAGCTGCAAGAGAAGGAAAATGATGAAATAAGCTATAAACCCAAACAAAAGTGGGAAAAAGATTTAAACATAAAGATGAAAAATGAAATATGGAAAAAGTTATGCTCAGGAACTATGAAGAATATAATAAACATGAGGTTACACATGATAATTGGTATAATTGGTTACACAGGTTATATATCACACCCCAAAAGTTTTTTAAAAATGGGATCCAATATTATCAGATAAATGTTTTCACTGTAAGAAGGAAAAGGGAACAACAGTACATGCAATTTGGGCATGTGAGAAAGTGAAAAAGTTTTGGGAAGATCTAAATCAGGTATTAAATAAAATCAAAAAAAAAAGTAACATACCAAAAAATCTAGAGATCTTTCTTCAAAGTAATATAAGAAGTAAAGAATTAGGCCTCAAACTGGAAGAAGCACAAAAAAGATTTATTATGATAGCCTTAGCAGTACCAAAAAAATATATAATGTCAACTTGGAAATCAGAAGAGAGCCTGAGAGTACAGCAATGGTACATGGAAATGAATAAATGTATTCCATTGGAAAAAATAATATATAATTTAAAAAATAAAGTCACATTATTTGAACAAATTTAGGAACCGTACATGGAACATAACAGAGAGTGCCTACCGCAGACCTCCACTCCCTAAAATGATAAAATGAGAAGAAGACAAAATGACTTGATCCAGTGTGCAAAAGTAGATGACACAATTTTCTTGTTTATTTTCATTGTGTGATGACATTGTTTAATGGTTTTATTGTATTGTATATGTTGACGGTTAAATGGGTTTGGAGGGGTGTTGGAAGGGGGGAGAGAAGGTAGGGGGAAAAAAGGGGTGAAAATGCCACTGTGTATAGTTAAGAGGGAAATGTTTGTGTGTATTTTGATTGATATGGTTCACAGTGTGAAAAATTTTTAAAATCATGTTAAAAAATAGCAACTACAGACTCCGAAGGTGATAAAAAGGCTTAGAAGCCAGCCTAGCTCTCTTATACCTGCATCAATGAAACATTTAAACATACCCAAGTAATCACAGACAGCTGTGAAGCCAAATGTCCCAAACATTATGGTGCCTGAAATGGGGGAATTATGTATATAAAAAGTCCTTTAATTTCTACATGTTTAAACCAAAATGTACACAAATAACCTTGAATTAAATCTGGAATGTGCACTCTAAAAAAAATACTGCTCAAAGTCTCCTTGAGAAATTGAAACATCTCCATTGACTCTTGAGAACCTTTGACCCCCAACTACTTGAAGAAGGAGAAGCAGGATATTTTTGAGATCCTAACGCCATACATTGGAGTACACAGAGTCCCTATGTAATTGGGGAAAGGTGCACACCACCTCACAAACTAATCACCTACTCAACCCACCAGGCACTTCATGTCCATGCTATGGAACAGTCTGACCCTGACCCTCAGAAGTGGAAGAAAAACATTGTTCTAGGGTCTGCCCAAGAAAAAAAAATGGCATGAGAAAAAAAGACGTGACCATATGGATTCTACAAGATGCTCCCACAGATGCTTCACAAAAGAGAGGTGAGAGAGTGGTAGATCATGTAGAGGTTATGAAATACCTCGAGGTGCATGGCATGATAGGTCCAAGCCAGCATAATTTCATGAAGAGAAGATCCTGCCTGACCAACCTATTGGAATTTTTTGAGGAAATCTCAGGTAGGGTGGACAAGGGAGAGGCTGTGGAGATAGTGTATTTGGATTTTCAAAATGCCTTTGATAAGGTGCCATATAAAAAGCAGCTTATTAAGATGAAAGCCCTTGGAATTACAGGAAATATATTAGATTGGGTGGAGCACTGGTTGATAGGCAGAAAGCAAAGGGTGAGAATAAAGGTATCCTGTTCTGGTTGGTTGCTGGTTACGAGTGGTGTTCCACAGAAGTCATTGTTGGGGCCGTTCCTTTTCACAATTATGATTTTGATTGTGAATTAAATGGTTTTGTGGCAAAGTTGACAAGTGACACCAAGATAGGTGGTGGAGTTGGAAGTGTTGAAGAAACTGAAAGGTTACAGAGAGACTTGGACAGTTTAGGAGAGTGGGCAAAGAAATGACAGATGAGATACAATGTTGAGAAATGTACGGTTGGACATTTTGGAAGAGGAAATAAACAGATAGGTCATTATTTGGATGGGGAGAAAATTCAAAATTTGAAAGTGCAAAGTATGACAGAGTATATAGATATGTTTTTGGGAGAAAAATTGGGAAAGGTTTGTTCGAGTAGGTTACTACAAACACTTTAAAGCCAATCTTATTTAAAATACTGGAGCTCTGCCCCATGCTAGACATGTCGGGGCCAACAGTCTTTGCAAGAGCTTTGGAGAGTGCCCAAGATACTTCACTAATGGATTGTTGTTTACAAAAAAGCAACAGATGAACTTGTCAGGGACTGTTCTGTCTGGAGCTGTTCTAACAGGGTCATGTGATTTTGCAAGCAGAGAGAGTCAAACAGGCTTTCTCTCAGAGAGAGAGTGAGAGGCACACACACACACAGAGATAATTTCTACAGTGTTACAGCCAGTAACAGCAGCTGGAACTGGAACAGGACAAGCTGGTAATTGTGTGGAAAACCCCATTTGGAAGATGGGTTTGTAAGTGCTTTGTTCAGCCTGGTCAAAGCCCTTGTGGTTCATGCAAGAAGAGAGGACTGGATGTCTAATTTTCACTTGGAATAAATGAAATAAAAAGGAAGTCAGTGGTGACCTGAAAGAAAGAGGTTATCATCTGGACAACTCTGAAGGGGCAGGTTTCTTCGGCAAGACACTGAAGTGGATAATGAAAGTACATCAGTTGTGGATATCCTGGAACAACAAATCTCTCTCTGAAAACTGACAAGAACCTTTCTGAGTGATAACCATTTACCTTTCAAGCACCAAAGCCTGATGAACTTCATGAATGTTAAATTCTGTGCATAGTATAAGAATTGCCTGCAACCAGTGAACTTGGAGGAATGAGAAGTGAAATTGGACTGAACCAAAGAACAACAGAGCAACCAGAGCAACAAAGGGATTTAGGAGTTATGGTAAATAGTACCCTCAAAGTTAGAGTGTTCTGTGGTGTTCTGTGGAACACCACTAGTAGACAGAGTGGTGAAGAAGGCATTTGGAATGTTGGCCTTCATAAATCGGAGTATTGAATTCAAGAGTTGGGATGTAATGATGAAATTGTACAAAGCATTGGTGAGGCCAAGTTTGGAATACTGTGTGCAGTTTTGGTCACCAAATTATAGGAAGGATATAAACAAAATAGAGAGAGTGCAGAGAAGGTTCACGAGAATGTTGACAGAATGTCAGGGTTTGAGTTAGAGAGAAAGGTTGAGCAGCCTGGGGCTTTTTTCTCTGGGGTGTAGAAGATTGAGGGGGGAATTTGATGGAGATGTTCAAGATTTTAAAAGGGACAGAGAGAGTCAATGTGGATAGGCTTTTTCAATTAAGAGTGGGGGATATTCAAACCAGAGGCCTTGGTTTGAGATTGCAGGGGGAAAATTATAAGGGGAACATGAGGGGAAATTTCTTCATGCAAAGGGTGGTTGGGATGTGGAATAAGCTTCCGGCAGAGGTGGTTGAAGCAAGGACATTATTTACATTTAAGGAAAGACTGGATAATTACATGGAGGAGAGAGGATTGGAGGGGTATGGACCAGGTGTTGGTCAGTGGGACTAGGAGGGTGGGGATTTGTTCTGGCATGGTCTAGTAGGGCCAAACTGGCCTGTTCTGTGCTGTATATGGTTAAATGGTTAATTTTTCTGAACTTACACACACATATACATGTGCACTTAGAATTAGAAGGGGGTTGTTAGGTAAGTTAATTATAGATAAAGTTTGTTTCTATTGTTATGTTTAAAGATAATTAAAAGCAACTTTTGTTTAAGTAACCATTTGTCTTGGTGAATATCGCTGCTGCATTTTGGGGTCCTCTGGGCTTGTAACAAAAGGGACTTGGGGATCTTTGTGCAGGATAACCTAAAGGTAAACCACCAGGTTGGATCAGCAGTAAAGAATCGAATGCTATGTTGGCATTAATTTCAAGAGGAATAGTGTATAAGAGTAAAGAGGTGTTGATGAGGCTTTATGGGGTACTGGTAAGACCTCATTTGGAGAACTGTGTGTAGTTTTGGGAGCCTTATCTTAGAAGGGATATAATAATGTTAGAGAGAGTCCAGAGAAGATTTACCAGGATGATTCCTGGAAATCAAGGGTGAACATATGAGGAGCATTTAGTAGCTCCTGAACTGTATACATTGGAGTAGAGAAGAATGAGAGGGGATCTCATAGAAACATTTCAAATGCTGAAAGGATTGGATAGAGTAGATGTGAATCTGATGTTTCCCTTGGTGGGTGAATACAGAACAAGAGAGCAAAGTCTTAGAATTAGAAGGTACGCATTTAAAACAGAGATGAGGAGAAATTTCTTTAGCCAAAAGATCGTGGATTTGTGGAAATTGTTGCCACCTGCAGCTGTGGAGGCCAGATCATTGGGGGAGTTTAAGGAGTCAAGGTATCAAGGAATATGGGGAAAAGACCAGAACTTGGAACTAAATGTGAGAACAGTTTAGCTCAGGGTGGATTTGCAGAGCAGACTCGATGGGCCAAATGGCCTTCTTCTGTTCCTTTTTCTTGTGATGCATATAGATCCTTTAGATGCTCACCGCCACTTCTGGTACCTTGCAGCCTACAGATCCTGTACTGCTGCCAGGGGCGTCAGACACAGCCAGTGTTCCGTTTCATGCTGGATATTGATTGAAAGAGGGCCTTCCTAGAGTTCTCAAAGAACTGGCAGTAAAGAAAGTGACAACATTGGTTTTGACCTTCAAAATTCCCAAAGTATGATGAAGAAAGGATGGGACAGAAATTGTGGAATGATGCAGCAGGTAGTCTGACATCAATCGTCAAGATGTTGATGGAGTTTATTGTTTACCAAATGGTAGAAAGGCCACTCTACAAATTATGGAGCTGATGCATTGTGCCTCACTCAACTATCCACCAGAATGTAGTAGGCAGGACCAAATCACGAAAAGCTGGTGACACTTGTGTGTGTGGATTTTATGCAGGGAATTGAAGGGTTGGAGTAGCACAACTGGACAAAAATGGAGAGTAATAGTAAACGGGCCATTTTCAGGTGGACAGAATCTGATCAGCAGGATGCAAATAAGTATCATGGGCTGAGGGATCCACATGATAAACAGATGCAAGGAGCACCTGAAAATGGTAGCTGGAAGGGCCCGTTCTTGTGTTATTCATGAGCCGGTTTCAGGTGCATTCTCCACCAAGAATGGGCCTGCAGAAGCGGATTCACACCTGTGGAATTGTCCTTCAGGTGGCAGCTCTGAAAGCTCAGCGCTGGCCACCTGAAAGCGACGGCTGCACGGGAGGCGTCTCGGAGCGCACTCTGGCTCCTGTCCCTTCAAGCGAGCAGAGCTGGGGCGGCCGGCGCCCCACACTGATCCCACTACCCCGCTCTCTCCCCACATTGATCCCATTGCTCTGCCTGCGCCAACTGCCCCAGCGTTGACAGCCAGCGCCGGCCGCCCCAGCCCTGACGTCCCGCGCTGGGGGGGCAGGGTCAGCGGGGAGGGGGTCTGTCAGGTGCTTGCCAGCTGTTTGTCATCCCCTGAGCGGCTGCATTCAGGTGCCGGGGCGGGACCTCAGTGCGCCTGCGCTTATCCCTCCCGGAGGAGGATGACCAAGTTTGCCTCGCAGGCGCCTCCTGCGCTTTCAGGTGGGGATAAGCTGCAGCTTTACATCGGGGGATTTTGGCCTCCTGACTTAACGACAGGCCGCTTCTGGCCAACGCTCGCGTCACGTGCACGCCCTCCCTGCGCCGGCCGCGGGACGACAGCGCAGGCGCGCGGCCCGAATCAGATCGCGCTCGGGACCTCCCCTTTGAAACGATCGGCGACGCGCGTGCCGGGGGAGAGGGAGAACGCGCGCGCCAGAGGATGGCGCCTGCGGCGATGGACGCGCGCCGCCACGGTTCTGGTGGTGGGCGAAGCGCGATCGGGGAGGAGACGCGGACGCGGTCGGAGGGCTGACACGGGCCGAGGTGCGGCCTTTCCTGTCCGCGGGGCGGGTCGGCTCGGGAGTCGGCAACTGGGCCCGTGGGATTGACGAGGTCCGCGGCCGGGGATATTCCACTGGGCCCGGCAGCCGGGGGAGGAGGGGAAGAGCGGCTGGTGGACCGGCGGCTCCCGGGGTGGAGAGAGGAGAGGGAACTTCCAGGCTCGGGGCTGGGTGCGGGGGAGCTTCCCGGGCTCGCTCTCCCTCCGGTCTCGGCGGCCCCGAGCACGTCTTCAAGCAAGACCGTATCTTTGAGAGGTTCCCCCTCTGCAGCTCTTCACCCCACGCTGGGGTAGCTTCCAGCATCCAATATCTGATCATTCCTCCTCCTTCCATCTGCCCCTCGCCCCTCTGCTGCCAACTATCAGTGTTTCGCCACCCTTTTCATATTGCTTCATGCTCACAGTCTGTCCTCTGCTCTCAGTTGCAAGGTTTTTAATATTTTATTCATTAAAACCATGATGCATATATTCAAAAAAAATGTACGATTAATAGGTAAACCCAGGAAAAAAAACATACATGGTATATTTAACACCCTACAACCTCCCACCCCCCACTAACCTATCCTCCACAAAAAGAAAGAAGAGATTAACCATAATAACAAAATTCATTACAATGGATTAGCAAAACACCACTGGGGGGGGGGGGGATTCAAAAACTCAAACATTTCAGATGAGGGCTCCAGGTTTTCTGGTAGAAAAAAAATAGTCATCACGTAGATTAGACGTTATTTTCTCCGATTGAATACAAGACCCCAATTCCATATGGTGGAATACTCAAATCAGTCTCGTTTTTCCAAGTAATTGCTAAACATTTACTGGATACATCTAATGCTAATCTCAAAAATGCCATTTGAAATCCATTTAATCTTAATTCTAAACTCAACCTCTTAATTTCACCCAACAAAAACACCAAAGGATCTCATGAAAATTTCACTTTCAAAATAACTTTTTAAATTTCCTGGTCTATTCCAGAAAGGTGTTACTGTTTCACATAACCAAGTAGAATGTTAAAAAAAAACCTTCCATCTGACATCTCAAACAAATCTGAAGAAATTAAATTATATCTCCTTAATTTTTCTGGAGTTAAATATAATTGATGAATAAAATTATAATGAATTAACTGATACCTGACATTTATAATTTTAGTCATACTATCCTTACATAAATTCATCCAATCATCTCGATGAATAAGGATTCCTAAATCTTTTTCCCATTTCAACCAAGACTTATGCAAATCTAACTTAGACATTTTATTCCGTAATAAAGAATATATCTCAGATATAAATACCTTCTTACCACCCTCTGTAAGTAAAATTTCAAACTTAGATCGTCTAGGTAACTAAAGTATGTCCAAAATTATCCAATAATAAAGCTTTAAATTGATAAGAAAAAAGGGTATTTGAAGATGTATCATATTTCTCTTTCATTCTTTGAAAAGAAATAAAATAACCCACTTCATAACAGTCTTGTACAAATTTGATCCCATAAACTTCAAAAGTTGATTATAAGTGTAAAGGGGGAAAAGCTTATTTTGATACAAAGGAGTTCTGCCTGAAATCTTCCCTTGAGTACCTATAACTTCATTTATTTTATACCATAGTTCCATTAAATATTTAAAAATCAGTAAATTATAATTACTCTCACTTAGAGAATTCCATCTATAAATAAACTGATCCATCCTCTTCTCACCAATTTGAGATATTTCCTAAATGGCTTGGAATTGGATAGAACTCATAGAGCAATAAGAAGAAAACCTCTTCCTGGTCAAGCGCCACGCTCTATTCTGATTTGATGTTTGTGTTATCATGAAGAGAATTGATTTTAAGAGTTGCAGTTCAGAAGTAATCGTGGCCCCTTGGTAGTTAAGAATAATAGTTTTCTTTTATGCTGATTTGAGTCAAAGAGTTTAATACTGCCAAAACTGTTTTGTGGAAGAAAGGATATAAATTTGCTTTTGCTCTTACATTTGCTAATTTTTTTACCTGATAACAAACAAAAATCAAGAAAGTCTTTTCCAACAGTCTGCACCAGCTCAGGAGAAGAAGAAAACTGGTATACAGGAGAGGGGATCTCAACAGTTGGTTGAAATTGATATTGATGATGATCAAGTAAATAGAGACTTGGAAGAAGCTTATCATACTTGAAATTATTTGTGATTTATTATCTTCCTTTTGTTCCGTTGGGGGGGGAGGGTGGTTTGGCTTACTGCTTCTTCTGAAGTTGTTGGCCATTTTGTGGTATTGATCACTTCCATACAATTAGGGAGGTAATGCTGCAGTACAGAACTTTTTCTTTTTTTTCCTTGTGGGTTTTATGTATGGGGTTTTTCCTTCCTTTTTTTCTTGAGGAGATTTTGTTTTTTTTGTGTATTTGCCATGGAGAGGAGTACCATCATGTGGTAAGGTGGTTTTTGAGATAAATTGAAATGATGGCTAATTTAAATTTTGCTACTTTTAATGTTAACGGCCTCAATAATCCGATCAAGAGATAAAGAGTATTGACGTATATTTTAAAAGTTGAAGGTTGATGTTGCTTTTTTGCAAGCAACACATTTATTTGAGAAGGAGCATCAGAAATTGAAAAGAGACTGGGTTAGTCAAGTTATAGCTTCATTTCATTCTAAAGCAAGAGGTATAGCAATTTTGATTAATAAAATGTTATTTTTCAAATTGGAATCAGTTACTGAGTCAGTTGGTAGACTTAGTTGTTAATTGTAAAATTTTTCTGAATCATGGTCTTTGAATTGAATATGTTCCCAATATAGAAGATGAGAAATTTATATTGGATTCTTTTCTTAATTTGAATCAAGCATATGAAAAAATTATAGTTGGAGGTGATTTCAATTGTTGTTTAGACCTGTTGTTAGAGAAATCTCTAAAAACAGTAATTTGGACAAAAATGACAAGACAATTAATGGTGTTAATGAAAGATATGAATTTAATTAATATTTGGAGGAAATTGAATCCTAAAGAGAAAGATTTTTCATTTTGACATGACTCTTATTCCAGAATAGGTTTGTTTTTGTTATCCGTGCAATTGCAAGGTTGTGTATTATCAGCTAAATATAAGAGTAGAACTTTGTCTGATCATTCATTGTTATTAATAACATGTACAGGCTGAGAGAGGATTGATACTACATATAGATGGAGATTTAATTCTTCATTGTTAAAAAATGTAGAATTTCATAATTTTATAAGAGATCAAATACAGCTATTTTTGAAAATAAATATGGACAGTTAATAGTAAATTTGTTTTATGGGTGCTTTAAAAGCATATTTGAGGGGACAAATTATTAGTTTTACTACTAAAATTAAGAAACAACGTTTAGCTGAAGTAAATAAATTAGAGAAAGAGTTAAAGTAGAAAAAGATTTACAGCATAATTCAACAGAGGTTAAGAAAACACATTTGATTAATATGAAATTACTGTATAATTCATTACAAACATGTTTGCAAAGTTATTACAGAGAACTAAACAAAGATATGAATTAGGGGAAAGAGCTCAAGGTTTTAGCTTGGCAATTAAAAACAACAAGTTTCAAGAACAATAAATGCTATCAGGAAAGATTCAATGATTATATATAAACAGGAGATGAATGATGTGTTTAGGGAATTTTATGTAAAATTATATACATCTGAAGTAGAGGAAGATGAAGCTAAAATTTATAATTTTTTATTTGACCTTAATTTACCTTCATTGAGTAGTACGGATATTAAAGATTTGGATGCTCCTTTTACTTCTAGAGAGCTAATAGGTGCACTTTGATCTATGTCAAATGGGAAGTCTCCAGGGGATGATGGCTTTACTTCTGAATTTTATTAAAAATTTCAAGACTTATTAATTCCATTATTGATGGAAGTATTGAAACAGGCAACGGAGTTCATTCTTTTCCGGATTCTTTTTTTCAGGCAATTATTACAGTTATTCTTAAAAAGATCGGGATCCATTGAAAGCGGGGTCTTATAGACCAATTTCATTGCTGAATATTGATTATAAGGTTGTAACAAAGGTTTTAGCCAATAGATTGGCAAAATATTTACCAGATTTAATTCATTTGGATCAGGCTGGATTGATTAAAAATTGTTATTCTGCATATAACATTGTGAAATTGATTTATTTAATTAATATTTCTTGGGAGGAATCCAACCTACCAATGGTTAGTTCATTAGATGCAGAGAGGCCTTTGATAGAGTTGAGTAGAGTTTTTTTAATAAAGTTTTAGAGAAATTTAAATTTAGTCCTATTGCTAGAGTTGTGACAAATGGACAACCTTTTGCATTGAATAGATCAACTAGACAAGGATGCCCTTTGTCACCAGCTCTTTTTGCATTAGTTATTGAACCTTTGGCTCAGACGATTAGGCAAGATGGTAATATTAAAGGTATTAAAGTGAAATCTGATGAATTTTAAATTAATTTGTTTGCAGATTATGTATTGATATACTTTACAGAACCTCAGAATTCTTTGAAGTGGTTACATGACAGACAAACAGTGTGGCGAAATATCAAACTATAAAATTAATTGGGGAAAAAATGAGATTATGCCATGAGTGGCAATGGATTATTCTCTTTGTAAACATATTGTTAAATTTAAATGGTCAGATCAAATTAAGCATTTAGCCGTTGAGGTAGATAGTAATTGTAGTCATTTATATTAAATTATATACCGTTACTTTCTAAAGTTAAAAATGACTTGAATCGGTGGAAAGATTTACCGATTGCATCAATAAGAAGAGTTAATTGTATTAAAATGAATATTTTTCCTAGGATTCAGTATCTATTTCAATCTATTCCTTGTAAGATTCCCTCTTTTTTTTAAGGATTTGAACATGGTGAGAAAACTTTTATGAAAGGATAAAATGGCTAGGGTATCGTTACAAAAATTAACTTGGAAATACGAATTAGAAGGTTTATAACTTCTGAATTTTCAAAATTATTATGATGTGGCACAGTTGAAATTTATTAATAGAATGTTTGATTTGGAAAAGTCATTGATATGGGCTAATATTGAGTTAACTTGTTTCTTTTGTTTTCCCCTTGTGTAGCTGCCTGATTCCAGTATTTGCATCTTTTTTTTCTACAAACGACATATGTCTGTTCTCTAAACATGATGGAGTATGTTGTTCGCTCATGCTCTTGTTAAGTAGGTCAGAACAAAATGTATGAACATTAAGATTTTGCAGATGAAAATGAAATGTCAGAGGTATTGACTGAGTGGGGAATGTTGACTGAGGCATTCAATAATGCCGCCAGATCTTGTCTCCCACTGACAAATAAAATTTTATTTTGTTGGACCAAGTATCTTATTTTTTGTTATGTTTCTAGTGGATGGTACAGCTCCAACGTCCAGAGTTAACTCCTGAGCTCTGGTCCACCTTCCTTGTGACCACATTAGGTTCTTCTCACATCCAAAAGATGTGCAAGTTGATGGGTTAATTGACAACTGTAAATTGTCTCTAGTGTATAGGTGAATGGTAGAATCTGGGATGGGGTGGATGGTGATGGAATTTGGAGAGGATAAAGTGGGATTAGTTCGAATGGTGAGCTGAAAGATTTGGTTCATGGTATATGATAATGGCATGCAGTGGGTGTGGCAGCATTAGTAGACTGGCACCTCATTTATAGGCACTCCACCTTCCAGCATGACACTCTCTTCCCTTACAGATACAGCTCAAGCATAATGGCCGGAAGGAAATACCAGGCCAAGAAATTAATGATTATGGTGTTGTTGCTCACCCATAATGCATCATGGATGCCTGGGTGGTTTTAAGCTGACAGTACTATTCTGCATCATAGCACACCATCAGTGTCTCTCAAAACATTATGAAGCTGACAGTGATATAAAGTTGGGAATGTGTTTCTTAAAAAAAATTGCACAATGGTCATTATGCATAATTGTGCCATAGACAGAGATGAAGATGAAATTAAGTATCCATTGAGATAAATCACTGCATGCTGCAAACTTAATTTGGTGACGATAAACTTCAGGATTTGACCATTTGGACTCTGTGTCCTGGTTTTCAAGGACTACCAAAAGCACATATACTTCATGTCCCAGTTTTCTGGGACTGATTTTATACCCAACCACATTACTGTAAAAATTTAGCCATAGACCCAGTCCAGAGTATATATGTTGAAAGGTTAAAAATGGCTGGTCCAAATGATTAAAGATTGGCTTAGGTAGTATGGAGAGATTTAAGAGCCTGATAACTTGGATAAAAACCTCTTGAACCTTTAGGTGCAGGACTTCAAGCTTTTGTACCTTCTTCCTGAAGGTAGAAGCATGAAGGGGTTGGAACCAGGGTGATGGAGGTCCATTATGATGTTTGCTGCCTTGATACAGCACCTTTCACAGATGTCTTCAATGGATGGGTACCAATGTGTTACTAACTAGCAAAAAAATAAGGTTCAACTATCTTCAGACTATGCCACTAATTCTAATGTGTCTTTCCATTTACAGGGAGCTTAAAGAAAGGGAGGGAGGTACAAATGGGTACAAATCTGCAAATGGGTGCTTTGGGCATGTTTCAAAATGGCGGGGGGATTGGTGCCAATATTGGTGGTGCGAATATTGGTGCTGGGTATGTAAAGGGGAGAGGATTTATGGGGTGCTTTTTGTTTTGTTATCAATATAATTTAATTGATTGTACTTTCAGTTGTATGCAGGTGGGGGGGGGGATAAATATAGACTATGTAACTTTAATGTTTAAAAAAAGGATTATAATGTTTATTTGATGAGTATGGAAATTAAAATATTCAAAAAAAGTCTTTCCATAGGGGGTGGATGTAAGTAGGCAGATGTTCTGATGGAGAGGTCAGAAATTTTGACTGAAAGATATGACTTTCTCTGTATTGTGTGATTGATCTGTAGGACAGCCCTCCTACATTTGTGTTGATGATTTATCTGAATATGTTGAGAGACATTCACAAATGCAACGTTGATTGTCAAACTTGTATGTACAGTGTTTCCCTTCCCTTTAAAATCAGAGCCATTCGTTCTCTTAAGGGTAGAGAATCCTTCAGGTATGAAAGTGGTATATAGCTTTATCTGCTCTGCATCATTTGATGAATTCTGTCAGTGTCACCGGTCCTTTCATTATCAACCCCATAAAATTGTTAAATGAAGATGTTGGTGAGGTTGGCTGTAGGGTCTATTGATGAGTTCTACATCAGACTGTATCTTACCATGGATGTTTCTTAAAATCGAATCTTGGATATTGAAAATCAGGGCATATAAAAGCAATTTCCATCAATTTCCAAGTTACTATTTCTATCTGAAATAGGGTTGAAGACGCTGTTTACATCCGGTACTGCACGGATGGCAGTCTCGTCAATCTGAGGCGCCTGCAAGCTCATACCAAGACACAAGAGCAACTTGTCCGTGAACTACTCTTTGCAGACGATGCCGCTTTAGTTGCCCATTCAGAGCCAGCTCTTCAGCGCTTGACGTCCTGTTTTGTGGAAACTGCCAAAATGTTTGGCCTGGAAGTCAGCCTGAAGAAAACTGAGGTCCTCCATCAGCCAGCTCCCCACCATGACTACCAGCCCCCCCCCCCCCCACATCTCCATGGGGCACACAAAACTCAAAATGGTCAACCAGTTTATCTCGGCTGCACCATTTCATCGGATGCAAGGATCGACAACGAGATAGACAACAGACTCGCCAAGGCAAATAGCGCCTTTGGAAGACTACACAGAGTCTGGTAAAACAACCAACTGAAAAACCTCACAAAGATTAGCATATACAGAGCCATTGTCATAACCACACTCCTGTTCGGCTCCGAATCATGGGTCCTCTACCGGCATCACCTACGGCTCCTAGAATGCTTCCACCAGCGTTGTCTCCGCTCCACCCTCAACATTCATTGGAGCGACTTCATCACCAACATCGAAGTACTCGAGATGGCAGAGGCCGACAGCATCGAATCCATGCTGCTGAAGATCCAACTGTGCTGGGTAGGTCACGTCTCCAGAATGGAGGACCATCACCTTCCCAAGATCGTGTTATGGCGAGCTCTCCACTGGCCACCGAGACAGAGGTGCACCAAAGAAGAGGTACAAGGACTGCCTAAAGAAATCTCTTGGTGCCTGCCACATTGACCACCGCCAGTGGGCTGATATCGCCTCAAACCGCACATCTTGGCGCCTCAGTTCGGCAGCAGCAACCTCCTTTGAAGAAGACCGCAGAGCCACCTCACTGACAAAAGACAAAGGAGGAAAAACCCAACACCTAACCCCAACCAACCAATTTTCCCTTGCAACCGCTGCAACCGTGTGTGCATCACATCGGACTTGTCAGCCACAAATGAGCCTGCAGCTGACATGGACATTACCCCTGCATTAATTTTCGTCCGTGAAGCCAAGCCAAAGAAAGGGTTGAAAAGAGAATAATAGCAATAAGATTGTCCTCCACATCACCTTCTTCCCCCTCTCTTCTGCTGAACAAGATTATTTTAATTTCAGAAATCCTCCCATCAAGTATACAACCCTTTGTGGAGTAGTAGAGAGCAGTGTAGAATACAAGGTATTGATTCAGAAGCCCCAGCATTCCTCTTGAACCCCCCCCCCCCCCAAGTGATTATTATGACAGTTACAAAAAGAACTGAATTAGCTAGAGGAGGTTTACGAGAATGATCCCCGGGATGAGAAGACTAACATGAGGCGTTTTCATGGCTTTGGGCCTGGATGAGTGGTGTTGATATTGAAACCTACTGAACATGGTTGTGCAGAGGATGTTTCCAGTGGTGGGAGACTCTAGGATGAGAGGGCACAACCTCAGAATAAAAGATGTCACTTTCAAACAGAGATGAGGAGAAATTCCTTCAGCCAGAGGATAGTGAATCGATAGAATTCATTGCTACAAACAACTCTGGAGGACGTGATGGTGTATATTTAAAGTGGTAGTTGATGAGTTCTTGATCAGTAAGGGTGTCAAAGTATTGGGAAGAATGTGGTTGAGAGAAAAATACATCAATCATGATTTACATGAGACTGGATGGGCTGAAGGGCCTAATTCTGCTCCTGTGTCTTATGGTCTAACAAAAGAAGGAAATGTTTGTTTCTCATACTATCAAGCAGTGATAAGGCAGAATGTATATAAATAAGCAAATTCTCCATTTAGATGGCAGTAGAATTGTACTTTCTCGTATTTTTGGAGGCTGTGCACAAAGTTCTGTGTTCTTACTGAAAGCTTTTATTAATAGGGGGTGCAGCTTGTTTTTGGGAATCCCACAAGACTCAAATCCGTGTGTTTAAAGAATCTTCTGTGTTGCAGGAACAGGGTCCTTTTGAGTAGGTCCAAGTGACTGCATTGGTAAATATGGCTGAACAGTGCTGCAGGGGGTGAGGGAGAAAGTCACATGATGCCGTTAGAGGCATCCTGCAACCTATCAACTCCAGTGGGATTAATGAAAAAAAGATCATATTAAGAAGTTAATTTAATAAAACTACTTTAAAGTAATTTTAAAGAGATTGACAGAAGAAAAAGAAACGTCCCCAAAAAAAACCTACAAAAGCAACACCTACAAAAAAATCAAGAAAAGAAGAGAGAAATTGGGCCTACCTTGTTGATGAAGCAGGCCGCTGAAGTTTTCTCCAGATTGGCGAAGACCCTGCTGAGGGTCCTTCCTCCAGAGTCCTCTTCACGGCGACCCATAAAGATGGAACCAAAGGAAAAAAATTGGGGGAAAAAACACCCAAGTCTCTTAAAGGGGCAGTCCGGCCTTTGGTTTCTGAGCAAGAAGGGGACACTTTTCCAGTCAAGGAGGCTTCAGAAAAGTATGACAGTGAAGAAGAAATATCAAGTTCAGTAGAGGAATGATTTATAGGCAAAAAAAAGATTTTTAAGAAAGAAATTAGTAAAAGTGAAACTAAAATAGATGGACTTTCTGAAGCTTTTCAGAATAATTTTAAACTTAACTGCAGCACTGAAACAAGTTTAAACAGATCTGACAAAGGTGATAAATAATGTTTCTCAGAGGTAAAACAGGTATCTCCTCTTCACCTACCACCCCACCACCCTCCGCATCCAACACATTATCTTCTGGAATTTCTGGTACTTACTTCAGGACCCCATCACTAGACATATTTTTTCCTTCCCCTCCCGTCAGCCTTGTGTAGGGACTCTCCCTCTGTGACTCCCTTGTAAACTCTTCCTTCTGTACCCATCTCCCCACCCTCAGCACCTTCCACAGTGGTCATAGGAGGTGTAATACCTGCACCCACAACTCCACCCTCACCACGATCTGAGGTTCCAAACAGACCTTTCAGGTGAAACAACATTTCACCTGTATTTCCAAAGAACTCATTTAGTGCATCCAGTGCACCCTCTGTGGTCTTCTCTACATTGGAGAGACCAGTCACAGATTAGGTGATCGCCCAGCACCTCCTCTCCATCTGCAACAAAAGTGACCTCCTGATAGCCAACCGTTTCAATTCTGAGTCACACTCTCAAGCTCACATGTCTGTCCATGGCCTTTCGCACTACCCCACTATGACCACCTGCAGATTGGAGGAACAACACCTCATTTTTCGTCTGGGTACTCTCCAACCCCAGGGCATTCCACTAATCAACTTGCCTTTTCCCCCCTCCCTCCCTTAACTAGTTATTCCAGTTCCTACTTCCTTTCTGTCTCTCCACCTAGCCTAGACTCCTACCCCCCACTTCCTGTGGTCCTCCCCCCTCCCCCTACCTATCATCTCCCATCCTCACCAGCCCCATCACCCCTTCCCCTTTTTGTTCAGACATTTCTCATGTTCCCTCACACCTTGATGAAGGGCTCAAGCCTGAAAGGTTGGTACTATACCTTTGCTACATAAAGGCACTGTTTGACCTGCTGAGTTTCTCCAGCATTTGTGTGGTTTTTTTTCATGTTTCACAGAGAGTTGATAAATAGGAAAATAAAATTCAATATGTTCGTGAAGAAGTATGACGTATTGATAAGGTCTAATGTGAATAAAGATACGACAACCAGTTTGATCTCTATGAATGAAAAACTGATGGAGAAGGTTGATATATTGGAATAAGAAGAAATGTTAAAATTGTGGGATTGTCTGAAGACAAAGAAGGACAAGATGTGTTTTTTTTTTCAAGAATGGATACCAACAATATTTGGAGAAGAGCATTGTGAGGATAAAAATTTTAATTGAGAGAGCTCATAGAGTTTTGAGACCAAAACTGGGCCAACCCAGGGACCTCTATCCTGGTTAGAGTTTTGAACTACCAGGATAGAGCGAGGCTTCTTTGTCTACCGATGAGAAGAGCTAGAGAACACAGACCTCTGAGTTATGAAGGGGATAAAAAAAATTTAAATTCAGATTTGAGTCAAAATTTATTGAAGAAAAGGAGAGAATTTAATCCAGTTAAGAGTTTTATATAATAAAGGTTATAGATTTGTGTTATCCAGTTACTTTGAAATTATTTGTACCAAATCAAAAGAATGTTTTTTACAAATTATTTACAAGCCGAAGAGTATGCTGAGAATCTGCCTAAAATTCAAGTATCAGAGGGCACTGATTTGTTACAATGAGTCTGATGTATAAAGAGAGGGGGTGTTATCCCCTTTTCTTTTTTTCATTTTGATGAATGAATAATCCTTATATTGGATGGAATTGTTGGTTAGATAAAAAAAATTTCCCTACGGGGTTTGGGGATTTGGTTGATTTCTGATGGCTACTTTCAAGGTTTGACCATGACCCATAAAAAGGACGGTACTAGTGCTAGTTTTTCTAGTACTTGGAGAGAGATTTTTGTTTTATTTTTATCTTCCTTTCTTTTTAGTAATTAATTATGTATTTATTCTGAATTATTTTGATGTTTTTGCACTGCAGATGATAACGTTCAGGACCAAATCTATTTGTAGGAATTCTTCCTGAATAGGAGTGATGGAAAGGAACTTCGTAAAATTTATAAATAGCGAAAATGAATAAAGCAGTAAAGATTATGAGTCTTAATATTAATGGGATTAACAGAACAATAAAAAGAAACTTGGAGTAAATATCGCTGTTTTACAAGAGACTCATTTAACTGAAAAAGAACATTTAAAATTAATCAGATCGTTTTTTTTTCTTCATTTAATTCTAAAGCTAGAGAAATTGTAATTTTATTTAAGAAAAATTTGCCAGATAAAATTCAAAATGTGATCACAGATCTGGCTGGTAGATTTATAATAGTAAATTGTCAATATTTTCAGAGGAATGGACACTGTTAAATATATATGTACCAAATATTAGATGATGAGAAATTTATACAAGATAACTTTTTGAATTTGGCAGACATTCATGAAAATATTCCAGTAGGAGATTTTAATTTTTGTTTAGATCCTTTATTGGATAAATCATCGAGAATAACAGTTAAATCTAAAGCAGCTAAAACATTGTTCTATTTAATGAAGGATTTGTGGCGCTCTGAGGAGCTGAAGTAAATCACTGCCGCCACACCGATGGCCGTTAACGACTGTTTTTATTCAAATTCAGCACACCCCTTTAAGGGCAGCATGAGCTCAGCCATCTGGTGCATTGTAATGTCATAATCGCTGCCCAGGGCGCACGCTGGAAGGGATGCTGGAGTCAAGAAGAAACCCTGATGACACCATCTCCTAATGGCTGCCCTGCCACATGGCGATACAAGCGGGGCCGGTTCACCATTAGGCTATGCGCCACCACACACCCCCCCCCCCAGAACCGGCTACGCGTGTTGCTTAGGCGGTTGGCCCCGCTGTTTGGGCACAGCCGCCTGAACCAGTTGAGATAAGTCTAGGTGGGCAGCTTTCAAGCGGTCCACGATAAACAATTCCTCCCTGCCCCCCACGTCCAAAGAAAACTTCCGCCAGAGAACCTTGTATGGCCCTTCATAAGGCCGCTACAGCGGTGCTCTCAGTGGTCCCTTTCTGACAAAGACGAATTGAGCCACGTTGAGTTCTTTGGGCCGATGAGACAGTCGGGAGCCATAATGTGATGGGAGCGGTGGGGTCAGGTTGCCCAGGTGTTTACAGAGGTCGGCGAGGTGCTCACATTCGCTGAATATGGCCTTCGCTTGCGGGCCAAAGAATTCCCCTGGCAGGGAGAATGGTACGCCGTAGACCATTTCAGCTGACGAGGCTTGCAAGTCCTCCTTGGGCGCTGTTCTGATTCCGAGGAGGATCCAGGGCAACTCGTCCACCCAGTCGAGGCCAGAAAGCCTGGCCATCAGGCTGGATTTTAAGTGGCGATGGAACCTCTACCAACCCGTTGGACTGCAGGTGGTCGGCTGTGGTGTGGTGCAGTGTTACCCCTAAAAGCCTTGCCAGCTGCGACCATAGGGTGGAGGTAAATTGAGCACCCCTGTCGCTCGTAAAATCCATTGGCCGACCAGGGTTCTAGTGCATGTCTCTGCTGATGCTTCACAGACCAGGATGGGGACCACCTGGTAGCTCTGTCCACTATGGTGAATAGGTACCGCAACTCCCTGGACACCGGCAAAGGTCCCACAACGTCTACGTGGATATGTTGGTACCTTCGCAGTGCCGGGTTGAAATGTTGGATGGGCCTGCGTGTACTTGTAGACTTTGGAGGTCTGCCATCAGATGCAGTTGTGAGCTAGTGCTGCGACCTCCTTGAGGCTGTGCCAGATGAATCACTAAGCCACCATGCGGATGGTAGTCTTTACTGAGGGGTGAGCAAGATCGTGGATAGAACTGATGACCCTAGCCCTACAATCCTGTGGGACTACCAAGCATGGTGAGCCAGTGGAAGTATCGCAAAGCAGCGGCTAGGCAGAATCGGGGAGGCGGATATCCTCAAGCTGGAGCCCTGATACTGCAGTGCAGAGAACCTGGGTTTTGGCGTCACACTGTTGGGCTGTGCTGTGCATAGTCAAGACTGGGAGCTAGTGTGCTGATGGCCAGGCAGGAGAGCATGTCAGTGACTACGTTGTCCTTACCAACCCTGTGCCGGATGTCTGTTGTGAATTCTGAGATGTAGGACAGGTGGCGCTGTTGCCTGGCTGACCACAGGTCCTTCGCTGTCGATAGTGCTTGGGTGAGGGACTTGTGGTTGGTAAAGATGGTAAAAGTCCTGCCCTCTAGGAAATATCTAAAATGGTGGATGGCCAGGTACAGCCAGGAGCTCCGGTTGAACGCATTGTATTAGAGTTTGGGAGGTTGCAAATGTCTGCTGAAAATGGCTAGCAGGTGCCACTGTCCATCCAGCCACTGCTCGAGCACCCCTCTGACTGCCGATAGCGCCGTGTGTGCTTCCGGGCGTGGGTGCGCTAATAAAGTCACCTCAGTGAGGGCCCGCTTCATCGCTGCAAAAGCCTCGTCTGCCTCCCCCGAACAGGCCAAGGTCTTCTCCTTCATCGCTATCAGCGCAAACGGGGGCGGATGATGCGGGTGGCTTTGAGGATGAATCAATGGTAAAAGTTCACCATTCCCACAAATTCCTGTAGCCCTTTGAGGGAGGAGGGCTTGGGGAAATGTTGGACGGCTGCCACCTTCTCCAGTGCTGGAGCTGTCCCAGACGCTGTGATGGTGTGCCCCAGGAACTGCAAAGTTTGTTTCCCAAACTGGCATTTGGCATTGTTGACTGTGAGGTCGAATTCTGCCAGCAGGGCAAACAGGGTATGGAAATGGGCCTTGTGCTCTGTGAATGTGGTTAGCTACCAGAATGTCATCTAGGTAGATAAAGACAAAGTCCAAATCCCTACCCTCTGCTTCCATGAGGTGCTGGAATGTCTGGGTGGCATTCTTCAGGCCGAATGGCATGCGGAGAAACTCAAACTCAGGGTAATAATGGCGGTCTTTCCAGCGTCATCTGGGTGTACCGTGATCTGGTGGTATCCGCACACCAGATCGACCTTTGAAAAGAACCGCGCGCCGTGGAGGTTGGCTGCAAAGTCTTGGACATGGGAGACTGGGTAACTGTCTGGAGTCGTGGCGTCGTTCAGCTGTCTGTGGTCTCCAAATGGCCTCCAACCTCCTGATGACTTTGGGACCATGTGTAGTGGCACCAATCAAGTGCTGTTCAATCACCAAACGATGCCCAACTCGGAGTCTGGAGAATTCCTCCAAGGCTTGCTTCAGTTTCTCCGGCGGCAGCCATCTAGCCCTGGTGTGGATCAGGGGTCCTTATGTGGAGACATGATGGAATACTCTGTGTCAGGGGAGGTGATGTCGAAGCAAGGCTCCAGGATGGCATGGAACTCACTGAGGATCCCGGCGAATTCGTGTTCGGCGGCAGCGACTGTGGCAATCTCTGATCTGGCATCATCTGCTGCGCCCAGGCGCACCAAGTGGAAGGTGTGGGTGCTGAGCACTGCCCCTCACATCCACCAGCAGGCTGTGAGCCCTTAGGAAGTCAGCCCCCGACAGTACGCTGCTCACCGAGGCCAGGACGAACCTCCAAGTGAACTTCTCTTCCCCAATCTGTATCTGTGCCCTATGAGTGCCAAAGGTTTTGATGGTAAAGCCATTGGCAGCCCACAGGGTTGGACCGGGGGTTCGAGTCCATGTTTCCAGCGCTGTGGGGGGGAAGGACGCTCAGCTCAGCACCTGTGTCGACTAGGAACTAACTGCCTGTGAATCTGTCTTGGATGTAGAGGAGGCTGTTCACGTGGCCAACCGTTGCAGCCATCAACAGCAGTTGGCCTGGCCATTTCCCTAGTAATCGCAGGGCTGGCGGCACTTGCGGGCTTTAGTCCCCCAGCACTGATGGTAGAAGCACCACGATGACTGGGCTTCTTCGGGCTTGCTGTTGGGGGAATCTTGCTGACAATGGGGTGCCGGTTTGGAGACCTGGCTGACTGCTGTCTCATTCTCCTGCTTAGCTCACCAGAGGTCATCCACCCGGGTTGCTGCCTTGCAGGGGTCGGAGAAGTCCTCTTCAGACAGATGGAACCGAATGTTCTCTGGCATCTGTTCTAGAAAGATCTGTCTGAAGAGGAAGCATGGCTCATGATCCTCTGCCAGGGCCAGCATCTCGTCCATGAGTCCCTCAACCCATCTAGATGTAAGAGCCTGGACACGTGCTGCTGGGGTGAGAGGCCAAACTTCCCCAGGAGCAGATTCTTGAGGGCTGTGTACTTTTCAGTTGCTGGTAGCCTGATCGAGGGCACCTACGAGATGGTAAAACTTGGTCGTTTCAGCCGTGATGTTGCGAAGGTGGAATTGTGCCTCCGCTTGGCCGAACCACATCCGTGGGCAATATGGCCAGAAAGGGGGACGTTTGAGGGATACCGCGTTAATGTTGCCATTGTTGGTTGGGTCCAGAAAGTCATCTGGGCCCGTCGGGTCACCAATGTGGCACTCTGAGGAGCTGAAGTAAATCACTGCCACCACACCAGTGGCCGTTAATGACTGTTTTTATTCAAATTCAGCACGCCCCTTTAAGGGCAGCATGAGTTCAGTCACCCTGGAGCATTATGACATCATAATCGCTGCCCAGGGTGTACAATGGAAGGGATGCTGGAGTCAAGAAGAAACCCCTGATGACACCATCTCCTAATGGCTGCCCCGCCACGTGGCAATACAAACGGGGCCTGTTTGCCATTAGGTTGTGCGCTGCCACACATATAAACTTAATTGATAAATGGTGAAGGGGTTACATTCTAAAGATAGAGATCATTTCTTTATTCTAATCAATTTGATAATGCTCTAGAATTGATTTTTTTTTTGCTCTCAGCTCAAAATCAATCAAAAATATTGAGTACAAAACAAGAATATTATCTGATCATTCTCTATTCTTGATTGAAAGTGGAATTTGCTGAAAAACAACATTCAGATGGAGATTAAATTATTGAAAAGGGAGGATGTTCTTTTATAAGACAACATAGAATTGTTTTGTGATACAAATTTACGTTCAACAACAGATAAATTTATTGTTTCGATGTGTTAAAAGCTTACAAGGATAAATTATAAACAATACAAAAATGTAAAAAGGAATATATGAAAGATAAATTAGAAAAAGAAATAACAGTGTTTGAAAAACAATTCAAAAATCACCAGAAAACAAACTTAGTTTAACTAATAACATTTGCTTAATACTTGGAATAAAACTATATTAGAAATTGATGGAAATCTTTTATCATTAAAAACACCATTGATTAATCCTCTTAATTTTTTTCAAAAGATTATCCTTTTTCGAATATTTGGAAAAATAAAAGAATTTTTAAGTTAGTGATTGTTGTGACATTTAATCAATTAAAAAATAAGTGATATTCCTCGCAATACACTTTTTGCTATTTTCAGTTAAGAGCTTATTTAAGAGAGAAATTAGGATCTGATATAATTTTAAAAGATCTTACCGATTTAGAATAGTTAATTGTTGCCAGAATGGCTAAAAAATTTATTTCAGTAGCATATATGATGTTACAAGAAAAAGCACCTAAATTAGGTTTGTTTAAGTCAAAAGAAAGATGTTTGAAGCTCAAATAATGGGACTAAAATTATAAATAATTAATTTGAATCCTCCAACCGATAAAGTTTTCACTGAAAATGAGTAAGGGTCTTATGAGAAAAATGTTTTATTTAAGATCCAAGAGCATCCTCCAAAGCAATCCACATAAATATATAGGTCTGTTATCGTATATTTTAGATTTAGGTTTCAAGCTAGTAGGGTTAGGAAGGGTTGGGATTTTAAAGTTTTTTTCTTTCTTGTATATTAATCAAAACTATGATTGTGATTTATGATTTATTAATTGTTATATATGTGTTGATTTTTAATGAATTTTAGTCAGGACATGCTTGTGGCTGAAGCTCTGCTGATTAAAGCTCACAAGAATGTTGATGCTTTCATTGAAGATAAGGTTCAGATACTCTGCATCATGGAAAGCAACAGATTAGATTCAGATTTTAAGTCCTCTTGAAAATAGGTTGGGATAGGTATAAACCCCCCCCCCCCCCATCTCAGAATTTCTATATACCAGATATTTTGGTTTATTGAGAACTCCCGCTTAGAATATAGCTGACTAAGTGCTTTTGAGTATAAGATGGTAAGGACATAAACACTTCTCATCTTCCTCAGGCTTTCCAGACATGAACCCCTACTTCTGATGCCTGTCTTATACCTCTACCATAAGTAGCATATCCAACACAAGCCCAAGTTGCTCTTGACAGAGTTATTGCAAAACTCTGATGCTAGCAAATAGCTCAGAGGAGCATACTGAATTGAATACTATGAAAACATGATCCTTTTAGTAACCAGTGATATTAAAGTAGAGCAACTTGCCTAAAACATTTGCAAATGATGCAAAGCAACATTGAATTTTGGTTGATATCATGCAGGTGCCAAGTATCTAGTACACTGAAGGGACCAAAATCAAGTTGCTTGATTGTGTAATTTACCTGCAAAGTCATTCATTTTGAATCACTGCGCTGAAAATATGATGATCTAGCATCATGAAAAGAGAGTTTTTGATGTTGAACACGGAGATTGAAAGATTTTTCAGCTCAAAATGAATGAACCTTGAACTCGCTTACACCTATACAGAAGATAATGGGAACTTAACATTAAAAATTGCAGTGTTGTAGATTGTCTCTATTGAAGCATTTTTATGGGACAACATCTATGGAAGATTTCCTATTATTCATTTTGAATAATAAGCAGTCTGAAAGATGGGTTTTTAATACTTTAAAAATACTGATGTACAAGAAATCATTTTCATTATTTTATTGGAGTAGAAAATAAAATGGGTTAGAGTAGGTTTGTATAAGGCTAAATGGTGTTTTTTTTTTAATTTTTTTTTCACACTATAAACCATATTGATCAAGATACATACATTTTCCTTCTTAAATATATACAGTGTCGTTTTCTCCCCCACCTTCCCTTCTCCCCTCCCTCCCTCCCTCACCTCCCCTCCCATTTATTTAAAGTTCAGAATATAAGATACATTAAACCCGTCAAACAATGTTGTCACTCAATAAAAATAAACAAGAAATTCCACTGAGTCAGTTCTTTTCATTATCTTCTTCTGTCATTTTAGGGGGTAGATGTCCATGGTAGGTTTTCTCTATTATGTTTCATGTATGGCTCCCATATTTGTTCAAATATTGTAATGTTATTTCTTAAATTATATGTTATTTTTTCTAATGGAATACATTTATTAATTTCTATATACCATTGTTGTATTCTCAACTTATCTTCTAATTTTCAGGTTGACATAATACATTTTTTTGCTACAGCTAGGGCTATCATAACAAATCTTTTTTGTGCTCCATCCAAATCGAGTCCAAATTCTTTGTTTTTTATGTTACTTAGGAGGAAGATTTCTGGGTTTTTTGGTATATTGCTTTTTGTGATTTTATTTAATATCTGGTTTAGATCTTCCCAAAATTTTTTCACTTTCTCACATGTCCAAATTGCATGAATTGTTGTTCCCATTTCCTTTTTACAGCCAAAACATCTGTCAGATACTGTTGGGTCCCATTTATTTAACTTTTGAGGTGTAATGTATAGCCTGTGTATCCAGTTATATTGTATCATATGTAACCACATGTTTATTGTATTTCTCATAGTTCCGGAGCATAACTTCTCCCATGTTTCATTCTTTATCTTTATGTTTAGATCTTGTTCCCAATTTTGTTTAGTTTTACCATTTTGTTTCCTCGTTCTCCTTTTCTTGTAGTTTAATATACATGTTTGTTACAAATATTTTGATTATCATTGTGTCTGTAATCACATATTCAAAATTGCTTCCTTCAGGTAATCTCAGACTGTTTCTCAATTTGTCTTTCAAGTAGGATTTCAGTTGGTAGTATGCCAACATTGTATCGTGAGTTATATTATATTTATCCTTCATTTGTTCAAAGGATAATAGTTTATTTCCCGAAAAACAATTTTCTATTCTTTTGATCCCTTTTCTCTCCCATTCTCTTAAGGAAAGGTTATCTATTGTAAAAGGTATTAGCTGATTTTGTGTCAGTATTAGTTTTGATAGTTGGTAATTTGTTTTATTCCTTTCTACATGAATCTTCTTCCAAATGTTGAGCAGATGATGCAATACTAGAGAATTCCTACATTGTACCAATTTTTCATCCCATTTATATAATATATGTTCAGGTATCTTCTCCCCTATTTTATCTAGTTCTAATCTAGTCCAACAATGAAGACGCTGTTTACATCCGGTACCGCACGGATGGCAGTCTCTTCAATCTGAGGCGCCTGCAAGCTCACACCAAGACACAAGAGAAACTTGTCCGTGAACTACTCTTTGCAGACGATGCCGCTTTAGTTGCCCATTCAGAGCCAGCTCTTCAGCGCTTGACGTCCTGCTTTGCGGAAACTGCCAAAATGTTTGGCCTGGAAGTCAGCCTGAAGAAAACTGAGGTCCTCCATCAGCCAGCTCCCCACCATGATTACCAGCCCCCCCACATCTCCATCGGGCACACAAAACTCAAAACGGTCAACCAGTTTACCTATCTCGGCTGCACCATTTCATCAGATGCAAGGATCGACAATGAGATAGACAACAGACTCGCCAAGGCAAATAGCGCCTTTGGAAGACTACACAAAAGAGTCTGGAAAAACAACCAACTGAAAAACCTCACAAAGATAAACGTATACAGAGCCGTTGTCATACCCACACTCCTGTTCGGCTCCGAATCATGGGTCCTCTACCGGCACCACCTACGGCTCCTAGAACGCTTCCACCAGCGTTGTCTCCGCTCCATCCTCAACATCCATTGGAGCGCTTACATCCCTAACGTCGAAGTACTCGAGATGGCAGAGGTCGACAGCATCGAGTCCACGCTGCTGAAGATCCAGCTGCGCTGGATGAGTCACGTCTCCAGAATGGAGGACCATCGCCTTCCCAAGATCGTGTTATATGGCGAGCTCTCCACTGGCCACCGTGACAGAGGTGCACCAAAGAAAAGGTACAAGGATTGCCTAAAGAAATCTCTTGGTGCCTGCCACATTGACCACCGCCAGTGGGCTGATAACGCCTCAAACCGTGCATCTTGGCGCCTCACAGTTTGGCGGGCAGCAACCTCCTTTAAAGAAGACTGCAGAGCCCACCTCACTGACAAAAGGCAAAGGAGGAAAAACCCAACACCCAACCCCAACCAACCAATTTTCCCCTGCAACCGCTGCAATCGTGTCTGCCTGTCCCGCATCGGACTTGTCAGCCACAAACGAGCCTGCAGCTGACGTGGACTTTTTACCCCCTCCATAAATGTTCGTCCGCGAAGCCAAGCCAAAGAAGAAATGTAGTCCAATCTGGCTTTTCCCTTGTTTGATAAAAATCTGATAGGTATCTTAATTGTGCAGCTCTATAATAATTTTTAAAGTTTGGTAGTTGTAAGCCTCCTTGTTTATGTTCTAGAACGCTTCCACCAGCGTTGTCTCCTCTCCATCCTCAACATTCATTGGAGCGAATTCATCCCTAACATCGAAGTACTCGAGATGGCAGAGGTTGACAGCATCGAGTCCACGCTGCTGAAGATCCAGCTGCGCTGGGTGGGTCACGTTTCCAGAATGGAGGACCATCGCCTTCCCAAGATCGTGTTATATGGTGAGCTCTCCACTGACCACCGTGACAGAGGTGCACCAAAGAAGAGGTACAAGGACTGCCTAAAGAAATCTCTTGGTGCCTGCCACATTGACCACCGCCAGTGGGCTGATATCGCCACAAACCGTACATCTTGGCGCCTCACAGTTCGGCGGGCAGCAACCTCCTTTGAAGAAGACAGCAGAGCCCACCTCACTGACAAAAGACAAAGGAGGAAAAACCCAACACCAACCCCCAACCAACCAATTTTCCCCTGCAACCGCTGCAACCGTGTCTGCCTGTCCCGCATCGGACTTGTCAGCCACAAACGAGCCTGCAGCCGACGTGGACATGTACCCCCTCCATAAATCTTCGACCGCGAAGCCAAGCCAAAGAAAGAAATCCTCGGTTTCCCCCTTTTCCATAAAAATTTCCTTATTATTTTCTTTAACTCCTTGAAGAATTTCTCTGTTAAGCATATTGGTAATGTCTAAAATAGGTATTGTATCCTTGGGAAACTTTAATACAGTTTATCCTTCCTATCAGTGTTAGTGGTAAGTCATTCCAATGCTCTAAGTCGTCTTGTAATTTTTTCATTAGTGCATAATAATTGAGTTTATATAGATGGCCGAGGTTTTTATTTATTTGCATACCTAGGTATGGCATTGCTTGCATTTGCCATCTGAATGGTGATTCTTAAATTTTGAGAAATCCGCATTATTCATTGGCATTGCTTCACTTTTATTTGCGTTAATCTTGTACCCCGACACTTCTCCATATTCCTTCAATTTCCTATGTAATTCTTTTATTGATATTTCTGGTTCTGCTAAGTATATTATAACGTCATCTGCAAATAGACTGATTTTATATTCCTTGTCTTTTATTTTTATCCCTTTTATTTTATTTTCTGTTCTTATCAGTTCTGCTAGTGGTTCTATGGCTAACGCGAACAATAAGGGAGATAGTGGGCATCCCTGCCTTGTTGATCTGCTTAAGTTAAATTGTTTTGATATATATCCATTTACTGTCACTTTCGCCAATGGCCCCTTATATAATGCATTAATCCAATTAATATATTTCTCTGGTAAGCTGAATTTTTGTAGTACTTTGAATAAATA
The DNA here is from genome assembly GCF_036971445.1 of Narcine bancroftii. Lineage (NCBI taxonomy): Eukaryota > Metazoa > Chordata > Chondrichthyes > Torpediniformes > Narcinidae > Narcine > Narcine bancroftii. The sequence goes on along the minus strand of NC_091469.1, from coordinate 252,344,151 downwards.
ATTCCATTCTACTCTGTCAAAGGCCTTCTCTGCGTCTAAAGTAAACGCTACTGTTGGAGTTGGTTCCTTCTACTGCATGAATTAAGTTAATAAATTTACAGATATTGTCTGTTGTTCGTCTTTTTTAATAAATCCAGTTTGGTCTAGATTTACTATTTTTGGTACATAGTCAGCTAATCTGTTTGCTAATAGTTTAGCTATTATCTTATAATCTGTGTTAAGTAAAGATATTGGTCTATATGACGCTGGTGCGAGTGGATCTTTCCCTGTCTTTGGTATTACTGTAATTATTGCTGTTTTGCATGAATCTGGTAAGTTTTGTGTTTTATCAATCTGGTTGATTACTTCCAGAAGGGGAGGAATTAATAAATATTTTATAGAATTCTACTGGGAGTCCATCCTCTCCTGGTGTTTTATTGTTCGGTAGTATTTTTTATTATCTCCTGTATTTCTTCTATTTCAAATGGTTTTGTTAATTTATTTTGTTCCTCTGTTTGTAATTTCGGTAGTTCAATTTTAGTTAAAAATTCATCTACTTTGTCTTCTTTCCCTTCATTTTCAGTTTGATATAATTGTTCGTAGAATTCTCTGAAGTTTTCATTAATCTCCGTTGGATTATATGTGATTTGCTTGTCTTTTTTTCTTAATGCCAATACCATTCTCTTAGTTTGTTCTGTCTTAAGCTGCCACGCTAGAATTTTGTGTGTTTTTTCTCCTAGTTCATAATATTTCTGTTTTGTCTTCATTATGTTCTTCTCCACCTTATATGTTCGTAGTGTTTCATATTTTTTTTTATCTGCCAATTCTCTTCTTTTAGTTGTGTCTTCCTTCGTTGCTAATTCTTTTTCTATATTTGCTATTTCCCTTTCCAACTGCTCTGTTTCCTGATCGTAGTCCTTCATCTTGGTTACATAACTTATTATTTGCCCTCTGATGAATGCTTTCATTGCGTCCCATAGTATAAACTTATCTTTCACTGATTCCGTATTTATTTCAAAGTACATTTTAAATTGTCATTCAATGAATTCTCTAAAATCCTGCCTTTTAAGTAGCATGGAGTTTAATCTCCATCTATACATTCTTGGTGGGATGTCCTCTAACTCTATTGTCAATAACAGAGGTGAGTGGTCCGATAATAGTCTAGCTTTATATTCTGTTTTCCTAACTCTGTCTTGCATGCGAGCTGATAACAGGAATAGGTCTATTCTTGAGTATGTTTTATGTTTACCCGAATAATATGAATATTCCTTTTCCTTTGGGTGTTGTTTCCTCCATATATCCAAAAGTTGCATTTCTTGCATCGATTTAATTATAAATTTGGTTACTTTGTTCTTTCTGTTAATTTTTTTCCCAGTTTTATCCATGTTTGAATCCAAATTAAGGATGAAATCCCCTCCTATTAGTATGTTCCCTTGTGTGTCTGCTATCTTCAAAAAGATATCTTGCATAAATTTTTGATCTTCTTCATTAGGTGAATATACATTGAGTAAATTCCAAAACTCTGAATATATCTGACATTTTATCATTACATATCTCCCTGCTGTATCTATTATTTCCTCTTCTATTTTGATTGGTACATTTTTACTGATTAATATAGCTACTCCTCTAGCTTTTGAATTATATGATGCTGCTGTTACATGTCCTATCCAATCTCTCTTTAATTTCTTGTGTTCCACTTCAGTTAAGTTGTGTACGAATGCTATATCAATTTTTTCTTTGTTCAGTAAATTTAACAGTTTCTTCCTTTTGATTTGGTTATGTATTCCATTAATATTTAAAGTCATATAGTTCAACATAGCCATTTCATACTTTGTTTATCTTTCCTTTCCGTTTCCTCATCATCACCTTTCCTTCTTAACCATTTCTGCTTTCTTTTTTTGAACACATTATAAGACAACATTTCTAAAACTTAAAATATTTCCATTATTCTCCTATCTAAAATTCTTTTAACCCCACTATCCCCTCCCCTTCCTGAGTTGCCCTTTGTCCCTTGTCGGGCAACCACATCTCCCCTCTCCATTTGGATTTGCAAATTCACTCGCAAGCGTCAACTGATTTCGCAGTGACCGTAATTCTTCCCCACCCAGCCCCCCCCAGAAAAGATTTTAATCTTTCTATATAACAAAGGTCACTCTCTTAATTCCCCCATACTTCCTTTCTTCCCTTTCTTTCCCTTCTTAGTTCTTAACTATATTCTATTTTTTTTAATATATACATACAGACATACACACACACACACATATATACCTACATACACACATACATATAGTTTGTGGTCATTTTTGTTCTCGTTACATGTCTTCATCTCTCTGTCTGTTTTGTAGTTGTTCTGCAAATTTTCGTGCTTCCTCCGGATCCAAGAATAGTCTGTTTTGCTGCCCTGGAATAACTATTTTAAGTACCGCTGGATACTTTAGCATAAATTTATATCCTTTTTTCCATAGGATCGTTTTTGCTGTATTAAACTTCCTCTTTTTCAGGAGTTCAAAACTTATATCTGGATAGAAAAAAATTTTTTGACCTTTGTATTCTAGTGGTTTTTTTGTCTTCTCTTATTTTCCTCATTGCTTTCTCCAATATATTTTCTCTTGTTGTATATTTAGGAATTTTACTAGAATGGATCTTGGTTTTTGTTGTGGTTGTGGTTTAGGGGCTAATGTTCTGTGTGCCCTTTCTAATTCCACTTCTTCCTGTAGTTCTCGTCTTCCTAGGACCCTGGGGATCCATTCTTTTATAAATTCTCTCATATTCTTGCCTTCTTTATCTTCCTTAAGGCCCACTATCTTTATATTGTTTCTTCTATTATAATTTTCCATTATATCTATCTTCTGAGCTAACAGCTCTTGTGTCTCTTTAACTTTTTTATCAGATTCTTCTAATTTCTTTTTTAAGTTATCTACTTCCATTTCTACGGCTGTTTCTCGTTCTTCCACCTTGTCCACTCTTTTTCCTATATCTGACATGACCATCTCTAATCTATTCATTTTTTCTTCTGTACTTTTTATTCTTCTTTTTATTTCACTGAATTCTTGTGATTGCCATTCTTTTACTGATTCCATATATTATTTAAAAAAAAATATCCATGTACTTGCCCATCCCTTCATCTTCCATTTCTCTGTGTTCTTCCTCTTCTTCTTCTGTGTCCTTTACCTCTGTCTCCTCTGGTTTTCTTGTTGGTTTGTTTGTTTTATTTTGTTGGGTATTTTTGGTCTTCTTATTTTTATTAGAAGTGCCTTGATGCTGGTCTTCTTCCTCTGAGTTGGTCATCTGTTGTTTCTTTGATTTCTTTTTACTCTCTTCTTTCTTGTTCTCGTTATTTTCTATGTTTTCCTCTTGCTGCTTTGTTGTGGTTGTCAATTTCAGCTGTGGAGATCGACTCCTCAGCTGGTGCCCCCTCCCGTCAGTGTTATTTTTGTCTTGCGCATCGTGCATACGCGACTCCTCACGCATGCGCGGTTGCGCACTTTTGTTTGGCTCCGTGAGCCATTTTTGTAGTCTTGAGTTCGGGGCTTCAACTGACCTTAGGGAGCGGGCTTCTCTCTCCACGGCGGGCCTCCTCGCACAGGTAAGGTCTTCATCTTCTTCTGACGTCTTTTCTTCTTCTCTTCTTCCCGTTGCTTTTGGCTTTTCTTACTTCACTGCCATTTTCTCCACACCTTTACTTTCACTTTATTTTGGTTTTTGTGTTTGTGCCTTTGTTTTTTTCACTGTCTTTTTTTCACTTTTCCGGAGAGGGCTGGAGTTCCCCGACCGGCCACTACTCCATCACGTGACTCCTCCCCAAGGCTAAGTGGTTGATGGTAGGTGCGGACTCATTGGGTTGAAGGGCTTGTTTTTAAGCTGTTTTGCTGACTCAATTTGGGAAGTAATAGTAAGGCTAACCATTTGCATTTATTTCAAAACTTTCATCTGTATTGCCAAACCTTTTCAGTTGTGGACCACATACAGAAAAATATAAGGAGTCAAAGGTCAAACAGTATTAAGCCTGGCAGTTTTCAACCAGTTACACTGCAAGATAAACTGTTTTAGACCAGAAATCCCTTGTGCCGTCAAAAATTCATTTTTAATCAAAATAACTATGTGACACAACTGAATAGTTTAGATGTTGTCATTGCAGTAGTTTATTGATGTGCTCACAAATTACAGAGGGCATTTCTGTATCTGTTGCTTTTTAATTTAAATGAATATAATAAAACTCTAAAACTAATGCCACACTATCTAGTGTTGAAACTAAGTGCAATGGTAGCCTCATAGTTCAAAATGGCAGCAGCATCTAGTGTTGAAATTAAGAAATACATCAAATATATATACATAATGCAATTTATTGTTGGAGTCTGTGTTCTAATGGGCCACTTAAAAATGGGCTGTAGTTTGGCCACCTCTTAAACCCATTTTTAAAAATATTGCTATGCTCATGTAAAGTTGTGTAATATAAGGAATTGATATTTTGTACAATAATTAAGGTGTAGGAACTAAGAGTTGAGTATGTTTGAAATTCTTTGTCTTTAAAAATTGTATTATGTAGGACATCGATAAATATTTCACATCTTGGTGTTCTTCATGTAAGGTAGATGTGTAGCGAACAGCAGATGACGAACTTTGCCTCTGGAGTAATGTTGGTCTCTCTGATTGCTTTGTGGAGCAATGCTGTTGTGGTAAGAAGGACATGTATTTTTAATGTTAGTATTTGTTACAGATTATCCTATTAATTTTTAAGAACTCTGAAACATGTTACTATTTTAATGCAGGGAGAACATTTGTCGAACCCCTCACTTCAAGGTTTGTTTCTAGTAGAATTTCAAGCTCAAGTATTTTGAAATGTGAAGGTATAATTTGATGTGTGGTTTATCCAAAAATAAGAGCAAAATCATATCTGATCATTTGGAGAGATTTAGTGGAAGTTGAAATGTTTATGTATTTAAAAAAAAACATTGTAAAATTAAACATATCACTTTGTTTTGATTTTTAGATATTCCAAAAGATAAAGATAAGGACTTCAATGATATAATTAGCAGAATCATGATTATTAATAGACCTTTAGGTAAGAATTATCTAAGAATTTGCAGTGAACATTTTTGTGCAATTCATAAATTAAGATGTTTTAAAAATATTGTATGATGAAATGGAGCAATAGACATTGAAGTTAAAAAAAAATTAATGAACAACAATGGAATGTGTCTCTGTAGAACATGATGTCCAAATCAAATTAAAACACCTGATGGATATTCCTCTATCCCCTTCATATTCATAGCCCCTTTCACATTGGCAAACCACTAAATTGGCAGGTGAACGAACGGTTTTGAAATACCGGTAGGGCTATTCACACTGGACCAAAGGAAACTGGTTCTGTTTGCCCTTTCACAGTTGCACAGAGCAAAGGAGTGCCTGTCCTCCAGCGGTAACATCCTGAGTGACTCATCGAGCAATGGTGGACCTGCCCTCCCATATTCCATGCTGCAGAGAAACCCCTTCATGAGTACTGCATTCATGCAGCCCTTTCATTATGTCAAGGCACACTGGGACACAGAGGCTTTAAAAGAAAAGGCAGCTAGTTCCTTGCCTGCTCACAGTCTCTCACTACTCTCCCTCTCCACCTGTTCACCCCATCTTTCCTTTCCTCTCTCACTCAGACATATCTATCTATCCTTGATTGGTGTATATACCCACTTCATTGTGTGTGCGTGTATTTCATACCCGCTGCGACTTTCCCACGCTCGCTATAAACTATGTGCATTTTATCCCTGTTAACATTTTCCAACGCTTGTATAAGTTTTAATGGGTGGGGAGTGCAATTTCAGTGCTTGCCATAGGTGCTGTTTTCCCTCAATACGCCACTGAGAAATGTACAGGAAGCCTCCCCCTTCCCCATAATTAAATTATGCACGTAGGTTTATATAGTTGGCACAACATCGTGGGCTGAAGAGGGGTCACGTGATGCAAAAGAAATAGGAGGATGTGTCTGAGAGTTCCTGGACCAGGACGAAGTAAAAACATCCAGAAATTCACTTCAGAAGGCATCAAAAGCATAAAAGTAAATAACAAGGTACTTACCAGAAGAGGATGGGAAGGAAGAACCCCAATCAGCAGAAGACAGCTAGCAGAGCAGCGTCGAGCTGCGAGGTCAGAGCCAGCCCACCTTGACTACAGGAAAATTGCGCTGGGAGCACTGAAGGTAGTGGGCCCGGAGCCTCGATGGGCTAGATATCAGTGGCTCCAGTCTGACTTGAGGGAAGCCTTCAACACTCACCTGGCAGAGTGACAAAAACCAGTGGTGTTGCCAGGAGACATTGTGCAGGTGGAGGGCTGGAACAAAGCCAGTTACCCTGAGATGAACGATGGGCAGCAGAGAGTAGGCTCAGAGCCTGACTGTGGGTATGGTGGTGGCAAGGTGTAATGGAAAGATTGTGGCTGCCACGTGGTGGCGCTCCCAGGCTCCTATTAGAAGGACACCATCCCAATCAAGGCAGGACTCGCCCCAAGTGACCCTTGTAACTGGCCTGTTCAAATTACCAGGTACTGGACTCCAGGCAGCCTGCCTGGACTTAGCTCTGACCTTCACCTAATTGGCCCAGGTGAAGCACCTGGGGTGACCCCTGCTGAGCCCCTGCACTTGGCTTCGAACCATTGGTCACAGCAGCCAACAGGCCCAGCATGCCCCCGAGTGATTGATTGGCCTCCCAATGCTTGCTGCAGGGTTAAAAAGGACTATGCTTTCCTTTGCTCTCTTTCTCTTTTGACTCCTTGTGGTATCACATTTTGTATTGGGTTGGAGCGATTCCTGAGGCCAGTTAGTTGGAGCCGTGTCCATACAGGTCAAGGGGTGGGGCACGTAGTGTTACCTTGACTGATTGTTTATTTTATGTCTATTTGTGTCATTTCCTAAGATTTGTTGGTTTTCCCTCATTACTTGCAGTGCGTATCCATCTCCTTGTTTAAGTTAACTTAGCATTTAGATCCCATTATTCCATCTACATCTCTTGAAAATAAACTTGTGCTTTGTACCTCAATCTTGGTTTGGTTCTTGACCTTTGGGACCCACACAAACTTTCACTTGTAACACACGAACTTTCACTTATAACACACGGGAAGGCATGGGAGACTTCCACCCTGCGCGGGAGGAGATGACAAACACCTCAGCCGGCTCATCCAGCAACCCTCTCCTCCCCCCCACCCGAACAACGAGCTCCAGTGGGCAGTAAGTAGGGGAAGAGGAAGGCTGCAGGAAACAATGGCCCTGAGATGACAAAACTGGTCGAGACCACGAGAGGCTTTTCTAGGGATGCCAGGAGCAATAGGAGCGACATGGAGGCCGGTACCATTGAGAAGGAGGAGGGCGTCTGGCTGCATGAGGTGGCCAAGATGGCGGTGACAGGAAGGAGGAGGGGACTTGGATCTCTCACTGTGGACGATTCTAGAAGCAATAGAGAAAACAGAGAAAAGACTCTCATTGAACGAGCAAGAAAACAGGCCAGTTAAATTTCAAACTGGACAAATGTCACTTAGTATTGAATGCTTTACAAGGGAGGGTGACAGAATTGGAAGAAAGAATAGGGGACAATGAGGACAGGATAGGGCATTTTTTAAAAGAGCTTACAGCATGGGAAGTGACCAGGGAGCACTTATGGCAGAAAATTGACATTCTTGAAAATTATTGTCAACACAATATAATTAAAACTAAGGGACTAAAGGAAGGGATAGAGGGGAGAAACTCCATAGCATTCCTTCAATGCTGGCTCCCTGAGGCCCTGGGGAAGGAAAATCAGTAGAAATTGAGAGAGCGCACAGGTCCTTTTCGCACGCCCGGGTTCCAGACAAAGACCATGCTTGGTACTGGTGGAGCTATTGCACCATCCCAAGATCAAAAAAAAAATTTGAAAGCTGCAGTCACTGGGGCGAAAGCAGGAAGTGGGGGGGGGGGGGTGGTGGGGGGTGATGGAGCTGGAGGGCAACAAAGTATTCTTTTATCCCAATATAAGTGGGAGCCTCCTGCATCAAAGAAAAGAATTAGAGCCACTGTAAAGGGCAACAAAGCAAAAGGGGTATGAGTGTTTAATTAAGTACTTGGCAATCTTGTACTTGGTGATGATGGGGGGGAGACAGTGGGAAAAGAGAAACTTTTTCTCAGGTGCAAAAGTTTGTTAAGCAACTGGCAAGTTGCAACAAGAGTGTAAATAATGTTTATGAAATAATAAAATTTAAAAATGTAAATAACTATGTAAAATAGAAAGGGGAAGAAACAATAAGGAAAATGGTCTGGAAGGTCAGGGAAGGTGGCTAGGGAAGAGAGAGAGAGAGAGATGGGTGTGAAAGACAATCTTTAATATGGGGGGGGTGGTGACGATGTAGGGGATTCAGTGACCAATGAGGGGAAGAGGGAGGTTTGCGAAGACGTGGAGGGGGGACATGTGTAGGGTTGGTCAGTTGTTTCAATGTCTGATGTTGGATGTTGTTTCCTTTTTATTCATCCCTTTATCTTTGTCATCCCCTAGTAAGCTGGATTGGCTGGCTGGAAAGAAAAGATTAGGTGGAGCTGCTGAAGTACAGGGGAACAAACTTGACCGACGTAGAGGGTAGGATCATGGAGATTGAATATGCAGCAAGTCTTCTTTCAGATCATTCATCTCTGATACTAACTATAGAAATGCCAGATAAGCAGGATACATTGTACAGGTGGTGCCCTAAAACATTGCTACTAAAGAAGCTGTAGTTTTGTCAGGGTACAGATAGACATGTTCTGTGGGGCCAAATTTATCCTGTGGGATACCTCAAAGTGTATTAGAGATGTCAAATAATGGGGTTCACTAAAACAGTTAAAAAGGAGAACATGAGGGAGGTGGAGGAATTGAAGCAGGAAATTACCAATCTAGAGCGGGCCTTCCAAAGGTCAGGCTCAGAAGAACACTACAGGATCCTGACAAATAATAAAATACAATACACTCCAAGCGTATAATATAGAGAAGGCCCTAATGAGAAGAGGGCCCACAAAGATTTTCTCGCAGCAGAAGAGAGTTAACTGTGTTAAAATGAATGTGTTGAGAGGCTTCAGTGCCTCTTTTCAGACATTGCCTGTGGTGTTGCCTTGGGGATTGTTTCAGAAATTGCTCTTTCATGTGCAAAGATTTTTATAAGGTGGCCGTGGACTTTACAGAGGAACTGACTTGGGATTTCAGTCTTGACGGTTTACGATTGGCAGGCTTTAAGAAATATTATTGGGCAGCCCAATCAAGATACATTACCTCACTCTTTGGGGGGGGAGATGTACCATCCTGACACAAATTGATCTTTATTTACAAGTGGAATGCTAAATTGTTATCTGAAAAGAAAGGTAGCCCCGTATTAAAACAAGTAATCCTAATTTGGAAGAAAATCAATCAACATATAGAGTTCAAACTGGGGCTGTCTCCAAAAACACTCCTAGCTCTGAATAAACTGCTCCCATGGATGGTGAGTTCAAGATCTTAGACACCTGGCATTGTAATGGCATCCGGTGCATAGAGGACTGTTATGAGCAGTGGCACCTAATATTGTTTAAGCAGCTCAGAAATAAATGTGATTTATCAAGTAGGATGTTCCACTGCTATCTACAAATATGATCTTTTCTAAGGGGGAAATTAGGGCCAACTATGGCTCTACCAGCATGCAGTGACATAGAGATCCTAATTCAAAAGGGAACACATGGAAGTTTATTTTGGCAATGTATTTCTTACTTCAGGCAAGGGGGCCAAAACCAGGCCTGGACAAGTCAAGGCACAGGTGGGAGTCGGACTTAGGAATAACTATTGATAAGCGGTGCTGGTCAGACCTGTGTCGGATCAACATAACGGCAATCATTTACACGCAGTACAGTGCAAGTTTCTTCACCAGCTAATTCTGATGCCGCAAAAGTTGAACTAATCAAAATCAGATGTCTCAGTCCAATGCTTCAGATGTGGCATTATGACAGGAACTTTAGAGCACGCAACCTGGATATGTACCAAGGTAAGGACCTGGGTGAAGCCCTGGACAAAATCGTAGTCAAAAATTTCCCACAGGATCCAGAGTTTTCCTGCCGGGAAATATGATGGACAATAAATCTGTCCAAATTTAAATTCCAATTTGTAATGATCGCATTGGCGGTAGCCAGGAAGTCCATAGCACTGGAAATCTGACTCCAGCTTGAGCATTGCGTGCAGAAATGCAGAGCTGTATTCCCCTGGAGAAGATTACCTACGATCTCAGGAAAAAGCACAGTACCTTCCTTAAAATTTGGAAACCATATCTAAATTTCATAGGTGCACAGTTATAGGGTGGGTTACATGCCGCCAGGACGTAACAGATCCGCATACCCCTGATTTATGTTTTTAACCTTTGTTTGCGTCTTGAATGTAGTATGTGATCTATTGTGTGTGATAAGGGGGGAGGGAGGGGTGGAAAAAGGGCTTGGACTCGATGGTAAACCTTGTACAGAAATGACGACTGTATTTTGATGAATGCTGATCACTGAGTTTGAAAACTGATAAATATTCAAACAAAATCATGGGCAGAAGGGCTCATACTGTTTTTAATTATGTTTTAATTAAGCATGAATAATTTTATTTAAATACAAGATTATAATACATTGATCAGGATTGTGAATTTAGTAAATTGAATAGAAAGTTGATGCTTTTTTAAATCAGTTTTGTTATTTGGAAGAACATCTTTTGTTTCCTTCACGTTCCTACATGCATGAAAGAATGTCATCAGCACTTCACTAATTGTACTCAGCATACGGGTATCCCTTTCACAAACCTGGTACGCCGATTCAAAAGAGATTGGCAATAGCTCTTTTCACACTAACCAGTAAATTGGCCATTCATCGAATTGGTTAAAGAAGCCATTTTTGCTATTCACACTGGACCATTTGTGAACCGCATCCTTTCATACTCATCACAAGGCATCCCCAGAGATAAGAGAGTCTATCCTCCACGGGTGATGTCTGAGTGACACATTGAGCACTGATCAATGTATTATGATCATGTATTTAAACAAAATTAATCATGCTTAATTATAACATAACATAATTAATCATTATGTACAGCACACTATGAGCCCTTCAGCCCCTGTTGTTGTGCTGACCTATATAAGCCTTTATAAATATATAAAGGATCATGGGAAAGTGGTAGCAGAAATAGCAGACAATTTATAAAGTCCATAGGAAAGAGCGATGGCGGACCTGTCCTCCCAGAATTCCATGTGGCAGAGAAAGGGCTGTATGCATGGAGCACTCGTGGAGGGGTTTCTCTGCTGCATGAATTCTGGGAGGGCAGGTATGCCATTACTCGTGCGCGCTCTTCCTCTTTCTCTCTGCAACTTTCCCATGGTCCTTTAGAAATTTATAAAGGTTTTTGTAGGTCGTCAAAGTTTTTATACCTTTTTAATCTTTTGTTTCCTTCACGTTCCTGCACTCATGCAAAAATGTCATCAATGCATCACTACTTTGTCCCTGGATAGTCCATATCCCTTTCACTCTGGGCTAATAGGCACATAGGCATCAGATGACCCCGGGGATGATACAACCTACCTAGCCAGTTCATACCCAGCGTGATTTGACGCTTTCACACTTGAGCCTTAACCGATAAGTTAGCTGTTAATTACTTGGACTAGTGTGAAGGGGCTACCTTCCCAAGGCGGTTAATTCGCAGGTCAAATTGCACCCCCCCCACCCCACATCAGTTCAGGAACATTCACACTGGCAGGTGAAGCGGTAAATTGGCAGTTGATTACTGGGTTCAAGTGCCAAACTCGTATATTGAGAAGCTTCTTGTATGCTACTATTGTATCTGCTTCCACCACTACTCTAGGCAGTCTGATCTAGGCACCAACCACTCTGTAAAATATTTGCCATCACATCTTGTACGAACTTCATTCTCCTCACCTTAACTACATCCTCTTGTCTGTAACACTTTTACCTTCTGGAATAGATTCTGACAATTCATTCTATCAATGCCTCTCATGAATTTATAAATTTCTATTAGGTCTCCCTTGCTCCTGAGAAATCAACCCAAATTTGTCTAGTCATTCCCCATAATTCATGGCCTCTAAAACAGGCAACATCCTGGTAAACCTGCACCCTAGTCCATATTCTTCTTGTGATGTGGTGACCAGAAAGGGCTATATATTTCAATTGAATATAGCACATTGATATTATCATTGTAGCTTGAAGCACATAGTAGAAGGTGTAGTGGGCCAGGTCGCCAAGGCAAACAGCCAGCGCGGCGGGCACAGGGGCTTTAACCCCCACCACACAGAAGTTTTAGGTGCAGAAGCACATTGCCAGGGGAATGGCCAGGCCTCACAGCAGCCTTATGACATCACTCCTGTGAGCCTGTCACTCCCCTAAAAAGGAACATGGGGTTTGAATAAATGCCAGTTACTAGTTTACTTGCTTGATGTGGACAGCATTTATTTCAGTAACTCTGCCTTTTAAAGTGCTACAGTGGTAACCCCAAACAGGTTCTAAAGTTTTTAGAACTCATGATATGCAGCAAGTTGAATCCCATGGCAGTTTACGCCGTAAGCATCTACTTCCCACCATTCTGGGCAAACCAGCCTCGCAGCTGACTGCAACTTACAGAATCACAGTTCACCCTGTGAGGAATAACAGCTGAGGACACAGTTCTGGCACGTGGTCAGTGCTCTGGATCCCTCCACAGCAGCGAAAGTCACCCCATTTGTCAACAACCCACCCGTGGACAGCAAGTACACAATATTTAAAGGGTTTTTGCTTGAGTCATTTGAATTTACCTGGCACGAACGGACCGTAAGCATGCTTAACACACAGGGCCTAGGTGTGCAACCCCTCAGAACTAGTGCAGGAGTTAGTGACCCTTGCAGATGGACATACAAAGTGCTTCCTGTTTGAGGCCCTGTTCCTTCCAAGTTGCCTGTCCATGTTGCCGCTGCTATCTCCAACATGGACCTTGTCAAACCACACCTCGTGGTGAGAGGAGCAGACCAGCTTTTCCACACTTAGCAACCTGACGCCATCCACATGCAGCCCATTTGCGTAGTAGGAGCAACAGCACAAACCTTGGCTACCATAGCGGCCATCGCAGCAACCCAGCCACAACGTGGCAACCACAGCGAGAAAACAGCAGGGTACTGCTACTACCAGCATTGGTGGAGCCACAATGCTCAGCAGTGTGTACCACCCTGCACATTTTCAGGTAGCCAACCTAGTCCGATGCTGGAAAATGTGCAGGCCAGACATCATTAGTGGCCTTGGTGGTTTGTACCAGTAAAGGCCTGCTTTACCTTTGCAACCAGAAGGCCTATGTGAGAGCCTTAACCTCACAGTGGGTTGTCCATTTTGGTGTCTCCACATAACTTTGGACTGGAGAGCCCAGTTTACCTCTTCCCTCTGGGCAACCATGGCCAAATTCTGCGGCAGCCAGCTACACCACACAACCCCCTACCGTCCCCAATCCAATGGGCTAGAAGAGCGCTTTCACTGCCATCTAAAAGCAGTCCTCAAATCACACCTGCATGGGCCCAATTGGATGGATGAACTCCCATGGATCCTGCTGGGGATCCGCACAGCACCTAAAGAGGGCCTCCCCACATTGGAGGAAATGGTCTATGGCGCATTGTTCTCTATCCCAGGCAACATCCATTCCGACTCTACAGGACCGCCACTGAATGCCCTGGATGTCCTACAGCGGCTGAGAAACCACACCGCCTACCCTTGTCCACATCCTACCACCACCCACGGGACGCCAACCAGCCACATCCCACAAGAACTCAAAGTCATGGACTTTGTCTTTCTAAGATGAGGCAAACCAGGTAACCCCCAGCATTGACCTTACAAAGGGCCTTTCAAGGTACTGAGAAGATAGGTTGTATATTCTCTCGATATTGGAGGCAGGCATGACATGTTTAGAGTTGACCACCTCAAGAAAGCCCACGTGGACTGTTCAGAGCTTTTCCCAGTCTCTACACTACAGCGCCGGGGGTGCCTGCCCAAAGTCAATCTCCCAAACTTCACCAAAAGACTGCAATTCTGGGGGGGTGGGGCCAAATTGCCATATCGAACAGCCAGCGTGGCAGGGCACAGGGTCTCTGTGCAGAAGTTCCAGGCTGCAGGAGCAGGTTGTCAGGGGAACGGCCAGGCCTCACAGCAGCATTATGACATCACTCCCGTGAGCCTGTCACCTCCCCAAAAAGGAGCGACCATGGTTTGAATAAATGAAAGTTACTGGTTACTTGCTTGGTGTGGACACCATTTATTTCAGCAGCTCTGTCTTTAGCAGTGCTACAAAACCTTGAATACATTTGCTCTCCATGTTAACTCTTTTGCATCTAATAACTTGAAAAATTGTGGTCTATTTCTCATTCACAATGGTTTTCCTTCCATTTCTCAGAATTGATCTGTTTCAATAGGTTTGAGTAGAATATCTCTTCAAGTCTTGTGTATATGCAATTGACAATAGACGTATCTTAACTCTGCATTTCCAGTTCCATTAGTATGTCCTCAGCAAATGAAATAATCCATGCCTGCTTGCAGCTGGACCTGGATGATGTAGCATGTAAGGGACAACACTTGTGCTACAAAACTGACAGTTACCATCTCCATCGGAAATGTTTAACTATCTCTCCTTGTTATTTAATGACATTGAATCTTCCACCAGAAATCTCACAGGGGTCACCTTTAATCAGAAATTCAACTGGACAAGCCATATAAAACTAGTTACGAGAATAAGGTTAAAGACTAACTAGTGACTCAGCTATTATCACCGCAAAGCCTTTTCATTTTATAAAAGGCACATGTCTGGAACATAAAGCAGTACAATTCACTTGCCTACATGAATGAAGTTTCAAACAATGAAGAAACTCAGCATTAAGTACAAAACAATCTTTTAGGGAGAGAAAAGCCAAATTAATTTTGAAGATGATAGCCTTGCAGCAGAACTAGTCAGTTCTAATGCAACAAAGGAAAATAAGTTGCTTGAAATTGTTGAATTTGATATGGTCTCCTTCAAGTTGCAATGTGCCAATATGGAACATGGGGTGTTGGTTCTTAGGCTTACAAGGGGCCCAAATGGAACAATGTAGAAGACTAGAGACAGATAGATTAACATGGGATGGGAAATTAAACCACAGCAATGTCCCTTTGTCCTATTCATCTATTCGTCGTGCTCGCTGCAACAAAAATAGAGTTGATGTATAGTCTTTCATCTGAAATGTTAACTTTCTCTTTTCATAGCTATCTTATCTGTTGAGCATCTAACATTTTCTCACTTAAGATGTTTTTATTATTTATGAGCTCAGAGAACACAAAAAAGTATACATTTTGCACCATTCCATCTCTGTTTAGCCACTGTTAAAATTACCATTTGTGTTTTCCTTTTTAGTCAAATTAATTAAAATGGTCTTGGAAAAAGAGTAATCTCATTTTTGTCTCTTTAAGGTTCACAATATCCAGATAGATGCTAGATGCAGATGAATGCTCCTCTGCAAGGAATACCAAAAGAGGAATATTATCCTCTAACTAATTGCAGGCTTGAATAATGCCATTTTTCCAATTGCAGTAAAATCCCCTTTATCTGGAATTCAAGCAACCAGTTGTGAAAATAAATAGGTTAAAAAATGCAAAAGTTTAAAATTGGCACCCCCCTCATGGTTAGTTCACCAATCATATAAGATGCAATCTCAAGCAACCAGCAAATTCACTTATCCGGCATCTACAAATCCGCATAGGTGCCAGATACAGGGGGTATTACTATAATATGTTTTGGTGTAATCTGTTGAGTTTCAAAGTGTGCTATCTTGATAATTGTAACAATATTGTTTACTTTTATACAGATAAAATAAAAATGTAAAGAAAATGATGCAAACAATTAATAATATTAGTTATGCCTAATTTAATTTCACATTCTCATTTTCTAGTAAATGTCAGTGCCTTGCAAGATGTGCTAATTGGTGATTATCGAGAGCAGCCAAATACTGATTGTTCAGCCGGTCACAAGAGTTGTTTATGGCCTTCCTTACAAAATAAGCATATTTATATACCCTATGCTTTCAAATCAAATTATAGTAAGTAATTTAAATTTGGCTAATCTTACTATTCACAAAACCAATTACTTTAGTTTAATTTTAATTCAATGTGGTTTTTTTTTCTATTAATGTGAATGATAAAAAGCACAGCACTGCACAAGATTTTTTGGAGTTTGATGATTTTGCTGTTGGGAAAATTGAAGATACAAGAAAAACTTATTTCCTAAAAAGATTCTCGGGGATAAGTTCAAAGAAATGCTAGAGATATTCATCATTGAGATCAGTGAGTTTACAGCATCTTCAGTTTTCATTTCAGACTTACAATATTTAAGATTTTTTTCTGGTATAGATGATGATCCAAAACTATTAAGAACTTTGTTAATATGAGAGACTTGGGGAATGTTAAGTTACATACTGTGTGGTTGGAAATTATACAATTGATGCTCTCTGAAATGACAAATCAATTGTATCAAAAACTACAAAAATCAGTTTATTGTCAAAGATATTGTTCAATGTACATATGCACTGAAATTCTTAATTGTAAGTGAAAGAAGACTACAATAGTATGCATAATTTGAATTCAAAAGAGAATAAATACAAAAGATGTATAAATGTTCAATTATCCTTGTTCAAAAAAAAGTGACTTCAATAGTTCAAACAGTCCTTTTGAGGTGTTGGAACAGTCGATGATTAGTGTTATAGTTCAAATTGTCCTTTGGTGGTGTTGGAGCAGTCGATGATTAGTGTTATAGTTCAAACTGTCCTTTGGTGGTGTTGGAGCAGTCGATTATTAGTGTTAAGAGTCTGGTAGATGTTAAAAAGAAATTTCTTGAGCCTTTGCTTGTCTTCAGGCTTCTGTACCTTCTGTCCAAAGGTTGCAATGAGAAGAGGATATGCCAAGGTTGATGGAGGTACTTTATGATGTTGACTGCCTTCTTGAGGCAGTGCCTCACATAGGTGGAAGATAAAGAACTATGAAGGACCTGGCTATGTTTGCTATCTTCTCCAGCCTGTGTTCCTGGGCATTTAAGTTCCCAAACCAGGCTGTGAGGCAACTAGTCAGTATACTTTCCAAAGTACACTTAAAGAAGTTTGATAGAGAATTCAACAATCCTTCGAAAGTAGGTTGCCTCACTGACTCCAGGAGAGATCTTCTGAAATAGGGACTTTAAGGAACTCTTCACCTCTGTTCCATCAAAATTAACCTTGCTGTTGGTGATGTTGAGAACAAGACCATTGTTCTCGCACAACCTAATGAGATTCTCAATCTGCATTCTGTCTCATCATCTCCAGTTATTCAACTAAAAATGATGGTATCAATGAATTTGTAGATTAAGTTGAAGATGAACATGGCTACATAGCCATGAGGGTACAGAGAATCAAATTACACATCAAGAATAGAACCAGATGAACTACCTGGCATCTTGGCTTAATATTTGGGCATGGCTTTCTCCCAGTCACTTGCAAACTCTTGGGTTGATAAATTACAAATGTTTACTCATATTACAAAAGTACCAGGCATTAATATCCTCCTAAAGGTGTGTTCAGTGGCATTATCATTCTGTGTCTCCTTTCATTGTATCCTTTTTGGTAGGAGGAGGCTAGGTGCTGTGGTGAGAGTCAACATGACCAGAAAGTAAACTGGATGTGTATTTGTCAAAAGCCATTTAACTTGGCAATGCAGTTAGCATAGCAGAGCAGGTCATAAATGAGTGGTAACTTGCATCTTGGCAAAGTCTTTCTGCCATCTACAAAGGACTAATCAGGAGTCTGATAGTGTACATTTCGTATGGCATGTTGAAGGGAGCTCCAGCAACATTTGACTCTCATGGTAATCAAAAGGAATTATTTGATTGTACCTCATCCAGATCACTAAAACATTCAATCTGTCTCCTGACAGCTCACAATAAATGCAGGATATACCTTCTGCAAAAGATGCTGCAATAGCTCATTTAATCTTCTCCAAAACCTCCCACATTTGTATGTGATGTTTGCAAGCTGAAAAAGGAAACTATCACCTGCATATTATTTTCCAATGCCACCCATTATGATTTGGAATGTATTGCGATACCTTCATTGTCGCCTGATATAAACCTGGAACTCTACGCAACAACACTAAAGGTTCATCTTTGCTCGAAATATCCCATTTGTTCAGGGTAATTAGGGATGGGCACTAAATGCTGGTCTTGTCGGCAATGCTCAAATTCACCCCTCCCCCCAGAAAACAAACAAATAAATACAAGTAAAATATTCTCAAAACAAGCACACGAAACTCAAAATGTTGACTAGGTTCTGAATCGTTCAAATTTATCATCCAATTTCACAGGTACAACTGGAAGAAATAGCATTCTCCGCTCCTCACACAGCATAACACATGTACAGACAAGCAAAATATATGCAGGACAAATATATAAATAAATATGGTTTACTAAATAGTGGAGTCTCTCGGTGGTTAGAGTGAGCAGCTCATTCAGCATTCTCACTGCCCATGGGAAGATGTTTCTCAACTTGGTGGAGCTGACTCTGATACTCCTGTATCTCTTTCCTAATGGGAGTAGCTGAGAGAGGCTGGGGTGGTAGAAGTCCTCAGTGATTTTTCCCATCCCCTTTTCAGACAGTGATCCAGGTAGATCATGTTGGATGTGGGGGGGGGGGGGGTGTTAGGGAGATACACAGCTGCTCAATGCAATGAAAATCAGTAGCTCATAATCCTCTGGAATAGTTCCATCAGAAAGCCAACAAGGAAAGGAAATGGCAACAGTAGACAACTCAGTCCCTCAACACCCATGACTGCAAAACAAATGCTTGAAGTTACATAATAGAAAGCTACAGGCAGAAAACAGGCCATTCAGCCCTTCTTATCGCAACCATTGTTTCGCTCTTACCTTCCTTATAAGAACAAGGAAGATCACGGCTTTTGAGAAGATGCAGAAGATGTTCACCAGGCTGCCACGTGAATAAAAGAAAGTGTTAGTTATAAGGAGAGGTTGGAAAAGAAATTGGTTTCAGATTTATTGTCAAAGTACATACATGACATTACATACAACTCTGAGATTCTTTTTCTGCAGTGAGGCAGAATTTTCACTTATTGGTAGTGCAAAAAAAACTGTACTCAGGATATACATGTAAACAAATAACTGTAAACAAATAACAGATGTTAACAAATTCTGCAATACACAAAGAATTTTTAAAAATCAATAAGGTGCACAAGTAAGAGTCCTTAAATGAGTCCCTGATTGAGTTTGTTGTTGAGGAGTCTGATGGTGGAGGGATAGCAGTTCCTGAATCTGATGGTGTGAATCTTGTGGTACCTATACCTCTTTCCTGATGGTAACAGCGAGAACAGAGAGTATATTGAGTGGTGTGGATCCTTCATGATTGCTGCTGCTCTCCGACAGCAGCCTTCCCTGCAAATGTTTTCGATAGTGAGGAGGGTTTTGCCTGTAATGTCCTGGGCTATGCCCACTACCTTTTGGAGGAATTTATGCTCAGGGGTATTAGTGTCCCCATACCAGACCATGATGCAGCTGGTCAGCACACTTTGCACCTCATATCTAGTAATTTGCTAGGATCTCTGGTTTGATACCAAACCTCCATGAATTTATGAAGTAGCGGTGCTGATGTGCTTTCTTCATGATGCCTTTAGTGTGTTGGTTCCAGGAAAGATTCTCCAAGGTAGTTACACTCCAATAATTTAAATTTGCTCGCCCTCTCCACCTCTAACTCTCCCAGTGATTACTGGATTATATACCTCTGGCTTTGCTTTCCTGAAGACAACAATCAGTTCCTTCGTTTTGGAATGCAAGGTTGTTGTTAGTGCACCATTCAACCAAGTTTTCAATCTCTCTCCTGTATACTGACTCATCACCTTTATTTATACAACTGATTATTGTGGTATCCTCAGCAGATGTGTTGATGGTGTTATTGTTGTACTGAGGCACACAGTCGTAAGTGTAAAATGAGTAGAGCAGGTGGCTAAGAACGCAATTCTGTGGTGCTCCAGTACTGATGGAGATTGTGGAGGTGATTTCTCACCAATCCCCATTGACTATGGTCTGGAGGTGAGGAAAGCCATGATCCAATTATACAGTGGGCTGTTGAGTCTTCAGATCTTGGAGTTTGTCGATCAGTTTGAGGGGACAATGGTGTTAAATACAAAACTGTAGTTGATAAAGAGCATCCTAATGAATGCATCTTTACTATCCAGGCATTCCAGGTCTTTGTGTAGAGCCAGTGAGATGGCATCCACCTTAGAACCTACGATAGGCAAACTGGAATATATCCATGTCACCCAAAGACAGGAGCTGATATGCTTCAACAACACCCTTTCCATACACTTCATCACTTTTGATAGTTACTCCATTCTTCTTGGGCACCGGTATGATAGAATCCTGTTTGAAACAGGTGGGTATTATGCAATGCTGGAATGCGATATTAAAGATATCCATAAATACATTGATAAGTTGGTCAGCACAAATTTTTAATACTTGGCCAGGTGCTCCATCCAGCTAGATGCTTTCCTTGGATTCACTCTCCTGAAGGCAGCAGATACGGACAGGATGGGATCATCAGGGGATGTGGGGAGGTGGTTCTTCACTGTTACTGTTGTCAAATCAGGCATAGAAGGCCTTGGGTTCCTCTGGGAGTGAAGCTTTGCCATCTGCTACTTCACTGAAATTGTTTTCTCTGGAGCATCAAAGGCCGAGAAATATGTAAAATTATAGGTGACATATTTTCTATATGTAAGCCTTGACCGATGCTGATTAAATGGAGGAAATTAATTGTAAGGTTTGAAGAAACTTGGTTTGCATCTGTAAGTGTTTTGAAATAATCTGAATGATAAATGACAATAGAATGTGATTCAGAAATTTTTTTTTCGCCTGTTGGGAAAATCTAAAGCAATGTTGCATCTGAAATTTGGAGTTAGACCAATAAGATTGAAATTGTGAAGTTTTTTTTTTCAAATTAAATAACCAGATAAAATGAAATGTTCCTGAAAGTGGCTTCCATTAATGTTGTTCACATTCTGGCACATTAACTCGAATTTGAGTCTGAAATGAAATGCAAAATAATCCTGATGCAGAATCATCATGTAGTGTCCCTCCTGTTGACCACTTTTACTGTTTACAAAGAATTTAGGATCGAAGTAAGTCAAATGAAGCCATACCTCAATATTTTGAAACCCAATATTTTAGTGCAGAAATCTGAACATTTCCACAAAATACTTGCTTGGCTTGGAAACTCTGTCACGGTAAAGTCCATTAAGTTGAATAAAGTTGTTGCTTACAGTTTTGGTGTGACAGGAGTTTTTTTAAATTTTTGACTTGACAATAATTGAGCAATAACCTGTTACGAGTCCAAAGGACCCCAAAACACAGCAGCAATAGATATGCACCATGACAGAGGGTTACTTAAACAAAAGTTGCTTTTAATTATCTTTGAACATGAAAATAGAATCAAACTTTAACTTATCTCTATTGACTCACCTAACCTACTTAACCCCCCTCTGATGCTAAACGCATGTGTGTGTGTGTATGTAAGTTCAGCAAAGTTCTTTGGTTCATAGTCCAATCTCACCGGTTGCAGGCAATTCTTGTACTGTGCACAGAAGTTAACATTAATAAAGTTCACCAGGCTTTGGTGCTTAACAGGTAAATGGTTACCACTCAGAAGGGTTCTTGGTGGTTTTCAGAGAGAGAGTTTTTCTTCTTTCAGGTCAGCATAGAGTTCCTTTCTGTTTCTCCTATTCCAAGGGAAACACCAGATAGCCAGTCCTCTCTTTTGACAGGCCATCTTCCAAAGCTTGCCAGCTTGTCCTTCTGGAACTGATGTCTGTGTCTCTCTCACTCTCACTCCCTCATCTCTCGAGAGCAAAGCCTCTTTTTTCTGCTCTCTGCCTGCAAAGATCACATGACTCTCCATACAATAAGTTCTGTTTTCCAGACAAAGCTGCTACTGCCTGTTGTTACATTTGTTGTCTTTTGCAAATGACAGTCCATCATGAATCTGAGCCTCTTGCAAAAGCTCCTGCAAAAATTGTGTTTTAAAGTGTTTGTATGTGACTGGCTCTAACAAATCTTTCCCAATTTATCTCCCAAATACCTCTATATACTCTGTCACAAACCAAATCAGCATATGGCTTTATATTTGCCATGTATTCACTAATACTGTATATAAAGATGTTTTAATTATTAAAATGTGTTTGGCCATTTTTCTACAGAGAGTGCTGAGAAAGCATTAATAATTGCTGCTATATCTGAGTTTGAGTCTTTGACGTGCATCAGGTTTAAATACAGAACAAAGGAGGTGTCCTATCTTGAATTTATTGATGGGATAGGGTAAGTGTATAAGTGTGTCTATTATGAATTCAGATTCCTCAGTTTGTGACTATTTATTTAGCAAACATTATAAGGAAATGTTCAAAGATAATAAGCTCAATCTTAGCTGTATATAACAGAAAAGGAAACAAAAATAGTTATTGAAAATATATTTTTGGATTTAAATTATGGTGGAAATTCCTGTCTAAAACATCTTTTATTTCACATTTTATTTATCTTTTCCTCAGAGATTTAGTTATTTTCAGCTTTTAAAACAAAGTGAATTTTTTTGTCTCTTAGGTGTCAACATGATTGACATCTAAAATGTTTAATTAAACAGGGATGAGAGTAGTTGATTCAAGGTTAAAAACTGGCACATTAAGGAAAAATGAGTTTAGTGTGGTGCACTGAGGTAGCAGCAAGCAAGCACAAATTCGGAAATGACTACAACAGGGTTTATTCCAGTAAAAGACTGAACACCAGTTCATGCCTTGGTGGCTCTCCGTGTGACTGGCTCAGGAGGGGCCAGCTCAGATTTATATTCGGGTTGGTTGATTGACAGCCGGCCAGGTGAAGTCAGCCCCTTAGGTGGTCTTCCTGCAGGTACAGAGATTGCCCCCTGAAGTAGGCTGGTGGTCATATCACCACATTTAGAAAGAGGTATACCAGCAATCCTCATTTTATTGTTGATCAGGTTATGAAAATTCATTTTTATGGAAATCACAAAACAAAATCCAAGATATAGGATAAAACTGACACTTGTGGGGGGGAAATGAAAACAAAATAAATGCAAACTGGGGTTAATTTTTGTCTTTTTACATTTCGCGTTTCTTGACATTCTTGACAATGCTTATTTTTTTAGCATGATGGGTTAATTTTGCTGTCTGTCATTAATTTTCAAATATTTTCCATATTCTCAATGTCTGAAACAGAGTGAGTAAATTTAAGTGCAAGATGTAAAGCTAACAGACCATATAAAGGAATTTATCTAGATGTAAAAGTTTATATTTTACAAAGCCTTGATGCTGGATTTTTTTTTTTAAACTTGTTGGGAGAGGAGTCAAGTGATGGAGTAGTGGCCGGTAGGGGAACTCCAGCCCTCTCCAGAAAAGTAGAAAAAAGATAGAGAAAAAGCAAAGGCACAAACATAAAAATCAAAACAAAGTAAAAGTAAAAGTGTGGAGAAAATGGCAGCGAAGAAAGAAAAACCAAAAACAATGGGAAGAAAAGAAGAAGGAAAGACGTCGGAAGAAGAAGGTGAAGGCCTTACCTGTCCGAAGAGGCCCGCCGCGGAGAGAGAAGCCCGCTCCCGCAGGTCAGTGGAAGTCCCGGGCTCGGGACTACAAAAATGGCTCGCATAGCCGAGTAAAAGTGCGCAACCGCGCATGCGCAACTCCTCGTGCATGCGCGATGCGCATGAAAAAAAAACACACTGATGGGAGGGGGGAACAGCTGCGGAGTCGATCTCCACAGCTGAGAGAGACACCTGCAGCACAGCAGCAGGTGCAGAACACAGAGAATAACGACAACAAGAAAGAAGAGGGTAAAAAGAAAACAAGGAAACAACAGATGGTCAACCCAGAGGAAGAAGAAGAAGAAGAACAGAAAGAAGTGAAAGAAGAAGAGAAAGGCAAGACAATGGATGTATCTTTTTTTAAAGAATATATGGAATCAGTGAAAGAATGACAATTACAAGAATTTAATGAGATAAAAAGAAGAATTAAGAATGCAGAAGAAAAAATCAATAAAATGGAAATGACCATATCAGATATAGGAAAAAGAGTGGAAAATATGGAAGAATGAGAAATAATTGTAGAAATGGAAGTAGAGGACTTAAAAGAGAAATTAGAAGAATCTAATAAAAAAGTTAAAGAGGCACAGGAGCTGTTAGCTCAGAAGATAGATATAATAGAAAACTATAATAGAAGAAATAATATAAAGATAGTGGGCCTTAAGGAAGATGAAGAAGGCAAGAATATGAGAGAATTTATAAAAGATTGGATCCCCAGGGTCCTAGGAAGACCAGAATTACAGGAAGAAATGGAAATAGAGAGGGCACATAGAACATTAGCCCCGAAACCACAACCACAGCAAAAACCAAGATCCATTTTAGTAAAATTCTTAAGATATACAACAAGAGAAAATATATTGGAGAAAGCAATGAAGAAAGTAAGAGAAGACAAAAAGCCACTGGAATACAAAGGTCAAAAAAATTTTTTCTATCCAGACATAAGTTTTGAACTCCTGAAGAAGAGGAAGGAGTTCAATACAGCAAAAATGATCTTATGGAAAAAAGGATATAAATTTATGTTAAAGTACCCAGCGGTACTTAAAATAGTTATTCCAGGGCAACAAAACAGACTATTTCCGGATCCAGAGGAAGCAAGGAAATTTGCAGAACAACTACAAAACAAGCAGAGAGATGAAAACATGTAATGAGAGTAAAAATGACCACGAACTATATGTATGTGTGTAAAGAGGTATATGTGTGTGTATATATATATATATATATATATATATAGTGTGTATACATGAATGTATCCGTACTTAGAGGAAAATATATAGAGTATAGACAAGAATTAATAAGGGAGTGAAAGGGAATAGAGGGAATAAGGAAGGAAATTAAAGAGTGACCTTTGTTACATATGAAAATTGAAATCTTTTCTGGGGGGGCTGGGTGAGGAGGAGTTACAGTCACTACAAAATCAGTTGACGTTTGCGAGTGAATTCGCAAATCCAAATGGAGAGGGGAGATGTGGTTGCCCGACAAGGGATAAAGGGCAACTCAGGAGGGGGAGGGGAGAATGGGGTTAAAGAAGTTTCAAATAGGAGAATAAGGAAAATGTTTGATGTTTTAGAAATGTTGTCTTATAAAGTGTTTAAAACAAAAAAGCAGAAATGGATAAGAAGGAAAGGTGATGATGGAGAAACGGAAAGGGAAGATAAACAAAGTATGAAATGGCTACGCTGAACTATATGACTTTAAATATTAATGGAATACATAACCAAATTAAAAGGAAGAAACTGCTAAATTTACTGAAAAAAGAAAAAATTGATATAGCATTTGTGCAAGAAACACATTTAACTGAATTGGAGCACAAGAAATTAAAGAGAAATTGGGTAGGACACGTAACAGCAGCGTCGTATAATTCAAAAGCAAGAGGAGTAGCTATATTAATTAGTAAAAATGTGCCAATTAAAATAGAAGAGGAAATAATAGATCCAGCAGGGAGATATGTAATGATAAAATGTCAGATATATTCGGAGTTTTGGAATCTACTCAATGTACATTCACATAACGAAGAAGATCAAAAGTTGATGCCAGATATTTTTTTGAAGATAGCAGATACGCAAGGGAACATATTAATAGGAGGGGATTTCAACCTGAATTTGGATTCAAATATGGACAAAACTGGGAAAAAAATTAACAGAAAAATCAAAGTAACCAAATTTATAATTAAATCAATGGAAGATATATGGAGGAAGCAACACCCAAATGAAAAGGAATATTCATATTACTCGGGTAGACAAAAAACATACTCAAGAATAGACCTATTTTTGTTATCAGCTCGTATGCAAGATAGAGTAAGAAAGACAGAATATAAAGCTAGAATATTATCGGACCATTCACCCTTGATATTGACAATAGAGTTAGAGGACATCCCTCCAAGAATGTATAGATGGAGATTAAACTCCATGCTACTTAAAAGGCAGGATTTTAGAGAATTCATTGAAAGACAAATTAAAATGTACTTTGAAATAAATACGGAATCAGTGAAAGATAAGTTCATACTATGGGATGCAATGAAAGCGTTCATTAGAGAGCAAATAATAAGTCATGTAACCAAGATGAAGAAGGACTATAATCAGGAAACAGAGCAGTTGGAAAGGGAAATAGTAAATGTAGAAAAAGAATTAGCAATGAAGGAAGATACAACTAAAAGAAGAGAATTGGCGGGTAAAAAAAATAAAATATGAAACACTACAAACTTATAAGGTGGAGAAGAACATAATGAAGACAAAACAGAAATATTATGAATTAGAGGAAAAAACGCACAAAATCCTAGCATGGCAGCTTAAGACAGAACAAGCTAAGAAAATGGTATTGGCATCAAGGAAAAAAGACAAACAAATTACATATAATCCAAAAGAAATTAAGGAAAACTTTAGAGAATTCTATGAACAATTATACCGAACTGAAAACTAAGGGAAAGAAGGGAAAATAGATGAAATTTTAACTAAAATTGAACTACCAAAATTACAAATAGAGGAACAAAATAAATTAACAGAACCATTTGAAATAGTAGAAATACAAGAGATAATAAAAAAATTACCAAATAATAAAACACCAGGAGAGGATGGATTCCCAATAGAATTCTATAAAACATTTAAAGATTTATTAATTCCTCCCCTCCTGGAAGTAATCAACCAGATTGATAAAACACAAAGCTTACCAGATTCATGTAAAACAGCAATAATTACAGTAATACTAAAGCAAGGGAAAGATCCACTCGCACCAGCGTCATATAGACCAATATCATTTCTTAACATAGATTATAAGATAATAGCTAAACTATTAGCAAACAGATTAGCAGAGTATGTACCTAAAATGGTAAATCTAGACCAAACTGGATTTATTAAAAAAAGACGCACAACAGACAATATTTGTAAATTTATTAACTTAATTCATGCAGTAGAAGGGAGTAAAGCGCCAACAGTAGCAGTTGCTTTAGACGCAGAGAAGGCCTTTGACAGAGTAGAATTTGCAAAAATTCAATTTACCAGAGAAGTATATTAATTGGATTAAAGCATTATATAAGGGGCCATTGGCGAAAGTGACAGTAAATGGATATATATCAAAGCAATTTAACTTAAGCAGGTCAACACGGCAAGGATGCCCACTATCACCCTTATTGTTCGCATTAGCTATAGAACCACTAGCAGAATTGATAAGAACAGAAAATAATATAAAAGGGATAAAAATAAAAGACAAGGAATATAAAATCAGTTTATTTGCGGATGATGTTATAGTATACTTAACAGAACCCAATAAAAGAATTATATAAGAAATTGAAGGAATATGGAGAAGTGTTGGGTTACAAGATTAACGTAAATAAAAGTGAAGCAATGCCAATGAATAATGCAGATTTCTCAAAATTTAAGAAGGAATCACCAGTCAGATGGCAAATGCAAGCAATAAGATACCTAGGTATACAAATATATAAAAATCTCGGCCATCTATATAAACTCAATTATTATCCACTAATGAAAAAAATTACAGGACGATTTAGAGCATTGGAAGGATTTACCATTAACACTAATAGGAAGGATAAACTGTATTAAAATGAACATTTTCCCAAGGATATTATACCTATTTCAGGCATTGACAATACAATTGACAGAGAAATTCTTCAAGGAGTTAAAGAAAATAATAAGGAAATTTTTATGGAAAGGGGGGAAACCGAGGATAGCACTAGATAAATTAACAGAATGGTATAAACAAGGAGGCTTACAACTGCCAAACTTTAAAAATTATTATAGAGCCGCACAATTAAGATACCTATCAGATTTTTATCAAACAAGGGAAAAGCCAGATTGGACTAGATTAGAATTAGATAAAATAGGGGAAAAGATACCTGAACACATATAAATGGGATGAAAAATTGGTACAACGTAGGAGTTCTCCAGTATTACATCGTCTACTCAATATTTGGAAAAAGTTTCATGTAGAAAAGAATAAAACAAATTACCAATTACCAAAACTAATATTGACGCAAAATAAGTTACTCCCTTTTACAATAGATAACCTTTCCTTTAGAGAATGGGAGAAAATAGGGATCAAAAGAATAGAAATTTGTTTTTCAGGAAATAGATTATTATCCTTTGAACAAATGAAAGAAAAATACAATATAACTCAAGATACAGTGCTGGCATATTACCAATTGAGATCCTACTTGAAGGACAAATTAGGAAGCAGTCTGAGGTTACCAGAGGGAAGTAACTTTGAATATGTGATTACAGATACAATGATAATCAAAAGATTTATAACAAATATGTACATTAAACTGCAAGAAAAGGAGAATGAGGAAACAAATGGTAAAACTAAACAAAAATGGGAACAAGATTTAAATATAAAGATAAAAAAGGAAACATGGGAGAAGTTATGTTCTGGAACAATGAGAAATACAATAAATACGAGGTTACGTATGATACAATATAACTGGATACACAGGCTATACATTACACCTCACAAGTTAAATAAATGGGTCCCAACAGTATCTGATGGATGTTTTCGATGTAAAAAAGAAATGGGAACAACAATTCATGCAATCTGGACATGTGAGAAAGTAGAAAAATTTTGGGAAGATCTAAACCAAATATTAAATAAAATTACAGAAAACAATATACCAAAAAATCCAGAGATCTTCCTCCTAAGTAACATAAAAAAATAAAGAATTTGGAATTGATTTGGATGGTGCACAAAAAAGATTTGTTAAGATAGCTCTAGCCGTAGCAAAAAAATGTATTATGTTAACCTGGAAATTGGAAGATAATTTGAAAATACAACAATGGTATATAGAAATGAATAAATGTATTCCATTAGAAAAAATAACATATAGTTTAAGAAATAATATTGAAATATTTGAACAAATATGGGAGCCTTACATGAAACACAATAGAGAAAACCTACCGGGGACATTCACTACCTAAATTAACGAAAGGGGAAGGAAATGAAAAGAATTGACTCAGTGGAATTTCTTGTTTATTTTTATTGAATGACAACATTGTTTGACTGGTTTAATGTATCTTAGATTGTGTACTTTAAATGGATGGGGAGGAGGTAGGGAGGGTGGGATGGGAGGAGGGAGGGGGGGGAGAAAATGACATTGTATATATTTGAAAAGGAAAATGTATGTATCATGGTCAATGTGGTTTATGGTGTGAAAAATAAAAAAATTTTTAAAAAACTTGTTGTGCTCACTACAGGATCTCCATTCGATTTGGCACAATATCTTACAAGTATAAGGAGTTGGGAGAATTGATAGAGTGTCAATATGGTAAACTTAAATTTAAATTAAATTTGGGAGACAGAGAAGTGATAGACAAGGGTTATAGGGAAGTAGTCACACTGAGGAGGCAGAAAGCAGGTAGATGGGTGACTGTCAGGAGAGGCAAAAAGTATAGGGAATCTGCAGAGTACCCCTGTGGCCATTCTCCTCAGTAACATTAACCATTTTGGATACTGTTGGGGGGGGTGGTGGTGAGGGGGTGTTGGGGACCTACTAGGGAAAAGTTACAGCAGCAGGTCTACCTTGGATAGACATGTCGGTGTGGGAATGGGGCACAGATGCCCCGTATGCCTCATGCACTGCCAAACTGAGGCCACCTTAAATTGGCACAATAAGTCATGCTGTCTGAGCACTCTCCAACCAAATGACATTGACTTCTTCTCCCCATCTCTCTTTCCCTGACCCTCCAGCTCTCCACCCCTTTCCCTCTCCAATCAGAGAGCTATCTTCTCCCCATCACTTCCCAGCTTTGTTCTCTTTTGCCCTCCCATCTATTGCTGCCTATGACTTTTTGCTTATTGGCCTGTGCTTCCCCAGCCCCTTCTTTTCTCTTCTCCCAACCTTTTTATTCAGACGCCTGCATGCTTTTTGCTCACACCTTGTTTATATATCTTTGCTCCCTCTGAACGCTGTGTGACTTGCTGTTTCTCCGACACTTTTGTCTATTGACTCTACGGAATGACAAGTTTGTCAGGAAAGAGCTTAGGCAAGCAAAAAGGGGCCATGAGAAGGCCTTGGTGAACAGGATTAAGGAAAACTGCATGGCATGCTGTAAGTGAAGAACAAGATGAGTTGTGAAAGAGTAGGACCCATCGGGGATGATGATGAAAATGTGTGTATGGAATGACAGAAGGTAGCAAAGGTTCTTAATGAATACTTTGCTTTAGATTTCACTGCAGGAAAGGACTGTGGCAATTGTGAGGACGACTTAAAGTGAACTGTAACGCATATTGATATTAAGAAATAAGTTGTGTTGAAGCTTTGGAAAAGCATGAAGTTGGATAGTTGCTAGGATCAGATGAGAGCTACCCAAGACTACTATGGGAAGCAAGGGAGGAGATTGCTGAGCCATTTGCAATGATCTTCGCATCTTCACTGAGGATAGGAGAGGTACTGGAAGAGTGGAAGGTTGCAAATGCTGTTCCCCTGTTCAAGAAATGGTGCAGAGAAAACCCAGGAAACTATAGACTGGTGAGCCTTACTTCAGCAATGTTCAAGCTGTTGGGGAAGATCCTGAGACCAGATTTACATGCATTTAAAGAGGCACAATCTGAATTGGGATAATCAGCATGGCTTCATCAGGGGTAGGTCGCATCTCACAAGCCTGACTGAATTCGTGGAAGATAAAACTTTGAACGTTGATAAAGATAAAGTGGTAGATGTAGTACATATGAATTTCAGTCAGCAACGTGATAAATTTTGCCATGTAAATCTTTTTCAGAAATTAAGGAGGTAAAAGATTCTTGCTTTGTGGATACAGAATTGGCTTGGCCCACAGAAGGCAGTGGGTGATTGTAGATGGTTTGTACTCTGCATGGAGGTCAGTGACTAGTGATGTTCTACAGGAATCTGTTCTCTTTGATTTTTATAAATGATCAGGAAGTTGAAGTGTGGGTTACTAAATTTCCAGATGACCCGAAGCTTAGTGGTGTTGAGGGTAGTCTGCAAGGTTGCCAAAGGTTACTGAGGGGTATTAATAGAATGCAGAGCTGAGCTTAGAAGTGGCAGATGGAGTTTACCCAGAAAAGTGTGAAGTGGTTCATTTTGGTAAGAGGAGACTGAGCAGTGTTGAAGAACTTAGAGATGTTGGAGTCAGTGTCCACAAGACACTTAAAGTTGCTGCACATGTTGATAATGTTAAGAAGGTGAATGGTGTGTTGGCTTCTTTAATTATGGAATGAGATTATGAGCCATGAGATGATATTGCAGCTATATAAGACCTTGGTTAGACCCTTCTTAGAATATTGTGTCCAGTTCTGCTCACCTCACTACAGGAATTATGTAGATAGTATAAAGAGGTGCATAGAGATTTACAAAAATGTTGCCTGGATTGCAGATCATGCTTCATGATAGGTTAAGTACACCTGGTCTAAGGGTGAGCAGATAGAGGTACATAAGGTGATGAGAGACATTAAATGTGGATGGCCAGAGCTTATTCCAAGGGCTGAAATTGCTAGTTAGTAGATTTAAGGTGTTTTGGAGCAAGGTCAGGGGGCATGTAGGACATAGAACATTACAGCACAGTGCAGGCCCTTTGGTCCATGATGTTGTGCTGACCTATATAAACTTACTCAACAATTTAAACCTTCCCTACCTTATTCCTGTAACCCACAATTGTTTTCGCAACCATGTGCCTGTCTAAGAGTCTTTTAAATGTCCCTATTGAATCAGCCACCACCACCACAATCCCTGACAATGCATTGCAGGCACCCACTATGCTCTTTGTAATAAGAAACCTACCTCTGATGGCTCCCCTAAATCTTATACAGATGTCCTCTGGTATTTGTATGTAAGGGATACGTTTTTTTCCACAGAGAGTGTGGGCTGGTGGCAGCAGTGGTGGAAGCAGATACAATGTGATATTTTAAGAGT
This sequence comes from Narcine bancroftii, assembly GCF_036971445.1. Lineage (NCBI taxonomy): Eukaryota > Metazoa > Chordata > Chondrichthyes > Torpediniformes > Narcinidae > Narcine > Narcine bancroftii. The sequence continues at coordinate 252,312,161 of NC_091469.1, read as the reverse complement.
ATTTGATAGATACATGGAACTGAGAAAAATGGAGGGTTTTACAGTAGGGAAATTCTAGACAGCTGTTGGAGTAAGTTATAAGGTTGGCACTATGGGCCAAAGGACTGTACTATAGATTCTATCTTCTAAGTGAAAGTATTTTGGTCAGAAAATAACTGTTAAACTTTTTTTTCCGAGATGCTGGTCATATGTAGGACCAGGAAAACAAGCAGCAGAAGAAATATCACTGCAAAAACCTTATTGCATGGATGTTGGTATAATACAGCATCAAATTATGCATGTGCTTGGTTTTTATCATGAAAATTCTCGAACAGATCGTGATAACCACGTGGAAATCAAAATGGAGAATGTTGCAAAAGGTAAGATTTTTTTTAGAAATACAAAGCACTAAGTCCCATTACTGAAGTATAGAACACTGAGCATGTGCTTTCCAAAGATATATATGTAGGCTACTAGCATCAAACCACCCGAGGCAGAGTGCAGGTAAAAAATTAGTTTTAATAGACTGGTAGACAGCTAGGCTTTGAGGCCTTCGTCTTGCCTCTGTACAAGCCTTGGCCAGAATGAGGGGGGGGAGGGATCCCCCCCCCCCCCAACCCGGGCTTATATACAAAGTCACCAGGTGAGCCATCTGGTGACCTAGTGGTGTAATGACATCATGCATGACATACCACCACATTCGCCCCCCCCATAAAAAATTGTGACTGACCCTCCCCCCTCCACCCCCTCTGTCTCTTTGCACCCGTTCATAAGTCCAGTATTTGATGCAGTTTCCTCTTCCTTCTGGACCTTCGGGAGGCCAGGACAGGGCAGGTGGGGGGTGCCAGGGCCTGGGGGTCTTGGCCCTGAGTGAGGGATGGTATGTGGGTGCAGGGCTTCCTGCCCGTGGGGGTCTGTCTGTCTGCCGCTCTTCATACTGCTCCATGGGGGTCTGCAACCCTCCCGCATTGACCGTGGTTCCTTCCTCCTGATCCTCTGGAGCCTGTGATGCTCCTGTGTCGTCTGCTGTCCCATCCTGCTGATCTGTAAGGGTCTGTAGTTCTTCTGCGCCGCCCACATCTCCTGCTGGTGTGAGGTCCCTGGTGGCCACCGAGTCTTCCCGTCCACCCTCGAACCCAACGTAGGCGTAGTGAGGGTTCACATGCCTCACTTCCACAGGCTCCAGTAGCGGGTCTGTTCTGTGGCGTCTGCAATGCTTGCAGAGGAGGGCCAGTCCCGGCAACATCAGCCATCTAGACAGCACGGTGCCTGTCGCGGCTTTCCTCAGGAAAGAAAAGATACGGTCATGTGGTGTCACGTTAGTGGCAGTACACAATAAAGGGCGTATGGAGTGCAGAGCCTCCAGTAACATGTCTTGCCATCTTGCTACTGGTAGGTCCTTTGCTTTGAGAGTTCGCAGAACCATCTTCCAGATGGTGGCATTCTCTCTTTCTACCTGCCAGTGCGACTGGTCGCAATGCCTCTATCCCTGAGGTACTGTTGGACCTCGGTGCTCATAAAGGCAGCACCCCTATCCGTATGTATATAGCTAGGGTACCCACACAAACTGAATATAGATTGCAGGCACTTTATTACTGTGGCTGCGGTGACATCGGGACATGGGATAGCAAAGGGGAACCGTGAGTACTCGTCGATAGCGTTTAGGAAATAGATGTTCCTGTTGTAGGACGGGAGCGGGCCGTTGAAGTTAAGGCTAAGCTGGTCACAAAACCTGGTAGCTTTTATTAAGAGGACGCTGTCTGGCCGGTGGAACTGCGGTTTACACTCCGCACAGATGGGGCAACCCTTGATTACCGTCCGTACGTCCTCCACTGAGATCGGGAGGTTTTGGGTCCTGACAAAATGGAAGAGCCTCACGACTCCCGGTGGCCCAGCTTGTTGTGCAAGCTCTGCAGCTGGGACATGTGATTAGGGCCGCACAAGTGCTCCTGGACAATGCGTCTGAGGGCTCATTGAGCCTCCCCGGATGGTATAGGATGTTGTAGGTGTACTCAACAATTCTATCCTCCAGCACAAGATTTCATCATTCTTTATCTTCCCCCTGTTCTTGTTATCGAACATGAATGCCACAGATCGTTGGTCTGTGACAAGGGTGAAGCGTTTACAGGTCAGAAAATGTCTCCAGAGCCACATTGTTTCCACAATGGCCTGGACCTCCTTCTCCACTGCTGAGTGTCTTACCTCAGACCCCTGAAGGGTGCATGAGAAAAAGGCCACCGGCCGCCCATCTTGATTCAGGATGGCAGCCAACGCCATGTCTGAGGCATCGGTCTCTACCTGAAAAGGGACCGTCTCATCAATGGATCGCAGGGTTGCCTTCACGATCAGATCCCTTATTTCTTTGAAGGCTTTGATAGCAGCAAGGCTCAGGGGAAAAGTTGAGGCGTTTATGAGTGGGCGGGCCCTGTCGGCGTAATTGGGGACCCACTGCGCATAGTATGCAAACAGCCCCAGACACCTCTTTAATGTCTTTTGAGAATGAGGGATGGGAAGGTCTAGCAGCGGGCGCATGCGGGCCGGGTCCGGGCTGATTTCCCCGTTTTGCACCATGTAGCCCAGGATCGCTAACTTCCTGGTGCTAAAGACACATTTATCCTTATTGTACGTTAGATTGTGGTCCTTTGCTGCCTGATGAAAACGTTGAAGGTTAGTAACATGGTCAGCTTGATAGTGGCCGCAGATCGTAACATTGTCCAGGTATGGGAACACCGCCTTTAAGTGGTACTCGTCCACTATGCGGTCCATCTCCCGCTGGAACAGGGATACCCCGTTGGTGATACCAAAGGGGAGGCGGAGGAACTGGTACAACCTGCCATTCGCTTCAAATGCTGTGTATATCCTATTGCCTTTTCTAATGGGCAACTGGTGGTACGCTGCCTTGAGATCGATAGTGGAGAACACTTTGTACTGAGCAATGCTGTTGACCATATCTGCGATACGCGGAAGCGGGTATGCATTCAGCTGCATGAATTTTGACTGTAGTCTCAACCACAGGCTTCTTCTCCCTGGACTTCACTACCACTACTTGTGCACTCCAGAGGCTGGAACTCTTTTCTATAATGTTCTGCAGAAGTCTACGGACTTCTGCATCGATAAACTCCCTGTTTTTTAGGCTGTTACTCCTGCTCTTGGTGGCCACCGGGGTGCAGTCAGGCATAAGGTGTATGAATAAGGGGGGGGGGCTCTATGTTCAGGGCCGTGAGGTTGCAGTAACGCTTCCTTCTAAGGATTAATGGGGGAAGCGGCCCATCATGCACCATTGCGATGCTTTTCAGTTGGCACTGAAAATCCAACCCCAGCAGCACTGGTGCACAGAGGCGTGGGAGCACCAGCAATTTAAACTCCTCATATGCCATACCCTGGATCTCCAGAGTGACCCTGCAGAAGTGGTTGCCCTTAGTCACATGTTTGTTAGATGCCATTAGGATCTGATGGTCACTGGGGTACGTTTTTAATGCGAGGTGTTCTACCAACCCTTGGTCTATAAAACTCTCGGTACTGCCACTATCTACCAAACAATTTACAGTAACCCCGTTAACCTTAATACTATCAGTCGCATCCAATAGGTCATGCGGACTCACCTGATTCAGTCATAATGAGGCCAGCCTGGCGCTTCCTCCAATCTGATAGGAGCTTTCATCCCAACCTCGATCGTAATACTCGGTACCAAAGCCGTCATCTGGTCGCTGTGTCCTCTGCCCGGCATCCCAAGATGGCTGACAGCACATGGCACTCTGCTTCGTCTTGCCTCTGGGGGAAGGATAAGATCTTTCCCGCCTCTCATTTGCGTGAGAGAGGGCTTTGGCGGGAGCCTTGAGGTTTCTGCATACTTTTGCATAATGCCCCTAGTTCGAGCAGTCCTTCTCCTGAGCTGGAGTGCTTTAGCTGCCCGCAAAAAACGCACTTGGAAGAGTCTAATGAGGCAGTTGCTGCAGAATGTTGCCCTTGTTCACCCCTGTAAGTGGCCCACGGGTCCGGCTCAATGTACTCCTCTAGCTCCCTCCTAGAGTCCTCCAGAGCCTCCGCAATGGTTTCAGCCTCATCTAGCCTCACTGTCCCCACTTCATCTAGCCTCACTGTCCCCTTTTCCAACAGTCTCTGTCTTATCTCCGTTGACCTGACCCCGGCTACGATTCTGTCCCTCACCAGGTCGTCTGCGTACTCTTGGGCAGATACTGTCTTAAAATTGCAAGCCCTCGCCAAATCCTTTAGTGCGAGTATAAAGTCTCTAACAGACTCCACAGCTTGCTGCGATCTGGTCATGAGTCTGTGCCTGGAGTGCAGCTCACTGTGCCCCCTATTATAATGTCTTTGCAGAGTGTCCGTTGCTTCCTGGTATGATTGGCATCCTGAATTAATGAGTACGGACGATCTCCCAGCTGAGCCAGCAGTAGCATCAGCATTTCCTCCTCTGATGCACCCTCTCCCCCTGCGTAATTTAAAAAACACCTATACCACCTGGGGATAGGGATCCAGCTCAAGCTTCTCTGGCTGCAGTACCTAGCTGAGCCTCAGCTTGTGGTTCGATAGCTGGGGAGTAGGTGCATGCTGGGCCTGATCCCTCTTACACGTGGTTGCTCACCCTTGCGGAGACGCGGATCCCCTCTGGGGAATTGGAGACAGTTGGGGGTGGCTCTGGGGTAACAGCCCGTTCTCCTCCCGATCCTGCCAGTAAACCGCGATCGGCAAGACGACTTGCTGTATGCCTTTCACCCGTGTCTGGCATGACTTCTGGTCGTACACCAGGTACCCCGCATGCTGCCCCGGTGAGTTCGCAAACAGGTAGGGCACTCTGCTGCTCGTTACTTATCCTGGGATCCCTGCGTGCTGCACAGCTGATCCTGGTCCCGGTAAGTTCGCAAACAGGTAGGGCACTCTGCTGCTCATTACTTGCCCTGGGATCCCTGCGTGCTGCACGGCTGATCCTGGTCCCGGTGAGTTTGTGAACAGGTAGGGCACTCTGCCGCTCGTTACCTGTCCCAGGGTGTTTCTGACCCCTCCGAAATCCACCACGACTGTGGGGTGGGCTCCCCCATCACTCTCGATCCCGATCTCGCAGCTTTCTGGCTGGTCCGTTTTCGGCTGCACATGCTCAGGGCCCATTTCTGTTCCTGGGTCCCTGAGTCGGGTCTCAGCTGAGTCGAGGTTTACTGGGGTGTCCATTCTGGAGATGTTTTGCAGTCTATTAAATTGTAGGCTACTAGAATCAAACCACATGAGGCAGAGTGCAGGTAAAACACTAGTTTTAATAGACTGGTATACAGTTAGGCTTTGAGGCCTTGGTCTTGCCTCTGTACAAGCCTAGGCCAGAATGAGGGGGAAGGGATTTCCCCCCCCCACCCACCGGGCTATATACAAGGTCACCAGTTGAGCCACCTGGTGACATAGTGGTTCTAAATTGTCACTGGACTGTGATTTGTGTTGTGCTTGGTGCTTGTGTGAAATGTTAAATATTAACTGTGACCATTCAGTCCCTCCTGTCCATACTATCCCTTACATTGATAATCCAATTTTGCTAAAATGGTAGCTCATAATACATGATAGGCATGGAATTTTTATTTAGATAACAATCTGGAACTGAAAAAGCTAGTCTTAATAATGATGACATAATTACATTTAAAGTAAGTGAAGCACGGTTAGTGTAGTGCTACCTTTCAGGAGTTTGTACATTCTCAATGTCTGGTGTGTTTCCTCTGGGTACTCATTTCATCCCACCATTCAAAAAAAACATACTGGGGGTGTAGATCAATTGGATGTAATTGGGCAGCATGGGTTCATGGCCGAAAGGGCCTGTAACTGTGCTGCTTTTCTAAATTTTAAAAATTAAATGTAAAACTACTGGATGCATCTTGTTCATTCATGATCTTCAGGACAGTAAATCTGTAATTTTTACCCAATCTGGGCCATTTTTTTGTGAAATTCAGAGCAAAGCATGCTCTGTGAATGACTGGGCCTTTTCAGTAGTTTGACCTATCCCAGGAGGGTCCTTTTGGGAAGCAAAGTGCTTCATTTTGATTATGACTATCTGTGGAGGTCACTTGGAGAGACTGCTTCCTTTTAAGTGCGACTCGCAGTGAAGTTACTTGGAGAAACCGGTACCAGAGTCTTTGAAGCTTCATAGAGGCTGCCCAGTTAGAGTCTTCCTATAAAAGGTCTAGGAGTGTTGTGACTTCAGCTTGTGTGGATGAACATTTCTTCAAAGGCAATGCAAGAAGAGTTTGTGAGTCTGTAGCAGCCACAACTTAAATCTTCCTGTGATGCACTGTAGTGACAGTAAACAGACACAAGATTCAAAGATTGAACAACAGGCTTTATTCAGCTGCAAGGTCTCTGCTGGGGCTAGCTGTGCTCTGCTCCCAAGTAACTGACCTCAAGAGGGGCCAGATGTGGCTTATATCCCAGGCAGATGATTAGCAGCTGACTGGGTGGGGTTTGGTCCATTTAGGTCAACTGATTGACAGGCGGCCATGTGTTGTCTGTCCTCCAGTGATCTTCCTGCAGGTACAGTGGTCACCTCCTGCAGTAGGCTAGTGGTGTATCACCACACTTCCCATCAACATTAATTCTGGGCATCAAATTTCAAAGGCCTATGCTTCAACGCTGAATTTAAGGGTTAAGACTATAGTTTAAGAGTAAGAAACAAAATAAGTGTTTTAAAGTTAAACACTGGTTCATTGCCTATTGATGCTCGTTACAGAGGTTCATAACACATAATATCTTTGAATTCTTAGCCTAGGCCTCTGCATTACTAGTGCAATTTAACTAAAATACCATCACCACCTTGCTAGAAAATGCAAGGACTTTGGCCTAGAGAATAGAATAAACAGGAGCTTTAAAGTAAACAAGCCAAGGGAATGACTTGGGTTAAGATAAACAAAGTGTGTCAAGAAGACATACAAATAAAAGTGCACTAACAAATCAGGTCCAAGTGAAAAAAAAACTGGTAAAAAGAGCAAAAGAGAAAAAAAAAGCTAAGATTTCTAAAAATGTTATTAAAATGAATATAGATTCTTGGCCATAAAGGAGTATTGAAATGTGATATTTGGCTCATATTCTCTTGAATACTAGTCAGGCTTGAAGGGCATAATGGCCTATTCTATTCATTTTGTATGTTCCTATGATTGGTAAAAGTAGGTATACAAATAATATTTGGAAATGTTAAAATGCATATATGGATTGAATGGAAAAGTATGTTCAAATTTTGTAATTTGTGTTGTTTAACGCAGAAATGGTCAGAAATTAGTTTATCTTTGAAAACTTTTGATTCCCATTGTGCGGAGAGAACCAGTATTAGGTGTTTTGATTTCTACATATACTGTATTGATCCTAATGGAAGACCTTATAATTATATGTAAATCTGACATTTTATCCCCACTCATTTAAATCTGTGAACATCTGTGATAAATTAATGTTTCAATTAATACTACTACATTACAGGGTCAGTGTCATTTGGGGGGGTATTCATTGTGCCTCCACCCATCCAGTCTGATGCTGCCAAAAACTCAGTGCCCTTGGCTACAGTTACTCTAATACCTCTCAATTAGATTTGTTTTTTTTTATATCTTTATTGAGTGTAAAATATAAATCCTACATACGAAATCTTCTAATATAACAAACAACAGGTCATATCATATATATATATATATAACAAATTAAATATGTAGATTGAAAACCTATCCATAATTATTTATTTAACAATATTTCTTTAAATCATCAGTATGATAATTAACCATCTATCTGTTTTTCATAATATATGCCAATTTAGTTCTAGATAGAAAATAAATAAGACAAATTAAACAATCCCTTTAAATAAACAAAGGGTAAATTCTGTCTTATTTAATGATATGATCGATGACACATATTTAATCCCATATTTAACAAGTTAATTTAAAAAAGATAGAGGAAAAAAGAAAACAAAAAAAAAACTAAAACTAAATCTAATCTCACCCCTCCCTCTAACCAAGGTTAACTTGTAAAAACTGAGAAAATATGGATCGAATAGTGACCTCCCCAGACACTAGACAGAGAGTCTCCGGAGCATCCAGACTTCTTAAATCTTCCAATTATGATAGTAATCTATGAATGGGCCCCACATCTTGTCAAATTGAAACTTTCCATCTTTAATGTTGTATCTAATTTTATCCAAGCTTAAACAGGTCATAATATCATGTAATCACTGAGCATGAGTAGGTGGGGAATCATCCTTCCATTTTATTAAAATTGCTCATCTAGCTATCAATGAGGTAAAAGCTAGAATTTTCTCATGGGTTGAAGTCAAGAGTATCCTCTTCTTGAGAAAAGCCAAACAAAGCAATGAGAGGGCATGGTTCTTTTTTTATTTGTTCTAATGCCGACTCTGCTACATTACAAATACTTGCTTCATAAATAAATGGATTTTTGGCTTAACACAGTAAATAACCAGTATCTGGAATTCAAGGAACAAGTGAAAATAGTGAAATAAATACATTTTAAAAATTAAAATAAATGAGAATAAATAAAAATTTAAATAAAAGTTTAAAATGTTTTCCGAAACAGCACACAACCTCTTGGTAAAGATAGGAGCAAACATTCAGCCAGCAGAGTGGTTGTGCCCCATCTGCAGCAGGTGTTTGAATAAAGTTTCAATTGTGTTTGAATAAAATGGTGCGGCCCACGATGAAGAGCTGACAGGTGCAGTTTGCTGCTGGGGTGACACCCCAAAGTGCCTCCATCCCTGCCTTGTAGGAGTCTTTATCTTTATTAGTCTATTATTAAGTATATTTTTTACCCCCTCCATAAATCTTCGTCCGCGAAGCCAAGCCAAAGTAAGTATTAAGTATATTACAAAACCTTTATCGGTAAACTTGGGGGGAAGTTAATAATTACATGGTATGGTTAGCATAGCAGTTTGCACAGCACTGTTACAGTGTCGGTGACTGAGAATTAAATTTAAATTTTGAAATTTATGGAATTTACCTGATTAAAGTGAACTTTATATATATAAAATTAAAGACTACAATATTAATTTTTTTCAAATTACTTTACATTTTGCGTGGTCTTTTGTCGTTTAAACTGTTTATTCTTAATGCAGGTGTATTGTAAGAGTATGTCTCAGGCAACTGAAAATTCACATATCCGGTATCTTCAGTCCCTAGAATTGCCAGATACCGGAGATTTTTTACTGTAACTAAGATCTAGTGAATTTTGTGGATTACAACAAGATGCTTTCTTTTCTTTGGAATGCATACCTTTATTTCTTACATTCTCTTCTACCATCTAACAAGTAAATAAATTTCATATAAATTATAATTTTGTGTTGTGTCTATATTGATTGTAGTATGGTCCCAGTGATGTCATTAGAAATTTTGATGAAATCATATCATAAAATCTGGTAATATTAAGCATTATGTATGCAACAGTGGTAAAGAAAATATTTGGAACTTTTTTTTTATACAGGATCAGAGAATAACTTTAAAGTAAAGAAATCCAATAATTTGGTGACAGTGTATGATTACAATTCTGTTATGCATTTTGGAAGGTAAGATGCCAATTTATATTGCCACTTTTTTAAAATTATCAATTGTGACATAGCTTTAAATGACGATTGATAAATTCAGTGAATAATTTAAGGTTGTTCATGCACATTGCCATCATGTGTGACTTCAGCATAGAAATGTACTCTTTTCAACTACTAAAATCTTGTCTAAGCAGGATATCCCAAGCCATCCATATACATATTCTGATACAGTAGGTTTCAGATTAACTGAAAACCGATCAAACAAAATTCCAAATATCCAAAAGGTTTTACGGGTGAAATACGACGTCAAACTTTGAAAAAAAATTGAAAAATATTTACCCACTGTACTCAAGTGTGGCTGCAGGGAATCAGTTTTATGAAGGAGACATTTGTCCACAGGTAACACATTGAAGGAAAGGATAGCACTATTTATTTATAAATTGTCATTTTTTTTGACATGAGTTTCTGCAACTTTGTGGTAAATTGCATTGCGGCATTCTCAAAATTTGAATTGAATACTGCGCTCCTTCCACACTCACCCGCCTGGGATGCACTCTCTCCCCACTCGTCCGTCTGAGCCACACTCTCTCCCACTCACCTGGTTGAGCCACACTCTCTCCCCACTCGACCGGAAGAGCCGTGCTTACACTCTCTCCCCACTCACCTGGTTGAGCCACACTCTCTCCCCACTCGCCAAGTTGAGCCATGCTGCCACTCTCTCCCCGCTCGCCATGTTGAGCTGTGCTGCCACTTTCACCCCACTCGCCAGGTTGAGCCATGCTGCCACTCTCTACCCACTCGCCTGGTTGAGCTGTGCTGCCACTTTGACCCCACTCGCCTGATTGAGCCGCGCTGGCACTCTACCCCCACTCACCTGGTTGAGCCACACTCTCTCCCCACTCGCCAGGTTGAACCGTGCTGCCACTCTCTCCCCAATCGTCTGGTTGAGCCACACCCTCTCCCCACTCGAATCCCCGAGCTGTGCTGCCACTCTCTCCCCACTCACCTGGTTGAGCCACACTCTCTTTCGAATCCCATTTCAGCAGGGTCACTAAATTTCTGCTTGAGGATAATCCCTGCAATCTCCTACCACTTGCAGGTGACGTGAGTCCTTGGGCTCCCAGGCAGGAGCAGGTACCTCAGGCTCTCAAGCAGGATTGTTGACAGCGGTGGGAAGTTGTCAGGGATTGCCGATTGCGTGGGGAAGTGTCGGGAATTGGCCCACCCTCTACATAGTCCACCGCCAGCCCATCTTCAACTTTTCTCCTCTTTGGTTCTTCCCTGCCCACCCCATATCCCCACTGGATTTTTATGGTCCCTCCTCTACCCCCTGCCCAACCTCCAAACTTTGGTTCCATTTGGTCTCTTTTTATACCAGCATTCGTAACTTTGCACATGTAGGATTCCAGCACCTGCAGCTTTCTAATTATCTCCACCCTGTATGACTCCACCTGACTCATTTGTTTTTGTCACTCGTTCACTTTGGCATTTGCCGCTGTCCATTGTATTTCACCACTGCCTGTTTGGCCAATCCCATATGATATCCCCACCTCAATCCTCCCATCTTGTTTTCTTTCCACTGCTCCTGTATATTTTCCTTAGTCCTTTTTATTTTCCAATCGGGAAAAAAAAATCACAAATTAAAAGCTAACTAAAATGAAAATTTTTTTTAAAAAATAAAGAAAAAAAAAGAAAATCCCCCCCCACAAAAAAAACTAGCAAAAAGTAGTAATCCCTAAACAAAAATTTGGTGTGGGTCACCCACCAGTGGCTGATGACTAGTAAAGAACTGAGAGCAAATCTCTCCCTCCCCAACCAAACAATGAATAACATCAAAATATCATAATAACAAAAACAAATAGAGTAAGAAAAAGAAAATTCCTCTTTTCATCCAAGAGATTCCAATCTCAAAGATCCCACTTCAGAAGAAGTTGAACTCTTTCCATTCCCATTTTTCCCATTTCTGCCATTTCTTCCATTTCCAGAACAACCAGATTTTTCTTTAGGAGACAATGGTGGACTACGTCTTTGTCCTCCTATATCTGGAAATGAATCAGCAAAAATCATTGCTTCATGATCATTCTCAAAAAAACGAAATTGATAGTCTCCATAAAACACTTTCAACACTGCCGGGTAGCAAAAAGTAGACTTATAACCTTTACGCCACAAAACTTCTTTAACTGGATTAAATTGACGTCGACATTGAATGACCTCTTGACTCAAATCAGGATTTTTAAAAAACTCTGCTATTCTGAATCAATAACGAAGTTTGTCGTTGTCTCGCATTTTGCACTGCTAGTTGAAATATTGCTTCTCTGTCCAAATAATTCAAACATTGAATTATTACCAGTCTCGGTGGTTGACCAGCTGAGGGTGTTCTTTTTAGAGCTCTATAAGCTCTTTCCAGTACCAATCCTCCAGAAAAAAATACTTGCCCTAATACTTCTGGGATCCAGTCTTTAAAGAAACGAAGAGGATCTTGTTCTTCTATACCTTCTGGCAAACCAACGATTTTCACATTATTCCTTCTGGTTTGATTCTCCACGTTCTCCCAATTCTATGACTGATTTTTCAACCTTCAACACTTTTTCTGTGTTAGAAGCCACGTGTTTAGAGTCCGAAAAAGCAGTCTGAATTTTTTAAAATTCTTCATAAGATGCATCCACAAGTGCTTTAACTATATTCAATTCTGAACTTATCATTGGATCCATCTCATTCATTAGAGGCTGAATAACTGCATTTAATTGCATACACTGTAGATCAGAAAAGCTCAGCCCTGCTCTCTCTGACGTAGTGGCAGAACCAGGTAACTGCAGCTCCTGCTGCAACTCAACAGAAGGCATTTTAAAAGTTTTACTACGGGTCTGGACTCCCAGCGACGGCACCCCAACTTCCTCAGGGGGTCACCGCTGGTCTCCCCCACCCCCTCCCCCCCCCCCGCATCTTGTTGTTTTTTTCACAAAATCACGAAGGAAAGTGATATCTTCAGGTTGAAATGCTTCCTGATGCATTTCCAACAATGGAGTCGTCTTCCTGCGTGCTCCCTCCATTGAAATCGAAAGGCTTTCCAAATCGGGATCCACTTCTTGGGAACACGCACCTTCTTCCAGAGAACGGGTAATTCCAGCGCTATCCTTCACTTGGTGAGTAGTAGACATTTTTTTTTCAGCTCCCACAGGCAGTCTTTGAGATTTAGACACTGAAGAGATTAAGCCTGAGGCTGGATCAAGTCGTCTCGGCCCCAAATCTTCAGCACTTCAAAAATGTAACTTATTCTGCACTTGAAGTTTAATCTTTTTACCATTGATGGCCATAATACTTTAAAAAGTTTAAACTTGAAAACAAAGGGTTAAAAAACAGGTACTTAAAAGTCTGGCCAGAGAGGTCGAGATTACGCGTCTAGACTCTACGCCATCTTGCCACGCCCCCACATTTTCCTTAGTCCTGATGAAAAGTTTCAGCTCAAAACACCAACCATTCTTTTTCTTCCACTGATACTACCAAACCTGAGTTCCTCCAGCAGATTGTGTTTGGTAGCATTTAACTTTTTACTTTTTTGATGTACCTATACATAGACTTTAGGGTTCCACTGAACATTCATTACCTGTTTTCCATACTATTTAAGAATAGTCTGCTTTTTTATTTTGTCTGTCATAAGGAATTATAAACTTTCCACCATTCATGTCTTCACCCATTCATCATCATTTCTCAACCCCCCCCCTCCCCCCCCCCTGCTTTCTGGAGCTTGCAAGCTTCACTTTGAAAAGTTTGGTTGCCATGCATCACATCAGAGGTTTGGCATGTGTAAATACCGTGTTGTCATCCCATATAATGCAATGTTATCAGCAAATATTTCATTGTGTTTTTCTATTTTCAAAATATCTTAGGATATTCACAAAAACAAGTTTTCATGGGGCTCTGTTCACTGTAGAAACTCTATTGAAAAAAGTACTCTGTCATTTGTCCTTTCTACATACTTCTATAGTGATCTCTGGAGATTGTTGGCCAGTCAGGAGACTATTAAATTTTAAAGTGCAAATTTAGATGAGGTGCACAACTGTTTCTACAGTTAATAACTTTTGCATGCATGTTTCTGTCGTGGTCTCTTTGGATCTAATGCACAAGTTGGAGCCACATGGCAGGCATTCGAGGCAGGCCTAAAAAACCCCAAGGAAGGACTCTTGACTGAAAGCCATATCCACCAAGAAAGTGCAGGGAACTAGGCTCTTACCTAGAAATCATGACAAAGGTTTTCTAAATTTGCAACAGAAATATGTGACATTGTGATATTGTGTGGATAGATGCATGTGTTTCTTTGCTGTGGAGCTCAAGGTCACAGTCAAACTCAATCCATTTACATTTTGGATTATTCCAGGTGGTGCAGGCTGGTCTTTAGTAAAAACACAGCTGGAGAAACTCAATTGGTCAAACAAAGTATTTTATGTAGCAAAGATAACCAAGGGTTTGAGCCATTCATCAAGGTATGAAAAAATTGTCAAAAGGCACCCAAACAAAATGGTGGGGCAGGGGGAGGAGCACTGTCTCAAAGGCAGGAGGTAATAGGTGGATAAAGAAGGGAGGGAACACCAGCAAGCAGAGGAAAGAGAGATGGCTCAGTGAATTGAGAGAGAAGGGGCTGGAGAGCTAGAGGAAAGAGGGAAAATAGAGAGTGGGCTAGCAGAAACCGGAGAAGTCAATATTAATGCCATCTGGTTGGAGAGTGCCCCGACTGAAAATCAAGAGCTGTTCCTTCAATTTACGAGTGGTCTTGATGGAATAGTACATAAAGCCATGGACAAACATGTCAGCATGGGAGTAGGGTACAGAAATGAAGTGGTTGGCCCCTGGAAGATCCCTACCTTTTTTACCAGATTGCTACTCCGTGCTTTGTCATGAAGGTCATTGATTGATGGAAGTGATTTTCTTTTCAAAAAATATACTTTATTTACAATAAATTATTTATAGACAAGAAAACCATTCAAAACTTTTTACACACATGTCAATTATATCTATACATTTTTATCAATGTACATTGTTAAATTATTCTCTCAATACACTGTTACCAAATCCAAAGACTGGGAACAGTTCAAGATGCAGCAAAGGAGGACAAAGGGATTAATCAAGAGGGCAAAAATAAATTACAAAAGTAAGCTTGCGGCAAACATAAAAACCAACTGCAAAAGCTTTTATAGATATGTCAAGAGGAAAAGATTGGTGAAATCCAGAGTAGGTCCCTTGCAGTCAGAATCAGGGGAATATATAATCTTTCTTCTTTGGCTTGGCTTCGCAGACGAAGATTTATGGAGGGTTATGTCCACGTCTGCTGCAGGCTCGTTGGTGACTGACAAGTCCAATGCGGGACAAGCAGACACGGTTGCAGTGGTTGAAATGGAAAATTGGTTGGTTGGGGTTGGGGGTTGGGTTTTTCCTCCTTTGTCTTTTGTCAGTGAGGTGGGCTCTGCGGTCTTCTTCAAAGGAGGTTGCTGCCCGCCGAACTGTGAGGTGCCAAGATGCATGGTTTGAGGCGATATCAGCCCACTGGCGGTGGTCAATGTGGCAGGCACCAAGAGATTTCTTTAAGCAGTCCTTGTACCTCTTATTTGGTGCACCTCTGTCTCGGTGGCCAATGGAGAGCTCGCCATAGAACACGATCTTGGGAAGGCGATGGTCCTCCATTCTGGAGATGTGACCCACCCAGCGCAGTTGGGTCTTCAGCAGCATGGATTCGATGCTTGCGGACTCTGCCAGGTCGAGTACTTCGATATTGGTGATGAAGTCATTCCAATGAATGTTGAGGATGGAGCGGAGACAGCGCTGATGGAAGCGTTCTAGGAGCCGTAGGTGATGCTGGTAGAGGACCCATGATTCGGAGCCGAACAGGAGCGTGGGTATGACAACGGCTCTGTACACGCTGATCTTTATGTGTTTCTTCAGGTGGTTGTTTTTCCAGACTCTTTTGTGTAGTGTTCCAAAGGTGCTATTTGCCTTGGCGAGTCTGTTGTCTATCTCTTTGTCGATCCTTGCATCAGATGAAATGGTGCAGCCGAGGTAGGTAAACTGGTTGACCGTTTTGAGTTCTGTGTGCCCAATGGAGATGTGGGGGGGCTGGTGGTCATGGTGGGGACCTGGCTGATGGAGGACTTCAGTTTTCTTCAGGCTAACTTCCAAGCCAAACATTTTGGCAGTTTCCGCAAAACAGGGCGTCATGCGCTGGAGAGCTGGCTCTGAATGGGCAACTAAAGCGGCATCGTCTGCAAAGAGTAGTTCATGGACAAGTTGCTCTTGTGTCTTGGTGTGAGCTTGCAGGCGCCTCAGATTGAAGAGACTGCCATCCGTGCGGTACCGGATGTAAACACCGTCTTCATTGTTGAGGTCTTTATTGGCTTGTTTCAGCATCATGCTGAAGAAGATAGTAAAGAGGGTTGGTGCGAGGACGCAGCCTTGCTTCAATCCGTTGTCAATGGAGAAGGGTTCGGAGAGCTCATTGCTGTATCTGACCCGACCTTTTTGGTTTTCGTGCAGTTGGATAACCACGTTGAGGAACTTGGGGGGGCATCCGAGGTGCTCTAGTATTTGCCAAAGCCCTTTCCTGCTCACGGTGTCAAAGGCTTTGATGAAGTCAACAAAGGTGATGTAGAGTCCTCTGTTTTGTTCTCTGCACTTTTCTTGGAGCTGTCTGAGGGCAAAGACCATGTCACTAGTTCCTCTGTTTGCACGAAAGCCACACTGTGATTCTGGGAGGACATTTTCGACGACACTAGGTATTAGTCTATTCAGGAGAATCCTAGCGAAGATTTTTCCTGCAATGGAGAGCAGCGTGATTCCCCTGTAGTTTGAGCAGTCTGATTTCTCGCCTTTGTTTTTGTACAGGGTGATGATGATGGCATCACGAAGGTCCTGAGGCAGCTTTCCTTGGTCCCAGCAGAGCATGAACAATTCATGCAGTTTGGTATGCAGAGTTTTGCCACCAGCCTTCCAGACCTCTGGGGGGGGATTCCATCCATACCTGCTGATTTGCCACTTTTCAGTTGTTCAATTGCCTTATATGTCTCTTCCTGGGTAAGGACCTCATCCAGCTCTAGCCTCAATGGTTGTTGTGGGAGCTGGAACAGGGCAGATTCTTGAACTGAGCGGTTGGCCCTGAAAAGGGATTGGAAGTGTTCTGACCATCGATTGAGGATGGAGATCTTGTCGCTGAGGAGGACTTCGCCGTCTGAGGTGCGCAGAGGGCTTTGGACTTGGGGTGAGGGGCCGTACACAGCCTTTAGTGTCTCATAAAAACCCCTGAAGTCGCCAATGTCGGCGCTAAGCTGGGTTCGTTTGGCGAGGCTAATCCACCACTCATTTTGGATCTCTCGGGGTTTGCGCTGAAGGTGGCTGCATGCGAGACGGAAGGCTCATTTTTTCTCTGGCCAGGAAGGCTTTGCAAGGTGAGCCTGGTGGGCAGATCGCTTCTTTGCCAGCAGCTCCTGGATTTCCTGGTTGTTTTCGTCAAACCAGTCCTTGTTTTTCCTGGAAGAGAAGCCCAGTACCTCTTCAGTGGATTGCAGTATGGCTGTTTTCAGCTGATCCCAGAGGGTTTCAGGAGACGTGACCGTGAGGCAGTTTGCATCCTCGCGCTTTGGCAGACCAATTAAATTCTTACTTTAGTTCTGTTTTCACAAGAGAGGATACAAATAACCTTCCAAGGATGTTGGGAAACGTAGAGACTAATGCAAGGGAGGAACTGAAAGAAATCAGTATTTCTAAGGACATGGTCTTGGGGAAATTGAAGGGATTGAAGGCCGATAAATCCCAAGGGCCTGATAATCTACATCCTAGGGTACTTAAAGAAGTGTACATTCAGATAGCAGATGCTTTAAGAATTATTTTCCAGAACTCGATAGACTCAGGATCAGTACCCATGGAATGGAGGATAGCTAATGTTACCCCACTATTTAAAAAGGGGGGTAGGGAAAAAGCGGGGAATTATAGGCCGATGAGCCTTACATCAGAAGTGGGCAAAATGATGGAATCCATTATGAAGGATGTAATAACGAAGCATATGACTAGCAGAGAAGGGATCGGACAGAGTCAACATGGATTTACAAAAGGTAAATCGTGCTTGACAAATCTATTGGAATTCTTTGAGATGGTGACAGGTAAAATAGATGGGGGAGAGCCAGTGGATGTGGTGTATCTGGATTTCTAAAAGGCCTTCGATAAGGTCCCACATAAACAAATGGCATGCAAAATCAAGGCTCATGGGATTGGGGGCAAGGTATTGATGTGGATTGAGAACTGGCTGGCAGATAGAAGACAGAGAGTTGGGATAAATGGCTCATTTTCTGAGTGGCAGGCAATGATCAGTGGGATGCCACAGGGATCTGTACTGGGACCCCAGCTGTTCACAATTTACATTAATGATCTAGATGAGGGGATTGGATGTAATATCTCCAAATTTGCAGATGACACTAAGCTAGGAGGGGTTGTGTGCACTGAAGAGGGGGTCAGGAAGCTCCAGTGTGATTTGGATAAATTGGGGGTCAGGGCAGATACATAGCAAATGCACTACAATGTGGATAAATGTGAGGTTATCCACTTTGGTAATACAAACCGGAGGGCAGATTACTATTTGAATGGCAATAGATTGGGAGATGGGGAAGTGCAGAGAGACCTAGGGGTTCTTGTGCACCAGTCACTGAGGCAAGCATGCAGGTGCAGCAGGTGGTTAAAAAGGCAAATGGTATGTTGGCCTTCTTATCAAGAGGGTTTGAGTATAGGAATAAGGATACCTTACTGCAGTTGTACAGAGCCTTGGTGAGACCACACCTGGAGTATTGTGTGCAGTTTTGGTCACCTTATCTAAGGAAGGATGTTCTTGCAATGGAGGTAGTGAAAAGGCGATTCATCAGACTGATACCTGGAATGGCAGGAATAACTTATGAGGAAAGATTGCGCAATTTGGGATTGTACTCACTGGAGTTTAGAAGATTGAGAGGGGATCTCATAGAGACATATAAAATTCTGGCAGGACTGGACAGAATGG
Source organism: Narcine bancroftii (assembly GCF_036971445.1). Classification (NCBI taxonomy): domain Eukaryota; kingdom Metazoa; phylum Chordata; class Chondrichthyes; order Torpediniformes; family Narcinidae; genus Narcine; species Narcine bancroftii. The sequence goes on along the minus strand of NC_091469.1, from coordinate 252,293,637 downwards.
ATGCGGAAGGGATGTTTCCAATGGTGGGGGAGACCAGAACCCGGGGCCATGGTTCGAAGATAATAGGCAAACCATTTAGAACCGAGATGAGGAGGAATTTCTTTACCCAGAGGGTGGTGAATTTGTGGAATTCATTGCCACAAAGAGCAGTAGAGGCAGGTTCATTGAATATATTTAAGAGGGAATTAGATATATTTCTTCAGTATAAGGGAATTAGGAGTTACGAAGAGAAGGCGGGGACGGGGTACTGAACTTTAAAATCAGCCATGATCTCATTGAATAGCGGAGCAGGCTTGAAGCGCTGAATGACCTACTCCTGCTCCTATCTTCTATGTTTCTATGTGGCACCTTGCCGTTTCTACACATTGTCATTCAACACATCTTGTCTAGAAAAATTAATTTATAAACAAAAAAAACATTAAAGTCTTTTTACACTCATAATGTCAGTCATATCTACCATACATACTCATGTAATCATTAAATTTTTGTTTGTTAAAAGGGACAGCAAACCGAAGATGGTCATCAACTATAGCCAGACCATCAAGCAGTACCCAACTAGATGCCTACCCTCTCTCCCAAATAGCTGACATAGTCAACGAGATAACCCACTATAAGGTCTTCTCCACGATTGACCTGAAGTTGGCCTATCACCAGCTCCCCAATCACACCTGGGATAAACCTTATACTGCCTTTGAGGCAGATGGGCACTTCTGCTAGTTCCTTGTGGGGTCACAAATGGGGTCTCCATGTTCCAGTAGGAGATGGACCACATGGTAGGCTGGCGCAGTCTAAGAGCGACCTTCTAGTTCTGCGGCCATGACCAGCAGGACCAAGATACCAACCTGGAACAATTTCTCCAGATGGCCAAGGAGCTGAACCCCACTTAAAACAAGGAAAAGTGCGTGATCAGCACTCCTGCCTCACCATCCAGGGGAACATCGTAGAGCATGGTGTCATTGATCCCTACCCCAAATGCATGCGCTCCCTAATGGAACTGAACCTCCCTCACACACTCAAGGTCCTCTGCCGGTGCCTAGGGCTCTTCTCTTACTACCCCCAGTGGGACCCCAATTCTCGGACAAGGTCCACCCACTGGCCCAAGCCACTACCTTTTCCTCTCTCCCAAAGTGCAAGTGGCATTTGCCCACATCAGACAGGACATCACCGATGCCACGATGCATACCGTGGACGAGGACACCCCATTCCAGGTGGTGTGCAATGCCTCTGATGTTGCCCTCACGGCCATCCTCAACCAAGGGGTAGATGCGTGGCCTTCTTTTCCAGGACCCTCTACAGTTCAAAGGTCGGGCACTCGGCCATTGAAAAGGAGGCCCAGGCGATTGTGGAAGTGGTCTGCCACTGGCACCACTACCGGTCGGGTGTCAATCACCCTCTGGGATATAAGCCTATGCCAGCCTCCGAAGTCCCTCAGAGTTACAGCCAGCCTGGCTCTGTGGAAGTCTTTGTGGATTAAAGCCTGTTGTTCAGTCTTTACCTTGTTTGTGTCTGATTCTGGCTAAAAGTGCACCATAGGCAGGAGGTTTACCCTTCTCGCTGATCAGCACACAGTGGCATTCACGTTCAGCACCACCCACAGGGGCAAGATCGAGAACGACTAGATCTTGCACTGTAAAGTCGAGCTAGCCACATTCAGCTATGACATCCAGTACAGATGGGAAGTTCAACGACTCCCTGACGCCCTGTCCTGGACCTGCGCCAGCATGCAGCCCGACCAACTGCAGGTGTTGCACAACACCCTTTGCCACCCGGGTGTCATGCACCTGTATCATTTCCTTAGGTCCCGGAACTTTCACAGTCCAAGACGTCCAGTCCATGACCGAGTCCTGCAGGGTCTGTGCAGAGTGCAAACTGCGTTTCTTCCACCCACCACAGGCCCACGTCGTCAAGGCCAACTTCAAGGGCCCCCTGCCTTCCACGAACAAGAATGTCTACTTCCTCTCGGTCGTAGACAAATACTCCCATTTTCCCTTCACCATCCCTTGCCCTGACATCTCCACCACCACTGTTATCAGGGCACTGACGCAGATTTTTACCATGTTTGAATATCCAGCCTTCATCCAAGGTGACTGGGACTCCAGCTTCATGAGTGAGGAGCTGCGCCAATATGTGATAGCGCGAGGCATGGCAGCAAGTCACATGACTAGCTACAACTCCAGGGGCAACAGACAGACGGAGCACAAAAATGGGGTGATCTAGAAGGCAGTCCTCCTGGCCCTGAGGTCCAAAGGCTGGTCTGTCGACGACTGGCAAGAGGCCCTCCCCAAGGCACTCCATGCCATTAGATCGCTCTTGTGCACAGCTACCAATCAGACCCCTCACGAGCACCTTTTTTTGTTCCCTAGGAAATCAGCGACTGGGATCTCGCTCCCAACGTGGCTAACTTCTCCGGGACCAGTGGTCCTCCATAAGCATGTGCGGACCCACAAGTCCGACCCCCTGGATGAGCAGGTGCTCCTTCTCCATTTAAACCCAAACTACGTCTACGTCAGGTACCCCAATGGACATGAGGACACTGTCTTGACCAGGGATCTGGCACCAGCAGGGGCCCTGCACCTACCATGAGTACACTACCCAACCTCCCCACCACAGGTACCCTTGGTCCACCCAGGATTCACCGGGAGCTGATTTCCTTTTCCCTGCCTCTCCAGAGGTCCCCGCTCATTGCAGTCTAGACCCACACATACACCCCTCACTGCCAGGCACTACCCTGCTCATACCGCCAGTTTCTCCAGCCACCCTGGACCCAGTCGACCCTCAGGCAACCCTGCCCTTGCCGACCATTGACCAGGAGCCGAGTCTGCAATGGTCGCAGAGGCACAGATGGCCGCCAGAACCGCCTGAACTTGTAAATACTACCTGGCACCGAGACACCCCAACCAGGGTTCATTTTAAGAAGGGGGTGATGTGGTGATACAACCACAGCACTGGGCCGCATTCTCACCAGCCTACTGCCTGGGGTAACCTCTGTACCTTCAAGAAGACCACCTGGAAGGCTGACTCCATCTGGGCGGCTGTCAATCATCGACCTGTATATAGATTTGAGCCAGCCCCATGTGGAGCCATCGAGACTACTACTGGTGTACAACAGTTTAAGTAGATTAAAGCCTGTAGTACAGTCTTTTCTATGTTTCGTGTCTGCTTGCTGCACCACAAGGCATTTTCAAATGTCCATCTAGTAGCCTCTTAAATGCTACTATTGTATCTGTATTCGCCATTGCTTCTTATGGGCACCTATCTCCCTAACCAAACAAAATTCTCTCAACCATTTTAAATGCATGTCCTCTAGTATGTGACATTTAAGTCAAATTTCTAAGACATCCTGTCATGCACAAGGCTATGCTGACCACCTTTTATCTGACAATGTGTGCAAATCCTACCTTCAAGTATCTTCTGCTATTACTTTCCTTACAACTGATGTGAGGCTTACTAGCCAAAAAATTCCTGGATTATGGCTATTTCCCTTCTTGAACAAAGGCATAACATTGACAGCTCTCTAGTTCTTCAGACCAGGATCCAAAGATCTTCATCAAAACATTGTTGGCTGAATGGCCTGTACCGTTCTGTAATATTCTATGCCCTATCGAGATCTTGGTGATCTCTTCATTTGCTCTTTCAATAATCTGGGATATATCCTATCAGGACATGGGGATTTATCCAACACCTCTTGATTTCTGAATACCCAAACGCTTTAGCATTCTCCACCGCACTATGACCTCTGTCACTCTCCTCCATTTCCTCATGTGAACACTAATGCAAAATACTCAGTAACTCACTCACTTCCATTGTTCTAAGCATAGAAGTAGTCTCAGCCTCTCTCTAGTCATCATCTTGTTTTTAATGTCAAAAGTGGCTTGGGATTTTCTTTAAACTGTACCATGCACAGTACCGTGAAATGTGGAAAGAAGATACACACACAAGGAGTCGAAGACTGATTTATTGCACTGGCAGCTCTGCTTATATTATCTTCCTGCTGCTGACAATAGGAGTGACGTCACGGCACCACTGATCTCTGATTAGGTAGTGTTCCCGCCATTGCTCATTGTTTCCCATCATGCAGGTGGTCACCTGGGCTGAAGGTGGTTGGCCTCTGTGTGGGTGCCACATTTGTCAGCCATTATGTTTACTGGGTTGCATTCCAGTTATTGGGCTGGTACACGACCCCCCCCCCCCACAAAAAAAAAGAACCGGCAATCGGAACACTGTTTGCTGCTTTCAGTGGCCTACACTGAGTTGAGGGGCTGCAAGAAAACCATTTGGCCAATGTCCAGGTGTGCTGGTTTGAGGCAGTCGATAGTGAAAGTCTTCCTTACTGCCAATATCCAGCACACGTCGATCAGGTGTGTCTGATTTCTTTATACGGCCCTTCATACAGTCATTGCAGAGGTGTTCGGTGTGCCCCCCTCTGAACATACTCACAGGTCTCCGTTTTTGGGGATGTAGGCTTTGACCTGGTTGTGCGGCGAAGGCTGCAGAGGTGCTTGAGTGCCCAGTTTTTCCCTCAGCTTGGTCAATGAGCCGTGGGTCAATCAGCTGCTGAGGCATTGAAGTTCTCTTTCAGCATAGTGTGGATCCCCAGGAGGACCCAGGGTAAGTTGTTTGCCCAGTTTGGCACCTTGAACCAAGCCATCAAGGCTTCCTTTAGGTGCCTATGGAACTGCTCACCCAACCCATTGGCTTGAGGGTGATAAGCCATGAAGTGCTGGAGCTGGGTTCCCTGAAGTGAATTGTGTACCTCCATCGGAGGACATATCCTCCGAGACTCTGAACTTCTACACCCAGGTGTTAATTAGTGCCCTGCCGGATGTCTCAGTGTCGGCCAGCGGGACCACCTCTGGTCAATCGTGGTGAGGAGATACTTCACCCCACAGGAGATCGGCAGTGGCCCTACAGTGTCAATATGGACGTGCTGAACCAACGTCACGCTGGCTCAAAAGTCGGGGGGTGGGGTGATGCCTTGATGTGCGTTTGCACTTTGGACATCTGGAAGAGCATGTAGGTCTTGGCCCACTGACTGACCTGTTTCCGGAGGCTGCGCCAGATGAACCTACTGGCCACCATTTTAACAGAAGTCCTGATGACTGGGTGCGCCAGGTTGTGCACCACGTTGAAGACACTGCCAGCACACGGGGGCAGGGTTTGCCACAGAGAAGCATCTGGTTGACAGGACCAATGGCGACATCCTCCAGCCTGAAGCCGGAAACTGCTGTTCTGTATCTCGGGATTTCAGGGTCCTCCTGCTGTGCCTGGCTAGGGTGGAATAGTCTATTCCCTGGAACAGGGCCTGGGCAGACTCAATCACGGGGCGGGACAGTGTATCAGCCACCACATTAGTCGTACCTGCAATGTATTTGATGTCCATGGTGAACTCAGACACATATGAGAGGTGTCGTTGCTGCCTGGCTGACCACGGGTCAGACACTTTGTGGAAGGCAAAGGTTAACGGTTTATGGTCTGTGAAGACCCTGAATTGCCTACCTTCCAAAAAAATACCTGAAATGCCTGACTGCCAGGTACAACGCCAATAGCTCTCGATCAAAGACGCTGTATTTCAGTTCGGGTGGCCGGAGGAGCCTGCCAAAGAAGGTCATGGGCTGCCATTGCCCTTTGATTAATTTCTCCAGTAGACTCCCTACTACTGTGAGAGCAGTTGGTGCCTCTGCTCTGGGGTGTATCAGAAGGGTGGCATTGGCCAGTGTGTCTTTGGCCTTCTGGAATGCCTCCGAGGCCTCATTATCCCAGGTAATGTCTTTACCCTTACCCGCCATGAGCGCGAAAAGGAGGCGCATTATGTGAGCCGCTGCTGGTATGAATTGGTGATAAAAGTTAATCATACCAACAAACTCTTGCAACCCCTTCATCGTGTGGGGCTTGGCAAAATGCCAAATGGTCTCTACCTTTTTGGACAAAGGTTTTGCTCTGTGACTGTTGATTTGATGCCCCAGGAAGTTGATTGTTTCCAACCTGAACTGGCAATTACAAGGGTTTATAGTTAGTCCAAATTCCTGCATCTGGTAACACAATTTCCTTAGGTGGGCTGTGTGCTCCATGTTGCTGCAGCTGGCAATGAGAATATCGCCCAAATGGATGAACGAGAATGCGAGATCCCAGCCCACTGCATCCATCAGTTTCTGGAAGGTCTGGGCTGCGTTCTTAAGTCCAAAGGGCATTCTTAGGAATTCCAAGAGTCCAAAAGGGGTTATGATGGCGGTTTTATGGATGTCATGGAGATGAAGCAGGATCTGATGATAGCCCCTGATGAGGTTAACTTTTGAAAACACCCGTGCCCATTGTAAGTTAGCGGTAAAGTCTTGGATGTGGGGTACGGGGTACCTGTTTGGTGTGGTGGCCTTGTTGGGGTGGCAGGAGTCACTACATGGCCTCCATCCTCTTGCTGCCTTCAGTACTATGTGCAGGGAAGAGGCCCAGGGGCTGTCGGAACATCACACTATCCTCAGCTCTTCCATTTTATTACTCTCCCATGGCGAAAATGAGTTTCTCGGGGGGAAGGCATCGCACTCTGGTGTGGAGTGGGGTCCCTTACCCCGTGCTTCGGCTCGGCAGTGGAAAACTGTTGCGCCATGATCTAAGGGAACTCTGCTAGGATTCATGTGAATGTATTGTTGGATAGTGTAATGGTGGGGGGTGGGGAGTTCAGGTAACTTGGCTTCCCCCAGGGGCAGGTTTGAAAAGTTATGGCATGCACCAATCGTCGCCCTTTAAGATCCACCAACAGGCAATGGGATTGCAGGAATTTTGCTCCGAAGAGTGGTTGCACCACAGCTGCATTCATGAACTGGTTGATGGTGAAGCGAGAGGGATAGTGTGGGTGCTGAGCGTTCATATGGTAGTGCTGCTTGCTGCCCTCAGTGCTAGGCCTGGTTTGCTGTTCCAGGTGTCGTAGCTGATGGGAGGACACTTATTTCTGCACCGATATCAACAAGGAGGCGCTTTCTGGACAGAAAGTCCCACATGTGGAGGAAGCTGTTAGATTGGCCAACCAACACAGCCATTACAAATCAAATCAAATCAAATAGATCAAATAGCTTTTTATTGTCATTGTACAAGTTATACAACGAGATTTATGACAGCAGTACAAGGTTACCAATGCAGCGACGCGCCACAGAAGTTAAATAAAAAGTTTAATTTACAGTGCCGTATATGTCCTTTATGTGAATGGAGGGGGGGTGTCGGCTGTATGTTTAATAGATGTGGAGGACAGAGAGGGGAATTTGTGGATATGTGTGTTCAGTGTAGTGACAGCCTGGGGGAAAAAGCTGTTTCTGAGTTTGTTTGTTCTTGTCTTGATTGACCTGTAGCGTCTGCCAGAGGGTAGTAGGTCAAACAGATGCAGGGCAGGGTGGGTGGGATCCTTTATTATTGCTTGTGCTCTACTGAGGCAACGAGAGGTGTTGAGATCCTTCAGGGAGGGTAGGGGACATCCAATTATCTTTTCTGCTGCCCTCACCACCCGTTGAAGTCTTTGCCGCTCTTCTTCAGTGCAATGGGAGAACCATACTGTGCTGCAGTACAGCAGGATGCTCTGTACGGTGGAACTGTAGAAGGTCATCAGCAGCTTCTGACCCTCCTTGCTCTTTTTGAGCATTCTCAGGAAGTACAGGCGCCTCTGGGCCTTTTTGATGACTGCTGAAGTGTTTACAGTCCAGGAGAGGTCGTCAGATATTGATGCCCAGGAGGGTGAAGCTGTGGACCCTCGTCACACAGTCACCATCTATGTAGAGGGGGAGCGGGTCAGACCTGTGCTTCCTGAAGTCCAGAATGATTTCTTTTGTTTTTGTGGTGTTTAGGATCAGGTTATGAGCCCGGCACCACTCAGTCAGATTCAGGATTTCATTCCTGTAGGCAGACTCATCTCCCCCTGTGATCAACCCCACCACCGTGGTGTCATCTGCAAACTTCGCCACGGTGTTACTGGCGTGGACAGGTCTGCATTCGGCGGTGTAAAGAGTGAAGAGCAAAGGACTCAGCACACAGCCTTGTGGGGAGCCCGTGCCCAATGTACGGGTGGAAGACAGGTGGGTTCCAAGTTTGACTGTCTGTGGTCTATCTGTAAGGAAATCTTTGATCCATGAACAGGTGAGAGGATGAAGGCCCAGAGCAGACAGTTTGCTGACTAGGATATCGGGGATGATGGTGTTAAAGACTGAGCTGAAGTCCACGAAAAGTACCCTTGCATAGGTGTTCCTGTGTTCCAGATGGCTCAGCACAGTGTGGAGGATGATGGATATGGTGTCTTCCGTCAATCTGTTCGCTTTATAAGCAAACTGGTGTGGGTCGAAGGATGTGGCCTAGGACCAGTCATTCCAGGCACTTGGTGATGACAGGTGTGAGTGCTACTGGACGGTAGTCATTTAGGCCGGTTATTTGTGGTTTCTTTGGTATGGGTATGATGGTGGAGGTCTTCAAACAAGCTGGTATAATGGCTTTTGACAAGGAAAGGTTGAAGATTGTGGTGAAGACCTGGGACAGCTGATTTGCACAGGCCCTAAGTACCTTCCCCGGTACGCCGTCTGGACCAGCCGCTTTTCTTGGGTTTACCCTGGCGAGGGTTCGTTCCACCTCGAATGGCTGCACAGTCAGTGGCTCGTAGCTAAGGACAGACTGGGTTAGAGGGGGTGCAGCTGTAGGCTGCCGGGCGGTGGACTCAGAGCGTGCGAAGAAGGTATTTAACTCCTCCGCCAATGCAGTGCTTGAGTCCACAATTTTGCTGGGCTGACCCCTGAAGTTGGTCAGCTGTTGTAACCCTTGCCACACTCGCCTGGGATTGTTGTCGGTGAGATGGCATTCCAGTACTTCCTTATAATCTAGCTTGGCTTTCCTGATGCCCTTCTTTAGTTCAGCTCTGGCAGCACTATACAATTTATTATCACTGGATCTAAAGGCAGTGTTGCGGCTCCTGAGGAGTGATTTAACCTCCCTGGTCATCCAGGGTTTCTGGTTTGGAAACACCCGGATGTGTTTGATGACAGTGACAGTCTCCATGCAGAACTTGATGTACTCCAACACAGACTCTGTATACGCTGACAAGTCATGGTGTTCAAATATACTCCAGTCAGTGAGTTCGAAGCAATCTTGGAGCTGGGAGAGAGCATCAGTGGGCCAGGTGGTAATGGTCTTTCTCACAGGAGCTGAGCTTCTTCTCAGAGGGGTGTAAGCAGGGATAAGGAACAGGGAGAGGTGGTCTGACTGGCCTATGTGAGGGAGTTGTTTGGCTCTGTATGCATGCTTGATGTTGGTATACACATGGTCTAATGTGTTTCCTTTCCTGGTCGGGCACTTAACATGTTGATAAAACTTTGGCAGGACAGACTTCAGGTTTGCTTGATTGAAGTCGCCTGCAATTATGTGTGCACCGTTCGGATGATCCTGTTGCTGTTTGTGGATTATGTCCTGAAACGTGGTGGGCAGCATCGACGGGTCCCCGTACCTCATTGTTGGTGATAGTAGCAATACTATTGGATCGGGGGGTCCACTTGCCTCTTTGTTTTCTGTGGCCTTGTTGGCGGCTGTGTGCGGGGCCTAGCGATCTGCTCCATCCACTGAGGCTCAGTTTTCTTTCTTTGCTCTCCAGAGCACATCTGCCCAGGCTGCAACTTTCCTGGGGTCACTGAAGTCCTCAATGGCAAGCAAGACTCTGATATCCTCAGGCAGCTGCTCCAGGAAAATCTGCTCAAGGCCTGTGTCCCTCAGCAAGGGCGAGCATCTTGCGAATGAGAGCGAATGGGCCCTGTCCCCAAACAATCCATATGCAATAATTGGGTGGCACACTCACACCATGAGAGCCCGAATGTGTAGGTTAATAACTCCTTGAGGCATCATATTTGCCTTGCTCCAGAGGCTGCTGCAAGGAAGTCAATGACACTTGCTGGCATATCCTAGTCAAGCGAGCTCACCACATTATAGTAACGTTGTCGGCGTTGATCTGTCATAGGTGGAATTGGGCCTTGGCCTGTTTGAACCAAACATGTGTATGTGATGCCCAGAAAGTTGGCAGTTTCAACAAAACTGTGTGAAGAGCTGCTTGATCTGTCATTTTTGGGTCCAACTGCTGATTGGACCTGCCGGGCTCACCAATTTTGCACTACCACAAAATGTTCCCGCCATTGCTTGTTGTTTCCCGCTGTGCAGGTGGTCATCTGGGACAAAGGTCATTGACCTCCACAGGGTCTGCATGGTTATCGCATTCGTCGGTCATTTTTTTGTACCTGGTTGCGTCCCAATTAGCGGGCCGCTATAAAACCTGCTTGCCAAGAACATTCCATAGCACCCTTTGGTCTTCCTAAAGCCTTGCTTGAGCTCTTTCCTACAATCTTAATATACCTCCAGGGCTCTATCTGATTTTACCTTTCTAAATCATACATATGCTTCCTTTCTCTTTTTGACCAATTCAAGACCTCTCTCTTACCTTGTCATCTGTGTCCTTTCCCCCTTGCTAAAGTATGCCTATCCTGGACTCTAATTAGCTGGTTCTTAAAAAAACTCCCATATGTGCGTTGTAGGCTTACCTGATACCAGCTTTTCCCAATTACCTCTTGCCCGTTAATTTTATTATTTGCCCTCTCTCAATTTACTAATTGCTCAGGCTTGTCCTTATTCATAACTATCTTGAAATTTAAAGAATTATGATCAGTATTCCCGAACTGCTCGCCTACTAAAACTTTGATCACCTGGCCAGGCTTATTTTCCTACCCTAGGTCTAGTATGGCCCCTTCCCTGGTTGGAGCATCTACATGCTGCTTCAGGAAACCCTCCTGAATCCACTGAACAATTTCTGCCCCATCTGACACTAAAGGTGCCTCAGTCAAAATTGGGCAGTGCCTAAATGACCAAGATGATAGAGACTAAAAACAGAATAAAGTGACATTGTCAACTTGAATTGGATTGATTATAAATTCAGTCATCAGAAGTCAGTTAGGACATAAGAGAAAAGACTGGTGGCAAACATAGAAACAAATCGCAATGAACAGACAATAAGAAGAGAGATGTAACAAACTAGAAGTCAAAAAGGAGATGCATCCACAGGCCTGAAGCCATGACCTCATTAAGTATTTGAGATATTTACATATCTTAAATGCATATACTTTAATCCTAGGAGCATTGTAAGGAAGGTGGATGAGCTGAGGGTGTAGATAGACACTTGGCAGTGGTGGCGATTAGTGAGACATGGTTGCAGGAGGGATGTGATTGGCAGTTAAATATTCCTGGATTTAGTTGCTTTAGGTGTGATAGAATTGGAGAGGCAAGAGGAGGTGGTGTAGCATTGCTTGACAGAGAAAATATTACAGCTGTGCTTAGGCAGGATAGATTAGAGGGCTCATCCAGGAAGGCTGTATGGGTGGAATTGAGGAATAGGAAAGGGGTAGTTACACTTATGGGAGGTCTATTATAGACCATCTAATGGGGAACGAGAACTAGAGGAGCAAATTTGTAGGGAGATAGCAAATATTTGTAATAAGCACAGAATTGTGATAGTGGGAGATTTTAATTTTCCAAATTTAGATTGGGAAACCCATTCTGTGAAAGGGCTGGATGGATTAGTTTGTAAAATGTGTGCAGGATAGTTTTTTACAGCAATACGCAAAGGTACTGACTAGAGAAGGGACAGTATTAGATCTACTGTTGGGGAATGAGATGGGTCAGATGACAGAGGTATGTGTTGGGGAGCACTTTAGGTCCAGTGACCATAGTGCCATTAGCTTCAATGTAATTATGGAAAGGGATAGGTCAGGACCTAAGATTGAGGTTTTCAAGTGGGGAAAAGCTAGATTTGAGGAGTGGATTGGGACAATTTGTTTTATGGGAAGGATGTAATAGAGAAATTGAAGTCTTTTAAAGGTGAGATTTTGAGGATACAAAATCTTTATGTTCCTGTTAGGTTAAACGGCAGAGTCAAAACTTTGAGAGAGCCACGGTTTTCAAGAGATATTGGAAATTTGGTTCGAAAAAAGAGGGAGTCCTACAATAAATATAAGATACAAGGAATGAAGGAGATGTTTAGAGAATACATTGAATGTAAAAAGAATCTTAAAAAATTAGAAAAGCTAAAAGAAGGTATGAGATGGCTATAGCAAGCAGGGTGAAAATAAATAAAAAAAGGTTTCTACAAATCTTCTTTGGCTTGGCTTCGCGGACGAAGATTTATGGAGGGGGTAAATATCAACGTCAGCTGCAGGCTCGTTTGTGGCTGACAAGTCCGATGCAGGACAGGCAGACACGGTTGCAGCGGTTGCAGGGGAAAATTGGTTGGTTAGGGTTGGGTGTTGGGTTTTTCCTCCTTTGTCTTTTGTCAGTGAGATGGGCTCTGCGGTCTTCTTCAAAGGAGGTTGCTGCCTGCCGAACTGTGAGGCGCCAAGATGCACGGTTTGAGGCGAAATCAGCCCACTGGCGGTAGTCAATGTGGCAGGCATCAAGAGATTTCTTTAGGCAGTCCTTGTACCTCTTCTTTGGTGCACCTCTGTCACGGTGGCCAGTGGAGAGCTCACCATATAACACGATCTTGGGAAGGCGATGGTCCTCCATTCTGGAGACGTGACCTACCCAGAGCAGTTGGATCTTCAGCAGCATGGATTCGATGCTGTCGGCCTCTGCCATCTCGAGTACTTCGATGCTAGGGATGAAGTCGCTCCAATGAATGTTGAGGATGGAGCGGAGACAACGCTGGTGGAAGCGTTCTAGGAGCTGTAGGTGATGCCGGTAGAGGACCCATGATTCGGAGCCGAACAAGAGTGTGGGTATCACAATGGCTCTGTATACGCTTATCTTTGTGAGGTTTTTCAGTTGGTTGTTTTTCCAGACTCTTTTGTGTAGTCTTCCAAAGGCGCTATTTGCCTTGGCGAGTCTGTTGTCTATCTCGTTGTCGATCCTTGCATCTGATGAATTGGTGCAGCCGAGATAGGTAAACTGGTTGTCCGTTTTGAGTTTTGTGTGCCCGATGGAGTTGTGGGGGGGCTGGTAGTCATGGTGGGGAGCTGGCTGATGGAGGACCTCAGTTTTCTTCAGGCTGACTTCCAGGCCAAACATTTTGGCAGTTTCCGCAAAACAGGACGTCAAGCGCTGAAGAGCTGGCTCTGAATGGGCAACTAAAGCGGCATTGTCTGCAAAGAGTAGTTCACGGACAAGTTGCTCTTGTGTCTTGGTGTGAGCTTGCAGGCGCCTCAGATTGAAGAGACTGCCATCCGTGCATACCGGATGTAAACAGCGTCTTCATTGTTGAGGTCTTTCATGGCTTGGTTCAGCATCATGCTGAAGAAGATTGAAAAGAGGGTTGGTGCGAGAACGCAGCCTTGCTTCACGCCATTGTTAATGGAGAAGGGTTCAGAGAGCTCATTGCTGTATCTGACCCGACCTTGTTGGTTTTTGTGCAGTTGGATAAGCATGTTGAGGAACTTTGGGGGGCATCCGAGGCGCTCTAGTATTTGCCAAAGCCCTTTCCTGCTCACGGTGTCAAAGGCTTTGGTGAGGTCAACAAAGGTGATGTAGAGTCCTTTGTTTTGTTCTCTGCAGTTTTCTTGGAACTGTCTGAGGGCAAAGACCATGTCAGTAGTTCCTCTGTTTGCGCGAAAGCCACACTGTGATTTTGGGAGGACATTCTCGGCGACACTAGGTATTATTCTATTTAGGAGAATCCTAGCAAAGATTTTTCCTGCAATGGAGAGCAGCGTGATTCCCCTGTAGTTTGAGCAGTCTGATTTCTCGCCTTTGTTTTTGAACAGGGTGATGATGATGGCATCACGAAGGTCCTGAGGCAGTTTTCCTTGGTCCCAACAAAGCTTGAAAAATTCATGCAGTTTGACATCCAGAATTTTGCCGCCAGCCTTCCAGACCTCTGGGGGGATTCCATCCATACCTGCTGCTTTGCCACTTTTCAGTTGTTCAATTGCCTTATATGTCTCTTCCCGGGTGAGGACCTCATCCAGCTCTAGCCTTAGGGGCTGTTGAGGGCGCTGGAGGAGGGCGGAATCTTGGACTGAGCGGTTGGCAAGAGATTGGAAGTGTTCTGACCATTGGTTGAGGATGGAGATCTTGTCGCTGAGGAAGACTTTGCCGTCTGAGCTGCGCAGCGGGCTTTGGACTTGGGGTGAGGGGCCGTACACAGCCTTTAGAGCCTCGTAAAAACCACTGAAGTCGCTAATGTCCGCGCTGAGCTGGGTTCGCTTGGCGAGGCTAGTCCACCACTCATTATGTTAATAGCAAAAGGAGAATGAGGGATAAAATTGGTCCCTTAGAGAATCAGAGTGGACAACTGTGTGTGCAGCCAAATGAGATGGGGGAGATTTTGAACAAGTTCTTTGATATTCACTAAGGAAAAGGATATTGAATTGTGCAGGGTAAAGGAAACAAGGAGGGTAATTATGGAAACTGTAGTGATTAAGAGGAAGGATGGAGATTTTGAAGCATTTTAAGGTGGACAAGTCTCCAGGTCCCGACAGAATTTTCCCAAGGATCTTGAGAGGTTAGTGAGGAAATAGCAGAGGCTTTGACAGTGATTTTTCAAATGTCACTAGAGAAGGGTATCGTGCCAGAGGATTGGCATGTTGCAGATGTGGTTCCTTTGTTTAAAAAGGGTTTGAGGAGCAAGCCTAGCAATTATCGGCCTGTAAGTTTTGACATCGGTGATAGGTGTTAATTGAAAGCGTTCTTAGAGATAATATATATAAGTATCTGGAGAGACAGGGTCCGATCAGGAACACTCAATGTGGATTTGTACGTGGAAGGTCATGTTTGACCAATCTTGTTGAATTTTTTGAAGAGGCAACTAGGAAAGTTGATGAAAGTAGAGCAGTGGATTTTGTCTATATGGACTTCAGTAAGGCCTTCGATAAGGTTCCACATGGAAGGTTAGTTAGGAAGGTTCAGTCGCTTAGTATTAATTTTGAGATAGTCGAATGGATTCAACAGTGGCTGAAAGGAAGATGCCAGAGAGACGTAGTGGATAACTGTTTGATAGGCTGGAGGCTGGTATCAAGCGATGTGCCTCAGGGATCAGTGTTGGGTCCCTTGCTGTTTGTCATTTACACTAGTGATCTGGATAATGGGGTGGTAAATTGGATTAGTAAATATGCAGATGATACTAAAATAGGTGGAATTGTGGATAATGAAAATGGTTTTCAAAGATTGCAAGAGGATTTGGACTGATTAGAAGAGTGGGCTGAAAGGTGGCAGATGGAGTTTAATACGGATAAGTGTGAAGTGCTTCATTTTGGAAGGAATAATCAAAATAGGACATGTGTAGTAAATGGGAGGGCATTGAGGAATGCAGTGGAGCAGAAAGATCTAAGAATAACGGTGCATCATTCCCTGAAGGTAGAATCTCATGTGTCTAGGGTGGTGAAGAAGGCTTTTAGTATGCTGGCGTTTATAAATCAAAGCATAGAATACAAGAGTTGGGAATTGATGTTGAGACTGTTCAAGGTATTGGTGAGGCCAAATTTGGAATAATATGTGCAGTTCTAGTCACCAAATTATAGGAAGGATATCAACAAGGTAGAGTACAGAGAAGATGTAGGAAAATGTTACCTGGGTTTCAGAATCTAGATTACAAAGAAAGATTGAGCAGATTAGGTCTTTATTCCTTTGAGCATAGAAGGTTGAGAGTGGATTTGATAGAGGTATTTAAGATTATGACAGGGAAAGATAGAATTGATGTGGATAGGCTTTTTTCCTTTGAGGGAAGGAGATGTTGAAACAAGAGGTTAAGAGTTAAGGGGTAAAAGTTTAGAAGTAACATGAGGGGGAACTTCTTTACTCAGAGTGGTAGCTGTGTGGAATGAGCTTCTGGGAGAAGTAGTGTCAGCAGGGTCCTTTTTGTCATTTAAGGAAAAATTGTATGGATGGGAGGGGAATGGAAGGTTATAGGCAAGGTGCAAGTAGGTGGGACGAGAGGAGAGGATTTTGTTCGGTGTGGACTAGAAGGGCCAAAATGGCCTATTTCCGTGCTGTAATTGTTAAATGGTTATATATTGGATATCCTAAAAATTGATAGAGGTTAGTTGAGCTTTATGTGAATAAATCAGATGCAGGTGCATTCTGGTTTGATGAGGAAAGTATGTATGTAAATTGCAACAGTATTAATCATAATCTTCCAGAAATTTGTAGATACAGAGGGATGGGAAACCCTCTTTAAAAAAAGTCTAAGGACAAACCCAGCAATGACGTCAGATAGTTTACCTCAATGTCATAGAGTTATGTAGCATGAAACAGCCCCTTTTTCAACAATCAATATATCCTTACACTGAACCTGTTTTATTTTCCCCATAATTTAATCAACTTTAACCCAGATTTTATCACCCACCTACATGCGAGGAGAAATACAGTTGCCAATTATCCTTCCAAACTGTTTAACTTTGGAATGTGAATTGGAATTGGAGCATCTGGAAGAAACCCATGGCGTAAGAGAGAGTATAAAAATTCTATACAGATACGATCATGAGAATATAAGAAATAGGAGCAGAAGTCAGCCATCTAGCCCGCCAAGCTTTCTCTGCCATTTAATAAGATCATGATAATCTGGCAGTGGACTTGGCTCCACTGACTTGCTTTTTCCCCATAACCCTTAATATCTTTTACCATGCAAAAATCTATCTAACTATGTCTTAAATATTTTTATACAATGAGTGGTTTGGATCTGGAATGCATTGACAGCAGGCGTCTTGAAACAGATTCAGTGGGGTCTTCTGAAAGAGAATGGAATTAAGTACTTGACAGGAAAAGAATACCAGGACAGGAGTAAGGGTGAGAAAATGGGACTAGTTCAATTGCTCGAGCACAGAGTTGGTGTTTCAATGGGCCAAATGGCTTCCATCCTTCTTGTAATCTTTCTGTAAGTCTGTGATATTTCACTATGGCTACATGTGGAGGGTTGAATCTTGGGGTTAAGAAATATCATTGCATAGCTTCTAAATCATTATTGTGGTTTGCTCAGTAAAGAAGAGCTTAGAGAATGCTAATGGGGTGTGCATTGCTCTTGAGGTACTCTCCGAGACTATTTGGATACTTCATTGTTGTTCTCTGTTGCCATCATCATCTTCAAATCAGTCAGGCTCTATTTCCCTGACCTTCAGTAAAAAGTGCATGAGAACTTGATGATGAGGCAGAATGTGATAGATGACAAAGCAAGTCTTCTCTGAATATGGTTGTGTTGTTTGAGTCAGTGTTATTATTACTGAATCTGCAACATGATTTCCTGCAGTTGTTAACATAAGTAGTCAACTTCAATAGGCATTCATTTTTCTAACCTTTTTGTTTTCTATGTGTTATTGAAAATTTGGTGTAATTTATGATTCAAACACATCACAGTTTCCACAGGCCTGATAACCAAACACAAATCATAATGGGTAAAATAATACAAGTATAATCCCTCCTTCATAACCTAATTTTATTTTCTCCATGTGCCTGTCTAAGAGTCTCTTAAATGCCCCGAATGTTTCAACCTCCACCACCACTCTTGGCAATTAATTTTAGGCACTCAAAACTCTGTGTAAATGCTTACCCCTGATGTCTCCCTCAAACTTTCCTCCCTTTACTTTGTACAGATGTCCACACTTGATTTTCCTAAATCCAAAATCAATCCATTTCAGTTTTGAAAATTCTTAATAACCTAATTGTTAGGTACTGTATATCTGACAGAGAATTCCAAAGATTCATAAATTTATGAAAAAATAAACTCCTCTTTGCAAGTCTTTGATAACACATCTAATACTGAAACTAAACTCCCATACAATGGAAATCCAAGTTCTAAACTCCCATACCCTAATTCATATCAGCATCTATCTTTCATTCATGAAAGAGATAACTCTTTCATTCCAAGTATCCATGAACCACTGATATAATTCATCTAAATCTGACAACAGATACATCCTATGACCCATGATTCCCATCAGTAGCCTGACTATACAGAGCTTGGCCATACTTCATAAGCAATAAAATATGTTTGAAATAGTATCATTAGTTGCACAAAATACAACATGCTTCTGATTCACTAATCTCTTTGACTTGGAATTGATCATTGTTTGTTTAGCAAACTATCAACCAAACAGTATTAACACAGTCATTCAAAGTGGCAACTCACTACCCCTTCTAGAGGGCACTTAAAGATGCAGTGCAGATTTAGACTTGGTGAGAACCTAAGCTATATAAAGCTTGGAGGCCCCTTATTAAAAAATTACAATACAAATTATTTTCGAATGAACGCATTTACTGATTACATATTTATTATTTGGTTGGCTTGATCTCTATCATATATAGAGATATGTAGTATAGCCTGGAAACAATACTTGAATGTAATTTTTTAAATAGTTTTAACATACATTTTTGAGGCCTTTGCGGATTGTGAGGCCCTAATCTGTAGCTTGTTTAGCTTATGCCTAAATCCAGCACTGTAAAGATGAGTAATAAATGAATGCTTGTCTACAATGCCTATATCACAATAATGAAATTTTTGCTGTACAGGTACATAATCCTTTATCCAGAACCCTTGGGGGACAGTGTGTTCCGAATTTCAGATTTTTCTGGATTTTGGAAAGCCAGATCTAAGACCACACGAATTGTGCAGCCGTAACCACTCCCACCTCTTTCCAGTCTCGCTGCCGTCTTCCCCCCTCCCCCCACCCTGCCCGCCTGACTCACGTTGCCGGTCTCCTACCCCCCCCCACCCGACTCATCACACAACCGGACTCTTGCCTGCCCGACTCACGCTACCAGTCTCTTGCCTGCTTGACTCGTGCTACCGGTCCCGTCCCCCCGTCCCCACCCCCCCCGCCTGCCCAACTCATGCTACCGGTCTCTCGCCTGCCCGACTCATGCTACCAGTCTCTCTCCTAACTTGCCAGATTTTGGAGCTTTCCGGATTTTAGAAGTCCGGATAAAGGATTGTGTACTTGTACCAGCATGCTATGTTTCCTATCCAAGGAAAAATGCCCACAAACATTTCACATCCTCTCATCTTTTAAAATATGTTCTGGCTTTTCTTATTAGTTTTTGGTTGTAATTAGCTGAGGATACATTCTGATCCTTATTAATTCATTAACTCATTAATTACAATATATTAGTGAGGGACTGATCCATGTTTTCCCATTTCACTTAATCAATCTTTGTATGTTGTTTCCATACCTATAACCCCTTTTGTTGTGGATTACCCTTCTGTATGGAATCTTATTAAATAATATTTGAACATTCAAATATTACTGTATCCACAAGTCATTTATCTGATTAATTACAACTCAAAATAACTGCAACAAATTTGTCATACGCAATTTCTTTTTTAAACATCTACTTTGACTAATCTGGGTGGAAGAAATCTTCAACATTTTGACGCAAAAGCATTGAGGTGAAGCTGTGTTATAGTTGACTATTATATTTACTGAAATAATAACCTCTGGCATGTCAGCACATTTGTATCTGAACTGATAGCATTCTGTTTACTTATCTTCCGTGGCACTAATTATTCATTAGCAAAACAGCTTTAAATGTAACCAGCTGTGAATGGTTATTGCTCTATTTCCAAGCTGAAATATCTTACAAATAAATTGATCTTCCATTATAATACAAGTTAATAATGTTGAAAAAATGTACATCCTTCTTGAATTATCAACCCCATTAAATAGAAAGACTGAGATATGTTTCCCTACAATGTTAGCTATTTCTAATATTTCTTTCTTTGGCTTGGCTTCGCGGTCGAAGATTTATGGAGGGGTAATGTCCACGTCTACTGCAGGCTCGTTGGTGACTGACAAGTCCGATGCGGGACAGGCAGGCACGGTTGCAGCGGTTGCAGGGGAAAATTGGTGGGTTGGGGTTGGGTGTTGGGTTTTTCCTCCTTTGTCTTTTGTCAGTGAGGTGGGCTCTGCGGTCTTCTTCAAAGGAGGTGGCTGCCCGCCGAACTGTGAGGCGCCAAGATGCACGGTTGGAGGTGAGATCAGCCCACTGGCGGTGGTCAATGGGGCAGGCACCAAGAGATTTCTTTAAGCAGTCCTTATACCTCTTCTTTGGGGCACCTCTGTCTCGGTGGCCAGTGGAGAGCTTGCCATATAATTTCTAATATGGGGACTCAGTAATTTCCATTCAAAAATCAGAATTAAACTTTTTGTTTATTTTAGGTATGTATTTTCCAAAAGTCCTAGTCTACCTACCATTGTGCCAAAACCAGATCCAAATGTATATCTTGGACAATTGATGGGATTCTCCAAAACAGATATTTTAAAGATAAACAAGCTCTATCAGTGCAGTAAGTATAATGTATGGACTTCTTGAAATTTTGTTCCTTTAACCCATATTGACTGCAGACATGAACTGGAACCTAAACTAAAGAAACTAGCTGAGGCACACTGTCTTTTAGAGTCATACAACACAAAAGGGGGCCTTTTGGCCTATCAAGTCAATGACAAACATTAACCTTTTAACATTAATTCTACCTTAATCATGTTTACAATGGCCATTTTGGCCACCAGCCTATGTACAATTGGGATATGGGAAGAAACCAGAGCACCAGAGGGAACCCCATGTGATCATAGAGAGAATATGCAAATTACACAGTTAACATGCAAAGTTAGGATTGCATTTGAGTCGCTGTTATCAATAGAGTATTTACTGTCTGTGGGAAAAAGAGAATAATACTGATAGGATTCCTGTATTAGAAGGTGGAGTAGAATTTCTGTGTTGAATGGCCTCCTCTCCTATGCTGTAACAATTCTCTGACTCTTTGAATATAGGAATTGGAACTGAGTATAATATTTTGCTTAACTGTGAGACACAAACTCAATTAGCCCATGACCAAACATGGAAAACTTCTAATCTCAGAACAGGTGTGGAAAGCTATTTCTTTTGGAATAGAGGAGTTCTGAGAAAAGCTTGCATATTTTACATTAACTACCAGCAGAATGATGTATGAGATGACAAAACAGGAAATTCTTAAAAGCGCTCCCTCTGCATCAGTATTAATTTGTGGAAGTGCAATGAAAACTTGGTATAATGCTGCTGTAAGGAATTTACTTGCTGAAAATCATCTCCTTGACAAGAAAATTACATTTTGTGTTTATTTTAATTCTGTTTTAATTAATGTTTATTAATCTGTGATTGTTATAAATACTGAGATTAAAATACATTGTTGTTGTTGCAGTAACTAGTGCTGACATTAACTCCTACAAGTTGTGATCATGTCTCTTTTTGCATAGCATTATCAGTTATTGTTTAGTTTTGGAAATCTATCCTTCCTTTGACTACTTTGTTAAAAGATTGATTTTTTAATCAATTTTGTTAACCAGTTGTATTCTGTAAAAGAAAATTTACAGAACTTTTGCATGTAGCACCTTGCACATCATTTTCAGAATGTCCAAAGTGTTTTCCAGTCTATAAAATACTTTAGCTCCAGTCACTTTTACTTTGAAGGCACTCATGTTATGGGAGAACTTGCTACCATAATTTGCGAGTGTGATCAGACTGCCCAGAAGATTTAGAGGAAAACCATAATCGGAATGTTTTCAGGTCAAGACAATTGGACATGCTTTGTGAGCTGTCAGGTCTACCAAACTGAGTGCACGAGTTATCACTGAATGGAATCCCCCTCCAAGGTTTTGTCAGATTGTGCAGAGCCAGGAGAACATAACTGGAACTCTGAAGGTTATTCACAGTTCTTTCCTGAAGAGAATCCCTGTTGGCCAGCAACACCTTCTATCAGATATGGATGATGATCACATGTAGTCTTAATCTGATCCAACTTGCTCTCTGTCACTCAGGAGCAGCTTGAAGCTCTTCAGAGATGGAAATATACCAATAGGGAGTAGCCTAACATTCTTATTGAATGCAGAAATGCAACATCTCCTCAATCAGCTCAAGGGCAGATCACTTCCCATTGCTGTTCTTGAGGTGATTGAGTCTTCTTGTTCTTGGGCAGATTGCTGCTCTTAGTGGACGCAGGCATAGGACTAATGAACATCAACTACAGTGCACAGGGATACAAGATGTGAGCAGCTAGTTGCCTGTTGACAAATTAAGTCCTGCATCAACAGGAAAGTGCAACACTTGAGCAAAACAGCATCCCTCAGGAGGAGAAATGCAGCAAACAGAAACTAGTTTCTCCTCTATAAGAGCAGCACATGTCTTACTCACCTCTTTATCATGAATAGAATCCATATAAAACTGTCTGAGGATGTGATAACTTCTGTCTACTTTGAAATCTGACCACTCGACAACTTCAAGTTCAAAAGAACAACTTTACCTGGAACAGCGCACGTGGTCCTGATGTCTGCGGAAAACACAACTACTGTCAGTCAGCTTAACGATATAGGAGACGGGCCCACTCTGCTTAAGAATAACCCCGGGTAGCCATTGTTGATTGTTTCACACATAGACTCTCTTTCTCTCGCATGTTGATCATGTCCCTCCTTTTGCTTTTCCTGCTTTCTCTCCACTCTTGCCTTTATGGCCGGGTGCAGCAGGTCCACACTTGGCTTGGGCCTACAGTCCATCAGCATCTCTGCTGGACTGCACGCAGTTATAGTGTGTGGCATAAGGTGGTATTTAAAGAAGAAACATGAAAGCTTGATGC
The DNA here is from genome assembly GCF_036971445.1 of Narcine bancroftii. Classification (NCBI taxonomy): domain Eukaryota; kingdom Metazoa; phylum Chordata; class Chondrichthyes; order Torpediniformes; family Narcinidae; genus Narcine; species Narcine bancroftii. Next base: position 252,271,058 of record NC_091469.1, on the reverse strand, counting down.
AAAGAGAATCCCCCGTCATCCTCTTCAGGCCTTTCTTTACTGCCTGAACAGCCCGCTCAGCCAAATTATTTGAGGCTGAGTGGAAAGGGGTCGTCTGAATGCAATTCTGCTGCATGAACTCACTGAACAGCTCATTGGTAAACATCGAGCCATTATCAGTGACCAGAGGGTCAGGCAACCCCTGGACTGCAAACACTTGCCTAAGTTTGTCTATGGTTGAGTGGGCTGTAAAGTTGCCCATTGTCCTTTGGAAAATGGTGTGTTAATTGTGACGTACTCCTGTGAACCCTCCTCGAGCAGCTGCTGTTGTTAAGTGTGGCTCATATCCAGCTTTGTGAATAGCTTATCCCCTGACAGGGTAGCAAACAGGATATCCACTTGTGGCTTAGAGACCTGATTCACCGTGAGTTTATAGTTCGCTCATATCCTCACTAATTTGTTGCCTTCAAAACTGGAACAATGAGAGCCACCTACCTTGAAAACTGGACAGAGTCAATGATGCCCAATCTGCTGTAAACGTTTCAGCTCCTCCTCGACCTTGTCCTTTATGGTGTAGCATACCACCCTGGGTTTAAAAAAAACATGGTGTGGCCGCAGGGTCAATATTAAGTTTCACTGTCACGCCCTTCAATGTGCCCAGCTCATCCCTGAAAACATCACTGTACTGCTGCAGAATCTCCTCTGTGTGTGCAGACTTAATGTCATGCTAGTTGAGCCAGATTTTGTGAAGCCAATCGTGCCCCAAAAGACTGAGCCTGCTACCTTTAGCTATCACCAGCCTGGCTTCCACCTTCTGACCCTCAGCTAAAATATCTACATATATCACCCCTAAATGAGGTATGGGCTCAAAGCTATATACAAGGCACACCGGAAGTAAAGAAAACAGGAAATAAATGTGATGAAACCACCGTTGTATATGTAAACGACATAACCTTTTATGTTTGAACCTGCTTTCACTGGCCAGCTTGTGACTCCTCCCCTTTCTCCCCCATAAAGGCTGTCATGCTACAAGCCTGCCCCCAGTTCAAGCCCAGGTCAGTGTGAGCCAGCAACACAAGGGATACCATCCATCTCTTGCTAATAAAAGCCTTCAGTTCCAATAACTTTAGTCTTTGTGTAATTGATCGTGCATCAGTAAAACCCTTCCCTTACTCCAGAAACAGCCTCACTTTCAAAACAACTCACATTACAGTGGAGAAGAAAACATTTTTGCAAAAATCTAGTACACAATATTAGACTAATATTGAACATCATACTCCACATGTGGTCTCACTAGTGTCTAATGTAGCTGAAATATAACTTACTTCCCTTTGTATTTAATTCTTCATAGTTTTTCAGTTTTCCTGTCAAAATGAAGTGTCATATTTTCCCATATTATTCTTTGTTTTCCAGATCTTCCCCCATTCAATCTACTTGTATTCCTGTGTAGCCTCCTGTCTCCATGTTATAACTTAGTTTCCCACCAAACTTTGTGTACCAGCAGCAAATTTTACAGCCACATTGTTAGTATCTTCATTTGAATAATTTGTAAAAATAAAATGTTGAGCCCCCGCCCTGATCCTTGTGGCAGAGATGAGAATGTGGTCTTTGTTTTCAAGGGATCTTTCTGAAAAGAGCCGTAGACTAGCAATGTAGCTTCTCTGAGGATGAAAAAAAATCATATTGTCACATTTGTGGCCCGAAATGTGAAGTTAATAAAACATTAAACACAAGTTTTATCACCTGATACATTTCTCTTATACAGGACTCCAGTCGGAGACTTGACCGTCACCATACTGCCACTTCTGGATACGACAGTATAGGGTTGATGGTAATAAGGTGTGTCTAGCTTACCACCAGTTTCATGCCTCACTAGAACATTATCTCCTGGCATGATGTCTGAGTACTTGGCTCCACGTTTCGAATCTGTGTACAGCTTTGCTGCACCTTTCTTTTCAGCATTGTGGTCCCTCATCTCCTGGTCGTCTCGGATTTCCTTTATTTCTGGCATTTTTGTGCGGATTTTTCTCCCAAAAAATGCTTCTGCAGGACTTTTTCCAGTGGTTGCATGAGGCGTTGCTCGATAGACAGCCACATAAGATAACAATGCTTCTCGCCAATTTTGTCCTTCTGCGTGTGCAATCCTCAATCGTTTTTCAATGGATTGATTTTGTCTCTCTACTTCTCCATTGGCTTGCGGCCATTTCGGAGTTACTTTATGATGGTGGATACCTGTGGTCCTCATGTACTCTGCAAATGTCTCTGAAATGAATTGTGGACCATTCTCATGTCAACACATAGTCTTATGTCACCCTTTGGTTTGGGCACAATTACTACGGGACTGACCCATTGTGTCGAATGTTCCACCGGTTCAATAATGTCTTGTTCGATCAATTCTTTAATTTTGGCTTCGACTTTCCCACGAAGTCCAAACGGAGTTCGGCGCATTGGTTGTGCCTTGGGTTTGACCGTTTCATCTACCGCTAGCTTCAATTGTCGACCTTTCAGCTTTCCTACTCCTTGGAAGACTGCGGGGAATTCTTGCTTCATATCCTCGTGTGACTGAATTGAACTGACACAAGCTCCAATATGAAGTATTGCCAGGTCTTGTGCTGTGCTTCTACTCAGCAATGGTTCTCCCCTCTCTTCTATGACCATAAACTCTGCTTCGGTGTACTTATCTCCAGCTTCAACAGTTGCAGTAAAACATCCAATGGTCTGTAATGGCTTGGTTGCTGTGTATGGATACAGTTTCTTGGAACACTTCTTTGAGGTACAGATGATCTTTTTCCTTTTCAATTTCTCCCATAAATGTCGATCAATCACATTACTGTCACTGCCTGAGTCTACAATGACCTGAACTGTCACTCCACCAATGATCACTGGGACTTTCTCATGACGTACTTCATTCAACGTAAATTGGTAACAACTCTGTTCCTCCTGGGTATCATCATCGTCACCGTCTATCTGGCGAATGGTATCTTTCTTTCCAGGATACTTTCCTTTCCCCCAGGCTTTGCCTTTGGAAGTTGTACTCTTCCTCTTCTGGTCTGCATTGGACTTGCTTTTGCACTTCTTTGCAAAGTGGTCCTTACCTCCACACTTTCTGCAAACTTTGCCTTTGGCCGGGCAATATGGGTCTTTTCCAAAGTGACCTCGGTTTCCACATCGATAACACTCCACGTCCTGTGTCGGCGTATATCTTGGCTGGTTATGGCGATGTGAGAGCCTCCTAATTTGCTGGCTTGAGTTGTCTTTCAGAGTCATGGTATGAAATTGCCCTTCAACAGCCTCTAATGCAGCAGCAATGGTTAAAGCATCGGTGAGTTCCAACTCACTCCCTCTTTCCAGTAGACGTCTTCTGAGTTTATCTGATCTGCAGTGCTGTACGACTTGATCCAATAATTGGTTGTCCAAATCAGCTGGCATCCAACAGCTAGCTGGCGTAGTCTCGTCACGTACTGAGCAATTGTCTGGCCATCTTCTTGTCTCGTTCTCCGAAACAAATGGCATTGAAATGTAGCATTCAGTGTCACTACATAGTGTGCATTTAATGCATCTACCGCTTTCCGGTACTCATCCTTTCTTCCAGTATTCAAAAGTGTCTTAAATGTTTCCCGAACTGAGGGTCCCGCAGTGAAAAGAAGTAACGCCCTTCTCTGCGCTTTTTGTTCAACTGTACCGGTATCTAGAAATAGGCCACGACTGTCGGCGTAGGATTCGAATTCTTCCAGCCATGCCTTCCACTTCACACTTACAGTGCTTGCATCACCAGTTGGGTCAAAATGAGCAATTCCACTATGTGTTAGAAAGTCACTGTCTGCACCAGCCATGAGGAAATATTCCAGCCCCAAAAGTACTGAGTCACAGAGAAAATTCTTATCACCTTGAAGTTGTCTGCAATCCTCTGTAATCTTGTTTAGTCTTTAATTTTCTTCAAGCTTCTTTCATCCTCATCGCCAATGTCACATTTGTGGCCCGAAGTGTGAAGTTAATAAAACATTAAACACAAGTTTTATCAGGTAAACTTCTCTGGGTCTTTTTATTCTCCCGTTTCCTTTGTTCTCTTGCTTGTGTTCTTATCTCTCTCTCATACCACGTGACTTCCGGCACATCTCATACATATTCATTATCATGACACATATTTTCATGGCATTGACCATGGAGAAATTCTTCTGGTGATCCATAATCATTTAAATATTCAAGGCATGGAAGCCCTTCCAGTTACTGGATGGTTTTGGATATTAATGTAAGCACTTTTGAGCACATGAATGAGGTTAACGGCTGCCTTAGCAAATTCCAGTGCCCAGGATGCTACATGCTTTTTATTAAATCAATGTAATGAATTTTTTTTTTTCATGAGTACTGTGCCCCCTGATTTCCTTCTCTGATGCAGTGGTGATAAATTAGGAGATACAGCATAGATTTGTAATGGCAGCTTGAAAAAGATCCCATGACAAAGAAATTGAGAGCAATTCAGGGATCAGTTAGGAAACCTTGGAAAACCTGAGTTCGTAAATTCATAGACCATAAGGAAAGTCCAAGTAGGATGTCATGCCTCTAAGAAGAGGCTTTTTGTGAAGACTCTGAGAGCCTGTCATACCCATAATGACACTAGCAGTCCCAATGCTGAGGCTTCCATATATGACTTGCAGCAGCTGAATGCTTGAGAAAGCAGTTATTATTCGTTAAAACGTGCTCAGACATCTGGCAGAAAGTTAAAGAAATTGCAGGCTGTACTGAAACTGCCCAATTAGATTGTCAGTTTTCCCTTTAATTGGAAGAAAAGCAACAAACTAGGTCACTGTGCCCAGATTATTCCACTGTGATTGTATGTTGTACCTTTGAACTTTATTTTATATCGGTTCATATCCATCTTCACACCACAGTTGTTGACTGAATATCAATCAATAAGATAGAATACAGAAAGGAGATTGAGTCTAGTGGCATGGTGCCAAGATAACTTCAATCAACGTGAGCAAAGGAGCTTATCATATACTTCATACTCCATAGGTAGTATGGCTCACACCCATGCCCACATCAATGAAGACAGTAAATTAGCTTCAAGTTCCTGGAAAAAAAATACATTTCCAAATTTTGTCCAGAAATTGAATTATTGGCTCATTACTTGCCATTTTAGAAACAAAATATAAACAAGTAACTAAGTATTCTCATCCAAACATGGTGATTCATATAAATGGAATAGATAGAATGTTTTCTTAACAAAATAACAAACTGTAACAGCCGCTAACCAGGACGAGACGAACGCGGCAACAGTGCAGACCCCGTGGGGGCCAATGACTTTCATCCCAGGTGACCACCTACACAGCGGGAAACAGTGAGCAACAGTGGGAACGCCACCCAATCAGAGATCAGCGCTGCAATGACATCGTTCCCGACGTCGGCATCTAGGAAAGAATATCCAATGAATCAGTCTTCAACTTCAACTCCTCGTGTGTGTGTGTGTGTGTGTGTGTGTGTGTGTGTGTGTGTGTGTGTGTGTGTGTGTGTGTGTGTGTCTCCACACTTTGCAGTAGCGCACATGCTATATTAGTGACCTCGACAGGTCCAACTGGCAATTGGACCGGAATATGATGGAACAAGCAGCTCTTCATGCAGTTTCATGAAGTTATCATGTCAACTTTCTGGGTGTCGCAGCCGCACGTGGTTCACACAGGCCAAGGCCCAGTTCCACCTTCGACAGCTCAACGCTGATGATGCACATTACTGCTGCATCGTGAGCTCAATAGACCAGAAGACAACTTTCCTATGGCAACCTCCAGAGCAAGGAAAATACAATGCCCTCAAGGAGCTATTAACCTGCACCTTCAGGCTCTCACGCACCACCCAATTGTTGTATATGAATGGTTTGGTAGACAGGGCCCCATCTACTCTCATGAGCAAAATACTCACCCTTTCTGAGGGACACAGGCCTTGCCTGCAATTCGAGCAAATTTTCCTAGAGCAGCTGACCGAAGATATCTGGCTCTTGCTTGCTGACTAGGACTTCAGAGACCCCAGAAGAGTCGCTGCCCGGGCGAACATGCTCTAGAGGCAAAGAATAAAAACAGCGCCTCAGTAGAGCAGGTCGCCAAGCCACGCACAGTGAAGGGATTGCAAGAATTTGCCAGTATCATTAACTTTTATCACCAAATCATACCAGCAGCAGCTCTCAAAATGCACCCATTTTTCGCACTCATGGCAGGAAAGGATAAGGACATTACCTGGGACAATGTGGCCTCAGAGGCATTCCAGAAGATCAAAGATGTCTGGCCAACGCCACCCTCCTGGTACATCCCAGGCCAGAGGCACCAACCCTCCTCACAGTAGATACCTCCAGCACAGCAATAGGGGGCGTACTGGAATAATTCATTCAAGGGAATGGCAGCCCCTGGCCTTCTTTAGCAGGCACCTCTGGCCACCCGAACTCAAATACAGCCTTTGACTGGGAGCTATTGACTTTGTACCTGGCAGCCAGGCACTTCCTGGTATTTTCTGGAATGCAGACAATTCAAGGTCATCACGGATCATAAACCATTGATCTTTGCCTTCCACAAAGTGTCTGACCCATGGACGACCAGGCTGCAGTGACACCTCATTCCTGTCTGAATTCACAACAGACATCCAACACATCCTGGGTAAGACCAATATGGTGGCCAACACACTGTCCCATCCCGCAATCGAGTCCGTCCAGGCCATGACCCAGGGAATAGACTATTCCACTCTAGCCAAGGCACAGAAGGCACACCCAGCCATCAGGACTTCTGTTAAAATGATGGCCAGTAGGTTCAGCTGGCATGGCCTCTGGAAACAGGTCAGTCAGTAGGCCGACCAGCACGTTCTGCCAGACATCCAAAGTGCAGATGCACGTCAAGGTGCCCCTCTCCCCCAACATTCAGTTCAGTCACGTCCATATTGACATTGTAGGGTCGCTGTTGATCTCCTGTGGGGAAAAATATCTCCTCACTATGATCTGTCCATGAGATGGTCGGAGGTGATCCCGCTGGCCCATACAACCACCAAGACCTGTGCCAGGGCACTGATTAACACCTGGATGTTGAGGTTCGGAGTCCCAGAGCATATGACCTCTGATAGAGGTACACAGTTCATTTTGGGATTCTGGGCGGTGCTGGCCAAGTTGCTGAAAACCCAGCTCCATCATACCACAGCTTAACTCTCTCAGGCATCAGGTTGGTGGAGCAGTTCATGAGGCACCTAAAGGCGGCCTTGATAGGACTGAACTGGGCAAGCAAGTTACTCTGCTTCCTCCTGGGGATTTGTAGCATGCCGAAAGAGAACTTCAACGCATACGCAGCCGAGGTGGTATTTTTTTTTTACGGCGCACAATTGGGGGAGTTCTTGGCTGCCGCCAAGGAACTGGAGGACACCCAAGGCCTCATTGAATAAGCTGAGGGAACTCTAGCACCTCCGCAACCTACACTGCACAGCCAGGCAAAAACCTACGTCCCCAAAGACTAAACAACCTGTGAGCATGTTTTCATTCAGAGGGGCGCACACTGTATCAAGTAATCAGACACACTGGGTCGGCATGTGTGATGGATATTGGCAGTAAGGTAGAAACTTTCATTATCGACTGCCTCAAACCAGCACACCTGGACATTAGCCAACCAGTCTCCTTGCAGTCCCCACGTTGCAGAGGAAGGCCACTGAAAGGGACGAACTACCCTCCGATCACCGGTTCTGGGGTGGGGGGGATGGGGGTCATGTAATGCCCTGCTAACCAGGATGTGACCCGCTACACAAAATGGCTGATGAACACAGCGACAATGCAAACCCCATGGGGGCCAATGTCCTTAGTCCCAGGTAACCACCCGCATGGGGGGGAAACAGCAACCAATGGCGGGAAATCCTCCCAATCAGAGATTTGCGCTTGTGGTGCTCTGTTGATCAGAAGCAAACACATAAAACCAAAAGACTGTACAACAGGCTTTATTCAACATAAACTTCCACAGAGCCAGCTGCGAGGAGAGCTGCTGTAAACTCTGAGAATGTCTTCGAAGGGGCCGGCGCAGGCTTATATCCCAGATGGGGCTTATATCCCGGATGGGGCTCAGTCTATTCAGGTTGGCTGATTGACAGCCGACCAGGTTGTCTTGTCCCCATGCTCTTCTGCAGGTACAGAGGTTGCCCCCTGCAGTAGGCCAGTGGTGTACCACCACATTCACCCCCTTCTTTAAAATTGTCCTGGGGGAGGGGGTGGGGGAGGTTGCAGTAAAGAGCCCCAAAACATATATACAGTATTTACAGATTGAGACCAATATGGTCCATTGCAGGACTGGCTCCTTGTCACTGGTCAGTGAGGGTTTGCAGGGACTGGGGGTGGGGCCCAGAGTGGCTGGCGTGGTGCAGCACAGAGGAGTGGCCGGAGGGGCCACGGTTAAGGCATGTGTGTCACATCGGATGGGCGGGGGGGGCGGGTTCATCCCCCATGGTTGTAGTAAGTCCTTGGTGCCCAAGGAGGTCTTGAGTGCCCCATAGCGGTCCAGGGTCTAGGGTGTATGTCAGGCCGGCGTGGTCCTGGGGTGGATGATGCTGCGCTGTGGTGGGTTCTCCTGCTGGTGCCAGGTTCCTGGTTGAGATAGTGTCCTCCCTGATGCTGCTGAACCTAATGTAGGTGTAGTTGTGGTTCACGTATGCCTGCACGTATCTATGCAGGAGCACCGGTCCCGGGAACGAGAGCCATGCTGGGAGGGACAATTCCATCGCCAATCTCCTGGGGAACGAAAATAGGTGTTCGTGAGCGGTCTTGGTAGCCATGCCCAGGAGTGACCGAATGGCATGGAGCGCCTCCGGAAGAGCGTCCTGCCAGTATTCTACAGATCACCCCTAGGGCCAGGAGAACTGCCTTCCAGATCACCCCGTTTTCACGTTCCACTTGCCCATTACCTCCTGGGTTGTAACTAGCCGTGCGACAGTACCTGTCAAGTATTGGTGTAGTTCCTCATTCATGAAGCTAGACCCCCGGTCGCTGTGGATGTCAGGTACTGGCGTAGTTCCTCATTCATGAAGCTAGACACCCCCGGTCGCTGTGGATAAATGCGGGGTAGCCAAACATGGTGAAGATCTGTGTCAGGGCCCTGATAATGGTGGCCGTGGAGGTGTCTGGGCAAGGGATAGCAAAAGGGAAGTGGGAGTACTCGTCTATGACCGCGAGGAAATAGACATTCCAATTTGTGGAAGGCAGGGGCCCCTTGAAGTCCATGCTGAGGCGCTCGAAGGGCCAAGTGACCTTCATGACATGAGTCTGGGGTGGGCGGAAAAAGCGAGGTTTGGATTCCGCACAGACCCGGCACACCATGGTCATGGTCCTGACGTCCCTGACGGTGTACGGGAGTTTCCGGGACTTGATAAAATGGTATAAGCAGGAGATGCCCAGGTGGCAGAGGGACTTGTGCAGTGCCTGCAGCTGGTCTTCATGGAGCGATGCATAGGTCTGGGAGAGGGAGTCAGGGGAGTCATTAAACTACCCCAGACAATACTGGATGTCGTAGCTGTATGCTGCCAGCTCAACTCTCCAGCGCAAGATCTTGTCTTTCTTGATCTTGACCCTGTGGGTGGTGTGGAACATGAATGCCACTGCCCGCTGGTTGGTGAGGAGGGTGAACCTCCTTCCAGCAAGGTAGTGGCGCCAGTGGCAGACCGCTTCCATGATCACCTGGGCCTCCTTTTCAATGGCGGAGTGCCCTAGCTCGGAGCCATGGAGGGTCCTGGAGAAGAAGACAACTGGGCCCCCCCCTCCCTTGGTTGAGGATAGCGCCGAGAGATACATCGGAGGCATCACTCTCCACCTGGAAAGGGGAGTCCTCATCCATGACATGCATCGTGGCATCTGCGACGTCCAGCCTGATGTGCATGAAGGCTGCCTGCGCCTCAGGTGGGAGCAGGAAAGTTGTGGCCTGGGCCAATGAGCGGACCTTGTCTGCTGTGAGTAGTAAGAGAATAAGCCAAGGCACCTGCGGAGGGCTTTGAACATGGAGGGGAGGGGCAGCTCCATTAACGGGCTCATCCTTTCTGGATCTGGGCTGATGACACCATGTGCCATGATGTACCCCAGAATGACAAGGCGGGTGGTGCTGAACACGCAGTTCTCTTTGTGCCAGTCTACCATAACGATCCCTCTCCCGCTGAAAGACGGGACCCCAGTATTACCCATTTGTGACCCCCAAATGGAACTCGGCGGAACTGGTGCAGACACCCGTCTGCCTCAAAGGCAGTATAGAGCTTGTCCCGCAGGTGGATGGGGAGTTGGTGATAAACTGACTTCAGGTTAATTGCGGAGAAGACCCGGTAGCAGGCTATCTCGTTGACCATGTCGGCTATCCTCGGTCAGGGGTAGGCATCGAGCTGGGTGTACCGGTTGATGGTCTGGCTGTAGTCCATGACCATCCTTGGCTTGCCTCCATCTTGGACCACTAGGAGTTGGGCTCTCCAAGGGCTGTTGCTGGGCTCTATGACACCTTCCGCCAGAAGCCACCACACCTCCACCCTGATGAAGTCTCTGTCTGCGACGCAATAGCACGTACGTCTATCAGCTATAGGCTTGCAGTCTGGCATGAGGTGTGAAAATAATGCGGGCAGGGTGATGCAGAGTGTGGAGAGGCCACAGGTTGGCTGGTTGGAAGGAACACTGTGGAGCGTGAGTGGAGGTAGGGGCCCCCCAAAAACAAGGGCACTTTGTTACCTGCCCATTGATTTTTAAGTCCATCATGGAATGCCCGAGGTCATGAAGAACATTCCTGGTCAGCGTGGTGTCTGTTAGGACCATCTTGGGGTCTGAGTCGTCGTTCTCCAATGGTGGAGGAAAGTTGTGGTCGTCGGTGTCCTCTGCCGGCATCGGGAGAGGTGAGTGTCGACCGGTGGTGCTCTCCGTAGTCGTGGGGTGCGGTGGTTAGCAGCGTACGGAGGCGTGGGATGTGTCAGTAGGGTGGCCTGGTCAGCGCCCGTGTTGACCATGTCATCGTTGGAGGCCTGGGATGACCTTGGTGATGGGTGCTCCCGTGCCTGTCCAGCCCAAGATGGTGACACTGCTTGGGAGGGTGAGGCATGGCTGGCCTTCTTCCCGGCTACACTCGTTGTGCTGGGTGAAGTGACATCACACCGCTGGCTGTCAGGGAGAGCAAGGTCATCACGGCTGGCAGAAGTGACATCATTCTGTAGACCGAAAGTGATGTTGTCGTCTTCAAGAAGCTGCGAGAAGTGGACGGGCGCATGGCACACACAACGCGATCATTGCCGGTGATGCTGAAAGTTGGGCCTCCGGGATTGGGAGGCTGGAAATGGCTGTGGAAGCAATGGCGTCACCCAGCAATCGCGCGTGGCGGGGACTGTGAGGTGGGGGAGTAGGTCGTAGAGGGCCACTGAGCTGCCGGCTGGCTTTCAGAGGCATACTTTGGTGAAGTGGCCTTTCTTGCCACATCTCGAACAGTACTGGTTTTTGGGCCAGGCAGATTTGATGCAATCGACGATCAGATCCACACCAGAACCAACAGTACTTAATGGGTGCTGAGTGCCCGCAGCAGTGGTGTTTTCTTCCCCAGCCTGATCTAGGGCCACAGCACCCAAATGTGCTGACCACATGGAGGCCTGAGAAAGCCTGGAGTCAAAGGCTTTGGTATGCAGGGCTGCTGCCTCCAGGGTTTGGATGACCTCCACTGTTTTGGCCAGGTAGTAGATATTGTCCTCCAGCAGCTTCTGCCTGATGGCCCTCGCACATAACCCTTAGACGTAGGCATCTCTGATCAGCCTCCCAACCTCCCTTTCATTTACCCCAGGTTCAGCCAGACAAGATCGGGCCAACTCACGCAGGGCTTCCTGGTAAGACTCAGCCGCCTCCTTGGGTAGTTGGGTCAGATACTCAGGAGGTACCTTGCAAAGACCACATTCATGGGAGGTTTGTGCATGGTCTTGAGGGTGTTCATCGCTTCCGAGTACCCAGTGCAGTCTTTGAGTGCCTGGAAGGCTCGGGGACCCAGCTTTGATCGGAGTAAGATGAGCCTCTTTCAATCGGAGTCCAGGATATCATCGGCGTGTGCCTTGATGATCTCTTTGACCGTGTGCTTCCAGATCTTGAAGCGTGTTTGTGCTTCCGGGTGGTGTGGGTCGATTTTGAGGCTCCTGGCGCTCAGGAGCTTTTCCAAAGCAACTTTAAGAATTTATGTCGAATAAATTGTGGTCAGGCTTAATTCGAAGTAAACTTTCACAGAGCCAGCTGTGAGGAGAGTTGCTGTAAACTCAGGCTTATATCCCAGAGGGTGATCGACACCCTACCGGGTGGGGCTTGGTCTATTCCGGTCAGCTGATTGACAGCCGGCCAGATGTTGTCTTGTCCCCATGCTCTTCTGCAGGTACAGAGGTAGCCCTCTGCAATAGGTCAGTGGTGCACCACCAGAGTGCTGCAGTGACATCATTCCCAACAGCCACCAAAAAGAGAATATAAGCAGAGCTGCCAGTGCAATAAATCAGTGTTCCACTTCGACTCCTTGCACGTGTGTCTCCTTTCCTCACTTCGCTGTAGCATCCATGCTATAGTACCTTCTTATTTTGTACACATATAAACATTTTTCTGTTTGTAACATTATGTGGATTGACTTGATTTTTCAGATGTATATGGATATCTACTCAGTGAAAATTATGGAAGTTTCACCTCTCCAAACTATCCAGGCTTGTATCCTGATTACACCAACTGCAAATCAGGGCACCCAGGCAACATAAGGTGTAGTAACTGCATTGGATACATAAACAAAAAAAATCAAATATTTTCAATGAATGGGTTTTCTTTTAATCCCTGAAGTATTACTTGATCACAGAAAAATCAAATTATTTTTACAAATTAAACTGATGGTAATTCAGCTACCGATCTTTCCAGCCTACTTGTCCTTGTACAGACTATTAGTCTTCAATTCCCTGTATTATTTTAGTGTGATCAGCAAATTTTGTTACTTCAACCAACAGTTTCTAAATTTGGATCATTAATGAAGCAACCAAAGAACACAGATATAATGGCCAAGATTTTGCAGGGAAGTGCTGGTATTACCTCACTTTACTGTGAACATTAATGGGTTTTCTGCACATGCACGTGAATAAGGAAATCCTGAAGTTGCTGTGAGCAGTTCATTTTTGGCTAATTACTGCATTCTAAAGCTGATCTGATGAAAATTGATGTGGAAGCCAGAACTTGAGCAACACACTAAACCTATCAACTGAATTTGCTGAAATATCAAGAGTTGGGCAGTAGGAGGCATGTCTGATCTTTTTCGAATAGATGGGAATAACTCCACAAGTCTTGGGTAAATGTTTAATAGAATAAAAAGACAAATGTAAAAAGTACTCCTTTCTATTTTTGATCTCTGATTGCTTTTGCTTTTAAAGTTTTGAAAATTAACTTGTGATTATTTTGCAATATTGAATATTTCTGAATGTTTTGGAACATATCATTCAGAGCCCACTCACCAGGGCAGCCCAGATTTTTCATTAGTCTTGACCTTGGTGAATATATTATGAGTATGGAGGCCCCAATCATGACCAGCTCAGTACTGTATAGCTGCACTAATTGACAGCTTCCAACCTTTAAAGGACATTTTCCAGATAGCCACAGCATTGCTTGAAGTGCATTTTAAATACCAATGTGCCTGTAAGGGAGGCTATGCAAGAGATAGACTTTTATTGCAATGATGTACTGATCATTATTTCCTGTTGTGATTTCCTATACAGAGTTCAGGGTTTAAATATTAAATTTTGTCTTTTGCAGATTGTCTTGGAATTTGATTTCTTTCATATCCAGCCATTTTTAGGCTGCTATCGAGATAATCTAAAAATTTATGATGGTTCTACTATTCGTTCACCCATCCTTAAAGGACCAGTTTGTGGCAAAACAGCTCCAGCAGTGATTTCTTCCCATCATCAGTTATTAATTGCATTTTTCTCAGGCCATTACAAACACTCTGAGGGATTCAGTGCTAAGTATCGATTCGGTAACGACTTGTTATAATAATCTGTCTGCTACGCTTGATTTGTTTCCACAAAGTTGAAAATTGCATGCTTTTAGCATGATGCTTTATTTTCTTTATTTATTTTGCAGTTGACTGTGGGAAAATGTTGTTTGTTTCACCATTCAAAATCATTGGGCGACTTGAGCACAAAGGTTCCATAAATCCAAATGAAAGGTCAAACTGTTTTTGGTTAGTCCAAGCACGTAAAGGTCACAAGGTATGAGTGTAATAATATCAGAACGTAAGTGTGTTAAGTTGCAGTTTAGAGTATATATGTATTACTGATATTGCTATGTACAGAAAATCATTGAGATTTATTTTGTGCTGATAACTTTTATATTTTAGGAGTAGAAAACTGAAAAAAGAATTGCTCTATGGAACTGGAAGTTCCACTGTTTCAAATAGCAACATTAGAATGGTCATTATTAGAATGCTCACTGATAAATAATACTATCAATTGAATATGTCACCATTTTGCATGCCGAACTTCATTTGAATTACTGCGTTTCTGGATTGATAATTATGTGACATAGTGTGTAGCTAGAGTCAAAAGCAGGATAAAGCTTTCTATAAATCACTTTAATCTGCCACCATGTGATTGCTGGTGTGCCATTTCCTGAAAAATGATGACAAATTCTTGTGGTAGTCACCAAATGAGAAGTATAGTGGTAAAGAATTTTAGTAAACAAAGCAATATAACACACATGGAAGAGCCCTAGTGATACAGCATCTGGAATATCCTGTGCAGATCTGGTCATCTGCCTCAGGGACAGATGTCGAATGATAAAATGACTGCATTGAAATTTCAAGATTGATTCTTAGGCTAGCAGGATTGTTGGAGTTTGAAGTGGAATACAATTTCTATCTGGCGTTTACTGTAGCCATAGTGCACTAACAATGGAGGCAGTGACCGTTTAGGGTGGTAGATGGGTGCCAGTCAAGTTGACTGCTTTGTCCTGAAGGGTTTCAAGCTTTTTGATTGGAGCTTCACTCAGACGGTCAGTATTCAATCGCACTTCTGAGTTGCTAAGTAAATGGAGGATTTACAGTATTAAATTGGGATATTAGGAAGTGGATTACTCAGCACAGGATATTCAGCTCAAATTTGCAGTTGTAGCCATGTTATTTATGTGGCTGGTCCAGATGAGTTTGACAGTGGTGAACTGCAGGTCAAGATATTCATGGTGGAAGATTTGACAATAGTAATTTTGGGGTAGAAGGTTTGGTTTTCACTTGTGGTAATAATTATTGCCAGCTCCTTAAGTGGTATGAAGGTATCTTGCAACACATCAGACCTTTTTACACTTATTCATACTTAATTTTCAAAGCATGTTCCCTTTTTTTAAGAAAAAAAGCACCTTCCATGAAAACAAGATTTGAAATCCTAGACCATAAAGGAAAATAACAAGAATGAAGCCAACTCTCGATAAAATTGTGGCTGAACTTTTAACATCAACTCCTTTTATTGTTCCATCTTTATATCCTTAACATGATGTCTCAACAATGTCTTTGAGACATTGAGATGGGTGGCACAATTTTTGTTGCGGTTAGCACAATGCTATTACAGTGCCAGTGACCCTGGTTCGAATCTAGTGTTGTCCATAAGGAATTTGTACATTCTTCCCATGTCTGCATTGGTTTCCTCCGGATGCTCCCATTTCCTCCCAGCCTTCAAAATCAACTGGGGTCGTAGGTTAATTGGGGTATTTGAGCGGCATAGGAGCATGGGCCAGAAGGGCCTGCTACCATGATGTATCTAAATTCAAATTCCAATGCATCCCAAGGTATTAATTTTCATATTCCATTCAATGAAAAATCATTTTATCATATTTAATGGTAATTATCTAACTTTATGTGGTAAAGGGTCTTCTATATGGTTAAAATTGGACAAGCTGACCATCTTGGACTTTGCTTTGTGCCTCAGCATACCAGCAGATAAGAATAGTGATGATCTAGTATTTTTTCTCCTTATTGAAATATCGAATGGAAAAGACTTACAAAAGAGGGAAAACATTGTGGAAATGCTAAAGGACACCTACCGTATATTTCAGCATACAAGTTGAGTCTTGAAACCCTCAAAAATATCTCAAAAAATGGGGGTTGACATACACCAAATATACTTTTGAGACCTTAAATTCAGCTCAGAAAACTGCTGGATGCCGATTCAGCATATATGTTGACCCTGGAAGCACCTCCCCACCACCAGCGCCACTGCTTCCCAACATCTCCCCACCACAGGAGCTGCCATAACCCACCCAGACATTCTACAATTGTAGAGCCCAAAGTTACCACTCCTACCCGGGAGCCTTAGGCATCGCTCCTGCTCGGTAGGCTGTCGCCACTCCTGCTCAGTAGGCCAAGGTTCCTGCTTCCACTGGGAGAACAATGTCGCCGCTCCTCAGAAGAATGAGGTTGCCATTCCTCCTGCCTGGTCAGCCAAGGTTCCTGCTCCTGCCAGGAGAATGAGATTGATGCTCCTGCATGGTAGTCTGAGGTCCCTGCTCCTGTCCGAGTTGTTGCTGGGAGGCCTGGGAAGCCCAAAAATTGGGGGTTGACTTATATGCCCAATATTTAATAAAACCTTTTAAATGAAGCTGAAAAAGATGGTTGACTTATATGCAAAAATATATGGCACTTAGCTAACTATACCTTTAAATTGTTGCCAAAGAATTTTACATATACAGTATGTTTTGAAATTCATTGAAATAAGTACTTCTATTCCTGTTCCTCAACAGATAATTTTTGAAATTACAACATATAACTTCTTTTCTTTTTCAATCTTTTTATTATTATTATAATTTATAAACACATACAGTTCAAAGAGATATAAAAAAATACATAGTAAGTAATGAATTAATACAGAGATATTTACCAATAATATTACAGAATAAAAATATATCATAAAAAAAAAATTTTGATCAGTTTAGGGTGTGAACTATCTCTTAAAAAAAAGATATAATTAATAACAATATATGAAAAAAAGAGAAAAAAAAAACCCCAAAAAATAAGAAAAAACAAATCTGAATTTAAAAAAAACTTTAAAAAAAACCTACAGATATAGCTAAACCACGCCGATCACTCCAATCTCATCTTACAGCCCAATTATCATACATAATCATAGAAAGAAAACAGAGCCAGATCAACTCACCACAAATGAAAATATTGAATAAATGGTCGCCAGGTTAACTCAAACTTAGAAGGGGAATCATAGACAGAGTTTCTAATTTTCTCTAAATTTAAACATAGTATGGTTTGGATAAACCATTGGAAAACAGTGGGAGGATTTACCTCTTTCCAATTTAATAGTATAGATCTTCTAGCCATTAGTGTAAGAAAAGCAATCATACGATCCGCAGGATCTGGGAAGTTAAAGGTATAACATGCTTTTCGGATTTATTCTTGGATAACTCTTTCATGTCATTTGAACAATTATCCATGAAATATGATTTACCTCGATCTCATTTCTTTCGATATTTGCAGATTAGAAGTTTCTTAGTTTCGACTTTACCCTCTTTTCCCAATCGGGAGACTACGACTGTTTTAGAGGATATATTATATTCAAAATTCCCTCCAAAAGGTGTTATATCTAAATTATATAATATAATTACAAAAATAAATTCTGGGACTTTTGAAAAGTTTAAAAATGATTGGGAAAGAGAACTCAACCTTCATATTTCTAATGAAAATTGGAATAAAATTCTGCGACTGGTAAACTCTTCTTCTCTATGTGCAAAACATTCACTAATACAGTTTAAAGTTGTTCATAGAGCTCATATGTCTAAAGATAAACTCCATCGCTTTTATTCTCATATCGATCCTATATGTGATAAATGTCAATTGGAAATAGCTTCCCTTACACATATGTTTTGGTCCTGTCCCTCTTTACAGAATTATTGGAAGGAAATTTTTTCCATTATATCTACTGTTTTGAATATTGATTTACAACCACATCCCATTACTGCAATTTTTGGATTACCTATGATAGATTTGACTTATTTAACATATAACTTCCTAATATCTGACAATTGTACAAATGCCTACCTGAAAATTTATGATGTTTCTCAAGCACCTCCAGTTAGTCAAGGAAAATTTTGTGGACCAGCACCAGTGTCGATAATTGAGGGCACTGCCCTCTTGCTAGAATTCTATCATCCTGGAGCACAAATGCAGCCTGGACTGAGAGTCGATTATAAATGTGTCATTCCACCATTTATAAGACGAAGTAAGAAAATACAGCAAAAGAAATTATTCTCCACCTTTGACCCTAAAACTCACCAACAAAATTCCATTCTCCTTATAATTTTGTTTATTCTATTCAACTTAAAGTAAACAGACTTATAATTTCTGTAGATTATAAGAAAGTCTGTAGATGCTGTGATTACAGTACAATACATAAAAGCTCCCAACTGCTCATCTTCCTCGGTTCTGCTCTGAATCCCAGTCCCCTGCCAATCCAGTTAAACCTTCCTTAAAACCACTAGTAAATCACCCTGCAAGAATTTTGGACCCCCTCCAGGTCAGATGTAACCTATATTTCTTGTACAGGTCCTCTTTCCCAAAAGGGATGCCAATGGTCCAAGTTCTGAATCGCTGTCACACCACCTCTTCAGCCACGCACTTATCTGGCCTATCTTTCTATTTCTAATCTCACTAGTAGTGGCTCGAGAACTAATCCATAGATTATTACCCTCAGTGTCCTGATAACTTCCAAAATTCACTCCACAGGACCTTATCTCTCTTCCAACTTGTGTCATGATGGGCCTCTAACTATTTACAACCCCCTTGAGAACGTTCTGCTTTCGAGACTGGAAACCTGATGGATGATAATTCATGTTATAAGCGTCATGTTATAAATTGGTACTACAGAGCTTCAGTGGATATTTCACATGCTGTAATTAAATAAGATCTGAAAGACTTAAGTGAGCAAACCATAGAACATTACAGCACAGAAACAGGCCCCTTCAGCCCTTCTAGTCTGCTGAACCATTTTTTATTTGCCTAGTCCCACTGACATGCACCCAGATCATAACCCTCCATACCTTTCACATCTGTGTGCCTGTATAAATTCTTCTTAAATATTAAAATTGAGCCTGCATTCACCACCTCAGCTGGTAGCTCGTTCCACGCTCTCACCACTCTCTGTGTGAAGAAGTTCCCCCTCACGTTCCCCCTAAACTTTTGCCCTTTCACTCTTAACCCGTTCTCTGGTTTTTATCTTACCCAACCTCAGTGGAAAAAGTCTACATTTACTCTGTTTATCCCCTTATAATTTTAAATATCAAATCCACCTTCATTCTTCTACGTTCCAGGGAATAAAGTCCTAATCTGTTTAACCTTTCTCTGTAACTCAGTTCCTGAAGTCTGGGCAACAATCTAGTAAAGCTTCTCTGCACTTTTTCTATCTTATTGATATCATTCCTGTAGTTACATGACCAAAACTGCACACAATCCTCCAAATTTGGCCTCACCAATGTCTTATACAACTTTACCATAACATCCCAGCTCCTGTACTGCACACTTTGATTTATGAAGGTCAATATGCCAAAAGCTCTCTTTACAACCCTATCCACCTACGATGCCACTTTCAGGGAAATATATATTTGCATTCCCACATCTCTTTGTTCTTCCACACTCCTCAGTGCCCTGCCATTCATCTTGTACATCCTTTATTGGTTTGTCCTTCCAAAATGCAACACCTCACACTTGTCTGCATTAAATTCCATCTGCCATTTTTCCAGTTAATCCATATCCCTCTGCAAGTTTTGAAACCCTTTATTCGTTCTCCACAATGCCTCCAAGTTTAGTGTCATCTGCAATTTTTCACATTATCATCCAGATCATTTAGAGAGATGACAAACAACAATGATTCCAGCAATAACCCCTGAGACCTACCACTAGTTACAGGCCTCCAGTCTGAGAAGTAATCTTCCACCACTGCTCTTTGGCTTTTCCTGTCCACTCATTATCTAATCCAGTTCACTACTTCATGAATAACTAACATCTGAACCTTCCTTACTAACCTCCATGTGGGACCTTGTCAAAGGCATTACTGAAGTCCATATAGACAACATCCATTTCTTTCATCAATTTTCCTGGTAACCTCCTCGAAAAACTCTAAAAGATCGGTTAAACACGGCCTACCATGCACAAAGCCATGTTCACTATCCCTAATCAGTTTCTGGCTATCCAAATAATTGTATATCCAACCTCTTAGAACACCTTCCATTAACTTACCTATTACTAACATCAGGCTCACCAGTCTATAATTTTCAGGGTTACTTTTGGACCCTTTTTTAAACAATGGAACGACATGAGCTACCCTCAACACCCTTGGCTAAGGATATTTTAAATACTTCTGACAGAGTCCCTGCAATTTCTACATTAGTCTCCCTTCGGTCCTAGGGAATATCTTGTCAGGCTCTGGGGATTTAGCTACCCTTATATGGTTTAAAACAGCAAGAACTTCCTCTTTAATCTGCATAGGTTCTATGATCTCACTGCTTGTTTTCCTTACTTCCCTAGACTCTGTGCCTGCTTCCTGAGTGAATACTGATGAAAAAAAAATCTATTTGAGATCTTCCCCATCTCTTTTGGCTTCATACAAAGCTGACCACTCTGATCTTGTCCCTTAATATCCTTTTGCTCCATATATACCTGTAGAAACCTCAGGATTTTCCTTCACATTGTCTGCCAAAGCAACCCCGTGTCTTTTTTTGCCCTCCTGATTTCTTTCTTGAGGTTTTTCTTGTATTTTTATACTCCTCAAGTTCCTCATTTGTTCTGTATTACCTGTACCTGCTGTACACCTCTCTTCTTCTGAACCAGACCCTTAATATCCCTATGCCTGCTAACCTTGCCTTTAATCCTGACAGGAGTATACAAACTCTATACTCTTAAAATATTACTTTTGAAGGTCCTCCACTAACCTCGCACATTCTTGCCAAAAAACAACATCCCAATCCACATATTCTAGATCCTTTCTCAATTTCAATAAAATGAACCTTTCTCCAACTTAAGAATCTCAACCCAAGGCCTAGTCTTAGCCTTCTCCATAATTAACGTGAAACTAATGGCATTATGATCACTGGACCCAAAATGTTCCCCTTCACATACTTCTATCACCTGTCTTGTCTCCTTCCCTAAAAGGAGATCCAGTATTGCATTCACACTAGTTGGTACCTCTATACAGCATATTGATTTAGAAAACTTTCCTGAACATATTTGACGAAATAAATTGATGGGGTTACATCTAGCCATTTTACAGTATGGGAGTCCCAGTCAGTATGTGGAAAATTTAAATCCCCTACTATCACAACCTCATGTTTCCTGCAACTGTCTGGTATAACTCAACAGATTTGCTCCTCCAATTCTCATTGAATATTAGGCGGTCTATAATACAACCCCATGAGTGTGGTCATACCTTTCCTGTTCCTCAACTCAACCCATATAGAACCATAGAAAACTACAGCACAAAAAACAGGCCATTTGGCCCTTCTAGTCTGTGCTGAAACATCATTCCTCTAGTCCCACTGACCTGCACCCATTCCAGATCACTCCCATCCATGTATCTGTCCAATTTATTCTTAAAACTTAAGAGAGAACCTGCATTTACCACGTCAGATGGCAACTCATTCCAAACTCCCACCACTTTCTGAATGAAGATGTTCCCCTAAACCTTTCACCCTAAACCCATGTCCTCTCAGTAGATAAGCCCTCTCGACTGTCATGCTTGAGGACAGCTGTGATATTTTCCATGATGACCAATGCCATTCCTCCCACTTTCATTCCCCACCCACCCTCTGTTCTAGCACATCTAAAGCAACAGAAGCCTGGAGCATTGAGCTGCCACTCCTGCTCCTCCTGCAGCCAAGTTTCATGAATGGCCACAATGTCATAATTTCATGTGCAAATCCATGATCATCTAAGATCATCTGCCTTTCTTACAGTTTAGAAAAGTTTCACCATGTACAACCCATTGACTTCCAACATTGCATGTAATTTTCACATCATCTTTTCCCTCCTCCACTCCTCTATCTGCTCTGGCACCCTGAGTCCCATCCTCTTGCAAACCTAGTTTAAACCCACTGGAGCAGCACAAGAAATCCTTCCCACAAGAGTATTAGAAACCCTCCAGTTCAGATGCAAACCATCCCATTGGAACAGGTCCCACCTTCCTTGGAAGAGAGCCCAAGGATCCAGAAACCTGAAACCCTCCATGTCTTTAGCCACATGTTAAGCTGCAATATCCTCCTATTTCTAACTTCACTAGCTCATGGCATGGGTAGCAATCCTGAGATCTCAACCCTGGAGGTCCTGACCAACCTGGTGCCTAACTCTATGAACTTACTCTGCAGAACATCCTCACCTTTCCTAGCCACATCATTGGTCCCTACAAGGACCATGACATCTAGCTGCTCATCCTCCTGAGAATGCCGTGAATTCGATTTGAGATATGTCAGACCCCGGCACCAGGGAGACAACATACCACCCGGGATATTCGATATCTTGCATAGAACCTCTTATCTGTCCTCCTAACTATGGGATCCCCTATCACTTCAGCTCGCTTTTTCTTCTCCCTTCCTTTCTTGGCCACAGGACCAGGGTCCACGCTAGAGATTTGATCGCCGCAGCTTGTCCTTAGTAGATATTCCCCACCCCCCCCCCCCAACAGTATCCAAAATTATATACTTGTTATTGAGGGGAATGGCCACAGTGGTGCCCTGCACTTCCTACCTGTTCCTTTCCTTCTCCTGACTGTCACCCATCTACCCTCCTACTGTCTCCTCAGTGTGATAGTGTCCCTGTAACTCCCATCTATCGCCTCTCCTCAGGTTATATGACCTCTCTTGCTCCAAACCAAGCTAAGTAGATTAGCAATAACAGGCTTATCTGTTTTAAGACATGCAGCAAACTATTATGTGACATAGGGACTTGAGAAGTTAAAATAAATTGATGGGGTTACATTCTCAAAATACGAAATGAGAAGAAATTTATTTTCCTAGTAAATCATTAATGCTCAGTCACAGAATAATTCAATATATAATTCAATTTTTAAAAAATCAATTTTTTTTGGTGTTAAAGGGATATGGGGTTAGTCGAAGAATGTGGCACTGAGGTAAAAGATCAGTTATGATCTTATTGAATGCCAGAGCAGGAAACAGTGGGCCAAATGGACCTCTGTTTCTTGTATTCCTAGGAGAAAAGCTTTTATTTAGTTGGGATCATTCTTGGTGGATTCAAAACAATTTTGTTGTTTTTACAGGAGCAAGTTCTGCTCATTGGAACCATTATGTTGGTATACTGCATATTATTACGTTCTTTGTGATCACTGCCCAGCAACCAGAACTGACTTTTGTTTTTATATTTCATACCTTGATCTCCTGAAATCCAAAATATTTTCTCATATTTGTTGTAGTGATATTGTTTTAAAATGATTTCCTGTTGATTGTATATGATAAAAATTATTTAGTAATTCTGCTTATAAATTGGTATGCCATCTTATAAATATTTAATGTAAAGTCAAAATGGTGTGTCCAAAAACAAGAAATCTGTGTTCTGCTTTGATAAGTAGCATAAAAATAAGGATGATGGTGATTTTCAGAATGAAATATGGCAAATCCAATTTTATGAATGGACACATAAAAACTCAGCTCTAGAATGTTCATTAATGTTCAAATATTATTTGTTCTTTATGAAAAAGTTACAGGTTTCCTATATTCATGTGGCAGTAATAAAACCAATCATCAGAGAGGATTTTAATGTTCTCTCCTCTTCAAAAAGAATCTTTTTTAAATGTCAGTGGTTCATCTGAATCGTTATGGTAATAACTGCAGAAGTTTTGCTTGCAGTGCACAGATAGATAGAAGCTTGTCATGGGTCCAATGGAGCCGTACAACATTCTCAGAACAATGTCTGCCCCTTTGACTGTGATTCTTTAAATTAAATAAATTCCATAAGACCATTTCAAAACTTCTGTCTTTTTTGGAGAACCATAGAAGTTTTCATTGGGTATGTAGTTTTGACTTGTTCATTAATATCTCATTTATTTCCAAAAACAAACCTGTTTTGGGATATTTAACATTTTGTTTAAACATGAAAAGTAATATCCTTAATTCTCTATACAACTCCACATAAAGTAATAATTTCTTGGACTCTTTAGTATAATTGATCTTGCTGAGACTTCAGGCAAGAGAATGACCCCTTAAGATTATGCCTTTGTGACTTGATGATCTGTTGTACTGATATGCAGAAATGTGCTGAGCTTGCACTGAGTGGATCAAAGATTCCCTCCACCAAGAGCTTGGTTGCTTTAGTACCCCTTATCCGAAAAGTGAAACGATCTAAAAACCAAACTTTTTTTTGCGCCAACATGACGTCACAAGCGGGAAAATAATTGAACACTTGACTTGACCATGTGGGACTCTTGACCATTTGGGGCTGTACCGGTTTCATTTACCATAACAGTAAAAAATCAACCAAAATCTTTTCTTCTGGCCGGCAAGATACCAAACGGAGCTGGGTCCAAGTCTTCAGTATCGGCTGCAGCGGAGTTGGCTACGGCGACTCCATTCTCAACGTCGGGTGCGGCGCCATCCGCATCAAAGAAATCACCTTGGGCTCCCAAGCAGGGGCAGAGACCTTGGGCAGGAGCAGGGATCATAGTTAGGGACTGGCGCCAACAGTGGGGAGGTGTCGGGACCAGCAGCAGTGGTGGAGAGGTGGCAGGGACCAGGGCGACAGTGGAGGTGGTCAGGGACTGGCAGCAGCGGGGAGGTGTCGGGGACCAGAGGTGTTTGGGGAGGTGGTCTTCTTCCATAAACAGAAATCAACTTTTTTTGGTAAATACTAAACATTATTTCATAGGAATTTCCACTTGCGGCATCATGTCGTCACTCAAAAAGCCTGCCGTTGTTTGTTGTTGCTGTTTTACCACTGATGAGAGGTTTTATTCTGATGCTACTGTGCTGCTTCGTTCCATTGTTCTGAAAACCAGAAAAAAAAACCTGAACATCTGGTCCCAAGCATTTCGGATAAGGGGTCCTCGACCTGTATTTTGTAAGCTTGCTTATTTTGTTTGTCTTATGTTCAGGCTCCTTGCAGCATTGATTTTGATTTTCAAATACCAATTTACTCGAAACATACGGTTAATTTGGGTGTTTGGGTTCATAGGCCAGAAGGGCCTGCATCTGTGCTATGTGTCTAAATTTATATGATCAAAGACTGTATTGAAAGATGATAGTGAATTTCATCATCAACTTCCAGGAAAAAGAAGTAGATGGCATTCTTCCTGTGAAACTGTATGGTTAAAGGGGGAGCACCAAAGGCTGAAGTGAGATCCTGGATGGGCAGTTTTTCCTCTCGCTCCCTCTTTCCTGAGGTTATAAGGTGAGTCAGGGGGCTGACCCGTCTCTCAGGCACATAGTTCATCATGGAAAGCAGCAAATGGGAGAATTGAACAGGCTGTTCTCCCCAGCACATCAGAAAGGGTCCAGGGCTTCAGCTCCTTATTGTGCCTCAAGTCACCTGGGCAGGAAGAAGGGGAATGGGAGGAGAACAAAGAGTGGGGAAGGAGTGGAAATGGAGGAGAAGGGGAGTGCTGGGGAAGAGGGTAGGGAGGAGTGCCAGGTATCGAAATTGGGATTAGAGAGGATGCTGAAGGAAAGGAGGGCTCCCAAAGGCTCTTGGTGCTGAAAGCTTCCTCATCTTGATAGAGGTTTCGATCTGGGATCAGGATGCCAATGAATTGAACTGGTGTCCTGTGTGGCTGTGAGAGCACTGGTGGCAAAACCACAGACACTCAGTGACTCCAAGGGATCTCTCTTGCTTCTCTTTCTCCAACTGAAAGGAGTGCCAGACAATGCAAGGCCTAATGGTGAATCTTTATCTGCTATAAGGTAGACTAAAGACAATTTTGTGTAATGTTACATTTCTGTTTTATTACATGACAATAAATAGTATGTGATGTGACCTGCAACACTCAGTTCCTCGGTTCTAGAATATTCTTCAGGCCATTAACCAAGCAAGACCTGCTCTGGCTCGATATATGCAAATGATGCACCTCACTCTTCTCTAAGTTGAACTGCAATTTGCCGTTCCTTAGCTCAATTCCCCATCTCATTGTGATCCCATTGAAACCCAAGTCACCTTCTTCATGGTCCACCATTGCACAACTTTTAGTGTCAGGAGCAAACTTACTTGCCACAAATACCCTTGTCCATATCATTAATGTGTGTTACAAAAAGCAACGGTGCAAGTACTGAACCTAAAGCATCCTCAAGGTTACAGTCAGCCAATTTGAAAAACTGCCCTCCACAAACACGCTCTGACTCCTATCACTGAAACTGTACTTTTATCCAGTTAGCTAAGTGGTCACATATCCTGAGTGTCTGAACTCTGTAAGGAGTTTATGTTCTTCCCGCGTCTGCTTGGATTTCCTCCAGCCACTGCTGTGTTCAGTATAGGTTTAATGAGTTCAAAAGAATGAAGGCTGGACACGTGTTCAATTACAGTCTATTTACACAGGGGAATTCACAAAGGGTGCACACACATACACAGCAATAACACAAACAACTACACAAGGATTAAACCTACAGTGTTCACCCGCAGGCCAAACCGGTACTGAGTACGCAAATAAACAAGGGTTAAACTTATAGTGCCCACCACCCACAGCCACAGTATACCACATAATGAAGTACATACTCAGGAACCTGGTTTCCCGAAGAGCAGACCTTTACAACCATGTACTCACCAGATTCATTTCCACAGCCATATTGCCTTCCTTGCTACTTGCCTCCACTATCTTGTCTCTCATGGTTTCCAGCCCTGCTCTCCTTTTCTCCTCCCTTCCCTTCCCCTTGTCTTCTTTCCCTCAGCTCTCCACCCCTTCCCTCTCTATTCACCTAGCCATCCCTGCTCCCCTTGCTTGCTGGTGTGCCCTCCCTCACCTCCACCTACTACTTCCTGCCTTTGCGTCCCCTTACCTCCTTCTTTGTTTGGATGCCTGCCCACGTTTTTCCATACTTTGGTGAAAGACTCACGCCTGAAATGTGCGTTCTGTATCTTTATCTTTGCTATATAAAGTACACTGTTTGACCTGCAGAGTTTCTCCATCATCGTGCTTTTACCCCAAGTGTCACTGGACGTGTGGTTGTCACTGGTGTGGGGTGAAGTTGGTTGGCGACCATTACCTCCAGGCCTCCCCCAACACAGGAATATCAAAACCCGCGGAGCTGAACAATTCCCCTCGACTCTCTGTTTCCAATGTTAGTAGGGATCAGTGTTCGCGGCAGTCCTTTGGCAGCATTCAAGTTGATCGTTCTCAGCCACGTGTTGTCTCTTCCGACCACATCTCAGTGCCGCTAACATCTGCCCGCAGATGGGTCATCCTATGAATGAAGGAAACTCACTTTTTCTGGGTTAGAGAGTGTGTGGGGGTGGGGGGTGGGGGGGCCAAGGCATTCCTGCTTTCCATCTCCTGGTTTGGTCTGCATGCTACAAACCTCTCAGCAAGGATGGCCACAGGACACACCCACACACACTTAATGGTTTGTATTGTGCAAAAACATCACAACCACATGGGTCTGGTTTGCAGCACCAAATGTGTTCAGAATAGGTTTGATGGGTTCAAACAATATCAAGGCTGGACACTTGTTAGTATTCAACTAGAATATTGTAGGGGAATTTACAAAAGGGCATATACTCACATATACAGCAATAATATGCAAATAATTACGAATCGGGTGAAAGTGAATGACTACTAAGCAATCTCAACTCCCGATTGTGAAATGAAAGGTGTTTTTTAATAGTTTTCACAGACTTACAAAATCCAATAAACAAAGCCATCCGTGTAAAAATGCAGATGCAAAGTCTATATTTGTCCCAACTCCCCACCTGCCACAGCGAATACATTCCAAAAACTTATCTCGATCCCACTCAACATGGGGCGCACAACCCCTATCAAAAACTGTAATGAAAAGAAATCACCATGGCAATGTCATTCAAAGAAAACATTAAAAAGAAAAGAAATAAACTCAAAAGAAAAAGAAAACTAAGGACATGAAAAGAAAAGGGCAGGTGCGTTGTCCGCACCAAGTCCTTTTTCAGTATTCAGACCTCTGGCCGTACTGGAATAGTTTAACCTCATCCCTATTTAAAAGGGGAGTATCAATCTATCTGAGAATCAACGTACTACAAGTAAAGTTACCACACTCTACAGAATGTGTCATGTTTCCTCCGGAGGTTATATGTGATTTTCCCCAGGGGAATACAACTCTGCATTTTCATATTCCATCATGTGGTATTCAGCTGGCAGTTGGACTTCCACAAAACTGCTACACACCTGGCTATCACCAAAGCAACCTTCACAAACAAAATTTGGAATTTTGTCAGTCTAAACTGCACTTCTCCAATATCCCCAAGGGGAGCAGTCCTGTGGAAAATCCACTCATTATTTTTAAGAATATCCCTTGGGTCTTCCCAAAAAGGTCTCACCTTTGAGCACAGCCAAGTAGAGGGGATGAAAGTTCTCACCTCCACACCACATCTAAAACACATTTCTGAAATCTCCGACTTTGATCTGGGTAGTTTCTGAGGTGTAGGGTACAACTGGTGCAGGAAGTTATACGGCACCATCCTGTACCTGGCGTTGACAGACCCGTCACATTGACCAGACACAGGTCCTGCCACCACTCTTCGTTAATTGTTGTATCCAAGTCCGACTCCCATCTCCCCCTCGACCTCTGTAGGCCCAGTTTCGGGCCCTCGCTTTGGAATATGTAATACATCTTAGACATAAATTTTGAATTAGAATCTCCACGTCACTACATTCAGGCATGTCATTGCTGGTCCCAATTTTTCCCTCAAAAATGATCTTATTTGCAGATAGCAGAAGGATGTTCTGTTGGACAAATTATACTGTTTCTCAATCACTCAAATGACTTTGGTTGCATATGGTCCTGTTTTGAAGGGAGAAGAAAATCTGATGGGAGAGAAACAAGTCACCACGATTTATCCACTTTTCCTTTGATGAAGGAAAGCCTCCAGAAGGTGGTAATTTTATCCCAGCACTAATCTAAGGGTAGACAGTATTTCAAGCTGTGATTTGTTGACTGACTGATGGCTCCCAGCTGCGCTCACTCTAATTGTTTTGCTGTGACCATATGTACTTTCCCCGTTTTGGTGTTGTCTCCTTGTGGGCTATGCAGGAAAGTAGAACCTGCACTCTGGTTCAGCTTTCCATTCTGAAGTTCCACACAGGGACTATTTGCAGGAACTCCAATGTTTTCTATCATGCACTTATTTTCAGGTAGGTTTTTAATATTGTCCTGGTCAACTCTGATGAATGATCATTCTCCAGTTCACAGATTCATCAAACATAGAACCAGGTCTTTTAAGCTTCCCTAGACAGTTTAACAAAAGCTTAAGTTTATCATTGCGCTCTGAAATACTGTGAGAAAGTTCATTTGTGAGCAGTTCAGTGAGGCACATATAATTGTGCAAAGTGCAAGAGTTACAGAGAAAGATCGATTAGATCAGAGAAAAGGCAAATTTATTTTGCTTGTGTGCTTCATTAAGGAGACTGACAATAGAAGGAAAGAAACTGTTCTCGATGCTGGTGGTGTGCACTTGTACACTTTTGAATCTCCTTCCTGATTAAAGAAGGGAGAAGAGACTGACTTGTTGGGATGAGTGATTCAGGATGTTTCCTGCTTTTATCGCACATTGGGTAATTTAGTTGGAGTCAATGGACACAGTCCTAATGAAGTTTTAAACACGGATCCTATTTCCCTTCCCAAAGCCACAGCAGGAATGAGCAGGGACATTTTTCCAATGTTCCTTCCAACTTGAGAGGGGCTGAAGATACAACAGGACGATCAGGAAGAAGCCTCGACAGCATCAGTCTTTCTGCCGGGATGTAGAACCTTTATAATCTGCAATGTTTGCCAAAGGTCTGACTGCAAATGGTGACTTCCCCCCACCAGGATCCCCAACATTTCACATGCTGCCGAGTCAGCAGATATCGTAAAGAGCGATCCTAATTCAAGAACAAATGAGTTACAAACATTATCAGATCCCCTACTTTCAGATGCTCTCTCCATTCAATTGGTGCAGAAGTTGAACAGTCAGGAGGACTAAATACCCATGGATATACAGTGCATCAGAAGGACAGGAAGGTTGGCAGAGGGCATGGTTCTGCTGGTTAAAAATTGTATTAAATCTTTGGAAAGAGGTGAAGAAAAGGAATCTCTGTGGATAGAATTAAGAAATTGTAAGGGTGAAAAGACCAGATGGGAGTTGGATACAGGCCTCTAAACAACAGCTGGGATGTGGTATGCAAACTACAGAGAGCGATAGAGAAGGCGTGCAAAAAGAGCAATGTTGCAATAGTCATGGGGGATTTCAATATGCAGGTTGAGTGGGAAAACTAGATCGCAAGAGAAGGAATTTATCGAATACTTCTTAGAACATTGCTGAACCAACCAGGGAAATAACAACTCTGGATTGTGGATTGTGTAATGAACCAGAGTTGATTAAAGAAAAACCCCCTAGGAGGCAGTGATCAGAATATAATAGAACTCGCCCTGGAGTTTGAGAGAGAGAAACTAAAATCAAATGTGTTGGTACACCAGTGAAACAAAGGGGATGACAGAAATATAAGAGAGGAACTGGCCAAACGTAGCAGTTAGTGCAATGCTGTTACAGTGCCAGCGACCCAGGTTCTAATCCCGCACTCTCTGTAAGGAGTTTGTACATTCTCCCCATGTCTGTGTGGGTTTTCCAGTTTCCTCCCACATTTCAAAATGTACAGGGGATATAGGTCAATTGGGGTATTTGAGAGGCACGGATTCATGGGCCAGAAGAGCCTGTTACCGTGCTATATGTCTAAAACAAAAGGTTGATTGGTAAGACATGCTAGCAGGGAGGATGACAGTTTCTGCGAGAAATAAGGAAGATGCTGGACAGGTATATTCCAAAGAAGAAATATGTGACTAGTAAAATAACATAATTATGGCTGACAAGAGAAGTCAAAGGCAAAGTACAAGTAAAAGGGCTTCCAAGGAAGCCAAAATTAGTGGAAAGGTCATAAAGAAGGAAAAGATGAACTTTGAAAGGAAGATACCAAAAAATAGCAGAAAAGATACTAAACGTTTTTAAAGTATATTAAGGGTAAAAAAAAAGAGATGCTGAAGGGATTGTAACGGGAAGTGAGGAGATGGCAGAGGAACTGAATGAGTATTTTGCATCAGTCTTCACTGTGAAACACATCATATAACCATATAACCATTTACAGCACAGAACAGGCCAGTTCGGCCCTACTAGTCCATGCCGTAGCAAATCCCCACCCTCCTAGTCCCACATGACCAGCACCCGGTCCATACCCCTCTAGTCCCCTCCTATCCATGTAACGATCCATGTAACATCAGCAGAATACTGGACTTTCAAGGGTGTCAGGGAAGAGAGGAGAGTGCAGTTCCAATCATTAGAGAGAAGGAGCTTGTAAAGCTGAAAGATCTGAGAGTAAATAAGTCTCCTGGACCAGATGGAATCCACCCTCAGGTTCTAAAAGAAGCATCTATGGAGATAGTGATGATCCTCCAAGAAATCAATAGATTTTGGCATGGTTCTGGAAGGCTGGAAGATTGCAAATGTCACTTCTCTATTTAAAAAGGGAGGAATTATAGCCCTGTTAGCCTATCGGTGGGGGGGTTAGTTGTTGGAGCCAATTGTGCAGAGCGAGCAGGATGCCAGGACCACAAACAAAGATACTGAGTCTGTAAAGTTACAGAGTACTTGGAGGTACATGAAGTCAGCATGGTTTCCTTAAGGGAAAATCTTGCCTGACAAACTTAATGCCATTTTTTGAGCAAGCCACAAGCAGGCTGGACAAAGGACATGCAGTGGCTATTGCATATTTGAATTTTGAAAAGGCTTTTGACAAACTGCCGCACGAGACTGTTTAACAAAATGTGAGCCCATGGAATTACAGATGCTAGAATGGGGGGTGGAGCAGTGGCTGATCGGCAGGAAACAGAGAGTGGGTATAAACAGGGCCACCACTACCATTAGGCAAACTAGGCAGCCACCTAGGGTGAAGACCTCAAATTGTGCCCCATAGTTTAGGTAGACCAAGGGCCTCAGGGTTCAGATTCGGCGTCGGGAGCTCCGATGTACGTCTGTAGGCTGACTGCCAAGGGGAGGGTTCAGAGTTAGGTGTCAGGAGCTCTGGTCACCGGAGCTGGAAGCTCCTGACGCCTGACTTCAAATCCTCCTCTCGGCCCACACTGAAGCTCATGATACCTGAATCCCAACTACGAACCCTCCCCTGTTCCCTCGGCCTACTGCACATGCACACCAAAGTCCAGTGTGTGGTAGTAGGCTGAGGGGAGTGTTTAGAGTCAGCACCAGGAGCTCCAGTGTGTACTTGTAGGCTGACTGCCGAGAGGAGGGTTTGGAGTCGGGCATCAGGAGGTCTGGTCACCGGAGCCAGGAGCTCCCAATGCCTGACTGCGAGTCCCGACTTGTTGGTTTGTAATAGCAGAACAACTATCAATATTCATAGATGAGAAATCAACTCAGTGATTATCTCCATGCTATTTTTGTCATTATATTAATGGTTTTATTTATCCTAGTTGTCAAAATTTCATAAAATATGAGAACTTCAAAAGGCAGACAAACAGAAAAATTAAGCCATGCTGAAATTATATAGTTACATTTTGTTCAGGGTTCCCAATCAATGTATTGCATGTTTTCACAGGTGCTGTTATGTGATATGGAGATACTATCCTTTCAGACAGTTCTTATAGAGACACTGTAGTTGTGCACTACTCGAAAGAAGACACACACGTAGTGTAGTCAGGTTAAGCTCTGAGCTTTATTAGCGGCTTGCACACAACTTTTATACTTGCACTGTTCCTGCTGTGGCCCCCACTAGGCTGACATCACAACCTGCATAACAAAAGTGGGTTTTCTGTGTGAGGGTGCTTTCCTGCATAACAATGCCCTTCTTCCCTACACACTGTCCCTGTCATGCAGCAAGGCCAGTGCCCTTGCTGTTCACCCACCATTTCGCTTGTTGGGGCCAAAGCCGCTGTGCAGGTTGCTGGCCTTTGGTTGCGCTCGCCGCCTGGAGTGCCATCTCAATTGCTGCCGTGGTGGGCCGTCACATGACCAACCCCCTCCCAGAACTGGTGGTATTGTCCTTGTTAATGTTTTTGGTGCCCGAAGGCAATGTCTCTACAGCCTTTGGTAGCCTGCCTTTTCGTCATGGTGCTGGTGTTTCGATCAGGCACCTCGGGTCCAGGTGTGTCAGCTTCAGCTTGTCTGTGGTGAAGACCTCCATCTTGTCTCCAACCTCCAGCTCGAACATAGCCCCGTTGTTGTGGATGACCCAGAACAGACCCTCGTATGGCCTCTGAAGCAATGGATGACCTGGACCCCTGCGAATGAAAATGTACTCACAGTCCTGCAGGTCTTTGGGTATGTTGGTCCTCGCATGCCTGGAAGGTGGAATCAGGGCAAGGTCATCCCTTAGGCTGCAGATGAATGCTGCAGAGTCATCCTGCTGTCCACCTGGGGATGGTACAAATTCTCCTGGGACCACCAGTGGAGCTCAGTAGACGAGCTTGGCCGAAGAGGTGTTGAGGTCCTCCTTGGGTGCTGTGTGGATGCCTAACAGCACCCGTGGTAGCTCGTCTACCCAATTGGGTCCTTGGAGTCTGGTCATGAGTGCGGTTTTGAGGTGCCTGTGGAAGCACTCCACCAACCCATTGGATTGTGGGTGGTGTAGCACGAATAAAAGCTTGCACGACTGGAGGGAGAACACCCACTTTTATTAGCTTGCAACAAGGGGTAGAGTCATACAAGGGTCTTCAGTGGGGCTCTGGATTAGGCAGAAATCCTGAGTTATATATGGGTAGATGGGGGCAGAGCCTGGGGGAGCAGCCAGCCATAGCACCACCCATCACCAGTAAATTCCAGTTCACTGCATTCACCCCTTCCTGAAGAATTAGGGCCTGTGGATGAGGACAGAGAATATAGACTCAGCAAAAAAATAAAATCAGAATATATACAATTATTTACATAACATAATAATAACATAACAATTACAGCACGGAAACAGGCCATTAGGCCCTTCTAGTCCGCACCGAACCAAACACTCCTCTCTAGTCCCACCTACCTGCACAATGACCATAACCCTCCACCTTCTTCTCATCCATATACCTGTGCAGCTTTTTCTTAAATAATAAAATTGACTCTGCCGCCACTATTTCTCCCGGAAGCTCGTTCCACACCGCTACCACTCTCTGAGTAAAGAAGTTCCCCCTCATGTTACCTCTAAACCTCTGCCCCTTAACTCTTAACTTATGTCCTCTTGTTTCAATCTCTCCTACTCTTAACGGAAATAGTCTATCCACATCCACTCTGTCTATCCCTTTCATAATCTTAAATACCTCTATCAAATCCCCTCTCAACCTTCTACGCTCCAAAGAATAAAGACCTAATCTGCCCAATCTCTCCCTGTACTCTAGATGCTTAAACCCAGGTAACATTCTGGTAAACCTTCTCTGCACTCTCTCCACTCTGTTTATATCCTTCCTATAATTAGGCGACCAGAACCGCACACAGAACTCTAAATTAGGCCGCACCAACGCCTTATACAATCTCAACATCACTTCCCAACTCCTATATTCCATGCAATGATTGATAAAGGCCAGCATACTAAAAGCCTTCTTCACCACCCTATTCACATGAGTTTCTACCTTCAGGGAACGATGTACCATTACTCCTAAATCCTTCTGCTCTTCTGTATTCATCAATGCTCTCCCATAGCAGAGGCTCTGGCGGTAATTTTCCAAATGTCATTAGATATGGGGATAGTGCCGGAGGATTGGCGCATTGCGCATGTGGTTCCGTTATTTAAAAAGGGTTCAAGGAGGAAGCCTGGCAACTATCGGCCTGTAAGTTTGACGTCTGTGGTAGGTAAATTAATGGAGAAAATTCTTAGAGATTGTACTTATAAACATCTGGATAGACAGGGTCTGATCAGGAGCACTCAACATGGATTTGTGGGAGGAAGGTCATGTTTGACCAATCTGATTGAATTTTTTGAAGAGGTTACTAGGAATGTGGATGAGGGTGGCGCTGTGGATGTTGTCTATATGGACTTCAGTAAGGCCTTCGATAAGGTACCACATGGAAGGTTAGTTAGGAAGGTGCAGTCTTTAGGTATAACTTTTAAGATAGTCAAATGGATTGAAGGGAGAGGCCAAAGGGTGGTAGTGGATAATTGTCTGTCAGGTTGGAGGCCGGAGACCAGTGGTGTGCCTCAAGGATCTGTATTGGGCCCATTGTTGTTCGTTATATACATTAATGATCTAGATGATGGGGTGGTGA
This sequence comes from Narcine bancroftii, assembly GCF_036971445.1. NCBI lineage: Eukaryota > Metazoa > Chordata > Chondrichthyes > Torpediniformes > Narcinidae > Narcine > Narcine bancroftii. The sequence continues at coordinate 252,235,677 of NC_091469.1, read as the reverse complement.
ATTGGATTAGTAAATATGCAGACGATACTAAGATAGGTGGAATAGTGGATAATGAAGAAGGTTTTCAAGGATTGCAGAGGGATTTGGGCTGCTTAGAAAAGTGGGCTGAAAAATGGCAGATGGAATTTAATGCTGATAAGTGTGAGGTGCTTTATTTTGGTAAGAAGAATCAGAATAGGACATACGTGGTAAATGGGAGAGCATTGAGGAATACAGAAGAGCAGAAAGATTTAGGAGTAACGGTACATCGTTCTCTGAAGGTAGAAACTCACGTGAATAGGGTGGTGAAGAAGGTTTTAGTATGCTGGCCTTTATCAATCATTGCATGGAATATAGGAGTTGGGAGGTAATGTTGAGATTGTATAAGAAGTTGGTGCGGCCTAATTTGGAGTTCTATGTGCAGTTCTGGTCACCTAATTATAGGAAGGATATAAACAGAGTGGAGAGAGTGCAGAGAAGGTTTACCAGAATGTTGCCTGGGTTTAAGCATCTGGAGTATGGGGAGAGATTGGACAGATTGGGTCTTTATTCTTTGGAGCGTAGAAGGTTGAGAGGGGATTTGATAGAAGTATTTAAGATTATGAAAGGGATAGACAGAATGGATGTGGATAGACTATTTCCGTTAAGAGGAGGAAAGATTAAAACAAGAGGACATGAGTTAAGAATTAAGGGGCAGAGGTTTAGAGGTAACATGAGGGGGAACTTCTTTACTCAGAGAGTGGTAGCCGTGTGGAATGATCTTCCGGGAGAAATAGTGGCGGCGGAGTCAATTGTATTATTTAAGAAAAGGTTGGACAGGTATATGGATGAGAAGAAGATGGAGGGTTATGGGCATTGTGCAGGGAGGTGGGACTAGAAAGGGGTGTTTGGTTCGGTGCGGACTAGAAGGGCCTAATGGCCTGTTTCCGTGCTGTAATTGTTATATATGTTATATGTTATGTTATATTTACTACGTATGTCCTGTTTTGATTCTTCTTACCAAAATGAAGCACCTCACACTTATCAGCATTAAATTTAAATGATCTGGAAGTCTGGAAATCCTGGAGGAGCGCCTCAGCACCAGTGGGCCTTTGGCTCCTTGGGTATCCTGGTGCCCTTGTAGGGGAGGTACAATGGAGTGGGTTGATTCTTCCTCCTGAACTGAATCTCCTGAGGCCCTGTTTGGAGGTGATAAGAAAGGGTTTTGGAACTCGTGGATCACCTGTGGCAATGGACCCTCTGTTCCGGTGGGCGCCAGGTCCCTGATAAAGACAGTGTTTTCCCCTGCCATCCACCTAGACGTATGTGGGGTTGGAATGGACTAGACTCATCCTCTCCACCAGGGCATCGGTCTTCCTTCTCCTCGCATGCTTTGTTAGGGCGACCGGACCTGGTGTGGTGAGCCAGGTTGGGAGTGTAGTTCCCAATGCTGATCTCCATTCAAAATTGAATAAAAGCTAGTGAGGAGTCACATTGGTCGCTGTACAGAGTAGCGACCAAATGGAATGGAGCGCCATGGGAAGGACATCCTGCCGCCAGTGTGAATCTGGAAGGCCTCTTGACTTCAGGGACAACTTGACAGCCTTCCAGACCCTGGCGTTTTCTTTTTCAAACTCCCTGGGGGTTGTAGCTAGTAGTCCTGCTGGATGTGATGCCCCTCATAAAGGATGAGCCCAGATCACTATGGATATAGCTGGGATACCTGAACAGGTCGAAAATAGAATCTAGAGCCTTGATAACTCAGGAGGTTGAGGTGTCTGGACATGGGATGGCAAACGGGAAGCAGGAGTACTCATCAATGATGGAGAGAAAGAAAGTGTTCATGTTCGTGGAGAGGAGAGGTCCCTTAAAGTCGACGCTGAGCCGCTCAAAGGGCCTGGATGACTTGATCAGGTGCGCCTTTGCACTCCACAAAGACCTGGCAAGACCTGGTAATTTCCCGGACATCTTTTGTGGAGTAGGGCAGATTGCGCGCCTTGACAAAATGAGCTATGCAGGTAACCCCTGGATGGCAGAGCTCATTATGCAGAGACCAGAGTTGGCCAGTAAATGCAGAGGCATAGCTTCCTCTGGATAAGGCATCTGGAGGGTCATTAAGAGCTCCTGGCTGATAGACAATGTCATAATTGTAGGTGGAGAGCTCGATCCTCCACCTAGCAATTTTGTCATTTTTGATTTTTTGCCCCTCTTGACGTTAGAGGGGTCCGAGATCTTAGCCAAGGCAAAGGTCAGGGGCTTGTGATCTGTGAAAGCTGTGAGGGACCTGCCCTCTAAGAAGTACCTGAAGTGGCAGTTGGCTAAGTACAGCGCCAGTAGATCTCTGTTGAAAGTGTTGTACTTCAGTTCTGGAGGCCACAGATGTTTGCTGAAGAAAGCCAGCGGCCGTCAACTTCCTTTGACCTGCTGCTCCAGAACTCCACTGATCACTGTTCCCGAGACATCTACCATCAGACCTATTAGAGCATCTGCCCTGGGGTGTGCAGGAGAGCGGCTTCCACCAGAGCTTCCTTGGGCTTCACGAAGGCTTCCGCTGACTCCTCGTCCCATGTCCTTCGCCTTGCCTGCCATTCAGGTGAACAAGGGCCGTCTGATCTGGGCAGCTGAGGGGATGAACCTGCAATAGAAATTGATCATCCCCACAAACTCCTGTAGTCCCTTGGTCATGATGGGTCTGGGAAACTTCCAGATGGCCTCCACTTTACTGGGTAGCAGTGTGGCTCCTTCCCTGGTTATCCTGTGGCCCAGGAAATCGATGGCCTCCAATCCGATCTGGAATTTGGCTGAGTTGATCGTCAGGCCAAACTCGTTCAGTTGGGTATAGAGGTTGCGGGGGTGCCCCATATGCTCCAGTTGGTTCTGCTCCCCACCAGGATGTCATCCAGGTACATGAAGGTGCCATGCAGCTCTCGGCCCACTGCATCCATGAGTCGCTGGAAGGTCTGTGCAGCGTTCTTTAGCCTGAATGCCATTTAGAGGAATTTGAAGAGGCTTAACGGGGTGATGATGGTGGTCTTGGGGATATCATCAGACCCTGATGATATCCCTGCACAAGGTCCACCTTGGAGAAGGTCCTTCCCCTGTTGACACACAGAAATTTGTAGTTCTTAACCCTTTCCACTGCTGACCCGTCGATTAAGACTGGTTTGTTTTCTCTTGATTTCCCCTTTCTAAAGACCACAGTCAGCTCCTTGATATTGCTAATGTTGAATTAGCATTAATTCAACCACTCAACGAGCTGATCTATCTTCCTCCTGTATGCTTCCTCATTGCTGCCTGTGATTCTGATGACAACTGTGGTGTCATCAGCCAATTTGTAGATAGCACTGGAATTATGCCCGGCCACACAGTCATGGGTGAATCACAAGTAGAACAGTGGGCGAAGCAGGCATCCTTGAGGTACACCTGTGTTGGTCGTCAATGAAGAGGAGACGCTGTTTCCAATTCATTCTGACTGTGGTTTTCTGATGAGAAAGTCAAGGGTCCAGTTGCAGAGGGTGGTACAGAGGCCCAAGGGTTTTGGAGCTTGGGCACTGAGGGTATGATGGTGATGAAAGCTGATCTATAGTTAATGAAGAGTAGCCTGTAATACTACATCTACTGTAGAGCAATTGTGACGGTGGGCGAATTGCAGTGCATCCAGATCTTTACTGAGGTGCGAGTTAATTCTGGCCATGACCAGCCTCTTGAAGCATTTCATCTCTGTAGAGGTTAGTACTACTGGATGATAGTCATTGAGGCAGCTCACCCTGATCTTCTTGGGCACCGGGATGACCTTTTGAAGGAGGTGGGAACCTCCGACTGCACCAATGAGCATTTGAGCGAATACCCTGGCTGGCACAGATTACCAGTACCCTGCCAGGTCTGCCATAAGGGACTGACGCCTTGAGAGAGTTCACCCTCTTGAAGGCTGTTCTGTCGTTAGCCTTAGAGACAGATATCACAGTGACATCAGCTTCTGCAGGGATCCTCATAGTTAGCATTGATTTCTCCTTCTCAAAGCGAGTGCTCATCTCATCGGGCAACGAAGCATCACAGAAATTTATGGTGTTCAGCCTCTCCTTGTAGGATATAATTGCCGGCAATATCTGCCATAGCTGCTGCTGGGTATCTAACTGTCCCTCGGAGTTGTCTTTCTGCTGCTATGGTGCTGGCATTGGAGACAGCTCAGAGAGGATACACAAGAATGACTCCTGCAATGAAATAGTTTGCAAATAAGGAATTTTTTACAGCTCTTGGACTGTACTCCTTGAAGATCAGAATGTGGGGGAGCCTCAAGGAAGCATTTTGGAAGGCCTGGACAGAGTAGATGTGGCAAACTTATTTCCCACGGTCGGAGAGTCTACGACAAGAGGACACAACTTCAGGATTAAAGGGCACCTACTTAAAACTGAGGTGTGGAGGAATTTCTTTAGTCAGAGAGTGGTGAACCTCTGGAATTTGCTACCTCGGGCAGCTGTGGAGGCCAAGTCGTTGGGAGCATTTTAGGCACAGATTGATTGGTATCTGATTTGTCCAGGTATCGAGGGGTATGGGAGAAGGCAGGGGAATGGGGCTGAGTGGGAGAATGGATCAGCTCATGGTGGAATGGCGGAGTGGACTCGATGGGCCAAATAGCCTCCTTCTGCTCCTATATCATGGTCTTAAGATATCAGACAAACTGACACGAAAAGAAAGCAAAGACTAGAGGCGAGGGAAGATTTTACAGTGAATGTAAATGGGTGAGGGACGTAGTTCAGGTGCAATTTGCTCCTTTTTTCCCCATAAGAAGTTGATGTTTAGAGGGAAAGAGATGGGGGTGGGGGTGGCTAATTAAATCACTCTTTGGGAAAGCTGACAAAAGAATGTGGATCTCCTGTGAGGTGTCATTCCATTGATCAAGAGCCTTTCCCGTGAACTACATGAGTGGGTTATTGACAAATTACTCAGAGGATCTAGCTAACTGAACCGTACTGATAGCTCAACAATAGCAACTGTGTCAAAGTTTAGACATCCATTTCATGCTGATTTTGGTTTGAAAAATTTAGGATAAAAATGCATTCAAAAACCACATGATAATTTCAATTTGGCAGAAAGGTTACTGTGGTAGATAGTAATGTGGATTTGAGATTCCAATCAGGGCAGGCTTGACGGGCTCCTGTCCTCAATTTGTACATTCCAAATAATGTTCCCTCTCATTTTTAGTAGTCCATGCGCACAAAAATCTTATGTCACGCAAATGTTTTGCCTGTGACACAAGTATGTTTATGCTGAATGCCTGTGCAAATGTAAACTTGGAATTATTTCAAGATTATTTTGGCACAGCCGATCTCTCAGAGCTAGTAAAACTGTACTGGCATGTTTTAATAGAATATGATTAACTACTTGTTTAACTGACTAACTAGTTAACAGAAATAGTTAGCTAAGAGATTCATTTTACTAAGTATAATTATTAATTACTGCATTATTTAGGTTTGTGTGCACGTTAATTTCCTTTGTGCGCTGGTTGCAAAATGTGCGCGCACGCGCACAGCTTAGAGGGAACAGCGATTCCAAAGTATGTGACTGTCCCTGCTGTAACCTCCATCCTGCAACAGCCACTCTTAGAACCACACTGAATCACTTGTTGAGATCGAGGCAAAGAGCACACAGTGAACAGATCTTTTTACCCTGGGTGAGAATGATACTTGGGGTCAAGGGTAAACTAGCACCTGACTGAAGTCCGACACCACCCACTGGTTACATTTATAACCATATAACAATTACAGGATGGAAACAAGCCATCTCGGCCCCTCTAGTCCGCACTGATTTAAGTGAACTCATCTAGTCCCACTTACCTGCTCCCTGCCCATAACCCTCCAATCCCCTCACATCCATGCACTCATCCAACCTTCTCTTAAATGGAAAAATTGACCCTCTTCCGGAAGGTCATTCCACTCAGCCACTACTCTCTGAGTGAAGAAGCTTTCTCTCATGTTACTTCTAAAGTTTTCCCCCCTAACCCTTAACTTATTTAGAGGAGGATTAAGGAAAGGCAAGGTAAACCAAACGGTACATTTTAAAAGGAGGACGAGAACTAAACACTGGCATATGTTTACAAACTAATGATGAAGCTGGAAGGAGAAAATGATGAGAAAATTAATTACAAAAATGAGTGTTGCGATCCTTTATTAGCCATCAGTCAGGTCTGTGAATAGCCCCTTTTCCACTGGCACCTTGTCCCAGGAATTAACGGGGAATTAACTGGTTAAGGGTCCAGTTGGAAAGGAAAACAATCAACATGCTGGTGTCAAAAGGCATCAAATCGTGCCGTGGATTAATGGCCTCGACCCCTATTCATATCCTCAGCATCAGCTGAGGCCGGCGTTCTGATTAAACCAGTGGAAAAAGGACAACTTCCATCCATTCCATTCCGTTCGAAGCTAGACTCTCCAAACCCTGAGGATGAGTTGTGTTCAGTGGAAAAGCAGTTAGTGTCCCGGTTAAAGGTAGCCCAGTGGAAACAGCACAAAGGGCTTCCTATCCTGGGACACTGCACGGCCAATTAAATGGGATGCCAGTGGAAAAAGGGATAATGACCGCCAAAGAAGTAGAGTTACAGAAACAATTGGCTGGGCGTAGGACTTTGTTTGGTTCCTTGGAGACTGGAGATTGGTGAGGTTCTCTCAGGGGCAATTTGGGAGGTTTTGTTGAGGTATTTCAGAATTGTCAACACAGAAAAGGAGAAACTGTTTTCACTGGCAGCCGACGAGACATGTGTACGAGGATTTTTTAAGAAACTGTGAGTAGACAAAGCACAACATGTTGATGATTTAATCTGCGCTGACTGAAAAGGAGCAACTTTGAAAGTAACCGCCAGAAGCAAATTGGATCAATAGATTGAGTAGCACATGTGAATGGTTATGAACAGAGCGGCACAGGGGACAAATTAGATACTTCAGCTACAGAGCAGGCTCATAGACACTGAGCTGAACAGTCTCTTCCACACCACGTTACTCAAGCTTTGGCCCATTTCCATCTTCAGATCTGCTTTGGCATGCTTGACGGCTTCTACTTTTTCAAACAAAATCCTCCAACACTCAAACATAAATATAAATGAATTGCAAGAAATGAATTAGTTCTACCACCAGGAAACAAAAACCACTGCATTGACTTGGTTGGTCTTCATACATCCCACGGAGAGCAAAGATGAGCTTGACCCGTGACTTTTAGCAGGGTTTTTAATCTCTTCATTTATTTCACAAGTATTTTCCCAGTTGACTGTGAATATGGTAGAATTAGACGTTATTCCCAGCACATAACTTGCAAAACTCTGGTATTCTTGTTGAGGATAGATGAAAACTGGCGACAGATGCAAAGGCACATCTGAAGAGGCTTCCATCTTGGTTTTCTCGCACTAATCAAAGGCAACATTAGTAACGGCAACTCAGACACACAAGGTGATGGTCTTGCTGTTACTAATCAGCCATCGAGGCCATGAGTGACAGTTCGCTGAACTCAGATGAAGGACGGCAGTGACTGGTGTTGAAATTTGAGGAGAGACTTTGCAGGTCAGTGGGATGGCTGCAGAGCTTCCTCTGAAAGTAGGCAAGAAGACTGAAGGAGGCCCGGGTTTTGACTGAAGGAGGACCAGGTTTTGACTGAAGGAGGCCCGGGTTTTGACTGAAGGAGGACCAGGTTTTGACTGAAGGAGGCCCGGGTTTTGACTGAAGGAGAACCAGGTTTTGACTGAAGGAGGACCAGGTTTTGACTGAAGGAGGCCCGGGTTTTGACTGAAGGAGGTTCAGGTTTTGACTGAAGGAGGCCCGGGTTTTGACTGAAGGAGGACCAGGTTTTGACTGAAGGAGGCCCGGGTTTTGACTGAAGGAGAACCAGGTTTTGACTGAAGGAGGCCCGGATTTTGACTGAAGGAGGACCAGGTTTTGACTGAAGGAGGCTCGGGTTTTGACTGAAGGAGGCCCGGGTTTTGACTGAAGGAGGACCAGGTTTTGACTGAAGGAGGACCAGGTTTTGACTGAAGGAGGCTCGGGTTTTGACTGAAGGAGGCCCGGGTTTTGACTGAAGGAGGACCAGGTTTTGACTGAAGGAGGCCTGGGTTTTGGCTGAAGGAGGACAAGGTTTTGACTGAAGGAGGCCCGGGTTTTGACTGAAGGAGGACCAGGTTTTGACTGAAGGAGGCCCGGGTTTTGACTGAAGGAGGCCTGAGTTTTGACTGAAGGAGGCCCGGATTTTGACTGAAGGAGGACCAGGTTTTGACTGAAGGAGGCTCGGGTTTTGACTGAAGGAGGACAAGGTTTTGACTGAAGGAGGCCCGGGTTTTGACTGAAGGAGGACCAGGTTTTGACTGAAGGAGGCCCGGGTTTTGACTGAAGGAGGCCTGGGTTTTGACTGAAGGAGGCCCGGGTTTTGACTGAAGGAGGCTCGGGTTTTGAATGGATGGTTTTGGATGTGTGACGAGCAGAGGTGATGTAAACTGGAGAGTGCAGGAGGACATGAATCAAACATAAAACTGGTGCAGCAACATCTGACTCCTGGTTGGCCTCTTGGTGTCAGAATGAAATGCTGAATTCATAATTATTGTGTCCATTGTTAAGACAGTTTATTGGATTGCTCACCCCGACCTTCCAAATTTCACCGAGAGAAAAGAAAACGGCCTTTGCACCTCCTACTTTCTTTGGACAGAACAACATGCCATATTTGTGACATTAATGCTGGTGGGAAGATACCTGTCTGCTCCTCTTCTTTGTCAGTGAAATCCTTCTCCCTGAAGGTTCTCTTCAGCGCTGGGTCCCAGAAGTCCATTCATCATGTGCTCTGCAGTCAGCAGCAAAGGGAATGACCTGCCTGGAAGCCCTTGGGGATTATGATGGACATCTTCAAGCTGAACACAAAGATAATTTCAGATTGATTGTATCACGTAGGAAGTTGGAGAAGCATTAAATGAAATTTTATTGAATTTAGCACGTTTATTGCTGAACTAACATTGCGTTAGTTCAACTGACCTAAAACTGTTTGGCCACTGAGTTTTGTTTGTACTCAGCATCTGATGCCTCTCATGTCAGTGTCCAATAGTCAGCCAGCATCGATGGGTTCTAGTTGTCCAGATACTGCTTTTCCATGGTTGCAATGTCCTGCTGAATCCTTTCACCATGTTTGTCACTGACTGAACCAAGATCAGCAGGGAAGATGTCCAGGTGTGAATCCAGAAATGACATGTTACACTGCATGGTTTTGTATGCTTGAAGCATGTTGTCAATCAGCAGGATGTAGTGCAATCATGTTGCATCTTTGAGCTAAGTGTATACTTGCCACAAATGCAACAGAATGTATCGTAGTTGGAGCAGCTGCAACATTGTCGAGACACTTCAGCATCTTCCTGAAGACAATAAATGCTACTGTATTGTTAAGTCCACTCACTCCGCTAATGTCTAAATAACATGTGCATCAACATGCGATCAATCTATATCAATGTAATGCACAGCATCTGTATATTTTAATTTAATTTAGACATTCAGGTGGGATGTTAACGCAGTGGTGCGTTTACAGTGCCTGTGATTCAGACCGGAGTTCAAATCCTGCACTGTCTGTAAGGAGTTTGTACATTCTCCCTGTGTATGTATGGGTTTTCTCCAGGTTCTCCAGTTTCCTCCCACCGTTGAAAACATACCAGGGGTAGTTGGTCAATTGTGCCCACAAGCCCGTGCCACCCAATTACACCCAATTGACCTACACCCCGATACGTTTTGACTGTGGGAGGAAACCAGAGACCCTGGGGTAAACCCACACAGACTCGGGGAGAATGTGCAAACTCCTAACAGACAATGCAGGATTCGAACCCTGGTCCTGATCGCTAGCACTGTAACATAGTTGCACTAACAGTGCTGCCCAAATGGGAGCTGCTTTTGTGTCCTGTCTGCATCTATCCTGACTAAGCTTGCCCAGGCTGAAAACAACATTTGCATAGCACCTGCTCTGAGTACATACTCAGGCATTCTTGGACTGACCAAAACAGCTTGCTTTGTGGGCAATACACTGATAGACTTAAAATAAGACAGGAAATCACAAAAATAGATTATATGTAAAAAGAGGAAAGAGAGGGAAACTGAAAGAATCGTTGGACTTCCCATGGACAGAGCCGTTGGCCCCCAAGTCCCATCACCAGATGGTTTGCTGGACGATGCCTCAGTGAGAGGCAAATGTGCCATTCTGCCCCCAATATTTTACAACCTGAGCCAAAATATTTCACAACATGAGTTCTTTTGCATTTTACCTGTTTTACTTGTCTGTTTCTGTCTGTCGTGATCTTTCCTCTTGATGTCTGATGTCTAATCCATGACTTTCTCACCTCAGGTTTTGATTCACTGAATGAACGCCCCACAACCTCAATCCGAAAGAGATCAACGGTTCATCTCTGGACCCAGAGCCCCTCTGCTGAAGACCCAGGATCCCATTGAGAAAGGAAGGTCTTCCTACAGGAACCAGAAGAACTGGATGGAAGAGAAAGTGGTTGATGTGTCATCTAAGGTGAAGGCAGTGAGCAGAGGTTCCCTTCCCTGCAGCTAGCTGGCTCAGAACTATTCACGCTGCCCATTTCTCAGTGTGAATGCACACAATGCAAGCCCCACTCTTCTCCAGGATCCTTTGAGATCAGTGCCAGCTTTGTCATCCTCCCCCAGCTCACTCTAATTCGTCTCACTGTCAGCAGTGATCACTTTCTCCCCTTCCTCCCACCCCAAGCACCTTGGAAGGAAGGTGCGCACACACTGTTCCATGTTGTGAAACAATGCAATTCAGCTAATCAAACTGCTGTTGATTATTTTCTGCAGCGATTTGTCCAGCGCTGCCTTTACTCCTTCACTGGTCATCTAATCCATGTGTCCACCACACATAATGTCATTTTAAATTTAAATTTAAATCGAGACATACAGCACAGCAACAGGCCATTTCGGCCCACATGTCCATGCCACCCAAATTACACCCAATCAACCTACACCCCTGCTATGTTTCAAACTGGGGAAAACCCACACTGACATGGGGAGAACGTACAAACTCCCTACAGGCAGCAAGGGATTTGAACCCCAGTCTTGATCGCTGTAAAGGCGTTGCACTAACTGCTATGCTAACCCGTGCTGGCCTAAGCGTAAGCAACATCCACATTCTCAAACGACGACATTTCTCAATCTGCAATGTGTTGTTTTACACGATCGAGTAGTCTGAATCATCTGGAAAGGTTTATTTTAGGCTGCTCCACTAAACTGTAATACATCAAAGAACTGTGTTGATATTTCCGAGCTTGCAGTATTCTGCTATAATGCTTCCCCTATCTGGGAGAAATTACGCAAATAATGAAACTTCTTGATATTCAATTTTAAATTATTTGGAAGCGTTTATATTTTCTGCTGCGCAAAATGGTTCCACTAAACTGTGGTATATCAAACAGCTGTGCAGATTTTCCGTTATGAGGAGGAGGGATAACTGTCTACATCCTTCTTAAACAGTGAAATTTCTCTGTCTGTTTTACACAAATGACCATTTTGAACGATTTGCTTGGAAAACCCTTCATACCTCGAACAGCTGGGCAGGTATTTCCAAACAACTATTCTGCTGTTTCCAGCCTCCTGTTACAACTGGAGGTATCTTTCACAAACAATGATATTTCTCATTCTGCAATGCGTGGCTTCACACAAGTGAACATCCTGAATCATTTGGGCTAAGTTTATTTCATACAGTTAAACTTTGACAGATCTGACTGTTCTGTAAGAGATTCTTCAAAACACAACGTTGCTGTTTGCAGAGTTGTTCTAATGCTGCTTTAGAATCAATGTATCTAACTTTGTATTCGGCAATGTTGTTTTACATGATAGCGCATTCTGAATTATTTGGAAACGATTGTTTTGTGCAAAGACTGTGATATATTAAACAGCTGTGCAGAGATTCTAAAACAGCTATTGCGCTGTTTGCAGTGATTTGTTACTGTGCTTGCTCTATCTTACTCAAATACCCAAATTTATTGGTCTGTGATGTGCCATTTTACTTTCTGGGAAGAATTCAAAATGATTTGGACATAGATGAAACCTTATCTGAGGCGGTCACACCTCAGGGTCCACCAGTAGATACATGGGTGATCACCAGGAGAGAAAAGCGAAATAGGCGAATTGTATGGGATTCCACTGTGGACATTCCCCTCACTATCAGTATACAGCTTTGGATGCTGTTGGGAGGGGGGGGGGGAGGGTGAGGGAAGGACCATTTAGGGACTAGCAGTAGTAGTAAGGTCAGTGGCAATGTGACCCGCTCTAAGGCACAGAGGTAAGGGTGCAGACAGACAGAGTGAGAGGGATAGGAGACTTGAAAATGAGGGGGGACAGACAGGAGGTTGCGTGGTTTAGGGGGATAGACAGGAGGATCTGTGGTTGTAGGGGTGACAGAAAGGAGGTTATGTGGTTGTAGGGGGGACAGACAGGAGGTTGTGTGGTTGCAGGGGGACAGACAGGAGGTTGTGTGGTTGCAGGGGGACAGACAGGAGGTTGTGTGGTTGTAGGGGGGACAGACAAGAGGTTATGTGATTGTAGGGGGACAGACAGGAGGTTCTGTAGTTGTAGGGGGGACATACAGGAGGTTGTGTGGTTGTAGGGGGACAGAAAGGAGGTTGTGTGGTTGTAGGGAACAGACAGGAGGTTCACTGGTGGTATTGGGGACATACAGAAGGTTGTGTGGTTGTAGGGGGACAGACAGGAGGTTCTGTGGTTGTAGGGGGGACATACAGGAGGTTGTGTGGTTGTAGGGGGACAGACAGGAGGTTGTGTGGTTGTAGGGGGACATACAGGAGATTGTGTGGTTGTAGGGGGAAAGACAGGAGGTTGTGTGGTTGTAGGGGGACAGACAGGAGATTGTGTAGTTGGGGGGAAAAACAGGAGATTCTGTTGTGTTGGGGGGACAGACAGGAGGTTGTGCAGTTGTAGAGGGGACAGACGGGGAGTTGTTTGGCTGTGGACGAGATACTGGGATTGTTGAGGGAGGCGACCTACCAGGAACAAGCTACGGTGGTAAGGTTTCTATTATGGAGTCTGGCCTTATGGCTAATATGGGGAGGGAGGAGAAAAGGCGAGGTGTAGTGAGAGGGGACTCCATAGTCAGGGCAACAGATAAGAGGTTCATTGGAAAAGATCAGGAATCCCAAATGGTATGTGCCTCCTAGGTGCCAGGGTCCGGAATGTCTCAGAACAGTTTCACGGCATTCCCAAGGGGGAGAGGGAGCAGCCAGATGTTGTGGTCCATGTAGGGACGTGGGTAGGAAGGGTGATGGGGCCTTGGAAAGAGAGTTCAATAAGTTAGGATAGGACCTGCAGGGTAGTGATCTTGGGATTTCTACCTGTGCCCCGTGTTAGTGAGGTTAGAAATAGGATAATTCAGCTTAACATGAAGGAGGTGTGGGCGCAAGTGGAGCATTTCCTATGGTCACAGGGATAGGTGCCAAAGTGGTGATTGGTGAGCAAGGAGCGGTCCCTGTGGAAGGTGAGAGGGGAGGAGAGGGGAATATGCAAAAACACGCAGAGATGCTGGGGGAACTTAGCCGGTGTCACAGCGTCCATAGGAGGTAAAGATATATTACCAACATTTCAGGCCTGAGCCTTTCGTCAAGGTGTAATCAAAGGGCAGGTAGGCGTCAGAATAAAGACTGGGGAGAGCAAGTGGGAAGATTTGAGGAGCATGAGTACAAAGGGTGTGAACGGATTTGATGAGAGGAGAGGTGAGGATTGATTTTGGCTCTGTGAAAGGAGTTAGAGGGAAAGGGAAAAGAGAGAGGTGGGGAGAGAGGGGGAGAACTAGGGGAAAGGAGATGGGGATGAAGATTGGGGGATGTTTTAGCGGAAACCGGAGAAGCCGATATTAATGCCAACAGGTTAGAGGGGGCCCAGACAGATGATGAGGTGTTGCTCCTCCACTTTGCAGGTGGTCTCGTTTTGGGGAATATGCGTCTGGTGGTGGGATCACGTGGCATAAATGGCAGAGGAGCATATGTTGGATGGGAAGGCTGGTGGGGTGGTAGGTGAGGACAAGGGGATGCCTGCCCTTGTTACCTGTGGGGGGGCACAGGGGACCAGGGCAGACATGTGGGTAATGGAGTGAGGGCTGAGTTGATTGACATAACAATGCTTGAATTTTCTATCTACGCCCCCTCCAACCGGATGCAATTAGCATCAACTTTTCTGGTTTCTGCTCACCTACTCTCTGTTCTTCCTCCCTTTCCTTTCCCCTTCTCTTCTTTCCCTCAGCTCTCTACCCCCTTCCTTCTCTATCCCCTCCCCCCGCTTGCTGTTGTGCCCTCCCTCCTTTCTCCTATTTCCTCCTGCCTTTGGGTCCATGTTCCTCCCCCTGCCCCAACATTCCGTTCGGGCACCCGCCGACGTTTTTCCATACCTTGATGAAGGGCTCAAGCCCGAAACGTCGATTTTCTATCTTTACCTTTTCAGTATAGAGTTGACCTACTAAATTTCTCCAGCATTCTGTTTTTAATTTAAACCACTGATAATTTCCCTAATCATAGTCTGTGAAAGTTTCTAACCACCAGGGTTTAACTGATCTGTTTGTGGCTGCTGGGTAATCCCTATAATGGGGAGGAAGGTCATATTTTACAGACATCTCGGCCATATTCAGGGGAGGCCAGTGCCAGGTTATTGTTGCAGCCAGTACAGGAGCTGCCTCACAGCCTAATGGCCCAGGTTCGATCCTGACCTGTGCTGTCTGTGCAGAGTTTGCACATTCTCCCCGTGCTCCTGGTCCCATGGATGAGCCAGTCAATTGATTGACTGTCTCCTGTAACCTGCTCCTGGTGCATCTGTGAGGGGTAGAATCTGAGTGGAGTTGAGGGGCCTACTTCTGTGCTGTGATGATAATGACTCCATTATAGCAACGCTGTATTTCCCACCCCCATTTCTTTCAGCCATCAAGGACGCATTTCGCCCAGATGAAATTAATGAAGGAGGCACTTCAAAATTTACAGTCACAGAAGATTTAATAAGAAACAACTGGCTAAGAGTTCAGTGGTCAGTAATCGTGCTCAATTGCAGTGAGTTAACCCTTTCACCCCCTCTCAGTGATAAACCATCTGTGATGGGCGGCGTGGTTCACGCAATGCATTTAAAGCGCCAGCAACCCGGGTTTATATCTGACGCTGTCTATGTGGAGTTTGTATGTTCTCTTCGAGTCTGCATGTGTTTCCTCCAGGTGCTGCTGTTTGCTCCCACCCTTCATAACGTACTGGATTGTAGATTAATCGATGCATTGGGGGGACACGGGCTCGTGGGCCAGTAGGGCCTGTTACTGCGCTGTAAATCTAAAAAGAAATTACATTTTTAATATCGAAGTTCTGAGATGACAGCAAAATCAGAATGAAAGGCTTCACCAGCAGTTTTGATATTTTGAACCACCCCAGACTAAACTTACCCTTGTCTGGAGTGTAGAACAGACCTCGGCCTGTATTTGGGGTGGCAAGGTTGGCATCGTGGTTAGCGCAACGGTGTCACAGCCTCAGTGATTGGGACCAGAGTTCGAATCCCACGCTGCCTGTAAGGAGTTTGTACATTCTCCCCGTGCCTATGTGGGTTTCCTCTGGGGTGTCCAGTTTCCTCCTACCAGTCAAAACGTACCGGGGGTGTAGATCAATGGGTGTAAATTGGACAGCACGGACTTGAGGGCCAAAATGGCCTGTTACCGTGTTGTATGTCTGTATGGCTAAATTTAAATTTATAATGTTTGGCAAGTGAGAGCAAAGTGCTTACTTTGACAATGAGAGACAAGGCAAATGCTTGACAAAGAAATGGAAAGGCTTGCTCGGGAAAGTGAAATCATGCAGTGTTTATTTGGAAAATGGGAACAAAGCCAAAAACATTGTGAATGAGGTAAACTTTCTTGCCTCAAATTTTGCCGGCATGGAATGTTTGAGAAAATTGGGACTAAGCTAGACATAATATTCTGTTGTAGGGATGTTGAGGTTTGGGAAACCCGAGATCGACCTCCATGTGCTCCCGGATGGAGGTTATCATCTTGTGTCAAAAGACTCATTCAGTGACACTCAACACTTGGATCTCTTCTCTGTACAACCCAACAAGGAACCTTATGGACAAGCCCTTTTGTTATTACCCATCTGTAATTCAAATGTAAACCCTGCCAAATGATGAGAGGAAGAGATAGGGTAATAGTGAGAAATGTTTTCCCACAATAGGATGGCAAAATCAGACTGGGTTAAATCAAAGCTTATGGGTTAAATCAGAGTGAGTTAAATCAGAGCTCGTGCATTAAATCAGAACTTGTGGGCTAAATCAGAGTGGGTTAAATCAGAGCTCGTGCGTTAAATCAGAACTTGTGGGTTAAATCAGAGTGGGTTAAATCAGAGCTTGTGGGTTAAATCAAAGTGTGTAGATTGGAGTGGGTTAAATCGAAGAGGGTTAAAAAAGAGATTGTGCGTTAAATCAGTGTGGGTTAAATTAAAATGTGGGTTAAATTGGAGATGGGGGTTAACTAAGAGTGGGTTATAATCATGCATTAAATCAGAGTGACTTAAATTGGAGAATGCGTGTTTAATCTGAGAGCATGGGTTGAAGTGCAGGAGCAGAGTTTAGAGGACATCTGGGAAAGTTTCTCTCACCTCGAGCATGGACGTGTTTGGAGCACACTTCCTGAGGGGATGGGTGGACAGGGACTCTCCCTATGTACAATGAGCATCTCTACATACTTGAATCCCAAATGGCTACAGACCAAGTGCTGGTAATTGAGATGAGGATAAATGGGGGGGGGGGGGGGGGGGGTAATGGCCAGCATGGAACTGATGGGCAGAAGAGCATGTTTCTGTGCTGCAGCTATAACTTGCCGCAATTATTGCCAGCAGCTGCTCCTCGTTGACTGAAGTGAACAGCTGAACAGGCCCTGGCGGAGATACACACTCCCAGTTATAACCAAAGGTCATTAAATTAAATTTAAATTTAGACACACACCAATGGTAACAGGCCCTTTCGGCCCCTGAGCCTGTGGTGCCCAATTACACACCCAATTAACCACCAATCCTGGTACATTTTGAAGGGTGGGAGGAAACCGGAGCATCTGGAGGAAACACATGTAGACACGGGGAGAAAGTACAAACTCCTTACAGTACAGACAGCGCTGGATTTGAACTCCGGTATCTGGTGCTGTAACAGCATGGCGCTAATTGCCCACCGTGCCATCATGTTGTTGGTGCCGGTGGTCCTTCTCACACCCCGATAACCCTTTGAAATAAAGGAATGCCTGCGCAAACTCGTTTTCACAAGTGTATTTATTGGGGCTGGATGATGGACAACAAGACCTCCTGAGCTTTTGTGTACAATGTTTAGAAAAATTATTCAAGATGCATTTTTTTTTAAAACTGATAGAAAACATGGAAGATTGTTGATTTGCTAAAGCTCTGATCCACAACTGGAATCTCCCTCAAAGGCACATTCCACCATGCTGGCCCCAACATTTAATATAGAGATGTGTAGAATAATCACATGCACTGCTTGAATCTTTATTACAATTGTTCCCTTACAAAGATAACATGCTAAACGTTCTCTAAAGTAGAAAACATCATCTTTACAAAATAGATACTGATCAACAGTTTTAATAATGATAATAAAGTGCTGAAGTATATAAGGTAAAAGTAACAAGCAGTGAAGCAAATACAAAGGTTGAACAATCAAATCGTGTTATTCACTGATTATCGTACACACTTCAGGTGACCCACAGCTGCTGGAAGATCTCAGTACCTTGGAACTTTGCTGTAGTCTTCCTGCTCCACGTTCTTACACAAACTCATTGACAAGATCATTCCCAGCAACTGCGAATAGAGCAGAGAACATTACAGCAAGGACACGCTCTTTAGCGCACAATGTCGTGATGACCTGCCATACACATACTCCACAACCCTTCCCTCACCCACATCCAGATCCTGACATCAATGTGCCTAAGAGTCTTTTAAATGCCCGTATTGCACCAGTCTTCACCACCACCCCTGGCAATGCCACCCATAACTGTGTTAAAAAAAAACCACGTTACCTCTGACATTTCCCCTAAACTTTCCTCCACTCACTTTAAACAGATTTGCTATTATTACCCTGGGTAAAAGGTGCTGACTGTCTACCCAATCTAAGCCCCCCCTCCCTTAATCTTACACACCTCTATTAGGTCACCTCTCACTCTCACTCCAAAGAGAAAAGCCCTAGCTCTGGCAACCATGCTTTATAGACACATTCTCCAATCCAGGGAGCACCCTGGGAGATCTCCTCTGCACCCTCTCGGAAGCATCTACATCTTTCCTGTAATGAAGCCACCACAACTGAATCTCTGAGCTGTTCTTTACCACTACGTTCTCTGTCCAATTGGAAGGGCCTAACCAACCACAACAGTGGAGCTGGATGTAGAAACACCTCCTGTCAGGTGAAAATGTATCTGAACGAGAGAGGAAATGCTGGAATTGCAGCTTTGTTGCACGTCTCCAAGGAGTCCCAGACAACAAAATGGCATTGATCATGATGAGTAAATGACACAACTATCTGTTCCAAACAGTGTCCATCACTACACCCATCAGCCTGTACAGTTTGGTATCAAAGAGCGATGGTTCAAAAAGTATTGTTACAGATAACACCCACAGTGTCGGCTCTGAATCACCTTCAATAAAATTTCATCTTTCCCAACTTTTATAGCCCAGCCCCCTTGAAATAGTAGCCCATCCTCCAACGTTCCTCCCTCTTGCTAACCGCAGCGATTGTGACAGCCTTCTGAGCTTCAGCAAAGCTTTCTGCAATGGCTATGGAGCAGTGGGTTGGTACCACAGGTAGAGCCACTGCCTCATAGCTCCCGGCATCTTGTTTGTCTGTAGGAAGTCTGCATACTCTCATCGTGACTCCATGGGTTTCGTCTGGGTCCTCTGGTTTCCCTCTCACCCCAACCCCGTGGCCTCACTTTCCCCCAACCCCTTGTCCCCACCTCCCCCCACCTCCCCCCCAACCTCTTGTTCCCACCTCCCCCCAACCCCTTGTCCCCACCCCAATCCCTCATCCCCACTTCCCCTCAATCCCTTGTCCTCACCTCTCCCCCAACCCTGTCCCCACTTCCCTCAATCCCTTGTCCCCACCTCCCCCTCAACCTCTTACTCCCCATCCACCCCTTGCTCCCCATCTCCAACCCTCATCCAACCCCTGGCCTCCCACATCCCACCTCCCTCAAGCATGCCCCCTCCCTCAACCCATTACACCCACCTCCCAACCCCAGCCCCTTGCCCTGCATCTCCCATCTCATCATCACCCTCCACCTCTCAACTCCCAATCCCCTCACTTCTGTGGAACAAACCAACCTTCCCATTCACACCCAGCCAAGAGACTTTCCCAAGGTGGGGCAGTGCCCACTCCAGTACACGGAGCAGGTGGTGGGAATGTCCCTCCCCACGAGACCTGCACGTGGTTCCTAGTGACAGGATAATGCAGAACACATGTTTGTAAGTTTCCTTCCTGCTGTTCCAGAGTGAGGAATTCACTCCTTGTTTCTCTGCCAGAGGGGAAGGGGTGGGGGGTGTTGGGAGTCATCTGCCATTTTCCAGGAGAAGTGTGAAGGTGAAGGTTTTCCTATGGGAAGGGATATGAGGATCAGCCTACCTCGATCACTGCCACTCCAATGCACACCCCAAAGATGAGTCCGATGTTGCTGGAAAGCCACTCCTCCACACTGGACACACAACCCTGGGGCAAGTGGAAGAGGATGAAATCAGACCGGGTACATACCACCCCTGGGTCCCCATCACCCACTGGGGGAGAAGGAGGATCGATGGGCAGAGGATCAATGGGTGGAGGGTTGGGGGAAGGAGGGTCGGGGAGGAGGGTCCAAGGAGGGTCGGGGAGGAGGGTTGGGGAGGAGGAGGAGGGTCAGGGGAGGAGGGTCGGGAGGAGGAGGGTCAAGGGGGAGGGTTAAGGGAGGAGGGTCAGGAGGAGGGTAGGGAGAGGAGGGTTGGGGAGGAGGGTTGGGGAGGAGGGTCAGGGAGGAGGGTTGGGGAGGAGGGTCAGGGAGGAGGGTCGGGAGGAGGGTTAGGAAAGGAGGGTCGGGGGAGGAGGAGGAAGGCTGGGAGGAGGGTTGGGGAGGGTCGGGGAGGAGGGTCGGGGAGGAAGGTTGGGGGGAGGGTCAGGGAGGAAGGTTGGGGGGAGGGTTGGGAAGGAGGGCTGGGGAGGAGGAGGGTCGGGAGGAAGAGGGTCAGAGAGTAGGGTCAAGGGAGGAGTGTCGAGGGAGTTCTGTCCCTAAACTGGCCTTTTCCGGGCCATGTTACTCTGGGCCCAGTCTGTGTCCCCAGGGCAGAAACCCATTGGTGTTCTCAGTGCTTGAGCTTCCCCACCCTGCCTCCAGCATCGTGAGGGGGTCGGGGGTGGGGGGATGGGCAGTGAAAGGCTCACTCACCTTAGTATACGGCACCACTCCCTCGCAGAAACCCGTCTCGGGCAGGGTGTCATTCTCGCTCCGCTGGTGGCAGGAGCAGGGAAAGAGAATCTCTGAGCTGTTCTTTACCACTACGTTCTCTGTCCAATTGGAAGGGCCTAACCAACCACAACAGTGGAGCTGGATGTAGAAACACCTCCTGTCAGAGCAGTAACAACAGCCTGCAGCCACCCACCACCCTCCCCCCCCTCACCCTCACCCAGCACCCCACACTGCACAACACCCTCATCCTTGGATAAAGGGTGGGGAAGGGAAGAGAGGGGATAGAGATGGGAGGGGAGGAACAGGAAGGGAATGGAGCAGAGGAAGGGGGAAGGGAGGGGGAAAGGGGGAAGAAGAGAATAGGCAAGGAGGAAGGGGTGAGAGGAGGGCTGCAAGGGAGGGAGAAATGAAAAAGATGGATGGGGAAGGGTCAAGGATAAGGGAAAGGGGGTAGGGGAGAGGATGGGTAGAAAGGGGCAGGAAGCTGGTGGGAGGGGAATGGGTGTCGGAGAGGGACGGAGGGGAAGGGAATGTGGTGAAAGGCGTTTCCCCTCATACCTGGACCCCTCACTCCTCACCCTGGGGGAGATGTTCCCTCATTCCTGGACTCCTCACCCTGGGGCAGGTGTTCCCTTACACCTGGACACCTCACTCCCCACCCTGGGGTAGGTGTTCCCTCACTCCTGGACCCCTTACTCCTCACCCTGGGGCAGGTGTTCCCTTACACCTGGACCCCTCACTCCCCACCCTGGGGTCGGTGTTCCCTCACTCCTGGTCCCCTCACTCCTCACCCTGGGGCAGGTGTTCCCTTACACCTGGACCCCTCACTCCTCACCCTGGGGCAGGTGTTCCCTTACACCTGGACCCCTCACTCCCCATCCTGGGGTAGGTGTTCCCTCACTCCTGGACCCCTCCCCACCCTGGGGCAGGTGTTCCCTCTCGCCTGAATCCTTTGATCCCCACCATGGGGAAGATAGTTTCTCACTCACTTTCCTCTGGATGTAATCCCAGGTTGCCCCGAAGCTTTTGTCACGGTTTTCCTGTGGGTTGTAGGTCACCATCATTTGGTGAATGACATCAGCGATCTCTGCCTTGAGCTGGAGAGGAAAGGAAAAGGTTTCAGTGAAGGAGCTGGAGTCACAGGAGGATAACAGCAGCAAGATCCTGACAGGGAGGCCAGAATGACGTGCCCTGTGGCCTGTGACAGGGATGGAAACTAAGTTCCTTGTGGTGACAGTGCTGGCTTAGACCAGCCCTGGAGCATGCCCCTCATGAGTAAGAAGGAAGGGCTGGGACCCCCTTCGAGACCCGCAGCCTCTGTTCACCCACCAAGCTCCTTGTGACTGTGACTGTCCCAGTAGAGGACGATGCTCTGCCCTGACAAGGTGAAAAGGCTGGAATGGTGCACAATTCCTAGATCTGTTCCCCTTGGACATCCCCAGTGAGATGTACAGCACGATAACAGGCCCTTCCAGCCCACGAGCCCTCCCAGGATTCTCTTCCAAATGCAACCAATTATCCTACTGACCCAATACATGTTTGGAACGGGGAGAAAACTGGATCATCCGGGAAAAACCTACGGGAGAAAGTACAGACAGTGGTGGATTTGAACCTGGGCCGGTGGATGATTGTAATAGGGTTGTGCTAATTGTGGGATGAGTGTAGAACAGAAAAGATTAGCCTTTCCTCATGGAACTCCATCTGATGTTATGTGAGGGGTGGGATCTCAATTGTTTACCTGGACCTGCGGAGCGATCTGATCGAGGTGTCGAACATGACGGGTGGGGGGTGGGGGGGTGGTAGGTGGGGCAGACAGTGAGTATCAGGAAACAGTGAGGAGGAGGAGGAGGACCGAGGGAGAACTGCTTCCTGCAGAGGGTGGTTGGAGTTGAGAATGCAGGGCCAGAGGGGATGAGGGCAGAGGCTCTCATGATGTTGGAGAAGCATCTGGACGTGCACTTGAATAGCCAAGGCAGGGAAAGGTATGGACCAAGTGTGGGTGAATGGGTCAGCAGAGACATGGTGGGCAGAAAGGCCTACCAGCATGCTGTACTGCTCAATGCGGATTGTTGAGCACAAACCCAGGCTGCACAGTCCACTGGGGAGTGGGAAGGTGGAAAGATGGATCAGGGGTGAGGTAAGAGAAGAGGGGAGTGGGTCTGGGCTGAGGGTGTGCAGAGTAGGGGAGGGAGGATGAGGAGGAGGGGGGGACAGGGGGGACAGGGAGGGGAGAGGGGATGGAGATGGGGAGGGGTGACAGGGAGGGGAGGGGTAATGGGGAAGGGGACAGAAAAGGGAGGGTTAATGGGAAGGGGAGGGGAGAGGACAGGAATGAAGTAGGGTCAGGACAGAGGGGAATGTAGAGAGGTTGGAGGGCAGGAAGAGAATGGGGAGGAGAGTGTGGAGGGAGTTGAGACAGAGGGTGGAAGGGTAGGAGGGGGTGAAGGGGATGGAGGGGAAAGAGAGGCTGGAGGGGAGGAGCAGGGGGAGGGAATGGAGGGGAGGGGATGGAGGGGGTGGAGGGGAGGAGCAGGGGAGGAGACAGAGGGAAAGGAAGGGGTGGAGGGGAAGGAGGGAGTGGAAGGGAGTTGGGGTGGAGGGGAAGGAGGGGTGGAAGGGAGGTGAGGTGGAGGGGAAGGAGAAGTTGGGGAGAGTGCAGCTGACCGGCAGTGTAATGGGACAGGAAACGGAAGGGATACCCTGTTTACCACTGTCCAATCAACCCCTATGACCCATCCTGATTCAGAGAGAAATGCCAGCCAAGTGCAACTCTGACCAACTCTACTCCCACAACTTGCCCTGTCCTAGTGGGTCTCACTGCACACATACAGGCTACAGTGCCATTCGTTACTGGAGTTATCTATAAGCATAAAACAAACTGGAGACCTTCCATCGGGTGCAGGGAGACGGAACAGAAAACAGGAAGTGTCGTGGCTGCATTCCTCACACTGGGAGCTCGTTCAAGAATTAACAGATGAGGGAAAGCTGTTACAAAAATGAAAATCTATCCCAGGGAACTGCCTTGGACCAGGCCTGGATCCACGGTCCCCTTGGCTCCTGCTCCCATTTCCTGGAGAAGGGCCAGGATTGTCCTGGCAACTCTCCATTTCCCTGGCTTTCCTCCAATTCAGGTCCAGTGCACGCTTGTGCGGCGCCACAGAGCCCTGCTTCAGAATAGTAAACAGCTCCAGGTCTTTCTGCAAAGATGCAGCCGCCTTGGCTAAAGGTGAGAGCTGCACAGGAGGTGAAGGAGTAGCTTTATATTGGTTTTGAGGAAGAAAATGCTGGCAGCATTCAGCTGATCACTCAGCGTCTGGTTGAGTGGGACAGAGTTAAGACAAAGAGCACCTTCATCAGAACAATGGAGTTGTTTTTACTCAGCAGGTGGTGGGTTCCTGGAATTCATTGCTGGGGTGGTGGTGGAGGTTGGTACAATGGGGACATTCAAAAGACTCTTAGTTAGGGATGTGGATGGAAGATAAAGCGAGTGATAAATTGTTGTGGAATAGGTTTGCATAGGTTGGCATATCATAATGGGAAGAAGGGCCTGTGCTGTTCTGTAATGTCCTCTGCTCTGTGTCCTGGACAAACCGAAGTCTGAGAGTCGTGAATGTGAACTGTTGCTCAAAGATGATCTTTGACCTGCTGAGTGTTTCCAGCACTTTATGGTTTTTTTTGCCGGATTTCATCATCTTCAGGGTTTGATCAAGATTTATTTGCCCACCCAAACTCCCCCATAAGTAAGGCTATTAGTTACATTGATTTAGTTGTATTTAAGATGCTGCCCCATCTGTGGGGCACCTGGTATGGATGTACTACTTCCTCCCCAAAAATCAGATGATTTCACACCAATCTGGCAGCTGGTGGTCACTCTTATTCCTGGCCAATTCTTTTCTCGTTCCAGAATATTGACAGGCTTGAAGTCCCACAGTTGCGCTGGTAGCACGACCATTCATCTGGACTGGTTGTTCTGTTGCCGGGATACCTTACGCTCTGAACTCTCTCGCCTTGTCCATGAGGGAAAGGATGAGGGCAGAGGACTGGAACTGTAAGAGGGAAGCTCAGGCAGGGCCGCAAGCAAGGGTTCAAGGTGGAGGGACTGGGTGGGGATCAAGCTGAGACCCTCTTCAGTTTGTTTCAGTATTTCAGCCCCTCCCGCAACCTGTGGGACATGCTCACCTCACACTAGCTGCAGGGTGAGGTGAGGGGGGAGGGGGAGAGAGGCGCATCTTCTCTCCAGGGAGATCTTTTGTGGTGTAGGGAAGGGGTTCGAGTGTGTGTGTGTGTGAGTTCCAGTGGGTGCCTGTGTGTGTGCACACACACCTACACACTTCCACACACAAATGTACACACACACAGGCACCCACTGGAACTCTCTCACACACACACAGGCACCCACTGGAACTCTCTCACACACACACACACACACACACACACACACACACACACACACACACACACACACACACACACACAGCCACATGTGTGCACAGGCTAATGCATGCACAAGTGTGTGCACAAACACACACATGAACATCCATAGATTCATACACATAAACATAATTCAGACTCACATAGATATGCAAGCACATGCACAGATACACATTCATGCGTGCACAAATAGAACACACAGTCTCTGGGACATACCCATACCTGCGCACGCACACATACATATGCACACACCCACACTGTGGAGAGTCCATGCCCCCAAAGCGAGCGATTCTGCCTGTAACTCACCCTGTCTCTCTGGAGGTAGATCAGCACACCAGCAGTGATCTGTGCAATCAGGATTAATAGTAGGCAGGTGAAATACTGCAAGACAAGACGGCCCATCAGACAAGAGCACTGACAGAGTGGTGAGGTGGAAGGGAGCCATCCCACCTTGCTGCAATGTAACGGCCTTTCTTGTGGGCTCCCCCCTCCAGCAGAACACACTCTGCTTTCCAGTGAATCATCTTCCACGGAGAAAGCAGTGGTGCCAGATCTGCGCCTCGAGGTTTGGGCAGGTGGGGATGCACAGGGCTTGAAGTCGGGAGGTCACAGAGCACCCCTTGGCCTTGGGAGTTGCAATGGACCAACAGGGGAGGACCTTCCTCCCCAATCACTCCAGCCTCTCACAAGGAGGTGAGGTGATTGGAGGCAGACCCCACCCCAGAGATTGCAACACCTGAGTGCGAAGAATTGTGTGAGTTGCTCCTGGCATGCATTGCAATCATCCCACCCTCTTGTATCACTTCCCCAGTACCACTAGAATCACTAACATCAATCTGTTAAATCTCCAGTGCCCAGACATATAGAGCCTCCAGAAGATAGCAAATATATCCAGGTCCATTGCAGGCTTCAAACTCCCACACATTGCAGACATCTATGTGAGGCTCTGCCTCAAGAAGGCTGTCAACATCATAATGAACCCCCATCACCCTGGTTACAATCTCTTCTCACTGCTCCCTTCGGGCAGAAGCCTGAACACCGGCACCTCTAGGTTTAACCACAGTTTCTTCCAACAGCTGTCAAGCTCTTGACCCTTTCTCTATGACCGTAACCCTCACCATGAACAATGCCACAACCCCCAAATGTTCAGACTGCAATCCTGCCATGGCATTTTGTGTTTCCTCACA
Source organism: Narcine bancroftii (assembly GCF_036971445.1). NCBI lineage: Eukaryota > Metazoa > Chordata > Chondrichthyes > Torpediniformes > Narcinidae > Narcine > Narcine bancroftii. The sequence continues at coordinate 252,209,629 of NC_091469.1, read as the reverse complement.
AATTGCAACTGGGAATATTTATGTATCTATCTTTAGATAAATACCATCTCTTTTCCTGCTGTGATAGTAGTAATTCATGATATAAATTACTGTTTGTGTATCATAATGTACCTGTGTGGTTGCCACAGGCAACAACTTTGATTTATCTGTACATTGTACGAATGTGTATAACAATCGATTTTCATTGTAACATGATGTACACCCTGTGACTGACTGTACCACCCCACACTACACTCGGTGTCTGACTGTACCACCCCACCCTACACTCTGTGTCTGGCTGTACCACCCCACACTACACTCTGTGTCTGACTGTACCACCCCACCCTACACTCTGTGTCTGACTGTACCACCCCATCCTACACTCTGTGACTCACTGTAACACTCCACCTTGCACTCTGTGTCTCACCACAACACGCCACCCTACACTCTGTGACCCACTGTAACACCTCACGCTACACTCTGTGACCCACTGTAACACCTCACCCTACACTCTGTGACCCATTGTAACACCGTAGCATACTGTCTCCTCTTGTGGCAGCAACCTCTCTCCCCCAGGCCCCACTGAGCGAGTTCTCTCCCCCCCGTGGCAGTGAACTCTCAGCCCCAGGACCAACTGCAGCGATCTCTCTCCCTTTGTGGCAGTGACCTCTCTTCCCTCTGCAGTAGGGACCTCTCTCCTCTCATGGCAGTGACGTCTCTCCTCTGGACACCGCAGCAGCATCGCAGCAGGGCAGCTCAGCCAGGGGTGTCACTGTGACGCCTGCACATAAAACACCGACATCACTAGAGTAACTGGGTTGGCCATTTCCCCTTTCAATTTGCCAGAGTAGGACACCCAGGTAACACTTACGAGGTTCCCTAACCACCTCTGATCAGCGGTGTTTACTGCCGCTGAACCCTTTAGGACAGGTGTTGGAAGCAGAAACATGCCATTCAGCCCTTTGTACCTATGCAAGCTCATTAAGGACCTGGCTGCAGCTCCATCCTCCCGAAACAGACGACTTTTCACCTTACCATTGGAATGACCTGCCGTGCTCAGAGGTGGAATGGAGGCCTCGAGCTGGTGGGGAGGGGTGTAGGGATGGGCAGGGCGATCCGTGCCTCACACCCAGAGGACACTCACCAATCCCAGGAGGCACTTGACTTCGTTGACGGCCCCCAAGCAGCCGAGGAAACCCAGCAGCATCGTGACCGATCCCACTCCCAGCAGGATGTAAGAGCCGACCCTCAGTGCAGACGAAGAGGATTCTGGATGAGGAAAGGGAAGCCCGTGAGGTGCAGTCGGCCGCTCACCATCACTCTCAACTCCGACTCTCAGTCCACGAGTACCCCCCTCCCATCCAAGGTTCCTGGCATCCATTGCAACCCCCCCTGAAAATCAGCAGCGCCACCAGTGCCCACCCAACCCACTCCATACCAGCATCCCCTCCCTCCCACCGCCTATCCCACCATACCCACCATGGGACCCTCTCCGCTGGACCAGCCCCACCCTCACCCCCACCAGACCCATCCTTTCTAGATGGCTCAGTATCACTCCCATCTCCGCTGCATCCCCACAGCCCACCCCCACTCCCCTCAGCCTCGTCACACACTTCTTTACCCCCTCCCCAACTTGCCTTGAACCCCGTCTCACTGCACTTAAACGCCCAAAACAAACCCACTCCCAGCACTGCTGTGTACCTTTGACTGATCTGTCCACACCCCAGCCTTTCCCCTATCACCCCCAGCTCTTCCTCTACACCCTCTCAGCCCTTCTCCAACCTCTCCAGCCCTTACCCAATACCACCCAGCCCTTCCTCAACCTCCCCCAGTCCTTCCCCAACAGCCCCAGTACTTCTCCAACCTCCTCCAACCCTTCCCCAACCTCCCACAGCCCTTCCCCAACACCTCCAGCCCTTCCCCAACCTCTCCCAGTCCTTCCCCAACACCCTCAGACCTTCCCAAACCTCCCCACCCCTTCCCCAACACTCCCAGCCCTTCCCCAACCTCCCCAGCCCTTCCCCAACTTCCCCAGCCCTTACCCAATACCCCCCAGCCCTTCCCCAACCTCCCCCAGTCCTTCCAAAACACCCCAAGCCCTTCCCCAACCTCTCCCAGTCCTTCCCCAACCTCCCCAGCCCTTCCCCAACTCCCCCAGCCCCCAACACATCCAGCCTTTCCCCAATCTCCCTCAGTCATTCCCCAATACCCCCCAGCCCTTCCTCATCCCCCAGCCCTTCCCCAACACCTCCAGCCCTTTCCCAACCTCTCCCAGTCCGTCCCCAACACCTCCAGCCCTTCCCCAACCTCACCCAGCCCTTCCCCAACCTCCCCCAGCCCTTCCTCAACACCCCCAGCCCTTCCCCAACATCCCCCCAGCCCTTCCCAAAATCCCCTAGCCCTTCCCCAACATCCCCCAGCCCTTCCCCAATACCTCCAGCCCTTCCCCAACCTCCCATAGCCCTTCCCCAATACCCCCCAGCCCTTTCACAACATCCCTCAGCCCTTCCCCAACACCCCCAACCCTTCCCCAACATCCCCAGCCTATTGAGGGACTGGGCAGGTCGGCCTTCCCCAACACCAAGTCCCTCCATGATCCCACCAAGGGGGTAGGTGTGTCCTCCTCCTCCTTCAGGACCCTCTTCCCACCACAAACCTCTGGTCCTGGAGCAATGGGGAGCGAAGGGGAGAGGAGGAACGGGCATTGCTGAAATACTCACGCAGGACAGCGATGAAACTGTTGTTGTCCAGGAGGATCCACAGCCCAAAGCCCAGGATCACTGCTCCCAAGATCTGTCCAGATGATGACAACGGGTTAGATTCACACAGGTCCATCCCACCATGGTGTGGGGGGGGGTTGGGGTGTGGGGGTTGACCAATGTACTGCCCGAAATAGGCCAACTTTTCCACAATTCCACCATGCTGACAAAAATGACATTTCAGCTGGTGCTGTTTGTCTGCATTTGGTCCGTACCCTTCTCAACCCTTCCCATCTTTCCATCTGTCCAGGTCCCTGAATGGTGACCCTTCTACTGCATCCTCTGCCAGCTCTTTCCACATTCTCACAACCTTCTGAGAGGAAGAAAATGCCCTTCCAGTCACTCCTAAATCTCTCGCCTCTTACCTTAAACCTATGCTCTCTTGTTCTAGAATCATCTACCCTCAAGCCCTACAGTCCCGGCGACGTCCTGGTGAATCTCCTCTGCACCCTTTCTAACCGAATAACATCCTTCCTGTATCTGTGTGACTGGAACTGCACACAAATCTACGTGCTCTCACTGACACCTTGTACAGGTCCTTAATAATGACTTCTGTACTCAATGCCACACCCAGCGAGGGCCAGCATACTACGTGCCTTCTTCGCCACCCTATCCAACCAAGTCGCCTCCTTCAGGGAACTGTGCCCTTGTTCCCCAAGGTCTCTTCGCTCTATAGAACTCAGCTGGGACCCACCATTCCCAGTGTCAGTCCTGACCTGGTTTGACTTTCCAAAATGCAACCCCTCACACTTTTCAGAGTTAAGATTTACTTAGCACAGGCCATTTCGACCCATGAGTCGATGACTCCTAATTTACACCCAATTAATTTACACTCCCGGTACATTTCGAAAGGTGGGAGGAAACCAGAGCCCCAGACACAGGGAGAGCATACAAAACCCTTACAGACAGCACGGGATTCGAGGTCCAGTCCTGATTGCTGGCGTTGCACTAACTGCTACGCCAACCATGCTGCCTTAAACTCCATTTGCCATTCCTTGGCCAACCCTACCCAACTAATCTAGATCCTATTGTAAACTCTGACATGCTTCCTCGCTACACCATCGATTGTGGTGTCATCTGCAAATTCGTTGATCAAATTCACTCCTTTGCCATTACAATCATTCATGTAGATGACAGGCAGCGGTGGACCCAATACTGATGCACCACTGGACACAGGCCTCCAATCAGAACCTTCCACTGCTACCCTCTGCCTCCTTCCACAAGACCAGTGTTGAATCCAACAGCCCAGCTCCCCATAGGTCCTCAGTGATCTCAAGCTCCACGTGGGACCTTGTCAAATCTCCCATAAGCCTGTCCTTTTCCTCTACAGTTCAGGCTTGAATGCATCGCAATAGTTCACCAACAAATTTACATGCCCAAACAACTTTCAAAATCAGGGCACTCAGCAGTGCAGATAAAAGCCGACTGATTCTCCATAAGATCCATTTGCAGCTACTGGCTTGCAGAGATGCAGTTGGGTGCTGTGGCCAGAAGTGCCCAGCAGCCCCCTCCCTGTCCACCCCCACACCCAGACTCAGTGAACCAATGACTGCCCATGTGGTCTACTGTGATCTGAAGGGTGTGGATGGTGGCTACAGCAGAGCAGGCAATGGGGTGTGTGGGGTGTGAGGATGGTGTCCATCCAGCGGCCCAGACACACCTGCCCCTCCCCTGTCAAGACGTGGGCAGAACTAAAACTAGAGCCCTCGGGGATTAAGGCCAAGCTCCCGCTGGGACTCCAGGGAGAGAATGTTAGGGGGAACTTTTTCACGCAGAGTGGTGGGAGAGTGGGATGAGTTGCCAGATGATTTGGTAAATGCAACCTCAAATTTGACATTTTAAGAAAAATTTGGATGGGATATGGTCCAGATCTATGGGACTAGGCAGAAATATTGTTCGGGACAGACTAGATGGGCCAAAGGGCCTGCTTCTGTTCTGAAGTGTTCTACGGTTCTATATACGGAGAGTGGGAGATTGCAGCCTCTATTTGAATATCTTAAGCTCATTAAACATTTCAGTCCCACACTCCTGATCTTCGGTCAACAGCTGAGGAGAGAGGGTAGGCCAATCAGGGGATCTACTTTGCATTTTGCTCCTGGGCCTGGCCAAGTTCCCCACTCATGAGTCCAGGCAGTGGGCAGCCAAGGATTGTGCCCGGTTTGACTGCCTGCCCATCCTCCAGAGGGTTACGTCCATGCCCGTGTGACCCTGGAGAAGGAGCAGGCTGTGTCCACAGGTACGATGGAGCATTCCAGAGCCAGTGGGCACCACAGGCTGCATTCTGAATGGTGAAGCCGCAATATAATTTGAACATAAATAGTGTGTAACTGAGTCCTGTAATTATTGTATTAATATGACTTCTTGTAATAATATGACTCCTTTGTTCAAGTTTGTGAAGTGGATCGAGCTTCCAGCTGAAGTGGTGAATGCAGGCTCAATTTTAACATTTAAGAAGAATCTGGACAGTACATGGATGGGAGAGGTAGGGAGGGCTATGGGCTGGGTGCAGGTCAGTGAGACTTGGCAGAATAATAGTCCGGCACAGATTAGAAGGGCCAAATAGGCCTGTTTCTGTGCTGTAATGTTCTATGATTGGTTTTAAGGGGGATAAAATCTACCTCTGGGTGTCAGTGTTTACATCTGGATCTAACCTTCGCTGATTAAAAATAGTCAAATTTTATTCATCATGTAACTGCCAGGAGAGATACAACATGGAAACAGGCCCTTCAGCCCATCCATGCTAGTCATGTCAACCCTGTATTATTTTCCCCTCATTCCCATCAACTCACTCCAGATTCTAAACCCCCCCCCCTCCTCACCCACACAAAGCCGCATGTCTCTGGGAAGTGGAAGGAAACTGGTGCACCTGAGGTGGGGTAGGATAGGGTGGATAGCCCACACAGTCATGGGGAGAGCACGCACAGGGAGCACCCATGGCTTATGGGGCAGCAGCCTGTCCCACAACCGAACAACAGGTGAGAAATGAAGGTGTACTCACAAAGAAGAGCAGGTTGAAGAGGAAGAGGCAGTACTTGGTGGCTTTGATGCAGCCTTTCCCCATGTCTCAAGCACAGTGTTGATGTCTGTGGAAACAAGGTGAATAGGTGAGTTCAGAGCAGGAGCACCGTGTTACCATCTGCGGGATGTGCAGGGGGGGTTGGACTCTGTCCTCGAGGGGATGGGTGGACTCTCTCCTCGAGGGGAGGCGGCCGGACTCTGTCCTCGAGGAGAGAGTGACCACTCGTCCATTGACCTCAGTGTTGACAACATTTGGCTGCAGGGAGCTGCAGGCTCATCCTAAGTGGGGAATCACACTGTTGGTCAAACCAAGGGCTACCATTTGGACAGTACTGCGCCACACATGTCCATGCCATCACACCGGCAACCAACCGCTGGCACCAGGGATGCAACCATAGCTAGGTGTGTCCAGATGTGTGGGGGTAGGGGATGCTGAGCCTTGTGTCCTTATCTCCCCTCACTCCACACTGTGATACCTGTCTCCACACCATGAATCCTGACCCCCTCTACTCCATGACCTCTGATTTCTCCACACCACGAACTCTGATCCCTCCTTACTACGAACCCCCTGACCACTCCACACCACGACACATCACCCTTCCTCACCACAACCAAATTCTCCATATTGTGACCCCTGACACCTCACCATGACTAAACTCCCCATATCATGACCCCTGGTCCCTCTGCATCATGACCCGACTCCCCACAATGTGACCTCTAAACACCCCCTCCCACTCTAACACCCATCTCCTGCCGAGACCATCTTCCCTCTCCATTCTGACCATCTTCCCACATCAAACCCTGGTGTCTCTCTCCAATGCTGTAATCCCTGACCTCACACACCATGACGTGTCTCCCTATACCTCAATCTTGACTCCCCCCACGCTGTGACACCTGACTCCCCAGACCATGCCTGCACCCTGATTTCCTGACACCTGCCTCCCTTACAGTGCTCTCTCTGTGGGCACCCCTCCATCTACTCTCTGTGCCCCCCCCTCTCTCTCTCTCTCTCTCTCTCTCTCTGGGGTCCCTTCCCTCCACATTTTCTCTGTGGGATTCTCTCTCTCTATGGGGGCTTCTTTCTCTCGCTCTGTGAGGTCCCCTCCCTCTCTCTGTGATCCCCCCTCTCTCTCTCTGTGAGGTTTCCCCCTCTCTCTCTCTGTGAGGTTTCCCCCTCTCTTTCTCTGTGAGGTTTCCCCCCGCCTCTCTCTCTGAGGTTCCCCCCCTCTCTCTCTGTGGGGTTCCCTCCTCCCCCCCCGACTGTCTATCTGTCTATCTCTCTCTCTCTCTTTATTTGGTGTTCCTCTCTCTCTCTCTGGGGTTCCCCCATCTCTCTCTCTCGTGGATCTGCTCTCTGTGGGGATCCCCCCCCCCCCGACTGTCTATCTGTCTATCTCTCTCTCTCTCTTTATTTGGTGTTCCTCTCTCTCTCTGGGGTTCCCCCATCTCTCTCTCTCCCTGGATCTGCTCCCTGTGGGGATCCCCCCCCCCCCGACTGTCTATCTGTCTATCTCTCTCTCTCTCTTTATTTGGTGTTCCTCTCTCTCTCTGGGGTTCCCCCATCTCTCTCTCTCTCCGTGGATCTGCTCTCTGTGGGGATCCTCCCCCCCCCCGACTGTCTATCTGTCTATCTCTCTCTCTCTCTTTATTTGGTGTTCCTCTGTCTCTCTCTGGAGTTCCCCCATTTCTCTCTCTCTCCGTGGATCTGCTCTCTGTGGGGATCCTCCCCCCCCCCCCCCCCCGACTGTCTATCTGTCTATCTCTCTCTCTCTCTTTATTTGGTGTTCCTCTCTCTCTCTCTCTGGGGTTCCCCCATCTCTCTCTCTCTCCGTGGATCTGCTCTCTGTGGGGATCCTCCCCCCCCACCCCCCCGACTGTCTATCTGTCTATCTCTCTCTCTCTCTTTATTTGGTGTTCCTCTGTCTCTCTCTGGAGTTCCCCCATTTCTCTCTCTCTCCGTGGATCTGCTCTCTGTGGGGATCCTCCCCCCCCACCCCCCCGACTGTCTATCTGTCTATCTCTCTCTCTCTCTTTATTTGGTGTTCCTCTGTCTCTCTCTGGAGTTCCCCCATTTCTCTCTCTCTCCGTGGATCTGCTCTCTGTGGGGATCCTCCCCCCCCCCCCCCGACTGTCTATCTGTCTATCTCTCTCTCTCTCTTTATTTGGTGTTCCTCTCTCTCTCTCTGGGGTTCCCCCATCTCTCTCTCTCTCCGTGGATCTGCTCTCTGTGGGGATCCTCCCCCCCCACCCCCCCGACTGTCTATCTGTCTATCTCTCTCTCTCTCTTTATTTGGTGTTCCTCTCTCTCTCTCTGGAGTTCCCCCATTTCTCTCTCTCTCCGTGGATCTGCTCTCTGTGGGGATCCTCCCCCCTCCCCGACTGTCTATCTGTCTATCTCTCTCTCTCTCTCTTTATTTGGTGTTCCTCTCTCTCTCTCTGGGGTTCCCCCATCTCTCTCTCTCTCTCCGTGGATCTGCTCTCTGTGGGGATCCTTCCCCCCCCCCCCCGACTGTCTATCTGTCTATCTCTCTCTCTCTCTTTATTTGGTGTTGTCTCTCTCTCTCTCTGGAGTTCCCCCATCTCTCTCTCTCTCCGTGGATCTGCTCTCTGTGGGGATCCTCCCCCCCCCCCCCCGACTGTCTATCTGTCTATCTCTCTCTCTCTTTATTTGGTGTTCCTCTCTCTCTCTCTGGAGTTCCCCCATTTCTCTCTCTCTCCTGGATCTGCTCTCTGTGGGGATCCCCCCCCCCCCCCCCGACTGTCTATCTGTCTATCTCTCTCTCTCTTTATTTGGTGTTCCTCTCTCTCTCTCTGAGGTTCCCCCCCTCTCTCTCTGTGGGGATCCCCCCCCCCCCCGACTGTCTATCTGTCTATCTCTCTCTCTCTTTATTTGGTGTTCCTCTCTCTCTCTCTGGAGTTCCCCCATTTCTCTCTCTCTCCGTGGATCTGCTCTCTGTGGGGATCCTCCCACCCCCCCCCCCCCCGACTGTCTATCTGTCTATCTCTCTCTCTCTCTCTTTATTTGGTGTTCCTCTCTCTCTCTCTGGAGTTCCCCCATTTCTCTCTCTCTCCGTGGATCTGCTCTCTGTGGGGATCCCCCCCCCCCCTGACTGTCTATCTGTCTATCTCTCTCTCTCTCTCTCTTTATTTGGTGTTCCTCTCTCTCTCTCTCTCTGAGGTTCCCCCCCTCTCTCTCTGTGGGGATCCCCCCCCCCCCGACTGTCTATCTGTCTATCTCTCTCTCTCTCTTTATTTGGTGTTCCTCTCTCTCTCTCTGGAGTTCCCCCATTTCTCTCTCTCTCCGTGGATCTGCTCTCTGTGGGGATCCTCCCCCCCCCCCCCCCGACTGTCTATCTGTCTATCTCTCTCTCTCTCTCTTTATTTGGTGTTCCTCTCTCTCTCTCTGGGGTTCCCCCATCTCTCTCTCTCCGTGGATCTGCTCTCTGTGGGCTCCTCTCAGTTCACTGTGATGGGGGAAGTTATTGTCACTGCTGCTGAACTCTCACTCTTGGCACAAGAGGAATGACAGAGTTAATAGGGATCCGTCTGCTTTCTCCTGACCCCACCCTTTGTCTGTATCCTGCATCTTCTACCCTACCTGTGCCCAGGTGTGCAGTCACCTGACTGCCACACGTCTGATCCCTTTCACTACTTCAGGCAAGGTGTTCCCATCCTCAAAGATCCGGAGCTGGTGAAGGCCTCAAACCCCAAGCAGGAAGTTGGGAGAACGGAGCTGCCAGACATGGCAATACCACTGGGTGTGGCTGCCCAGCCTCTGCCCTTCACCTTCAAACCCAAGCAAGGACAGGAAGCCTCCCCAACCGCCTCCTGCCAATCACAACGGGCTCCGCCCCAAGTAGCAGACCGACAATTAACCCTTTCCCTCCTCACCACTTACCAGGGCATCCCAGAGATTTTCTGGCACACGGAGAAATAGAGATGGTGAGGCAGGGTCCAGCATTTCCAGAGGGCAGAAGGGAGAGGGGTCAGCATTAGGGCACTGGGTGGGGGTGGGGGGAAATGCTGGAATAGAGGTGTGTGGGAGAGTGTTGAGACATGAGAGAAAATAGTGTTGGGAGAGTGTGAGGGACAGATTTCAGATTTATTGTCAGAGTACACACATGACATCACTGACAACCCTGAGATTCCTTTTCCTGCGGGTGAGTCACAATTACCACTTAGGACAGAAAAACTCTATCAACATACACATGAAAACAAATAAAGAAATGTAAACAAACTGACTGTATAATACACAAAGAAAAAAAATCAATGAAGCACAAAATTTAAATCCTTAAATGAGACCCTAATTTGATGGTCTGATGGTGGAGGGGTAGTATCTGTTCCTGAACCTGGTGCTTCATCAGTTCTGGACTACCACAGGGCTGGATTCTTAGCCCCTGCTCTACTCACTTTACACCTCCAACTATGTAGCTCAGTACAACATCTACAAATTCAGTGACAATACCACAGTAGTGGGTTGTATAAAGGAAGATGATGAGATTGAAAACTTGGCCGAATGGTGCACCAACAACCACCTTGCACTCAATGTCACCAAAACTAAGGAGCTGATTGTTGACTTCAGGAAAGAAAAGTCAGACGTGTGCAATCATTGGGAGATCAGAGGTGGAGAGGGTGAGCAAACTTATGTTCTTGGGAATCACTATATCAGAAGATCTTTCCTGGACCCAATGCACTAATGACATTGTGAAAAAAGCATGTCAGCACCTCTGCTCCTTAGGAGTTTGCGGAGGATTGGTATGACACCAGAAACCCTGGCAAGTTTCTACAGAGGTGTGGTGGAAAGTGGGCTGACCAGCTGTATCACGGTCTGGTATGGAAATACCAATAACCCTGAACATAACGCCCTCCAAAAGGTAGTGGACACAGCCCAGGTCATCACAGGCAAAACCCTCCCCACTACTGAGTACATCTACAGGGAACGTTGCCTTCAGTAGGCAGCAGCGATCATCAGAGACCCTCACCACCCAGCACACGCTCTGTTCGTTCCCTTCCTGAAGTCAACAATCAGCACCGTAGTTTTGATGACATTGAGTGTGAGGTTGTTGTTGGTCCACCATTCAACCAAGTTTTCAATCTCCATCCTGTAAGCGGACTCATTGTCCCTTTTTATACAATCCACAACTGTGGTATTGTCAGCAAATTTGTCGATAGTGTTGTCATATCAAGCCATAGATTAAGCAAGTAGCGCAGGAGGTGGGAGAGAAGAATGGAGGGGACTGTGTTGGGAGGGTGTAGGGGATGGTGTTGGGTTAGGTTTGGGTCAGTGTTGGGTCATGAGGTCAGCATTGGGACAATGTTGGGTTTGGGATGGAACATAAGGGAGGTCCGTGCTGGGTCAGAGTTGGGACATAAGGGAGGACTGTGTTGGGTCAGCATTGGGACATGAGGGAGGACCGTGTTGGAACATGAAGGAGGACCGTGTTGGGACATGAGGGAGGATCGTGTTGGGCCAGGGTTGGGTCATGAGGGAGGACTGTGTTGGGTCAGTTTTAGGACATGATGAGGACCATGTTGGGACATGAGGAGGACCGTGTTGGGCCAGGGTTGGGACATGAAGGAGGGCTGTGTTGGGTCAATGTTGGGACATGATGAGGACCGTGTTGGGACATGAGGAGGACCGTGTTGGGCCAGGGTTGGGACATGAGGAGGACCATGTTGGGCCAGGGTTGGGACATGAAGGAGGGCTGTGTTGGGTGAGGAATGAGACCGTGTGGGTGACGTGCATGATTATCAGTGTGTACCAGGTTGTATAACCTGGGTCTCCCATTGGTGCTTTGCTTCCTCATTGTTATTCCTGTTCCAGCCCCCTTTGCACCTCTGAACAACCCAGAGTCATGTGCCTGCCTTTGTTCAGGCATATAAATGAGCTAAACACTCCGATGGCAAGGTGACTGATGTTACGGCACAGATCTTGAACCAGTCAGTGAATCTCCAACCTTCTGCTTCTTGGCTGAGCATTGCCCTTGACCTTTCCCTCCATCTCTGACCTGTGGCTAAACGGATTTACTCACTCCTCAATCGACATGAGCTCTGTGCTCAGTTTCCATGGTCAAGCTTCACAAGACAGGACCTCTGCTATTTTGCTCTCACAGTCTGACAGCTGAGGATGGGAATCAGCTTGAACTCTTGCCCACTGGACTGGATACAAATGACAGATTTTGTTCTGCAAAATCAGTGGGAGGAATTTCCCACTCTTTGGACAGAATGGTTGGCGTAGCAGTTAGCTCAACGCCTTTACAGCACCAGCGGAAGGGACTGGCATTTGAATCCGGCGCTGTCTGTAAGGACTTTGTATGGTCTCCCCGTTTCTGTGTGGGTTTTCCACAGGGGCTCCAGTTTCCTCCCACCCTCCGAAACATACCGGGGGTGTAGGTTAATAGGGTGTACATTGAGTGGCGCGGTCTCGTGTGCTGAAACGCCTGTTACTGTGCTGATGTCTACATTTTAAAAGAGGCAGTGGAATGTATCTTGTCCCAGCCCTGCTTGCTAAGTTGAATCAGCAAGTGTTGCCTATCCCACATGCCAGACCCCTTCCACAGTGTCTACATCCCGGATGCGACATCCACCCTCTGTTGTTGCTCTTTGAGGAAATCCAGTTGTTCTTCCTTCACTGAAATGTGTCACTTTCCACTTCCTCCAGCCCCAAAAATCTCTCCCACGGCTCCAGCATCAGGGCCTCACTGGCTGGGGATCCTCAGTTGGTGGCTCAAGATCACTGACAGCATTTCAAAGGCAAGCCCCTCCGACAGCACTCTCTGAACTTGCCAAAGTTCCATTTATATTGACCAATCCATGGAGCAAAGGATCCAGGGATGGGAGCTGTAGCAGGTCAGTTCTGGCAGAGTCACACAACGACACATTAGGGCCAAATTAGTGAAAGGGTAGATGCTACTGAGGGGACAGACAGACAGCATAGTGTCCAACACCATTAGCAGACCAGACAGTGGGACACAGATTTCTCAGAGTGAGGGGTGGGGGGGGTGGGGGGGGTGGAGTTGGTTGGTTATAGCACAGTCAGACCATCCCTGGATTAACCACCAAAGTAGGTGCTTGTGGTCTGCTGCTTTCACTTCCTGGTCCTTGACCTCTGTCTGATATTCTGCAATAACCCCAGTGCACTGTAAACACACTCTTTCTGTTGGTCAACATCTGGACTTGCTCGTCTGCCCGCCACGTCTTTCACAACATCCTGGCTCCATGTCATGGAGATTACTCAATCCTTCCTGTCTCACCCTTCATGATCTTTCCCCTGCTGCTGGTATTCCTCCAAAGCCCCATCATTCTCATCACTTCCCGCATCTTGGCCGAGAGCGCTGGGCTTCTTTATGACCTTGCAGGCGTGTTGGTGGTGTGCAAACGCACTGTTCGCAAAGGAGTCCCTCTCTTTGAGAGCCCAATGAGATTTGGTCAAAGCTCAGGGATTTCACAACTGTGCAGTGTGTAAAATGGTTCACCCAAACCTAATGCCTTTGATCAAAGCTGATGGATGAGTCATTCTGCAGAGTGGAGAATCATCAGTATTGTAGTTTTAAGAGCCAACTACCTCTTGCCACTAAAGGAAGAGAGGAATTAATAAGGTGGATAATAAAGAATGTTCACTGTAATAAAACTTATGTTCAATAGCCTGCCATCTCTTAGATCCTTTTCAGCATTCCCCACTGTTTCCCAATCCTTGCATGAAATGCTCAATGAGTACTGCTTCCTACACCCTGACCCAAAACACAGGCAGACCATTTCGACCATGGATGTTGGATGACCTCCAGCAACTCACTGCCCTCTGAAGAATCCAGCAGCCCCAGTCTTAGTGTTCCTCTCTTTGTGCAAAACTAGAGTGCACAGGTTTAAGGCGAGAAGGGTCAGAGGGAATCTGAGAATGTTTCCTCTTCATGCAGAGGGAGGCTGGAGTATAAAACACACTGCCTGAGGCTCTGCCATTGAATAACTAATCAGATATTCAGTACAGATCAAAATGCTATGGCTCGTGTGATGGAAAATGAGATGAGTAGAATTGGGTACTTGATGGTTAGAAATGACACCATGGGCCAAAGGGCCTGTTTCTGGGCTGTAGGGCTCTGACAGGGTTGATATAAAGCCTGGGCATATCGACAAGGAGTTCCCAGGAATCCTGAGGGCAGCAAGGATACAGAAGCCATAGAAGGGTGGCAAATAAGCAGTGAGGTTATGGACCATGTCCAGATTACAGAGGAGGAGGAGGTGCTTCCAATTGAGGCAAATAAGGTGGATAAATCCCCAGGGCCTGACAAGATTTTCCCTCGGTCCTTGAGGGATGGGAGTGTTGAAATTGCAGGGGAACTGACAGATATATTTAAAATATCCTTCAAAGTGCAGGAGGATTTGAGGGTAGCTCCTGTGGCTCTGTTGTTTAAAAAAGACTCAAAAATAATCCAGGAGATTATAGGCCTATGTGCTGATGTCAGTAGTGAGTAAGTTATTGGAAAGTGTTCTAAGTGATTGGATATACTAGTTCTTGTATGGACAAGGACTGATTATGGATGGTCAACATGGCTTTGTACGTGGTAGGCCATGTGTTACCAATCTTATAGAGTTACCAGGAAAGTTGAAGGAAAGATCATGGATGTTGTCTACATGGACATTTGATAAGGTCTTGCATAGGATGTTGGTCAAGACGGTTTAGTCACTCAGTGTTCATGGTGAGGTAACAAATTAGAGATTGGCTTTACAGGAGAAGACAGAGAGTGGTAGTAGATGACTGCCTATCTCACTGGAAGCCCGTGACTAGTGGTGCGCCCCAGGCATCGGTGCCCCAGATGTTGTTTGTCATCTATATTGATGATCTGGTAGTAAATTGGATCAGAAAGTTTGCAGGTGACACAAAGACTGGAGGGGTTTAGGACAGTGAGGAAAGCAGAAGAGGAAACCTACGCAGATGTGGGGAGAACGTACAAACTCCTTACAGACAGCACCAGATTCAAATCTGGGTCGCTGGTGCTGTAATAGTGTTGCACTAACTGCTACTCTAACGGTGCCATCCCTGCGGACAAGTGTGAGGTGTTGCACTTTGGGAGGACTAACCAAGGACATACGCAGTAAATGGTAGGGCCCCATGTACAAGTTTGCTGAGGATATCACTATAATGGGTGGGATAAAAGGGTGCGACTAGCAGCATATGGGGTGGGGGGGTGGGATTGAAAATCTGGCTGAATAGACTTTCAACAACAACCTCTCACTCAAGATCAACAAGACAAAGGAACCTATTGTAGACTTGAGGAACGAAAACCAGAGGGATGTTTCCCAGAAATCAGTGGGGGATTAGAACTTCAAGTTCCAGGGAGTCTATCTTGAAGGACCTGTCCTGGACCCATCATACAAATGCTATCACAAATAAAGCAGAGGTTTGGTATGACATTGGAAACGTTGGCAAACTTCTGTAGTGGAAAGTGCGCTGACCGGCTGCATCACAGTCTGTGTGGGAGCCACAAGTGCGTTGTTTGTGATCGATGGTTTGGCCGCAGGCGTCGGCGGTGTTCTGGGGTCCAGAGGTGTTCTGGGGTCCATCAGTCGCTGCCGGTGCGCACGCGTTATTCACTACAGATGGTTCGCGCATGTGTGTGGGTTTCGGGCGGTTGGATTTTTAGTTAGGCCGCACTGACTGGTATGGTGGGATAGACGACGGGTGAGTTGGGCTCCAATATTTTCTGGTGACCATTACCGTTAGCACGGTATCTTTACACAGTCATTAGTCATGTTAGCAAGGAAGTTTTCGTTACCAAGTTCATGGACATTACCACATTATGAGTCCTTTGTGTTCACTAATAAACAGTTTAAAACACATCTGGACTTCGCTATGAATTTACTCAAACACTCCGCAGTTAAGAGCTCAGTTAGCCCCCGAACAGATTTTTTATGGATAGTAGTTGTTACATATTAGTCAACAGAAAATATGTGGCAATCTTAGTTAACAAAAATAGCTGCATCTAAGATAGAATGGAATGGACATTGTTGGAACATTTGGACTGTTTACCCTCTTTGGTTGGAGCGATACTGAAAGCAATACGGCGGCCATACTGGAAATGCCGAGAGCAGGTCGCTGACAGCAATCCGCCTCCATCAGTCTGAGCATCGGTCACAGTGGCCCAAGGCTTCTAATCCTAGCCCAGATTGTCCTATGTACACACTGGCAGTTATTTGCTGAGAATCACAGCAATATAATTGGCTGCTGCTATGGTGGAGACTCGCTCGTTGACAACAGCCATCACAGCCATCAGAAGCAGTAGGATTGCTGTTATGTCTCTGAGTTACTTGGGAGGCTTCTTAAATAACTTAGAGATACAAGATTTAAATACAGAAGAAACTTTATGTACTGATCCCTTCCACCATCTCAGGGAAACTGTTCACACACACTCATAAACAAACATATGCCCCACAGTGGGGCACTACAGTTACTACAATGGACTCTTACGTGGTTGCAAAATAGTTCACATTATCCTGATTATATAACATCACTCCTTCTCAAGATAAAGAAAAAATTAGTGTTCTCTATCACTTCCTTTTCAGTGCAACTTAAGTGACTGAACTTGTACACTAGTTTATTCACACAACTATTTTTAATTAGTTCTTATCGATATCGCATTGGCAGCAGTATGTTAATTCGCCATCTTGTGGATTTGGCTACAACCGATGGGCTCTTGAATATGCATATGCTGCCCTCTGAAGAGTTCTGGCAATGTTTGTGCATGTTTATTGATATATTTCTCCTTGCGAGTCAGCCAGTCTTCTTCTGGTTTCCTCCTGGTCTTCAGAAGGGTGTATTCTTACATGGTTACACGTTTGTGGATTCCTTCTGTGTATTTATTTAGTTTGAACACAGTTTGGAGGTGCTGCCACTTGTCCATTGGAGACTGTTGATTTTGAGCTCGTGTTGTGTGTGCTTGGTGCTCGAGCTCGGTGGACGGTTGGATGGAGATGTGTAAAATGACTGCTGCTGCAGGCCTTGCCGCTGAGGTGCGATTAAAACCACAGCAGAAGATGTTGACTGCATTTAAGGTCAGCAACTTGGAAATGGCTAAAGGTACGTCACAAAATGGCGGCAAAGAGGATGAGCAGTTCAAACTGGAGAAGGAGTCAAGTACTAAGGCAACATCTGACAGGCAGGATGAAATACAATCAGGTGACATTGCGTCAAATGTTGGAAGCAGGAGAAGCAAACGAAAATCTTCTGGATCAAGCTCCAGAGTTTCCAGTAGAACATCTGCTCGTATAAAGGCTGAGGCTGAAGTGGCCACTCTTGTTGTACGACAAAAGTTGCTTAAGGATAAATACGCCTTAGAAGAACAAAAGGGAGAGCAAGAGGAGCAGAGAAGGAGGAAAAAAGAGCAGCTGGAGCTGGAAGCAAACGTGGCTGCTACTGTGGCCAAAGTGAAGGTATGAGGAACCTCAAAGGGATCCGGTGATCAAAGTAACTTACCTGAAGTGTCAGGTGGTATGGAGTCATATCTTGAGAAAGGATAACAGAGAAAGAAAACACAATGTTAAGACAGATCCTTTTGTACCACAGTTACAAGACATGGAATCACATGGACATGGTGTTACCAATCCACAAACACCAATAATAACAACCCCAGACAGAGCTGTAGCTCAAATCCAATCTCTCACCACAGCTCCTTGGACACTCCAGTCGAACATCAGAAATCCAGGTGAACATCCGAATGTGACATCTCCAGCCACATTACCTGCTACAAGCAACGGCGAACAGAGTGACGTATTCTCAGCCATGGAAAGGCAAAATTAAATCACTGCATCATTAATCCAGCTACAGTAGCTCTCTTCCATGCCCAAGAAGGAGATTCGGGTGACTCACTTCGGTGCCAAGCTTTCATTAAATCCTTTGAACACAGTATTGAAAGCAAGAACAAAAACCAAAAGATTGCCTCTATTATCTGGAACAGTACACAAGAGGATAGCCGAGGGAACTTGTAAGGAGTTGCCATCATATGGTCTCGGACAGAGGATTCAGAAAGGCTAAGTCTTTACTATAGGAGCATAAAATTGCGGCAGCTTATATGGAGAAGGCTCTTTCATGGTCGTCAATAAAACCGGATGACAAGGATCTACTGGCATGCACCCTCTTTCTAAGAGGAGGTTGTAATGCCATGGAAGATATCAACTCTGTGCATGAGCTTGACATCCCTGCTTATCATAAGGAAGTTGCCCTACCAGCTGAGGGATATATGGAGAAATGTGGCCTGTGATTTCCGGGAAAAACACAATCAAAGAGCTACCTTTAGGGTTACGGTGGATTTCCTTGAAAGGCAAGTGAAGATTGCAACAGACCCAGTATTTGGAGATATCAAAGACACTCCAACAGTGAGCAAAGATGTAAGGAGGTCCAAATCACAGCCTCATCCAAGAATAAAAGGAAGTATCTTTGCCACGACTGTGATAGTTGCAGATAGGGAAAATGACAAAGGAACAAAGGAAAAGGAGAGTTTGCCTGCTGCGAAGAGGTGTTTGCTCTGTGGAGGTGGACATGCTTTGGAGATGTGTCCACAGTTGAAAAAGAGGGCGCATAGTGAGAAAATTGGTTTCTTAAAGAAAATGGAGTATGTTTTGGCTATCGGTGTATAGGACACATCAGCAAAAACTGCGGGAAATGACTCCATTGCAACATATGTGGTTTAAAGCATCCCAGAATGCTGCACATTTACCAAGGAAAGAAAGAAATCGAACCAGAGCAAATGGAAATAAAGGAAGCAGATGAAAACAGTGCTGTAGCCTCTGTTCAGACAAGAGGTCTTTCTGGGGTGGTGAAGATAACGGCAAAGCTTCCATAGTGCCAGTACAAGTCAAGGCCAGGAACAGTGCATACTTATGCTTTTCTTGACCCAGGTAGCGCTGCGTCGTTTTACACAGTGGGGCTAATGAATAAGCTTAATCTTCAGGGAAGAAGGTTGAGTATACTATTGAGAATTATGGGTCAAAGGAAGATCATTGAAACCAGAATCATTTCACATTTAGAGGTCGCTGGACTGGACAGCAGAGATTTTTGTGAACTCCCGGAAAACTATGCCTGTGCTCAAAGAAAACATCAAATCAGTGGTCTCATCTGAGGAATGTTCATCTACCTGAAATTGGCTCTGAGATAAAGTTGCTGATTGACCCAGATGGTACAAAGGCTCTGGACCACTAGATTCGGAGTGTAGGAGACAGACCTTATGCTATCAAAGCCTTGCTTGGTTGGATGATTAATAGACCTTTAGGAGGAACAAATGATAATGCTCAACACTCAGTGACGTGTCAACAGGATATCAGTTGTGAAACAATGAACAGCAGTTCAGGACTGACCTGTGAAGTGTATTTTTCTAAAGTGAATCTACCAGGACATCAACTCGTGTGATAAATGTAAAAGATTTGAAGCCTCTTTGATGCAAATGTTTTGGTTTTGTCCCAGTTTAGCAGAATATTGAACAACTATTTTCCAAACATTTTTGGCTATTTTTGGGATTGATCTAGAACCATGCCCGTTGGTAGCATGTCTAACCCAAAACAGGTCTTAGCATTTTCCTCATTACTGGCTAGAAGAGGAATATTGCTTAAATGGACAGAGGACTTTCCACCCACCCATAGACAATGGTTACTGGATATAATGTCCTTTCTAAGTTTGGAAAAACATTCAGACATAATGTTAGGAAGATTACCAAAAAATGAGTCCATGCATTATTATTTCTATATGATATACCAATCCAAATGTAAAATATTGTGGCCTCGTGGCTTAGGCCAGGGTCCGCACCTTGGGCGAGCGTGGTGACGTCACCTCTGACATGGGGGGGCGGAGCTCACACCACCATTAAAGGGCGCGTGCGAAGTTTGAATAAACAGTTCGTTTGAAACCTCCAAAATGGTAGTGGTGTGTTTCATTCTGTGTAGCAGTTGCTACATTGGTGACCCCAGCGAGTCCAGACAGTTTTCTGGCCTCCTGATATGGATTCCACAGCAATCAACGTGGTTGCGGTGAAACTCCCCATCCCCTTCTGGACACATTGCCCATGCACTTGGTTCAGGCAGGCAGAAGCACAGATTCGCCTCCAACACATCACATCAGATGCCACGATGTTCTACCATGTCGTGAGTGCGCTCGACAAAGAAACCGCAGCCAGGGTGGACAACCTCATCCATGACCCACCAGTGGAAGGTAAATACCTCGTTCCCAGAAGCCTCCTCCTCGGCACCTTCGGCCTCTCCCAGTGGCAGCGCGCCACCAGGCTCCTACACCTTGATGGTCTGGACGACAGAACCCCATCTGCCCTCATGGATGAGATGCTCACGCTGGCAGAGGGCCACAGACCCTGCTTGATGTTTCAACAGGCTTTCCTCAAACAGAGGATATCCAACTCCTGCTGGCCGATGAGGATTTCTCAGATTCACAGAGAGTCGCAGCCTGCGCAAACATCCTCTGGCGGACCAAGCGAGGAAAATGAGGCTGCCTCAGCCAGGTATCGCGCCCAGGACCCAATTGGCTGCAAGCACCCCCCCGCCCCCCCAGCACAAACCAGAAGAACACCACCCCACCTGGTGTTTCTACCATCAACGCTGGGGGGCCCAAGCCCGCAAGTGCAGTCAGCCTTGTTCGTTCCAGGGAAATGACCCGACCAACCGCCGTTATTGTCTGTGATGGCTGGCCACACAAACAGCCTCCTGCATGTGATTGATAAGTCCAGTGGTCAACATTTCCTGGTAGACACTGGAGCCAAACTGAGCGTGCTCCCCCCAACCGCCCTCAAAACCCGCATCTGAGCATGGGGCCCAACCTTACAGGCAGCCAATGGATCCTCCATCAAGACCTTCAGCACATGCAGCGCACAGATCCAGATCAGCAAGGACAAGTTCTGCTGGAAGTTCATACTGGCCTCTGTGGGCACGGCGCTGCTGAGAGCCGATTTCCTTCGGGCACACAGCCTGTTGGTCGACATCAAAGGCAAATGGTTGCTAAATACCCACACCTTCCGATCCATTCGCCTCGACTCCACAGATGCGTGCGGCCCAGGGATAATGCCCCCAAGGATGAGTATTCTCGCATGCACGACGAGTTCCCCTCCATCCTGCAGCCGCAATTTACTTCCGCCATGCCCCAACATGAATCTGCCATCATATTTCAACCCAGGGCCCCCTCCACGCCAAAGCCAGGTGGTTTCCCCCCCAAGAAGCTGCAACTGGCAAAGGAGCAGTTCTCCTGACTGCAGGAGGTGGGGATCATCTGCAGATCGAATAGCCCTTAGGTCTCCCCCCTCCACATGACCCCAAAGGCTTCTGGGGGGTTGACGCCCATGAGGAGACTACCGTCGCCTCAACGATGCGACCACGCCGGACCAATACCCCATCCCGCATATACAGGGCTTTACAGCCAACTTGCATGGCACCCGGGTTTTCTTGAAGGTCGACCTGGTATGGAGTTACCACCAGATCCCGGTCCGCCCCAACAACATCACCAAAACCACAATCGTCACCCCGTTCAGCCTATTTGAATTCCTGCAGATGCCCTTCAGCCTTAAAAAGGTGGACCAGATATTTCAATGCCTGATGGACGCAGTGGGCAGAGACTTGGACTTCATGTTTATCTATCTCGACGACATCCTCATCGCCAGTCGGGACCACGATGAACACAAGGCCCATCTCTGTGCGCTATTCACCCGTCTGGCAGAGTTCAGCCTCACGGTTAACATGGCCAAGTGCCAGTTCAGCAAGCAGTCCCTGCAGTTCCTGGGCCATCTCTGCGGATGGAGCTGTCCTGGCACCCGAGAAGGTTGCAGCCGTACGCTAGTTCCCGAAGCCTGACACCCTCAAAGGTCTACAGGAATTCGCCAGGATGGTCAACTTTTACCACAGTTTCATCCTGGGAGCGGCTCATATCATGCGGCCGTTGTTCGCACTGATCGCCGCCAAGAACAAAACCCTGGAGGGGACAGAAGAGGCCGAGAATGATTTCATTGTGATGAAAGACGCATTGGCAAGCATCACCCTACTAGCCCACCCACATTCAGATGCCCACACCATACTCTCAGTGGATGCTTCAGCCACGGCCGTCGGTGACATTCTAGAGCAATGGGTCAATGGCCAGTGGCGCCAACTAGCCTTCTTCAGCAGGCACCTCTGCTCCCCTGGAACTGAAGTACAGCGCCTTCGACGGGGATCTCCTGGGCCTGTTCCTGACCATCAAGCACTTCCGGTACTTCCTGGAGGGCAGGCCATTCACTGTGTTCACCGACCACAAACCACTCACTCTGGCCCTCGCAATGTCAAAGGACTCCTGGTCGGTGTGCCAGCAGTGGCATCTGTCCTACATATCGGAGTTCACCACCGACATCCGACACCGAGCAGGTAAAGACAATGTCGTTGTGGACAAGCTCTCAAGGCCCACCATCCACAGCTTTTCCTCCGGCCTGGACTACACCCAGCTATCGCAGGTGCAGAAGGAGGATGCAGACACACAAGCTTTCCGCACTGCCATCACGGGTCTCCAGCTCCAGGACCTCAAACTGCCGGACAGCCCTGACGCTGCTCTGCAAAGTCTCCACCAGCTCACCACGCCCAGTAGTCCCACCACAATTGAGACCACAGGCCTTCAGCATGGTCCTCGGCTTGGCTCACCCCTCGGTCAAGACCTCAGTTCGCATGGTGGCAGAACGGTTCGTGTGGCACGGCCTCAAGAAACAGGAAGCCCAGATGGCGAGAAACTGCACGCAGAGCCAGGCCTCCAAAGTCCAGCGCCGAGTTAAGGCCCTGGTACAGCAATATGACTCCATGGCCAAGAGGTTCGAACACATTCACATCAACATCATGGGCCCCCTGCAGGTGTCCAGGGATGCCTGCTATTTGTTGACTGTGGTCGACCGCGTGATGAAGTGGCCGGAAGCCATCTCACTGAGAGACCTTTCTGCTGAGTCCTGCACCAGGAACCTACTCGCCCACTGGATCGCCAGGTTTGACGTCCCAGCACACATGACGAGCAACAGGGGTGCCTAGTTCACATCCATCCTCTGGTCACAGCTGGCAAACCTCTTGGGGATCAAGCTCCATTACACCAACACAAACCATCCCCAAGCCATCGGCCGAGTAGAGCGCTTCCACCAGCACCTAAAGTCAGCCCTCATGGCTCACCTCACCGGCTCAACTGGACGGACAATTGCCCTGGGCCCTGCTTGGCATCAGAACGGCTCCGAAAGAAGACCTTCAGGTATCGTCCGCGGAGTTCATTTATGGCGCATCGCTGTCGCTACCCGGGGAGTTCTTCAGCCTGAGCATTGGTTCCGTGACCAAGAGTCAAACCTTGCTGGCAGACTTGCGGGGATAGCTCTCCTCACTCGCGTCCCCACCACCGACCCACCACAGCAGCCGCCCATCCTGCATCACCAAAGAGCTGGCCACAGCTAATTTCATTTTCGTTCAGTGAGGCCCACACACCGTACCCCTGCAGCGCCCCTATGAAGGTTCCTACAAAGTCCTGCAGTGCTCAGGCAAGACATTCACCCTCGACATCGGGGGCAAGGGGGAATTGTTCACAGTCGACCGACTCAAGGCGGCACACCTGGACCTTAGCCAGCCGGTAGTGACGCCCCGGCCAAACCGATGAGGTCGGCTGCCCAAGCCGGTTCTGGAGGGGGTTGAGTGGTGGCGCACATCCTTGTGGCGAACCGGCCCTGCTTGTACTGCCGCACTGGCAGGATAGCCGTGAGAAAATGGCGCCATCGGGGGACCTCTGTGCCTCGCATTGGGCGTGGTGACATCACCAGTGAAGCGGGGGTGGAACTCACGCCGTCCTCAAAGGGGCGCATGAATAAACAGTTCATTTGAAACCTCCAACGTTGCAGTGGTGTGTTTCATTCTGTGTAGCAGTCGCTACAATATTGTTTTTAATTTATATGGACTTAGAATGTATGATAAAACTCAATAAAAGCGATTGTAAAAGAAAAGGACTGACTTTCCTGAGTCCTCAGTGATGACCAAGAACCTTCAGGATTTAGTTCCAAAATCTGCCAAGCTAGTCAATGGCCATTATTGCATTGGATTACCTTTAAAGGAAAGAGAAATTTGCATGCCTGACAGTAGAAGTGTGGCTGAACAACATACACTGAACCAAAAGAGAAGATTTGAGAAGGATTCTTCCTTTCATTCAGATTACACCAACTTCATGTCTGATGTGATATTCAAAGGTTATCTTTGAAAGTACCAGATGGTGTCTTGAAACAAAGTGATGGCAGAAAATGTTATCTACCACACTGTGACTGTGGTGACATTTCAGGGAGTTTCACTAAATTCTCAGCTCTTACAGGGACTGGACCTGACCAGTACATTGATGGGAGTCTTGGCTAGATTCCGTAAAGAACCTGTTGTCATCACTGCAGACGATAAAGCAATGTTCCACCAGTTTAAAGTACCAAATGAAGATCGGGTCTTGTTACGGTTCCTCTGCTGGCCTGATGGAGACTACAGTCAGAATATGATGAGAATACAGAATGACAAGGCATCTATTTGGAGCAACTTCATCTTTGTTGAGTAAACTTTGCCATTAGAAGTATGATGAGGACAATATGAAACAGTTTAGCCCTCAAGCTGTAAGCATCATCATGAACAACTTCTATGTGGATGACTGCCTCACTTCAGCAGCTTTACACAGGGAGAGCGAAGGAAATGAAGAATCTGGACTTGGTCCATTTCAACCTTCCTGTGGAGAGGCTGTTAGGTGTACAATGGTGTGTCCAGTTAGACGTTTTAAGTTCAAAATCATCTTGAAAGACCGACCTCTCACAAGAAGGGGGAATCCAGTCAGTTCGATATATGATCCCCAAGGAATATTCGCACCAGTATTCCAGACTGCCAAGAAGATCCTGCAAGATTTGTGTAGGAAAAGGATTGGTTGTGAAGATACGATACCAGACTCCATTGTACAGGAATGGATGTGTTGGATTCAGGATCTTCATAAGCTGGAAGACTTTAAGGTTGACAGATGCTTCAAACTCACAAACTTCGGAACGGTGACATCTGCCGAACTGCATCATTTTGCTGATGTCTGTGAGGACGGTTATAGAACTGTTAGTTACCTGTTACTACATGATTAGGCACATTGTGGGTTTGTGATGGGAAAAGCATAAGTGGCTCCATTAAAGCCAACCACTATCCCTCGAATGGAGTTGACTGTTGCCAACATGATGATCAGAATGGACAGTGTAGAGAAATGAGCTGCAGATGGAACTAGCAGACTCCATACTTTAGACCGATAGCACCTCTGTGCTAAAATACATCAACAATAAGACCACAAGGTTCCAAACTTTTGTGGCCAACAGAGTTGCTGAAATTGACAAAGTCTCACATGCACTACAATGAAGATATGTTAACACAGTTAACAATCCAGCAGACATGGCTTCTCAAGGTTTGTAAGTCAAATCTTTTCTGAAATATGGGTACCGGGCCTCAGTTTCTTCTTCAACCTCAGGAAGAGTGGCCTCAAAATCCTGATGGATTGGAATAAATCTCATCCAAGGACTCTGAAATCAAGAGTATAACTGTAAACGCTGCTCAGATCATGTCTGAAGAGATGGATCCAGTAACTTGCTTAATCCATTACTTCTCATCCTGGACTCGTTTGAAAAGGGCAGTAGCAGAGATGCTCAGACTTAAAGGACTGCTTCTGTAATATAGCAGACAGAAGAAACAAGCAAGTGGTGTTCTTCCACAACTTCATCCAGATAACATCCATCAGAGAGATCTGCCACAAAAGGAGACAGGATATCTTGAGACTCAGGAAAACAATGGTTTCACAGTTGAAGAACTGGCTAATGCTGAAATGGAGATCATCTGCTTTTGCCAGAAGAAGAGATTTGCAGATGAAATCTCAAATCTGAGAAAAGAAATGAATGTTATGCCATTGATGCCACCGGGGCAGTTTCAGAAGAAAGACACATCTGCTCATCGCAGGTGGAGGCAAGTTCAGTATGTGTCAGACTTGTTCTGAAAAAGATGGATTCAAGATATCTTCCCCAAATGCAGGAATGACAGAAATGGTCTAACATCAGACACATTTAACAATTTTTATGGCTTGTTAGAGCCAGAATCATGGATGATTCAGTGCCTTGAAACTCCTAGCTAACTGGAAAATTGTTGAGACCATTCTGGACAAAAAAGGACTTGTACATCATGTTCGGATCAAGACCAAACCCAGCTTTCTAAACAGATCCATCAACAAAATCTTCCTTCTACAAGAGATAGAGGAACTTTGACAAGCCCAAACTGACTTTATTTTGTTGTTTTTTGGGCCTTGCTCCTTGCCCACTACACAGAATACAAACATTACTGGTCCAGAGTGGGGTAAAGATCATTCTTTCTCAAGGCAATATGCTGGTAACTTCTGGCCTTACGAAGAAAGAAGAAAGAAGATCTACATAATATTGGAATACGTTTGATTGTTATTTATAATTGTGTAATTATTATGAGATATAATAATTAAGGGCCAGTATTGTAGGAGCCAAAAGTGCGTTGTTTGTGGTCGATGATTTGGCTCCGGGCATCGGTGGTGTTCCATGGCCCGGAGGCTGTGCATGTTTGGTCATTGCCGGCGCAGATGCATTCTTCACCGTGGATGGTTGGCGCATGTGCGTGGGTTTCACATGGTTGGATTTTTATTTAGCCCACATTGAAAGGTATGGCGGGATAGACATTGGGTGAGTAGGGCTCCAGTATTTTCTGTTGACCATTACCGTTATCATTACACAGTCATTAGTCATGTTAGCAAGGACATGATCATTACCAAGTTCATGGATGTTACTACATTATGAGTCCTTTTGTGTTCACTAATAAACAGGTTAAAACGCATCTGGATTTATTCAAATAGTAAAGAGCCAACTTAGCCTGCGAGCGGATTTTTTGGATAGTAGTTGCTACATTCTGGTATGGGGGGGCACCAATACCTCTGAGCGAATAAACTGGCAAAAGGTTGTGGGCGCAGCCCAGTACATCACAGGCAAAGCTCTCCCCACCATTGAGCATATCGATTTGGGGTGTTGCCGTTGGCGAGCAGCAACAATTTTTAAGGATCCACACCACCCAGGACATGCTCTATTGTTCCTGCAGCCATCAGGAATGAGGTACAGGTGCTACAGGACTCGTACCACCAGTTACTACGCCTCAACTATCAGACTCTGGAACAATGGGGCATAACTATACTCATTTAGAGACTCAATTAGGACCCATGCATGTTATTTATTACTATATTTACATCTGGATTTGCAGCTTGTTTATAGTAACTAACCCACAGTTAGTTACTCAACTAATTGCTGTGCTTGTCAGAAATGAGAATGTCATGTATGTATTCTGAAAATGTTTTTTGAACTTTGAGGAATGTGCTAAAACAGAGGGATCTGGGAATGCAAATGCATAATTCCCTGAAAGTGACAACACAGGTCGTAAAAAAGCATTTGGCAGTTGGCCTCCATAAATCAATTGAATGTAGGTAAACAGATTATGACTTTATTCCCTGGAGCATAGAAGAATGAAGGGAAATTTGATAGGAGATTAAGGATAGAGATAGAACATTACAGAACGGTACAGGCCCTTCAGCCCTCAATGTTCGGCCCACCTATATATTTCTACCAAAATAACATGCTAAAACCTTCCTACCTCATAACCCTCTATTTTACTTTCATCCAGCTGACTGTCTAAGAGTCTCATAAATGCCCCCAATTTTCCAGTCACCACCACTATCCCGGACAAAGCATTCCAGGACCCACAATTCTCTGTGTTTATTTTAAAAAAACTTAGCCTTGATGTCTCCCCTAAACTTTCCTCCCTTCACTACTCTGGTCTTTGCTGTTCCTGCCCTGGGAAACAGGCACTGGTTAACCACTTTATCGATGCCTCTCATAATAATGTAGACCTCTAACAAATCTCTTCTCATCCTTCTTTGCTCCAAAGGGAAAGGTCCCAGCTCTGCTAAACTTGCCTCAATAGACATTTTTCCATCCAGGAAACATCCTGGTAAATCTCCTCTGCACCCTCTCCATAACTTCCACATCCTTCCTGTAATGAGATGACCAGAACTGAACACAATACTCTCGGTCTCACCAGAGATTTGCAGAGTTGCAACATGGCCTCTCGATTCTTGAACTCAATCCTATTAATGAAGCCCAACATCCCATCAACCTGAATGGCAACCTTGAGAGATGTATGGATTTGGACCCTCTGTTCCTCCACACTGTTAAGTATCCGATCATTAACCCTGTACTCAACCTTCAGGTCTGACCTTCCAAAATCCATCACCTTGCACCTTTCTGGATTAAACTCCATCTGCCACTTTCCACCCAACAGTGCATCCTGTCTATATCCTTTTCTAACCTACGGCAATCTTCAGCACCATCCATAATTCCTCCAACCTTCATATCAACCATAAACTGACATATCCTTCTGCTTCTTCATCTAGGTCATTTATAAAAATTACAAAGACCAGGGGTCCCAGAACAGATCCCTGCAGAACATCACTAGTCACTGACCTCCAGGCAGAGTACTTTCCGCCCACTACTACTCTGCTTTCCACATGCAAGCCAATGTTTAATCCACACAGCCAAGGTTCCGTGGATCCCATGTCTCATGACTTTTTGAACGAGTCTCGCATGGGCATCCTTGTCAAATGCGTCACTAAAATCCATGTAGACCACATCTACCACCCTATCCTCATCAATTTCTTTTGTTACCTTCTTAAAAATCTCAATTCGGCTCGTGAGGCACAATCTTCTTTCACAAATCCATGCTGATTATCCTTGAGGAGACTGCCCTTCTCCAAATGTTCATAGATCCTATCCTTAAGAATCCTTTCTTATAGTTTGCCCACCACTGGTGTAAGATGCACTGTTTACAATTCCTAGGATCCTCCCTATTACCTTTCTTAAATAAGAGGACTATATTTGCCATTCTCCAGTCCTCCGGCACCTCCCCTGTGGCCAAGAAAGACTCAAAGATCATAGCCACAGCTATCTCTTCCCTCATCTCCCACAGCAACCTGGGTTGTATTGTGCCCAGCCCTGGGGACATCCTACTCAATGTTTTTAAGAAGATCCAACATTTCCTCTTCCTTAATGTCCAGTACCCAAGCCTGTTCTATTCTGACCTCACCCCGATCAAAGTCCTTTTCTCATGAATACTGAAGCAAAGTATTCATTTAGGATCTCCCCAACCTCCTCTGCCTTTAGGCACATGTTGCCTCCTTTATCCTTAAGTGACCCCACCTTCATTCTCATCATCCTTGGGGTTCTCCTTAATCCTACCTGCCAACACCTTTTCGTGCCCTCTTCGAGCTCTCCTAAGTCCTTTCTTAAGCTTCTTTCTGGCTATGATATAATAATCATGTCCTTCCTGTTTCTTACTTCCAAAATATAGCGGTTGCTTTCTTCTTCCTCTTAATGAGCTGCCTCACCTGTTTTGTCAATTCTCTTTTCCTATCATCTTTTCCTTGTCCTAGTGGGAAAAACCTATTCTAAACCCAGCACAAGTGGTCCTCCACATTAGTTCTGTGCTCTTGTCCATGAATATCCGTTTCCAATTTACTCTCACAAATTCCTGCCTCATCCTAGCATAATTAGCCCTTCCCTAATTAAATGCTTTCCCATTTTGTCTGCTTTTATCCTTGTCCTTTGTTGTGGTCACAATCACCAAAATGCTCTCCCACTGAGAGTTCATCACCCAGTACTAGATCCAGTATGGCCTCTCCTCTAGTCAGCTGGTCCACATACAGTGTCAGGAACCCTTCTTGGTTACACCTGGCAAATTCTGCTGTAATATCCCTCTTGCAGTCAGGAAGAGCCAGTCAATAGAAGGAAGTTGAAGTGTCCCATAACAACAACTCTGTAATTCCTGCACCATTCCAAAATCGACCTGCTTATCTGTTCATCCGGAGTCCTGAGGGCTATTCAGGGGCCTATAGACTACTCCGAGTACAATGATAGCTCCCTTCCTATTTCTGACTTCCTCCCACACCAACTGAGTGGGCACTTCCTCTGCAGCGTCCTCCCTTTCTGTCGCCGTGATACTATCATATGGTAGTAAATGAAAGCAGGCTTTTTCCACCGAGGTTGGGTGAGACAAGAACATGGGTTAAGGGTGAAGAGTAAGATATTTAGGGACTTCTTCACTCAGAGTGATGAGAGTGTGGGATGAGCTACTAGCTGAAGTGGTGAATGTAGACTTGATTTGACATTTAAGAAAAGTTTGGACAGTTACATGGATGTGAGGGGTATGAAGGGATATTGTCTGGTGCAGGCCAATGGGACTAGGTAAAGTATTAGTTCAGTACAGATGAGATAGGCCTATTTCTGTTCTATAGGGTTCTAGAGTACTCTGGTTCTACATTGAATGAGGCAGACTTCACTGTTTCCTTGAGCAGAGAATTCCAGAGTTTCAAGAGTCTCTGGGAAAAGTAGTTCCTCCTCACCTTTTTCTTAAATCTGCTCTTGAGCTATTTTCCGTAGTTCCAGTCTCACCTAACAATGGAAACAACTTTTCCACCTCTATCTCATCTATCCCTTTCATAATTTTAAATATTTCTATGATTCCTCCCATTCTTCTGAATTCCAGCGAGTACAGTCCCATGTGACTTGATCTCTCCATGTAGGCTAACCCCTCATCTCTGAAATCAACCTGGTGAACCACCTCGGCATCACCTTCAAAGCAAGTACAGGTACACAATCCTTGATCCGGAACCCTTGGGGGACCGTGTGTTCCCAATTTCGGATTTTTCTGGATTTCAGAACAAAAGCCAGCTGCCCCAGATTTAAGCCCACCTGAATTGTGCTGCCATATCCACCCCCTTCCAGTCACGCTGGCATCTCTCTCCCCCTTGCCTACCCAAGTTATGCTGCCATCTCTCTCCCCCACCCGCCCGAGTGATGCTGCCGTCTCTCTCCCCCCTCGCCCACCCAAGTCACGCTGCTGTCTGTTCCCCCCTCCCACCCGAGTCACGCTGCCATCTCTCTCCTCCCGCCCACTCAAGTCATGCTGCCGTCTCTCTCTCCCCTCGCCCACCTAAGTCATGCTGCCATTTCTCTCCCCCACCCGTCCGAGTCATGCTGCCGTCTCTCTCCCCCCTCGCCCGCCCAAGTCACGCTGCTGTCTCTTCCCCCCTCCCACCCGAGTCACGCTGCCATCTCTCTCCTCAAGTCACGCTGCCATCTCTCTCCCCCCTCACCCACCCAAGTCACGCTGCTGTCTCTTCCCCCCTCCCACCCGAGTCACGCTGCCATCTCTCTCCTCCCGCCCGCTCAAGTCACGCTGCCGTCTCTCTCTCCCCTCGCCCACCCAAGTCGTGCTATCATCTCTCCCCCCCCGACCCCGCCCAACCTAGTCACGCTGCTGTCTCTCTCCCCCCCTCCACTGTACCAGCACCAGGAAAAAAAATGCCAGTTTTTGGAGCATTCTGGATTTTAGATGTCCAGATAAAGGATTGTGTACTTCAAGTCAGGAGACCAGAACTGTACACAGTACCCTGTTGCAGCAAAACCTCCCTGCTCTTAAATTTAACCCCTCCAGCAATGAAGACCAACATCCCACTTGCCTTCCTAATTATTGACTGCACCTGCAAACCAACCTTTTCAGATTCACACACATGCACTCCCAATTCCCTCTGCACAACAGTATGCTGTTATCTCTCACAGTTTAGATAATAATTTGATCCACTATTTTTCCTTACAAAGTGGACGACCTCGGATTTACCAACATTGTACTCCACCTACCAGACCCTTAACCTATCTATATCTCTTTGCACACTCTCTGTACCCTCTGCATAATTTGCTTTTCCACTCAATTTCCAAATCATTAATGAACCTTTTGCCTTCCTAATTGCATGTTGTAACCTACACATTAACTTTCATTGATTAATGTTCAGGGACAAAAAGGTACCTCTGAAGGCCAACACCCTCAAATCTTTCAACACATAAACAATACTTTTTTTCAGTTAGGAAACTGCAGCGCAGCCAGTCCTTAGCTGAAGTATGACATTGGTAGAGGGAAATCTGGGATAAATCAGTTGTCAAAACAAAATCTCCAACTTTGCACAGTTCTGATGAAAAATGATTGAATAAATTTACGTTTAGGCTTACAGCATGGTTACAGGCCTTCTGGCCTATGAGCCCGGGTCCCCCAAATTAACCTACAACCCCCATACGATTTGAAGGGTGGGAGGAAACCGGACCACCCGAAGGGCCCTACAGGACCATGACAGCAAACTAACAAGGGGCTCAGCGGCTGAATTTCCCACATTGGCTACTGGTGGTTGGCAACCTGCAGTAGAGAAACTCACAGATCCGAGATTCATGAGGGTGCTGAGGGCAAGAAGGGCTCCCAAAAAGCCTCAGGCACTGAAGGCTTCTTGATCGTGTCAGAGCTTTGGTACTGGAGCTCAGGTTGCCTATGGATTAAAAAGGGGTCCGTATGGCTTCAGAAGTGAATCCACGGATACTCAGTGTCTCTGAAGGGACTCTCTTTTGCTTCTCTTTTTCTCTTACTGTGAGGGGCTCCGTGCAATACTAATGGTGAATCTTTGTCTGCCTTACAGCAGGCAATAGGAAATTTTATATTTAAATGTAAAATGTAATATTCCATTTTCTGTATTATTACATGACAACAAGGATTCGAATCTTGGATCTTGAAGTCCACTCAGGTCATGGGGAGAATGTACAGACAGCGCCAGATTCAAGCTCTAGTTGCTGGTCCTGGTAACCTCTACACTAACCGTGGAACCCCCCCAGACTGACTTCAGATATTAAATCACTCTCTGCCTCCACAGATGCTGTCTGACCTGCTGAGTATTTCTCTGGTATTTTGCTTCCAGTGCTGGATTTTTATGCAAATAGGACACAGAGGGGGACAAATTAGTTTCCTGCAAACATTCACAGTGGTCATTCTATAAACTGGCATCAATCAATGTTACTTCTATAAATCCTACATGTAGCATTTACTGCATGAAGCCAACCGCCGTTTTCCTTCTGTAGATTCATGGGACATTTTTACACAGAAACTTCAGAATTATTCTGAAAAATATTAGCACACTTACCTCTGGTGTGTCTCGATGTGGTTGTTTACACAGGGGCACTTTTTGGCACTTTTACACAACCTTCCTGCATTGTGGAGTTTGTCAGAGGGGAAATGTCGTATTCGTTAGGCCTGTTTCTTACGGAATGGCTGCGGTCAATTTAGACTGCAGCCGCTCTGTAAAAATGTGTAGGGGTGCGAGTGGAAAAATTTGTATAAATAATTTTATCCCGATATTTTTACCTGAAATTTTCTGCTCTTCAATGGGCAATAGATACCGCAAAGTCAATGTTCACGGCATGAACAGTAGTAAACCGCACCTTCATCTGAGTCCATTGTTTCCTACTCCAGGACTTACTTTTCTACTCTCTCTCTAGATCTAACTTTTCTACCAGACTCTCCCACCTCCAATCACTTCCCAGCTTTCAATCCTCCCATCCACCTGTGGCCTCACCTGTTGGCCTGTGGACCATCCCTTCCTTCCTTCCTCCACTCCCTCTCCCCTCCTCCTCTTCACCCTTCCTCTCTCTCTCTCTCCCCCCCCCCCCCCCCCACCCTCCACATCTTTCTATTCGAGCGCCTGTCTTTATTTCACTCACTCCTTGACGAAGGGCCCAGGCCCTTTACTTTCTGTGGCAGCTGCGATTCACATCGTGGATCAAGTGTCGCTGTTTCACCCACTGAATTCTCCACTCAGGATTCCTGCATCTTTAGCTTTTGTGGTTCTCTGTGGGAAAACCTGTCGGGTCTGTTTTGAACAAGAACCCTTCTCACTGTCCTCAGTATTTTGTGACAAATAAACTGATCCGAGTGACCTGAAATATCTGTGTTCCCACTGAGCCTCGAATCCCTCGATATCCCGATCTGTTCCCCGTGTCCCGGGATATTACTGATCCCCCGTGTCCCGGGATATTACTGATCGTGTCCCGGGATATCACTGTTCCTCGTGTCCCGGGATATTATTCCACGAGTCCCGGAAGTTCTCGGCCAAATTCCAGTGACCCAAGATATCCCGGTCTGATCCCCGTGTCCCGGGATATTACTGATCCGCATGTCCCGGGATATCACTGTTCCCCGTGTCCCGGGATATTATTGATCCCCCCGTGTTCAGGGAAGGGATATTACTGATCCGCGTATCCCGGGATATTACTGATCCCCGTGTCCCGGGATATTACTGATCGTGTCCCGGGATATTACTAATCCCCGTGTCCCGGGATATTACTGATCGTGTCCCGGGATATTACTGATCGTGTCCTGGGATATTACTGATCCCCGTGTCCCGGGATATTACTGATCGTGTCCTGGGATATTACTGATCCCCGTGACCCGGGATATTACTGATCGTGTCCTGGGATATTACTGATCCCCGTGTCCCGGGATATTACTGATCCACGAGTCCCTGGAGATCCTGGCCAAATCCCAATTACCCGGGGTATCCCAGTGATTCGGGATACCCCGGTCTGTCTCCTGTGGCACTGGATATCCCGGTCTAATCCCTGAGTCCCTGGAGACCCCACTATGACACCCCCCTCCCCCGGTTCCTCTCCTCGCCCCGGTGCTTGGTCCCTGGGAGAGCCGCCGGCGGTGAAGGAAGGCGATCAGGACGGGTCGGGTTGGGCCGGGCCTGGCAGCGTCGTCTCCCCGGCCGGACCTGCGACATGAGGAAGTTAGGGGCCGAGAGAACTTACCGGCAGGACAGCGGTTCGGTGACCGGACAGCGACTCGGTGACCGTGCGAAACGAGCGGGACCTCCCGTACCGAGCTCGCCACCTGATGCAACAGAAGGGAAAAGCTGAGTGAAAGAGAGGAAGTGAGCGGGTGAAACTGTCAACCCCAGCAGAGAAACGGATCGGGGGGAGAGAGAGAGGCGATGGGACGAGAGACATACACAGAGGTTGTGGGGGGGGCGGGGAGGGGGAAAGCGGGAGACAGAGAGGGGCGAGAGAGGTTGGTGAGGGGAGAGAGACATCCACAGAGAGAGGGGAGAGGTTTTCACAGAAGGGGAGAGGGGAGTGGGGAGGGAGAGAGAGACACACACACACACAGAGGGGGATAAACATACAGAGGGGCGAGAGACGTATACAGAGAGGGGGGTGGGAAGAGAGAAACATACACACACACACACACATATAGTGGGGTAGAAAGAGACATATAGAGTGGGGAGACATACACAGAAAGAGGGGGTGGGGGAGAGAGAAATCGAGAGGAGGAAGAGAAAGGGGAGACATAAACAGGGGGGTAGATGGCGATGGGGCGAGATGCACAGAGGGAGAGAGAGGGGGAGGGGGCAGAGAGGGGGGAGACATACAGAAGATGGAGGGGGAGAGAGGGGTGATGGGATGAGAAACAGAGAGGGGGAGAGAGGTTAGAAGCAAAGGGGTGAGAGATATACACAGAGAGGGGAGAGAAAGGGGAAAAGAGGGGAGAGAGGCGATGAGGCAAGATATACACAGAGAGAAGAGGGAGAGAGAGCGGGCTGATGGGGCAAAAGACATGCACAGGAAGGAGGAGAGGCAATGGGAGAGAGACGGAAAGAGGAGGAGAAGGAGAGGGGAAGAGAGAGATGCACACACCCAGAGAAGGGGGAGGGGGAGAAAAGAGAGGGGGGTGAGAGAAGTGATGGGGTGAGAGACATCCACAGAGAGAGGGGAAGAAGAGAGGGGCTATAGGGAAGAGAAGGGGAGGGGGGAAATGGGATGAGATACACAGAGATAAGGGAGAGAAAAAGGGGAAAGGAAGAGAAGGGATAGAGAGAGGGAGGAGGAAGAGGTGGGGAGGGGAGAAAAATGGGAGAGAGAAGGGAGAGGGGAGAGAGGGGCGATGGGGTGAGAGGCATACAGGGGAGAGGGAGGGTGGAGAGGAGGAGAAAGGGAGGATATAGAGAAGGGAGAGCAAAGTGGGAGCAAGGGATAGAGAAAGGAGGAGGGGGAGTGAGGCAATGGGGCAAGAGACATTCAGAGAGAAGGGGAGAGAAGAGGGGAGAAAGGAGAGGAGAGAGGAGGAGATGGGCAAGGAAGGAAGGAGAGGGAGAGGAACAGACAGAAGGGGTGGGGAGAGGAGGGAGAGGAAACAGAGAGAAGGGGATGGAGCAGAGGGAGAGAGGGGTGGAGGGAAGGGGAGAGGGAGAGAACAGGGAGAGAGGGGAAGAGGAACAGAAAGGAAGGGGAGAGGAACAGAGATGGGGAGGGAGAGGATGAGAGAGGGAGAAGGGACAGGGATGAAGAGAGGGGGAGAGGAACATAGATGGAGGGGAGGGGGGTGAGGGAGGGGTAAGGTGGAGGAGAGGGGAGAGAGTGAGGGGAGGGGGAAAGAGAGTGGGGAAGGGTGGGAGAGAAGCAGAGAGAGGGGACAAAGAGTGGGAGAGGAATGGAGAGCGGAGGAACAGGGAGAGGGGGAGAAGGACAGATGGAGGGTAGAGAAAAGATGGAGGAGAGGGGTGAAGAGGGGAGAGAAGGAAGAGCGAGGAATGTGAGTGGGGCAAGAGGGGAGAGAGAGTGGGGGAGTAAAGGGAAAGAGGGAGAATGAGGGTGTTAAGGAAGGAAAGAGGAAGCAGAGAGGGGTAGGAAGGGGTGAGGGAGTGGAAGGGAGAGGAGATGGGGAGAGGGAGGAGAGAAGGGGTGAGAGAGGGGGAGGGAGAATAAGAAAAGGGGAAAGGCAGGGATATCAGGAAGGGTTCAGAAGAAGGGGGGATGAAAGGAAGGGAGACAGAAAGAGAAGTGGGGAGGGGGAGATGGAAGGTGAAGAGAGAAGAGAGAGGGAAAGTGGGTGAGTGAGAGGACGGAGGGAAAGAGGGTTGGGTGAGAGGGGTAGGGAGAGAGCAGAAAGAGGGATGGCAGAGAGAAAGGGGAAAGCCAAGAGAGGGGTGAGAGAGAGGGAGGGAGGGGGAGAGAGAGGGAGGGAGGGGGAGAGAGAGGGAGGGAGGGGGAGAGAGAGAGGGGTCAGAGAGAGGGAGGGAGAGAGAGTGGGGAAAGAAAGAGTAGGGGAGGGAGTGAGAAAGGGGAGAGTAGCAAAGAGAAGGCGAGAGAGGGGAGAGAAGGAGGGATGAAGCAGGGTGAGAAAGTTGGGGACAGGTGAGGATAGAGAGCGGGAGGGGAGAAAAAGAGTGGTGAGTAGAGGTGGGGAAGAGAAAAAAGAAAGAAGGGGAGCAGGAAGGGAGAGTGAAGGAGAATGACAATGAGACAAGCAGGGAGATAGGGAGACCCACAGAGCGAAAGAGTGTGTGTGAAAGAGAGAGGAGACAAGGGACAGGTCAGCAATAGAGAGTGAGTAAGAGACAGAGAGGGACCAATAGAGAGGGTTGGGGAGGCGATAGAGATAGTGAGTGAGAGATTGGATGGAAAAGAGGGGTGAGAGAGAGATAGGAGGGAAAGACCAAGAGATGGAGGAGAGACAATGGGTTAGTGTGGGGGGAGGAACATGGAGAGAGGGAAAGAGACAATGAGAGGAGGGGGAGAGAGAGAGGGGAAAGAGAGAGATGGATGAAAAAGTTGGACGAAAGGAATGAGGGAGACAGAGAGGCAGTGGTGAGGGCATGGTTCAATGAATGGAACTTCCAAAGTCCAGCTCTGCAGCTGCCCCCGTCTCTATGACCCAGTGACCACCTAACTGGCCCCTTTGCTCTGACCAGCTTCTTAGAACTGACCATTTCCAGGCACCTAAAGAGCAGCTCATACATGTGATGAAAGCTGGTTGGGTCTAACCAAACATGACCCCAGTGTGGCTCACTATTCCAGGATCAGAGAGTCCAACAGCATGGAAACACACCCTTCCACTTACCTTCTCTGACCTAATCCCATTTGCCTGCATTTCAACCTTTTTTGTCTAAATGTCTTTTCCATATAACAATTATCTCTGCCTCCACCACTTCCTCTGACAGCTTGATCCATACATCCTCTGTGTGAAGAAGGTGCCCCTCAGGTTTCCTTTTGAATCGCGCCCCTGATGGTTCCAGGAGAATTTGTATCAAACTCATGAGCATGGGAGGAGAAGCTTGGTTCTTTAGTGCCCATACCGACATCTCAATACAGTCAGGTCAGGTCCCACATACGCCAGAACTTCCAGGACTTGCAAGTATGTTTTCATACAGAAAGGAGTACACTGAACACCATTCCAGCATCCATAAGAGGGTCCCTTCGAGCTACTGAGATGCATTGGTTCAATGTCCATTTTGGACATCAGAGGTAAAGAGGAAGCTTTTGCAATTGACCACCTCAAACCTGCCCATCTGGATCTGGTCAGACCAGTCATGGTTCAGGCGCCTCAGCAGAGAGGAAGGCCACCCAAACAAAAGAATATACAGACTTTGGGGGTCTGCAGTGGGATTGCTGGTTCTGGGGGGGTGGGGTCACGTGACAACCCACTTACCAGCAAGTGAACAGGCTCCCAAAATAGTGGACATGCTGTGGAAAACGCAGGTTTTTATCTGGGGTGATGGTGTTACTGATGACATCATTTCCTGTCCATGTGACAGAAGCAGTGATGTATATAAGCCCTGCATGCAAGCCTGGAGGTGTCAGTCTTGCACTGGACTCCACAGCGTGTAGGTCGACTTCCCACCATATACCTCAGTTTGACAACATGTACAGTGGTTCCATAATGTGTACACTGACATCTATAGTAACTCAGTAGAGAATTCTTCGCTACACTATAACTATTGACCTTATCTCTGCCCCTCATGGTTTTTTAAACCTCTGTTAGGCCCACCCTTAGCTCCCTGTGCTTCAGAAGAAAAGTTGTATCCAGCTTCCCCTTACAATTCAGCTCCCAGTTCCAGATATATTCTCCTGAATCTCTTCTGTACATCTCCAGCTTAATATCTTTTGTGTAGCTGGATGACCAGAACTGCTCGCAGCTCTCCATGCAGTCTCACCAACACCCTGTTACAGTTGCATCATGACCTGCCTGCTCCTATATTCAATGGCCGACTTATTCACTACTTTCATGGGACTATGTATCTGTACCCCAGCCCAAAGTCCCTCTGTTCTACAACACTCTCCAGGACTCCATTATATTTGTCCT
Organism: Narcine bancroftii; assembly: GCF_036971445.1. Taxonomy (NCBI): domain Eukaryota; kingdom Metazoa; phylum Chordata; class Chondrichthyes; order Torpediniformes; family Narcinidae; genus Narcine; species Narcine bancroftii. The sequence goes on along the minus strand of NC_091469.1, from coordinate 252,170,792 downwards.
GCTCTGATTTATCCACCACCTCATACTTGTCTAAGTTAAATTCCATTTACCATTCCTGGGCCCACTTTCCCAGTTCATTTACAGTAGATCCTGTTGTAATCTCCAACTGTCCACGATGCCACCAATTTTGGAGTCATCTGCAAACTTACATTGTCATCCAAGTCGTTCATATAAATGACAGCAACAGTGAACCCAGCACTGATTGCTGCGACACTGATCACGTCTCCAAACTCAGTACAAACCTCCACTACCATCCTCTATCTCCTATCATCGAGCTTATTCTCTATCCAATTGGTCAGCTCACCCTGGATCCCAGACGATCTGACTCTCTGGACCAATCTACCATGCAGGACCTTGCCAAAGGCCTTGCTTTTTTTAAAAAAAAATTATTTTTCACACTATGAACCATATTAATCAAAATACACACAAACATTTCCCTCTTGAATATACACAGTGGCATTTTCTCCCCTTTTTCTCCCCTCCCTTCCTCCTACCCCCCTCCAAACCCATTAAATGTTCAACATATACAATACATTAAACCCATTAAACAATGTCATCACACAATGAAAATAAACAAGAAAATTGAGTCATCTGCTTTTACACACTGGGTCAGTTCATTTCGTCTTCTTCTCATTCTATCATTTTAGGGGGTGGAGGTCTGCGGTAGGCCCTCTCTGTTGTGTTCCATGTACGGTTCCCAAATTTGTTCAAATAATATGACTTTTTTTTAAATTATATGTTATTTTTTCCAATGGAATACATTTATTCATTTCTATGTACCATTGCTGTATTCTCAGGCTCTCTTCTGATTTCCAAGTTGACATTATACATTTTTTTGCTACAGCTAAGGCTATCATAATAAATCTTTTTTGCGCTTCATCCAATTTGAGGCCTAATTCTTTACTTATCATATTACTTAGAAGAAAGATCTCTGGATTTTTAGGTATGTTGCTTTTTGTGATTTTATTTAGTATCTGATTTAGATCTTCCCAAAATTTATTTCACTTTCTCACATGCCCAAATTGCAAGTTCTGTTGTTCCCGTTTCCTTCTTACAGCGAAAACATCTATCTGACAATGATGGATCCCATTTATTTAACTTTTGGGGCATAATATATAGCCTGTGTAACCAATTATATTGTATCATGCGTAACCTCGTAATTATTATATTTCTCAGTTCTGGAGCATAACTTTTCCCATATTTCATTTTTTATCTTTATGTTTAGATCTTTTTCCCACTTTTGTTTGGGTTTATAGCTTATTTCCTCATTCTCTTTCTCTTGCAGCTTGATGTACATGTTCATTATAAATCTTTTTATTATCGTTGTTTCTGTAATCACATATTCAAAGCTGCTTCCTTCAGTTAACCTCAGTCTGCTTCCAAATTTGTCCTTTAAGTAGGCTTTCAGTTGATGTTATGCAAACATTGTACCATGATTTATTCCATATTTGTACTTCATTTGTTCAAATTATAATAAATTATTTCCCAAAAAACAATTTTCTATTCTTTTAATTCCTTTTCTCTCCCATTCCCTAAAGAAAAGATTATCTATTGTGAAAGAGATTAGTTGATTTTGCGTCAATAATAATTTTGGTAGTTGGTAATTTGTTTTTTTCCTTTCTACATGAATCTTCTTCCATATGTTGAGCAGATGGTGCAGCACTGGTGAACTTCTATATTGCACCAGTTTTTCATCCCACTTATAAGTATATGTTCTGGTACCTTCTCCCTTATTTTATCTAGCTCTATCTTGGTCCAATCTGGTTTTTCCCTTGTTGGATAAAAATCTGATAGATATCTTAAGTGTGCTGCTCTATAATAATTTTTAAAGTTTGGTAGCTGCAAACCACCTTGTTTGTACCATTCTGTTAATTTATCTAGCGCTATCCTCAAGTTTCCCCCCTTTCCATAAGAATTTCCTTATTATTCTCTTTAGTTAATTGAAGAATTTCTCTGTTAAGGGAATTGGTAATGATTGAAATAGGTATTATATCCTTGGGAAGATATTCATTTTAATGCAATTTACCCTTCCTATCAGTGTTAGTGGTAAATCTTTCCAATGTTCTAAGTCATCTTGTAATTTCTTAATTAATGGCTGATAATTTCATTTGTATAAATGGCTTAAATTATTATCTAATCTAATACCTAGGTATCAGATTGCTTGTGTTTGCCATTTAAATGGTGATTCTTTTCTAAACTCCGCATTATTAATTGGCATCGCTTCACTTATATTTGCACTGATCTTGTACCCCGATATTTCTCCATATTCCTTCAATTTCTTATGTAATTCTTTTATTGATAATTCTGATTCTGTTAAGTATACTATGATGTCATCTGCAAATAAACTGATTTTATATTCCTTCTCCTTTATTTTTATCCCTTTTATTTTATTTTCTGTTCTTATCAGTTCTGCCAATGGTTCTATTGCTAAAGCGAACAGTGAGGGAGATAGTGGACATCCCTGCCTAGTTGACCTGCTTAACTTAAATTGGTTCGATATATATCAATTTACTGTCACTTTCGCCATTAGTCCCTTATATAATGCTTTAATCCAATTAATATATTTCTCTGGTAGGTTGAACCTCTGTAATACTTTGAATAAATAATTCCATTCTACCCTGTCAAGGGCTTTCTCCACATCTAAAGCAACAGCCATTGTTGGTATCTTATTTCCTTGTACTGCATGGATTAAGTTAATGAACTTACAGACATTATCCGTTGTTCGTCTTTTCTTAATAAATCCTGTTTGATCTAGTTTTACTATTTTTGGTACACATTCGGCCAATACGTTTGCTAATAGTTTTGCTATTATTTTATAATCTGAGTTAAGTAGAGATATCGGTCTATACAATGCTGGTGTTAGTGGATCTTTCCCCATCTTTGGTATTACTGTAATTATTATTGTTTTACATGAATCTGGCAAGTTTTGTGTTTCTTCTATCTGGTTCATTACTTCCCGGAAAGGAGGAATTAATAACTCTTTAAATGTTTTATAGAATTCTACTGGGAGTCCGTCCTCTCCAGGCGTTTTATTGTTCGGTAGCTTTTTTAATATATCCTGTATTTCCTCTATTTCAAATGGTTTTATCAATTTGTTTTGCTCCTCTTCTTGCAATTTCGGTAGTTCAATTTTAGCTAAAAGTTCATCTATTTTGTCTTCTTTCCCTTCATTCTCAGTTCAGTATAAATGCTTGTAGAATTCCTTGCAGTTTTCATTGATCTCTATTGGGTTATATGTAATTTGTTTGTCCTTTTTCCTTGATGCCAATACCGTTCTTTTAGCTTGTTCTGTTTTAAGCTGCCAGGCTAGTATTTTGTGCATTTTTCTCCTAGCTCGTAATACTTCTGCTTTATTTTCATTATATTCTTCTCCACCTTATACATTTGTAGTGTTTTGTATATTAGCCAAAGGCCTTGCTAAAGTCCACATTGACCCTGCCTGCACAGATCCTCGTGTTCACATTGGGTGGCACGGTTAGCACATAGGGTGGCACGGTGATGGTTTGCACAACACCGTTACAGCATCAGCGATCAAGACCTGGGTTCAAATTTGCACTGTCTGCAAGGAGTTTGTACATTCTACCCCGTGTCTGTGTGGGATTTCCCTGATGGCTCCAGTTTCCTCCCACCCTTCAAAATGTATTGGGGTAATAGGTCAATTGAGTGTAATGGGTGGCATGAGCTTGTGGGCCAAAAGGGGCCTGTTACTGTGCTGAATCACCTGTCTAATCACCTCTTCAAAGAACTCAAATTTTCTTTCCCACACATAAAGCCACACTGACTATCTCTGGTTGCCTTTCCAAATGCAGGTAGATCCCATCTCTCAATAACTTCCCTGTGTCTGGTGTTCAGCTCACCAACCGGTAGTGTCCTGGCTTGTCCTCGCACCTCACCTGAACTCAACAATGGTCTAAATATCCCTGCTTGGGCTCTTGGAATTTATTCCTTAGTTCTCCATCACATCCTAGGATACACCTGACCAGGCCCCAGGGATTTCCCTTTATGCATTTTAAGACATCATCTCTTATAATATGGATTCTCTTCAAGACATGAGCCTCTACATTGTTCTCCACCGTAAATACTCACTGAGGATCTCACCCATCTGCTGTGGTTCCACACATAGAAAACCTTGTGGACGTTTAGGGGGCCCTGTTCTTTTTCCTTTTAATATATAAAAAAAAGTGGTTAAGCAGGTAGACAGAGTAGTGAAGAAAGCATTTGCACATTTGCTTCATCAGTCAGGTTATTGAGTACAGGAGCAGGGATGTCATGTTACAACTGCACAGGACATTGGTGAGACCACACTTGGAGTGCTGTGCCTAGTTCTAGTCACTCAGGTTCGCTGATCAATAAAATTAAGCTGGAAAGGATTCACCAGAATGTTTGCCAAAGGGCCAGTGAGTTCGAATTGTAAGGAGAGGCCAGATAGGATGGGACTTTTAACTTGGGAGACTGAGGAGGATCTTTCAGCAGGGGTAAAAGCATAGGGGTCTAAGACGAGAGGAAAGGGAGGGGAAAGACTAAAGGGACCCGAGGGTCCCAACTTACCTGTACATTGGAGGACCAACACCTTATATTCCATCTGGGCACTCTCCAACCAGATGGCATCACTGTCGACCTCCAAATTCCAATAAACCCCTCTCCGCTTCTATCCATCCCTTCCTCCACCTCCCCAACTATCACAAAGCTACCCTGTATTTCTCAGCTTTTCTCTTCTATCCTCCCACCTGTATACACCCGTGCTCATCCTCTGCCCCTTCCCCTCTCCTCCCCTCCTCCCTCTCCCCCCTACTCTTTTATTCAGCCTGACAAATGGCCTTTACCTTGGTGACCCTTTACTTCCTGTAGAGGCTGTGTGACCTGCTGACTTTCTCCTGCACATCCGTGTATGCCTCTCTGTCTTCCTTTGACAAGATTCCTTACTGTTTCCCCGAGTTGCAGGAGCATCTGCAGATTGGATTATGAATGGAGACTGCACTGTATGTGTTTTGATGTCTCACATGTGTTTTTATTACTGGTGGTTATGGACACCTAACTACAGGAAAAAAAATATCAATAAGATGGAAAGAGTGCAGAGATAATTGACTAGGATGTCGCCGGGACTTGAGGAACTGAGTTACGGGGAAAGGTAAAACAGGTCAAGACTTCATTCCCTGGAGCGTAGAAGAATGAGGGGAGATTTGATGGAGGTATTTAAAATTATGAGGGTCTAGACAGAGTAAATGCAAGCAGGCTTTTCCCCACTGAGGTTGGGTAGGACAAGAACTAGAGGACATGGGTGAAATGTGAAAGGTGAAATATTTAGAGGGAACATTAGGGAGAACTTCTACATGCAGAGAGCGATGAGAGAGCTGAAGTGGTGAACGCAGGCCTGATTTCAACATTTAAGAAAGATTTTGACAGGAACATGGATGGGAGGGGTGTGGAGGGATATGGCCCAGGTGCAGGTCAGTGGGACTAGGTAGAACAATAGTTTGGCACTATCCAGATGGGTTGAAGGGCCCATTTCTATGTTTTGGTGCTTATTGTTGGGAGATTGATCCAAACATTTTCCATGGCAAAGGGTGAGTGTCCTTGGAGGGCCAGGAAGAGACTTCTATGGTGCAGTGAACTGATTTGTCCAAAGTGATTATGGTGGCAGATTCATTCATAGCTCTCAAAAAAGGAAGTGGGTGAACAGAAAATAAGGAAGAAACAATGGGTGGGGTTTGGGGGGTTAATTTGTGTATGTGAGGGGCACAGGCTTGTGGGCTGGGAAGGCCTGTTACCACGCTACATGTCCAAATGAAAATATATCCTTTATTATCTCCTTCTCTATTTAAAGTTGAGAACACACAGGCCCTGCAGGTGAGGGTGTTGAAGGGGTTAGTGATGGAGGTAGTGTTTGCACTGGCTGCCACCTTCCACATGTCATGGATTGGAGGACAGAAAATTGGAAGGCAACAAAAGTAGCTCTGCTATTTCAGTGAGCAGGAGAGAGAAAACTGGGAGCCACAGATCAGTCAACCTGTCAACAGCAGAGGGAGAAATGCTGCAAATCTATTATTCAGGACGTGATAACAAGCCACTTGGACAATTCTGACATGACTGGGCAGAATCAACATAGATTTATGAATGGGAAATTAAGCTTGACAAATCCCTCAGGATTCTTGTAACTGACAGAAAGGGAGTATAATTGGACTTTCGGAAAAAATGTGCAGAAGATCATTAAACGTAGCCAGAGTGCATGGTATCGGGGAGATATATTGGCATGGACTGAAGGTTGTTTCACAGACAGGAGAAAGCAGAAATAAAACATGAAAGTCTGCAGACTCTGTGGTTGAAGTAAAAACACAACGTTGGAGAGACTCAGCAGATCAGTGTCCTTGATGGAGCAAAGGTAAAAATACAGATCTGACGTTTTGGGCTTGAGCCCTTCATAATGTCAGTTCTGTATTTTTATCTTTGCTCTATAAAGGATACTGTTTAACTTGAGTTTCTCCAACATTGTGTTTTTACAGGAGAAGAAAGCAAGTAGGTCATTCTGGGGTTGGGAGTATCAATACAGGGACGCCCCCCCCCCCCCCACCCTGCTGTTGACACAGTCATCGGGGTTAAGTACATTAGATCCAAGCTAGCTGGTAGAGCGGCTCTGAGGAAGAAGCAAAGAGGCTCCAGGGCCAGTGCGACAGGCAATGGATGGACAGAGGGAACAATGTGGCCGTCCACTCTGCGAGAAAAGAGACAGTTTTTTTTTAAACACCAAGCCATTGAAAAAAGTTGTTGCTCAGAGGAAAGTTGGGTGTACAAAAAAGACAAAGTTAATATGTAGGTACATCAATGAGGAAAGGAAGGGATACGTTACTGCAAGAGGATCCGAATGATGGAGCACAATCCCACCCGCGTTACGTGGGTGAAACATCTGCTGGAACATTGGTCCCCCTACCTGAGGAGGAACAGTAATTGGAAGGAAAACTAAAGATTGCATTTGATTTTTTACTGTTGCGAGGAAAAAAATAGAGTGAAAATCTTTATTTGGGTGCTATCCAGGCAAGTCAACCTTTACCCAGTACAGTGGGAATAAAAACATCATGTTACAATTTATAAAGAAGCAGGGTATAGTGTTAAAGGGAGAAGTACAGTGAAACTGTGCAAGGCATCATCTAGTACAGAATAGAGGTTCATTCAAGAGTCTGATAACTGCAGGGCCTGGACTATAACACAGCTGGTGTACACCCCACAGTTGGGCCTGGTCTGTAACACAGTTGATGTACCAGGACTACCAGCAACAACCCCTGGGGGAGCAGGCAGGTTGAAAAGGAGAATGCCATGGACTGGAAGGCTGTCAAACTGCCCCTAAAGTCAAAAGGCCCAGACTCACGCTGGCAGGAAATCCTCCCTATGGCACTCCATTCCATCCGGTCACTACTATGTACCACCACCAATGCCACTCCTCATGAGCTCCTATTCTATTTCAAAAGAAGGTTAGCATCAGGAACTACACTCCCAATTTGGCTCACCACTCCTGGTCCAGTCTTTCTCAGGAAGCACATGAGAAGCAAGACCAGCCCACTGGTGGAAAGGGTAAAACTGCTCCATGCCAATCCCACGATCGCCTATGTGGAGTACCTGGATGGCAGGGAGGATACCATCTCCATCAGGGTCCTGGCACCCACCGGAACAGAGGGTCCATTGCCTCAGATGCCCTGCGAGCCACGGAGCTCATTCTCACCACCCCCAGTCAGGGCCTCGGGGAATCCAGTTCAGGAGGAAAGTGCACCCACCTCCATCATTGAGCCTGAGACCCAGCCCACCTCTCCTCCTTCACAAGGGGACCAGGAGACCCAAGCAGTGCATGTTCCCCAGTGCTAAGGTGCTCAACCAGGATCTCCAGTCCCCCGGACCATTTAAATTTGAAAATTTGTAATTAACTGTATACTTTTTTATAACCACTTGTTCTGAACCCATGTTCTCTGACTTCATTCCCAGACCCTAAATTCTACAGGAAAGGTTGAATGCAGTGAACTAGGATTCACTGGTAGTGTGTTGTGCTGATGGCTGGCCCCACTTCCCAGCTCCGACCCCATCTGCTCACATATAACCCTGGTTTCCCGCCTAAACTCAGAACCCTTCTGAAGACCACTGTTGAATCCTACCCTAAGTTATGAGCTAATAAAACATTTGTTCTCCCTCCAGTCGTGAGAGCTTTTATTCACGCTATAACAGCCCCACTGCAGGGCTTGGTCTGTATCACAGCTGTGTACAGTCCCACTGCAGGGCCTGGACTGTAACACAGCCATGTGCAGCCCCACAGCAGGGCCTGGACTGTAACACAGCCGTGTACAGCCCAACAGCAGGGCCTGGACTGTAACACAGCCGGTGTACAGCCCTACACCTGGGCCTGGACTGTAAAACAGCTGTGTACAGCTGTAATGGTATGGATTGTATATACTCATTGGCCGGTAAAGGCTTGGGTTGGCCCACCCCCTGCGTAGAGCTCGTCGAAAAAACCAAAGACTTGTTGATCCAAACCAAGGCTTTTATTAGCAAAAGACAGGAGCTCTTCACAGTTGGCTGACCAGTCCAGAATGATCCGACCTGGCTAGGGACACAATGGTGATAGATCTGTACTATCACATTCACCCCTTCTTGGAGAACTGACCCTGGAAAAAAAAACAAAAACGAGGGAGAGAATGAAAGGAAGGGGTAGGTCAAGGACTGTAGCAGTCAGGGGGTCTGACCATCCGGCGTGACCGCCGTGGTGCCGGGATTGGGGTCGCTGGAGTGGTGTCGCCAGCGGGCTCGTCGGGTGCGACTGCTCCGTCGCTCAATTCCCCAGTCGTGTTGTCGGCAGGGTGGCCCGGGTCGTTGGGGTGCTGTTGGTCCTTCTGTTGTGGCACGGGGCCTGGGGAATAAAGAGTTGGGGAAGGTTGGGTTGGGGGGTTTGCTGGGTCTACCGCATCCTGAGCTAGGTCCCGCACCGAAAAAGTGTCCTCCCGCCCGTCTGGGAACTCAACGTAGGCGTAATGTGGGTTCGCGTGGAGTAGAGTCACTCGGTCGACCAAGGGGTCGTTCTTTGAGTGCCGGACGTGGCGTCACAAAAGGACGGGGCCAGGGTCGGTGAGCCATGCCGGTAGAGTGGTTCCTGATTCGGATTTCCTCGGGAAAAGGAACATCCTTTCGTGGGGGGTGGCATTTGTTGCAGTACATAGGAGGGAGCGGATGGAGTGTAAGGCACTAGTGAGAACCTCCTGCCAGTGAGAGGTGGGGAGACCTTTAGACCGGAGAGCCAGTGTAACCGCTCTCCATATGGTGGCATTCTCCCTCTCGACCTGGCCATTACCGCGTGGGTTATAGCTCGTGGTCCTGCTTGAAGCGATACCACACTCCAGAAGGTACTGTTGCAGCTCTGCGCTCATGAATGAGGACCCCCCATCACTGTGGATGGAATTGGGGTATCCGAAGATGGCAAAAATACTGTGAAGGGCCTGTATCACTGAGGTGGCAGTGGTGTCTGGGCAGGGCACAGCGAACAGGAAGCGGGAGTACTCGTCGATGGCCGTAAGGATGTAGGTATTACGGTTGGTCAACGGTAGGGGCCCCTTAAAGTCTACGCTAAGACACTCGAAGGGGTGGGTGGCTTTGATAACGTGGGAGTTATCCGGATGGAAGAAGTGGGGCTTGCATTCAGCGCTCACCGAACAGGCTCGGGTCATGGAGCGGATCTCCTCGACTGTGTAGGGTAGGTTGCGCGCCTTCACAAAGTGGGCAAACCTAGTGACCCCTGGATGACAGACCGCCTCATGGAGTTTCTGTAGTCTGTCCATCTGTATGCTGGCGCACGTCCCCCTGGAGAGCGCGTCAGGCGGGTCGTTGAGCTTACCAGGCCGGTACAGGATGTCATAGTTAAAGGTGGAGAATTTGATTCTCCATCTGGCGATTTTGTCGTTTTTTTATCTTACCACGCTGGGTGTTGCTGAACATGAAGGAGACCGCGCGTTGACCAGTCAACAGTGTAAAGCGCCTCCCAGCGAGGTAATGTCTCCAACGACGCACCACTTCAACTATGGCCTGGGCCTCCTTCTCGATCGAGGAGTGTCTACTCTCTGAACCCTGGAGGGTTCTGGGGAAGAAGGCTACAGGCCGACCGGCCTGGTTCAAGGTGGCTGCCAGGGCGAAGTCGGATGCATCGCTCTCGACTTGAAACGGGACAGACTCATCGATCGCATGCAGCGTCGCAGCAGCGATGTCGGATTTGATTCGATCGAAAGCTACTCTGGCTTCGGTCGAGAGGGGAAAGGAGGTGGTCTTGTTAAGAGGACGCGCCTTGTCGGCGTAGTGTGGAACCCATTGGGCGTAATACGAGAAAAGGCCCAGGCAGCATTTGAGCGCTTTCTGGGTATGGGGGGGGGGGGGTAAGTCCATTAGGGGACGCATGCAGTCAGGATCTGGCATGACTATCCCGTTCTCCACCACGCAACCTAGAATAGCGAGTCGTGTGGTCTGGAAGACACACTTGTCCAAATTGTAAGTCAGGTTCAGCCGACGGGCAGTTTGAAGAAATTTGTCTAGGTTGGCGTCGTGGTCCTGCGTGTCTTGGCCGCAGATGGTGATATTGTCCAGATACGGGAAGGTAGCGGTTAGCCCGTTCTGGTCCAAATAATAAAATTGTAGAGCTCGTCGAAAGAACCAAAGACTTGTTGATCCAAACCAAGGCTTTTATTAGCAAAAGACAGGAGCTCTTCACAGGTGGCCGACCAGTCCGGAATGATCCGACCTGGCTAGGGACACAACCCTTTAAGGCCAGACAATAGGCGTGGCTTAGCTCTCAGCCAATCGCTGTAAGCACAGTCTAGATACAGTAACTATATACACTATGTACATTGGTGATAGATCTGTACTATCACACCCTGATGACACTCTTACCTGGACTCCTCCCCTATGACCCAGGCCATAAAGATCAGGCTCCCTTCCCTGCACTTCCCAAGCTTGGATCCGGGCCAGCTCAAGTCTTCTGTACAATAAAGCTTATTGTTCCCCTCAGTCTTGGTTCTTGTGATTATTGGGGTAATTGGTAGTGCCCAACGATTTATTGTACATAAAATGTTAACGTCTCCAGTAATGAAGAAGTTGCTGTGCCTTGATCGGCTAGAGGTGGATCCCCAAGTCCCGGGTGCATCAGAACTCTTCGAGCAGGGGGTTAATTGCTTCAAGAACTTTCTGGAGGCCACTGCTGGAGTGGTCGACTCGAATGAGAAGAGGCTGAAAGTCCTATAGGCAAGAGGGCTTTCCAGGCCATCAGAAGCTGCGCGACCTACACTGCGGCAATGGCTGAGCTACGGGCACTATACAAGCCCAAAATCAACAAGGTCTACTCCCGTTACCTCCTGGCGTCCAGAAAACAGCAGCCTGGTGAGTCAGTAGAGCCCTGATCACACTGGAAAAAGACTGTTTGGGGAACCCCACGGTCCCTGTGCCGGGGGCCCAGTGCGTGGAAGACCTGGTCCAGGACGCTTGTTTGTCGGGGTTGAAGTTGGACTGTATCCAACAACGTCTCTTCAATGAAGATCAACTACCACTGAAACAGGTGATCCAATTGACCAGGACCTTAGATTCGGCCCAGAGCCACGCAGAGTCGATCGCTGGCAGAAGCAGGCCTATCCAGTTCGCACTGCCACGAGGACTGCCATCCTGAGAGTCAGTGTTGGGGACAGCCGACCAAACTGCGGCTGCAGTGGCGCCGGGGATCCTCGAGGTGCAACTTCTGTGGGCAGGGAAGATATCCACGACGTCTCTGCCCCACAAAAGGAGCTACCTGTTCAGGCTGTGGGAAAAAGGACCATTATCAACGTGTCTGCAGGTCCAGAGCCCCAACTTAGAGCAGTGCGGCGTGTATGGCCAAGGAGCTTCTGGTGCTGGCCACGTGCACGGTAAGGCAAGCGCCATTTTACCCGCTCCCGCCTCCATCCTCTAGGCAGCAGCAACTCTCACCAGCGACATCACTTCCGCCCTCGACGACGTCACTTCCATTTTCTTCATTGGCATTGGCAGCGTGGTCAACATAGAGGCCGCTATCTTGGACATGTGGCCTCCCTACTGACGACTAAGACGATGCACCCATCCTGACATCGATCACCTTAGACCAAGCCAGCCCTCACCTGATCACGAACTCCATAATGCAGATCGAGGTGAATGGGCACAAATCGAACTGCCTCTTTGATAGTGGCAGTACCACAAGTTTTATCCACCACAGGGTGGCCTGTCGACTCTCGATACCCATTTGGCCGATGACTGGATCTGTGTCAATGGCGGCAAAAGACCAACAGATGTATCCGGGGATACTGTGTGGTGTCTCTGATGGTGGGGGGGTGGGGGGGAGTGTTGGTCATGCCCCATCCTCCTGGGCCTTGACTTCCAGAGTCAGATCAGGAGCTTGAGGATAGCATTCAGGGGCCCCCAACCACCACTCACCATTTACAACCCACAGCTTACGGACCCCCCCAATCGAGCACCCAGCCTCCAGCAGCAACCTGCAGCCTCACCACCCTGCAGGTGGTCCCTCCATCACTATTTGCAAACCTCACCCCAGGCTGTAAACTGATTGTGACCAAGGGCAGGCGCTACAGCACGGAGAATATGGCGTTCATCCAGGCCGAGGTTTAATGACTCTTGGCGGAGGGGATCATAGCCCCTAGCTCCAGCCCCTGGAGGGCACAGGTCCTCGTGGTCAGAGGGGCAGGTAAGCCCAGGATGGTGATTGTCTACAGTCAAACCATCAACCACTTCACCCAATTGGATGCGTACCCTCTACACTGGATCTAAATTGACTTGGTCAATAAGGTAGGCAATACAGGGTCTTTTTGACCATTGACCCCAAGTCGGCCTTTCATCAACTCCCCCTTCACCCAAGCGACCAGCTCTACACGAGTTCGAGGCCGACGGCAAACTTTTTCACTTCCTGCAGGTGCCTTTCAGTGTTACTAACGGTGTTTCTGCTTTTCAGAGGGTTATGGATCGAATGGTGGAGGAGCACAAGCTGACGGCGACGATCCCATATCTTGACAATGTCACCATCTGTGGCCATGACCAGCAGGACCACAACGTGAACCTCGCAAAGTTCTTACGTAGGGCCAAGTCTCTCAACTTGATATACAATAAGGAAAAGTGTGTTTAACACAGACTGCCTGGCCCTTCTTGGATGCGTCGAGGCACATGGTATCATTGCCCCGAACCCTGACTACATGCAACATCTTATGGAGCTCCCAGCCCCATACACTCTAAAGGTGCTGAAGAGGGCTGTTTTCCTATTATGTACAATGGGTGCCCAATTACACCGATAAAGTCCACCCGATTAAGTCCACAACTTTCCGTTATCGGCAGAAGCTCAAACTGCCTTCTATCAGATCCGAGGAGACATCGCAAAGGCCACGATGCTGCCGTGGATGAGTCCGTCCCTCTACAGGTGGAGAGCGACGCCTCTGAATTCTCACTGGCCGCTACACTTAACCAGGCAGGGAGGACAGTAGCATTTTTCTCCCGCACACTGCACGGTCCTGAGTACGGCACTCCTTGGTCAAGAGGGAGGCACAAGCGATTGTTGAGGTGGTGCGCCACTGGCGACATTATCTGGCCGGTAAACGGTTTACCCTGCTGACAGACCAGAGGGATGTGGCCTTCATGTTTAATACTAAACAGTGGGGTAAAAGAAAAAATGACAAGATTCTTAGGTGGAGGATTGAGCTCTTCACCTATAATTATGGCAACTTGTACCGACCAGGTAAACTCAACAATTCCCCAGACGCCCTATCCCGGGGAACATGTGCCAGCACACATCTTGACTGCCTCCAGACCCTCCACGACAGTCTGTGCCTCCCTGCAGTCACAAGGTTATACCACTTCATCAAGACTTGGAACTTTCCATACTCCATTGAGGACGTCCAGTCCACGACCAGATCTGGTCACTGAATGTAAGCTCCAGTTCTACTGGCCCGAAAAGGCACACCTCATTAAGGCCACACGCCCTTTTGAATGGCTCAGTGTCGATTTCAAGGGACCCTTCCCATCTCAAATAGGAATGCTTACTTCCTGACGGTGGTGGACGAATTCTCCAGATTCCCCTTTGCTATTCCCTGCCCGGCTATGACCTCGGCAACAGTAATCAAGGCGCTGCGCTGTATTTTCACCCTATTCGGGAACCCCAAGTACATCCACAGAGATCAGAGGACCTCGTTCATGAGTGAGGAACTGTGACAGTACTTCCTGGCCAGAGGCATAGCCGCCAGCAGGACCAGGCGGCCAGTTGGAAACAGAGTACGCCACTGTCTGGAAGATGGTGCTCCTGGTCCTTAGGTCCAAGAACATGCTGGTGTCCCGCTGACAGGACGTCTTGCCCAAAGTGCTTCACGACATCCGATTGCTCCTGTGCACCGCGACTACCACCAACCAGCATGAATGTTTCTAGGAGATCAGCGAATGGTGCCTCCATTCCTCCCTTGGCTGTCAACCCCAGGGCCAGTCCTGCTATGGAAACACACAAAGGGCCATAAGATGGATCCACTGGGGGAAGCGGTACACCTCATACATGCCAACCCGCAACACGTGTTTCTGAGGTACCCCGATGGCCACGAGGACACTGTGCCTATCTGAGACCTGGCGAGGGACGGGGATGCTGAAACCGCTCTGCCTGCCACAGCCCATCCCACAGAGCAGACCACCCCACAAGGGAGCGCAATAATGGAGGCCGAGCCACCCGGCTCTCCTCTCCAGGAGTTAGTCCACTGGGAGGCATCAAACCCCCACTTCCTCCCAGGAGACCTCAAGCATCACCCCGTCCCAGAGTGTTCCCTCCCTTGCCCCTCCCGGGACTGCTTGCCCTCCCAAACAGCAGAGCGTGGACACGCCTGCCCCCCAGCAGTTCCACAGATGAAGGAAGTCACCAGTGCGGCTGTTGGAGACTATCAGTAGCCCAATAATGATGCAGACAGAAGACTGAGGGGAACAATAGGCTTTACTAAGCAAGAGACTGCTGGCCCGGGTCTAGGCTAGGAAAATGAACGGGAAGGAGAGGGGACTCGACCTTTATGGCCAGGGGTCACATGGGAAGATCAAGGGAGGAGCTAAGGTAGGGAGACCCCCAGAGGGTGGGCCAACCAGTACATACAGCCATATCACCACATTCACCCCCCACTTTTTAAAAAAGAACCCAGCAACAATAAACAAAACCCGGAGACAATAACAGCAGAAACAATAACATTTAACAATCAATAAAAACTGGCTGAGGAAGCGGACGTCCCCCCCCCTACCCCCCTACCCCCCTCCACCATCTGGCTAGAGGTTGAGCTGCACAGGCGGCCTCCACTGTCTGCCGGACTGCCAAGGAACCAACGTTTCAGTACGGCGCTCCTCCAAAGAGGAGGACGACGGGGGAGTGTCCACTGCCAGAACTATGAGGGTTGGGGTGCTGGCAGGTGGACTCCTGAAGTACTGGGGGGGTCCTCTGCAGCTGCAGGAGGGGTAGGAGCCTGGACATCCGACTGCAGCTTTAAATTTTTTATTTTTCACACTATAAACCATATTGACCAAGATACATAGACATTTTTATCTTGAATATATAGTGTCATTTTCTCCCCCTTTTCCCCCCCCCCTTCCCTCCCTCCCTCACCCCCCCCCTCCCATTCGCCTGAAGTTCAATCTATAAGATACATTAAACCCGTTAAACAATGTTGTCACTTAATAAAAATAAACAAGAAATTTTACTGAGTCAGTTCTTTTCGTTGCCTTCTCCTTCTGTCATTTTAGGAGGTGGAAGTCCATGGTAGGATTTCTCTATTGTGTTTCATGTATGGCTCCCATATTTGTTTGAATATTGTGATGTTATTTCTTAAATTATATGTTATTTTTTCTAATGGAATACATTTATTCATTTCTATGTACCATTGTTGTATTCTCAAGTTGTCTTCTAATTTCCAGGTTGATGTAATACATTTTTTTGCTACAGCTAGGGCTATCATAACAAATCTTTTTTGTGCTCCATCCAAATCGAGTCCAAATTCTTTATTTCTTATATTACTTAGGAGGAAGATTTCTGGTTTTTTTTGGTATATTGCTTTTTGTGATTTTATTTAATATCTGGTTTAGATCTTCCCAAAATTTTTTCACTTTCTCACATGTCCAAATTGCATGAATTGTTGTTCCCATTTCCTTTTTACAGTGAAAACATCTGTCTGATACTGTTGGGTTTTATTTATTTAACTTTTGAGGTGTGATGTATAGTCTGTGTATCCAGTTATATTGTATCATGCATAACCTCGTGTTTATTGTATCTCTCATAGTTCCAGAGCACAGCTTTTCCCATGTTTCATTCTTTATCTTTATGTTTAGATCTTGTTCCCATTTTTGTTTAGGTTTACTGTTTGTTTCCTCATTCTTCTTTTCTTGCAGTTTGATGTACATGTTTGTTACAAACTTTTTAATTATCATTGTGTCTGTAATCACATATTCAAAATTGCTTCCTTCTGGTAACCTCAGATTGTTTCCCAATTTGTCCTTCAAGTAGATTTTCAGTTGGTGGTATGCAAACATTGTATCGTGAGTTATATTATATTTATCCTTCATTTGTTCAAAGGATAATAATTTATTTCCCGAAAAACAATTTTCTATTCTTTTGATCCCTTTTCTCTCCCATTCTCTAAAGGAAAGATTATCTATTGTGAAAGGGATTAGTTGATTTTGCGTCAATATTAGTGTTGGTAGTTGGTAATTTGTTTTATTCCTTTCTACATGAATCTTCTTCCAAATGTTGAGCAGATGATGCAATACCTGTGAATTCCTACATTGTACCAATTTTTCATCCCATTTATATAGTATATGTTCAGGTATCTTCTGCCCTATTTTATCTAGTTCTAATCTGGTCCAATCTGGTTTTTCCCTTGTTTGATACAAATCTGATAGGTATCTTAATTGTGCGGCTCTATAATAATTCTTAAAGTTTGGTAGTTGTAAGCCTCCTTGTTTGTACCATTCTGTTAATTTATCTAGTGCTATCCTCGGTTTCCCCCCTTTCCATAAGAATTTCCTTATTATTTTCTTTAACTCCTTGAAGAATTTCTCTGTTAGGTGAATTGGTAATGACTGAAATCGGGATTGTATCTTTGGGAAAATGTTCATTTTAATACAGTTTATCCTTCCTATCAGTATTATTGGTAACTCTTTCCAATGCTCTAAGTCGTCTTGTAATTTTTTTCATTAATGGATGATAATTTAGTTTATATAGATGGCCGAGATTTTTATTTAGTTGTATACATAGGTATCGCATTGCTTGTGTTTGCCATCTAAATGGTGATTCTTTCTTAAACTTTGTGAAATACACATTATTCATTGGCATTGCTTCACTTTTATTTGCGTTGATCTTGTACCCTGATACTTCTCCATATTCCTTCAATTTCCTATGTAATTCTTTTATTGATAATTCTGGTTCTGTTAAGTATATTATAACATCATCTGCAAATAGACTGAATTTATATTCCTTCTCTTCTATTTTTATCCCTTTTATTTTCTGTTCTTATCAGTTCTGCTAGTGGTTCTATAGCTAACGTGAACAGTGAGGGAGATAATCGACATCCCTGCCTTGTTGATCTGCTTAAGTTAAATTGGTTCGATATATATCCATTTACTGTCACTTTCGCCAATGGCCCCTTCTATAATGCTTTAATCCAATTAATATATTTCTCTGGTAAGCTGAATTTTTGTGGTACTTTGAATAAATAATTCCATTCTACTCTGTCAAAGGCCTTCTCTGCGTCTAAAGCAACCACTACTGTTGGAGTTTTATTTCCTTCTACTGCATGAATTAAGTTAATAAATTTACAGATATTGTCCATTGTTTGTCTTTTTTTAATAAATCCAGTTTGGTCTAGATTTACTATTTTTGGTACATAGTCGGCCAATCTGTTCGCTAATAGTTTAGCTATTATCTTATAATCTGTGTTAAGTAGAGATATTGGTCTATATGATGCTGGTGCTAGTGGATCTTTCCCTGTCTTTGGTATTACTGTAATTATTGCTGTTTTGCCTGAATCTGGTATGTTTTGTGTTTTATCAATCTGGTTGATTACTTCCAGGAGGGAAGGAATTAATAAGTCTTTAAATGTTTTATATAATTCTATTGGGAATCCATCCTCTCCTGGTGTTTTATTGTTCGGTAGTTTTTTTTAATATCTCCTGTAATTCTTCTATTTCAAATGGGTTTATTAATTTCTTTTGTTCCTCTGTTTGTAATTTCGGTAGTTCAATTTTAGTTAGAAATTCATCTATTTTGTCTTCTTTCCCTTCGTTTTCAGTTTGATATAGTTGCTCGTAGAATTCCCTGAAGTTTTCATTGATCTCCGTTGGATTATATGTAATTTGTTTGTCCTTTTCCTTAATGCCAATACCATTCTTTTAGTTTGTTCTGTCTTAAGCTGCCACGCTAGAATTTTGTGTGTTTTTTCTCCTAGCTCATAATATTTCTGTTTTGTCTTCAATATGTTCTTCTCCACCTTATATGTTTGTAGTGTTTCATATTTTATTTTTTTATCTGCCAATTCTCTTCTTTTAGTTGTATCTTCCTTTATTGCTAATTCTTTTTCTATATTTGCTATTTTCCCTTTCCAACTGTTTTGTTTCCCGATTGTAGTCCTTCTTCATCTTAATTACATAACTTATTATTTACCCTCTGATGAACGCTTTCATTGCGTCCCATAGCATAAACTTATCTTTCACTGATTCCGTATTTATTTCAAAGTACATTTTAATTTGTCGTTCAATGAAATCTCTAAAATCCTGTCTTTTAAGTAGCATGGAGTTTAATCTCCATCTATACATTCTTGGTGGGATGTCCTCTAGCTCTATTGCCAATAACAGGGGTGAGTGGTCCGATAATAGTCTAGCTTTATTTTCTGTTTTCCTAACTCACCCTTGAATGTGGGCCGATAACAGGAATAGGTCTATCCTTGAGTATTTTTTGTGTCTACCCAAATAATATGAATATTCCTTTTCCTTTGGGTGTTGTTTCCTCCACATATCCAAAAGTTGCATTTCTTGCATCGATTTAATTATAAATTTCATTACTTTGTTCTTTCTGTTAGTTTTTTTCCAGTTTTATTAATGTTTGAGTCCAAATTAAGGTTAAAATCCCCTCCTATTAGTATGTTCCCTTGCTATCTTAAAAAAGATATCTTGCATAAATTTTTGGTCTTCTTCATTAGGCGAGTATACATTGAGTAAATTCCAAACTTCTGAATATATCTGACATTTTATCATTACATATCTCCCTGCTGCATCTATTATTTCCTGTTCTATTTTGATTGGTACATTTTTATTGATTAATATAGCTACTCCTCTGGCTTTTGAATTATATGATGCTGCTGTTACATGTCCTATCCAATCTCTCTTTAATTTCTTGTGTTCCACTTCAGTTAGATGTGTTTTTTGTACGAATGCTATATCATTTTTTTCTTTTTTCAGTAAATTTAACAGTTTCTTCCTTTTGATTTGGTTATGTATTCCATTAATATTTAAAGTCATATAGTTCAACATAGTCATTTCATACTTTGTTTTTCTTTCCTTTCCGTTTCCTCATCACCACCTTCCCTTTTTATCCATTTCTGCTTTTTTTTTTGAACAGATTATAAGACAACATTTCTAAAACATAAAATATTTCCACTATTCTCATATCTAAAATTCCTTTAACCCCAATAGTCCCTCCCCTTTCTGAGTTGCCCTTTGTCCCTTGTCGGGCAACCACATCTCCCCTCTCCATTTGGATTTGTGAATCCGCTCGCAAGCATCAACTGATTTCTCATTGACTGTTATTCTTCCCCACCCAGCCGCCCCCAGAAAAGATTTTAATCTTCATATATAACAAAGGTTAATTCCCTCACTTCCTTTCTTCCCTTTCTTTCCCTTCTTAGTTCTTACTTATACTCTTTATACTGCTCAAACTACAGGGGAATCACGTTGCTCTCCATTGCAGGCAAAATCTTCGCTAGGATTCTACTAAACAGAATAATACCTAGTGTCGCTGAGAATATTCTCCCAGAATCACAGTGCGGCTTTCGCGCAAACAGAGGAACCACTGACATGGTCTTTGCCCTCAGACAGCTCCAAGAAAAGTGCAGAGAACAAAACAAAGGACTCTACATCACCTTTGTTGACCTCACCAAAGCCTTCGACACCGTGAGCAGGAAAGGGCTTTGGCAAATACTAGAGCGCATCGGATGTCCCCCAAAGTTCCTCAACATGATTATCCAACTGCACGAAAACCAACAAGGTCGGGTCAGATACAGCAATGAGCTCTCTGAACCCTTCTCCATTAACAATGGCGTGAAGCAAGGCTGTGTTCTCGCACCAACCCTCTTTTCAATCTTCTTCAGCATGCTGCTGAACCAAGCCATGAAAGACCCCAACAATGAAGACGCTGTTTACATCCGGTACCGCACGGATGGCAGTCTCTTCAATCTGAGGCGCCTGCAAGCTCACACCAAGACACAAGAGAAACTTGTCCGTGAACTACTCTTTGCAGATGATGCCGCTTTAGTTGCCCATTCAGAGCCAGCTCTTCAGCGCTTGACGTCCTGCTTTGCGGAAACTGCCAAAATGTTTGGCCTGGAAGTCAGCCTGAAGAAAACTGAGGTCCTCCATCAGCCAGCTCCCCACCATGACTACCAGCCCCCCCACATCTCCATCGGGCACACAAAACTCAAAACGGTCAACCAGTTTACCTATCTCGGCTGCACCATTTCATCAGATGCAAGGATCGACAATGAGATAGACAACAGACTCGCCAAGGCAAATAGCGCCTTTGGAAGACTACACAAAAGAGTCTGGAAAAACAACCAACTGAAAAACCTCACAAAGATAAGCGTATACAGAGCCGTTGTCATACCCACACTCCTGTTCGGCTCCGAATCATGGGTCCTCTACCGGCACCACCTACGGCTCCTAGAACGCTTCCACCAGCGTTGTCTCCGCTCCATCCTCAACATCCATTGGAGCGCTCACACCCCTAACGTCGAGGTACTCGAGATGGCAGAGGTCGACAGCATCGAGTCCACGCTGCTGAAGATCCAGCTGCGCTGGATGGGTCACGTCTCCAGAATGGAGGACCATCGCCTTCCCAAGATCGTATTATATGGCGAGCTCTCCACTGGCCACCGTGACAGAGGTGCACCAAAGAAAAGGTACAAGGACTGCCTAAAGAAATCTCTTGGTGCCTGCCACATTGACCACCGCCAGTGGGCTGATAACGCCTCAAACCGTGCATCTTGGCGCCTCACAGTTTGGCGGGCAGCAGCCTCCTTTGAAGAAGACCGCAGAGCCCATCTCACTGACAAAAGGCAAAGGAGGAAAAACCCAACACCCAACCCCAACCAACCAATTTTCCCTTGCAACCGCTGCAATCGTGTCTGCCTGTCCCGCATCGGACTGGTCAGCCACAAACGAGCCTGCAGCTGACGTGGACTTTTTACCCCCTCCATAAATCTTCGTCCGCGAAGCCAAGCCAAAGAAAGAATATATATATATATATATATGTAGTTTGTTGTCATTTTTGTTCTTGTTACATCTCTTCATCTGTCCATTTTGTAGTTGTTCTGCAAATTTTCATGCTTTTTCCGGATCCGTGAATAGTTTGCCTTGCTGCCCCGGGATAACTATTTTAAGTACCGCTGGGTATTTTAACATAAATTTATAACCTTTTTTCCATAGGGTCGTTTTTGCTGCATTAAACTCCTTCCTCTTCTTCAGGAGTTCAAAACTTATATCTGGATAGAAAAAAATTTCTTGACCCTTGTATTCCAGTGGTTTTTTGTCTTCTCTTTTTTTTTCATTGCCTTCTCCAATATATTTTCTCTTGTTGTATATCTTAGGAATTTTACTAGAATGGATCTTGGTTTTTGCTGTGGTTGTGGTTTAGGGGCTAATGTTATGTGCGCCCTTTCTATTTCAATTTCTTCCTGTAATTCTGGTCTTCCAAGGACTCTGGGGATCCATTCTTTTATAAATTCTTTCATATTTTTGCCTTCTTCATCTTCCTTAAGATCTACTATCTTTATATTGTTTCTTCTATTATAATTTTCCATTATATCTATCTTCTGAGCTAACAGCTCCTGTGTTTCTTTAACTTTTTTATCAAATTCTTCTAATTTCTTTTTTAAGTCATCTACTTCCATTTCTACGGCTGTTTCTCGTTCTTCCACCTTGTCTACTCTTTTTCCTATTTCTGTCATGATCATCTCTAATCTATTCACTTTTTCCTCTGTACTTTTTATTCTTTTTATTTCACTGAATTCTTGCATCTGCCATTCTTTTACTGTTTCCATATATTCTTTAAAAAAAATATATCCATGTACTTGCCCTTCCCTTCATCTTCCATTTCTCTGTGTTCTTCCTCCTCTTCTTCTGAGTTCACCCAGGATCTGTGTCCTTTACGTCTGTCTCTTCTGATTTTCTTATTGGGTTGTTTATTTTATTTTGTTGGGTATTTTTGTTCTTCTTATTTTTATTAAAAGTGTCTTGGTGTTGGTCTTCTTCCTCTGGGTTGGTCATCTGTTGTTTCTTTGATTTCCTATTTTTATTCTCTTCCTTCTTGTTCTCGTTATTTTCTGTTTTCCTGTTGAGAGTCTTGCTGTTGTGTTGTACTTGTCTGTTTCAGCTGTGGAGATTTACTCCTAAGCTGGTCCCCCCTCCCGTCGGTGTTATTTTTGTCTTGCGCGGTTGCGCACTTTTGTTTGTCCTGACTACATTTTTGTAGTCCTGAGTTCGGGGTTTCCACAGACCTCAGGGAGCGGGCTTCTCTCTCCACGGCGGGCCTCCTCGTACCGGTAAGGCCTTCACTTTCCTCCTCCAACATCCTTCCTTCTTCTTTTATTCCCGTTGTTTTTGGTTTTTCTTTCTTTGCTGCCATTTTCTCCACACTTTCACTTTCAATTTGTTTTGGTTTCTGTGTTAGTGACTTTGTTTTTTCTCTACCTTTTTTTTACTTTTCTGGAGAGGACTGGAGTTCCCCTACCGGCTACTACTCCATCATGTGACTCCTCCATCCGACTGCAGGTTGGGCAGCTCGGACTTCAGGGCTGTGCTTGGGTGTGGCACCATCAGGTCCGCAGCGTAGTCAGCAGCTGGCAAGGCAGTCTCGGGGTCTCTGCCCCTTTCCAGGTCTCGTAAGGGCACTGTGTCCTCGTGGCTGTCCAGATACCTCACAAATGCATACTGGGGGTTGGCATGAATAAGGTGTACCGCTTCTTATGGCCTCTGACATGCTTCTGAAGGAGAACCGGCCCTGGGGATGTCAGCCAGGGAGGGATGGAAGAACCATTCGCTGACCTCCTAGGGAAAGCAAAGAGGCATTCATGCAGGGTGGTGTTAGTGGTGGTGCAGAGTAACGACCAGATAGCATGGAGGGCTTCTGGCAAAATGTCCTGCCAGTGGGACACTGGTAAATATTTGAACCTGAGGGCAGGAGCACTGCCTTCCAGACAGAGCCGCTCTCCCTTTCCACCTGGCCATTACCTCTAGGGTTATAGTGGCTATGCCTCTGGTCAGGAAGTACTGACGCAGCTTCTCACTCATGAATGAGGTCCCCCGGTCACTATGAATGTAGTTGGGATACCCAAACAAAATGAAGTTACTACTCAGGGCCTTGATGACCGTAGTTGAGGTCATATCCGGGCAGGGAATTGCAAAGGGGAACCTGGAAAATTTGTTCACCACCGTCAGGAAGTAGGTGTTCCTATTTGTAGTAGGGAGGGGGCCCTTGAAATCGACACTGAGTCTTTCAAAAGGGTGGGTGGCCTTGATGAGGTGTGCCTTCTCTGGCTGGTAGAACTGAGACTTACACTTGGCACAGATTTGGCAGTATCTGGTCGTGGACCGGACATCCTTGACAGAGTAGGGGAGGTTCCTTAACCTGATAAAGTGATACAACCTCATGACTCCAGAGTGGCACAGACTATTGTGCAGGACCTGGAGACAGTCAAGATGCGCATTGGCGCATGTCCCTCAGGATAGGGCATCCGGAGGATCATTGAGCTTACCCGGCCGGTACAAGATGCCATAATTGTAGGTAGATAACTCAATCCTCCATCTCAGAATCTTGTGGCTCTTGATTTTACCCCGTTGTTTGGTGCTGAACGTGAAGGCCACTGCCCTCTGATCAGTCAACAGGGTAAATCTCTTACTGGCTAGGTAGTTCCACCAGTGGCGCACTGCCTCAACGATCACCTGCGGCTCCTTCTTGATGGAGGAGTGCCGGAATTTGGGGCCCTTAAGGGTATGGAAAAAAAATGCTACCGGCCTGCCTGCCTGGTTTAATGTGGCGGCCAGCGCAAAGTCAGAGGCATCGCTTTCCATCTGGAAGGGGACAGACATGCATCGTGGCCTTCGCAATGTCTCCACGGATCTGATTAAAAGCAGCTTGGCCTCTGCTGATAGGATGGGCCTTATCAGCGTAGTTGAGCACCCTCTATGCATAGTATGAGAACAGCCCTAGGCATCGTTTCAGCGCCTTCAGGGTGCTCGGGACAGGGAGTTCTAGAAGTGGTCACATGCGGTCAGGATCGGGAGCAATGACATCATGTGCCACAATGCATCCAAGAAGAGTCAGGCGCTCCGTGTTGAACATGCACTTGTCCTTGTTGTACATCAAGTTAAGAAACTTGGCCGTACACAAGAACTTGGCAAGGTTTGTGTCATTTGCTGCTCATGGCCACAGAGAGTGACATTGTCGAGGTAGGGGAACGTTGGCGTCAGTCCATGTTCCTCCACCATCTGGTCCATTACTCTCTGGAAAGCAGAAACACCGTTATTAATGCTGAAGGGTACCCGCAGGAAGTGGAAAAGTTTCCCGTCGGCTTCGAATCTGGTATAGATTCGATCGTTCAGAGAGAGGGGAAGTTGGTGGTAAACTGACTGAGGTCAATGGTCGAAAAAATTCTATATTTGGCGACCTTATTGACCAAGTCAGCTACATGGGGGAGCAGATACACATTCAGCTGGGTGAAGCGGTTGATGGTTTGACTATAGTCAATTACCAACCATGGTTTGCCTGCCCCTCTGACCACGAGGACCTGTGCTCTCCAGGGACAGGTGCTAGGGGCTATGATCCCCTCTGCCAGGAGTCGTTGAACCTCAGCCCGGATAAATTACATATCCTCCGGACTATAGCACCGACTCTTGGTGGTGATAGGTTTGCAATCCGGGGTGAGCTTCATGAACAGCAACGGAGGGACACCCTTAAGGTGGTGAAGCCACAGGTCATAGCCAGGGACCGAGTGCCGGGACTGCTGGACGATGCCAGGGATTGGGTGTTGGGGCCACAGGATGATAACGGGGGCCGGCTATTTGGTTGGGGATGGTCATCCGAATGCTGAGGGCTGCGAATGGTCAACGGTGGTTGGGAACACCATCATCACTAAACTGACTCTGAAAGTCAAAGTCTCGGAGGATCAGCGCGTAGAGGCAGGGCATGACTAGTAAAACAAAGTTGTTATAACATTCCTCCTTCACCGTCAGCGACACTACACAATACTCCCGAATACTTGTCTGTTGCTCCCTGGGCGCCATTGAAAACATCCCGGTCATGGGTTGGACCGGGAGGGAGAGTCTCTGGACCACATTAGGGTGTACGAAGCTTTCCATACAGCCGCTATCAAAAAGACAGTTAATTTTATGTCCATTCACCTCGATCTGCAACATTGAGTTTGAGAACGGGTGAGGACTGGCTTTATTTAGTGTCACTGAAGCAAGGAGTGGTGTTTCTTCATCGTCGTCATTAGTGGGGAGGCCCACTCAAGATGGCGACCTCCTTGTTGACCACGCATCGGATGAAGAAAAAGCTGGAAGTGAAGTCAAGGTGGCTGGAAGTGACGTCACTGGTGCGGTAGACCGAGGTACAGAGGCTGGGAGCGGTGGCCGGTAAGATGGCACTCTCCTCACCGCGCACGCGGTAAGCGCTGGAAGTTCTTCAGGAACACACGCTGTACTGCTTTCTGGCTGCGATCGGGACCTGCAGACCCTTTGATAGTGGCCCCTCTTACCATAGCCTGAGCATGTTCTCCTTTTGCGGGGCAGAGGCGCCTCACGTGCCTGGCCTGCCCATAGAAGTTGCACCTCAACGATGCGGTTGGTATGATTGCAGCCACAGTCGGGTCGCTGATGGCCGATGCTGAGTCCCAGGCCGATGGCCCTCGCGGTAGAATATACATGGTTGGCCCGCTTCTGCTGGCGATCGACACCGACTGGCGCTGGGCCAAGTCCAGAGTTCTGACCAGTTAGATAGCCTTTTTGAGAGGGAGCGGGTCCTCTTCGAGGATTCTTTGCTGGATGTAGTCCAACCTCAACCCCAACACACAGGCTTCTTTGATCAGCTCTTACATGCACTGGTTCAGTGATATCGTGCCTGGGCCCATGAGATCCCCCAAACAGTCTTTTCCCAATGTGACCAAGGTCCAGACGAACTCTTCCGCACTCACCAGGCTGTTGTTTCCGGGACACCAGCAGGTAACAGGAGTAAACCGAGTTCAGCTTGGGTTTATAGAGTGCCCGCAGCTCAGCCATCGCATTGGTGTAGGTCGCACAGCCTAAGATGGTCAGGTAGGCCTTCTGACCGACTCGTGCTTGAAAGATCTTGAGCTTCTTCTTGTCCGAGTCGATCACCTCCGCAACAGCGTCGAGGAAATTATTGAAACAGTTCACCCACTGCTTGAAGAGTACCAATGCACCCGGGACTTGGGGGTCTACTTCCATCCTTTCAGGGCACAGCAATTTCTTCATAACCGAGAGTTCTAAAATCTTGCTTAATAAATTGTTGGGTGCTATCGGTAGCCCAATAATGATGCAGACAGAAGATTGAGGCTTTATTGAGCAAGAGACGGCTGGCCCTGGTCAAGGTTAGGAAAATGAGCGGGAAGGAGAGGGGACTCGACCTTTATGGCCAGGGGTCACATGGGAAGGATCTGGGAGACCCCCAGAGGGTGGGCCAGCCACTACATACAGCCATATCACCACAGCGGCTAAACCTCTAGTTATATTTTTTTCTTCTCCCTCTCTCTTCTCCCTTGTGTGTCAAAAGAGTGGGGGGGTGGTTTTTGTTTAAAAAGAGGGGGTGAATGTAATGGTATGGATTGTATGACCTAATTGGCTGGTAAAGGGCTCGGGCTGGCCCGCTCTCTGATGACACTCTCACCTGGACTCCTCCCCTATGACCCAGGCCATAAAGGTCAGGCCATCTCTCCCTTTCCTGCACTTCCCAAGCTTGGATCCGACCCAGCTCAAGTCTTGTGTACAATAAAGCCTATCGTTCCCCTCAGTCTTTTTCCTTGTGATTATTGGGGCAACTGGTAGTGCCTAACACCTGGACTGTAACACAGCCGTCTACAGCCCCACTGCAGGGCCTGGACTGTAACACAACTGGTGCACAGCCCCACTGCAGGGCCTGGTTTGTTACACAGCTGGTGCTCTAGACTCCCGTTGTCTCTGCATTAACAGCCCTGAGTAAACCCCAGCAGATGGTGCTGAATGGGCTGGAACGGTTCCCACCTTGGCCTGGGTTCAGTCGACCTGGCTGGGAGCTGTGATGAGAGATGGGGGGTGGGGGGGGGCGGGGGATGCTGGAAAGAGACCAGCTCAGGACGTGCTTCACATTTATCTCCCATCTGGCTGCTATATGACCAACTCAGTCTCCATCGGAAACATTTCCATTCCTTCTTTGAATCAACTCCTTGCTCTCATTATTTCCTGTCTCTCACTCTGACCAAGGCCTTCCCCTTGTAGCTGGAATGGCTATGTTCAGATACTTCTGTCTCATCTAGCCTGTGAAACCCTCACTTTCTCCCCACCCCTCCACTCTCCCCACCAACTCCGTACCTATCTCCCCTACCCCTCCACTCTCCCCACCAACTCCGTACCTATCTCCCCTACCCCTCCACTCTCCCCCTCCCCTCTCCATCTCCCCCACCCTCTCCCTCCCCATCTCTCCACCAATCTCCCGTACCCTTCCCCTCTCCCACACACCTCTCCACCTCCCTTCCTTAGCCCTCACCCCAACAAATCTCTCCCACCCATCCCCTCCACCCTATCAATCTCCTCTCCACCTGCCCATACACCTTTCCCCTCTGCTCTCCCCACCAACTCCCCTCTTCCTCCTCACCAACTTTCCTCCATCTGTCCCCCCACCCTCTCGCCTCTTCCCTACTTCTCCTCCTTCCCTTCTTCACAACTCTCTCCCCACACCAAATCATTCTCCCTATTCCTCTCCCTCTTAACCCTTCCCTCCCTTCTCCACCCACACCCCCTCTCCACAGCCCCATCCCCAGCATTTCTCACACCACCCTTCTTCACACACTCTTCCTCCAACCTTTGCTCCACTACCCATCCACTCCCCCAAACCCCATATCCCACACCCTTACTCTCTAATCCCTCTCCTCTTCACACCCCCTGCCCCTGGTCACTGTATGTTGGTGCCCAGCCTGGTATCGATTTCCAATCTGTCCCCGGGAGGTAGGCTCTGTGCCGGAGGTAGAGGCCCTACGAGGTAGGGACCCCGGGAGGTAAGCTCTGTTCCAGAGGTGGGACCCTGGGAGGTAGGGTCTGTGCCAGAGGTGGGGACCCTGGGAGGTAGGGTCTGTGCTGGAGGTGTGGACCCCGGGAGGTAGGATCTGTGCCAGAGGTGGGGACCCCTGAAGGTAGGCTCTGTGCCAGAGGTGGGTACCCCGGGAGGTAGGCTCTGTGCTGAAGGTGGGGACACCGGGAAGTTGGCTCTGTGCTGAAGGTGGAGACAATGGGAGGTGGGGACACCGAGAGGACACCTTCACTGGACTGCACTGTGCCCAGACCTGACCACTCCAGGGCTTTGGGTGATGTCCCACAATGAGGCACTGGGATGGGATCTGGGAAAGATAGTGGGAGTATGTGGGGTGTGGGTGGGGTCTGGTGTGAAGGAATGTGAGGGAGGTATCTGGGAGAGTGTGAAAGGGCTAATGGGAAATTGGGATGTGGGGAGGGGAGTGGAAGGGTATGGGGGAGGGGAATGTGAATGGTGGGGTCTGGGGAGGGGTGTGAGGGAGTCTGGGGAGGAGAGGGAATGCAGTCTGGAGGACTGTGGGGGTATCTGGGGGAAGGGAGTGTGGTGGGGACTGGGGGAAGGGAGTGTGGGGGGGACTGGGGGAAGGGAGTATGGGGGGGACTGGGGGGAGTGTGGGGGGGGACTGGGGGAAGGGAGTGTGAGGGGGGACTGGGGGAAGGGAGTGTGAGGGGAACTGGGGGAAGGGAGTGTGGGGGGGTCTGGGGGAAGGGAGTGTGGGGGGGGTCTGGGGAAAGGGAGTGTGGGGGGGTCTGGGGGAAGGGAATGTGGGGGGGTCTGGGGGAAGGGAGTGTGGTGGGGGTCTGGGGGAAGGGAGTGTGGGGGGGTCTGGGGGAAGGGAGTATGGGAGGGGTCTGGGGGAAGGGAGTGTGGGAGGGGTCTGGGGGAAGGGAG
This sequence comes from Narcine bancroftii, assembly GCF_036971445.1. Lineage (NCBI taxonomy): Eukaryota > Metazoa > Chordata > Chondrichthyes > Torpediniformes > Narcinidae > Narcine > Narcine bancroftii. The sequence continues at coordinate 252,141,304 of NC_091469.1, read as the reverse complement.
TGTGGGGGGTCTGGGGGAATGGAGTGTGGGGGGGTCTGGGGGAATGGAGTGTGGGGGGGTCTGGGAGAAGGGAATGTGGGGGGTGGTCTGGGGGAAGGGAGTGTGGGGGGGAAGTTGGGGTAGGGAGTGTGGGGGGGGTCTGGGGGAAGGGAGTGTGGGGGGGTCTGGGGGAAGGGAGTGTGGGGGGGTCTGGGGGAAGGGAGTGTGGAGGGGTCTGGGGGAAGTGAGTGTGGGGGGGTCTGGGGGAAGGGAGTGTGGGGGGTCTGGGGGAAGGGAGTGTGGGGGGGTCTGGGGGAAGGGAGTGTTGGGGAGGGGAGTGAATGGGTGATCTGGGGAGGGGAGGAGAGTGTGTGGGAGAGGGGAGTGAATTGGGGGGTTCTGTAGGTTGTGGGTCTGGGGAATGGGAGTGTGAGGGGTCTGGAGAGTGGAGTGTGAGGATGGTCTGGGGAGGAGAGATGAGTCTGTGGGGGAGGGGAGTGAATGGGGGCTCTGGGGGCGGTGGGTCTGCAGAGGGGATATGAGGGAGGTCTGGGAAGAGGAGTGTGTGGGGGGGTCTGGGGAGGAGAGGTGAGTGTGTGGGGGAGGGGAGTGTGAGGGGGTCTGGAGGTTGTGGTCTGGGAGGAGTGTGAGGTGTCTAGGGGAAGAGAGGAGAGGTGAGTGTGTGGGGAAGGGGAGTGAATGGTGGTCTGGGGGCTGTGGGTCTGTGGGTGGGGTGTGGAGAATAACGTGGGTGGTTAATAGTCTGCAGGACTCCTGCTTCACTGCCGTGCGACGACTCCTTGGAGCTCTTCCACTGGGATGTAAAAGGGCGTTCCAATCGCATTGTTCCTTGCACCACAGCACATCCCTGTCCAACTGTTACTGTGCTGTTGCCAAAGGTATGGAGGACTCGATGCTGGCAGCAGAACTGAGAGAGGCGTAGCATCCTCCCAATCCTTGTCAAATCCCAGCTGTGAATCCCAGTCAAGGAATGTGCTGGAGTGTCAGCGAGCGCCGACAGAAGAGGACGGAGAGGGCTCGGAGAGCAGCAAAGGTTGCAGGGTTCTCAGAGGATGCGGCAGCGAGGCTCGTTGGTCATCTGTCTCCTGGTCATCCTGAGCTGCCAGACCAGCCACGTGGGTGAGCTCCCTGCAACTGCTCTATAACCTTCCGTGCGATGCAGGCATCACCAGCTATGCTGGCATTTATTGCCTGTTCCGGGCGTCCTCGAGAGTGGGGTGGTGGCACTGCTACCCTCCGTCTGTTCAGTAGCTCCCATGGCACTGGGGGGAGAGAGAGAGAGAGAGAGAGACTGAGTGTGGAGCTGCACAATACTGGGGTTATTGACGGGGGCAAACAGATGTGTTTATTGACCCATCAGTGTAACCTTCACCACACAGAGACACAAGCTTAATTTGCAGATTGATTTAATGCAGAGAATTTAAATTCTTCAGTGAGTGAAAATTGGATGTATCTGGGTCAGAATCCCCAGAGGAGGTTCAACATCTACGGGATTAAATGAACAGGTTTTCAAGGATTTGGATCAATGGGGGAGAAAGAACACTTTAGGGTATAACAGGGTATTTTATCAGAGTGTTGCAAGGAATAAAAAGATTGACATTTGCAGAGGGTAATCAGAGAGAGGATCAGAACATATGTGGGAAGTAACAAGAAAGAATGCAGAAACAAATGGAGAAAGTAAGAAGAAAGATTAACAAAACAGCCAGTCGGAGATAGAATGAAACACTCAACAGACAGCAAGTCACACACCCTTCAGCTCATCAGGGACAACCAGCTTCGAGCATTCCTGGCATTGACCACCATTCCAGTCCAAGGAGAACTTTCTCCCTGCTTCACACTTGTGTAATCAAAGCGCCAGCACCTGCTTTCCTTATCTACACATTTTATTGGCTGAAGCTCTTAAAACTAACAAATTCTTAGTGAAAGATGTGCCTTGCATTGTTAACAGAACCATTCTCACTGTTTCTACAAACAAATTCATTTTATCAGGTCACACCTTTCCAGTCTGCAGCCTTCAAGGCCTAACGGGCCTCTTGAATCAGAATGCTGTCCTGCTCATTTTCCTCAGTTAGCGAGCCTGCCCTGTTTGAGCACGATGAGCTGACAGCCTCACTTTAAATTTCTCCTCATCTCTGCTTTAAATTTCTCCTCATCTCTCCTTCTAATTCTAAGACTGTGCCCTCTTGTTCTGGATTCACCCAGCAAGGGAAACATCTTATTCACATCTACTCTGTCCAATCCTTTCAGCATTTGAAATGTTTCTATTAGATCCCCTCTCATTCTTCTATACTCCAACGAATACAGTCCAAGAGCAGATAGATGCTCCTCATATGTTCGCCTTCGCTTTTCACGAATCATCCTGGTAAATCTTCTCTGGACTCTCTCCAACATTATTACATCTCTTCTAAGCTAAGGGCCCAAAACTACACACAGTTCTCCAAATGAGGTCTCACCAGTGCCACATGGAGCCTCATCAACACTTCTTTACTCTTATACACTATTCCCCTTGAAATTAATACCAACATAGCATTCACTTTCTTCACTGCCAATCCCACTTGGTGGTTAACCTTTAGGTTTTCCTGCACGAGGACCCCCAAGTCCCTTTGCACTTCCAATTTTTGAATTTTATCCCCATCCAAATAATAATCTGCCTGTTTATTTCCTCTTCCAAAATGTCCAACTGTACATTTCTCACCATTGTATCTCATCTGCCATTTATTTGCCCCCTCTCCTAAACTGTCCAAGTCTCTCTGCAACCTTTCAGTTTCTTCAACACTTCCTACTCCACCACCTATCTTGGTGTCATCTGCCAACTTCACCTCAAAACCATTCAATCTATAATCTAAATCATCGATATACATTGTAAAAAGCAACGGCCCCAACACCGACCCCTGTAGAATACCATGAGTAACTGGCCATCCACCTTTATTCCCACCCTTTGTTTTCTGCCTATCAGCCAATGCTCCACCCAATCTAAAATCTTTCCTGTAATTCCATGGGCTCTCATCTTATTAAACAGCCTCTTATGCGGCACCTTATCGAAGGTCTTTTGAAAATCCAAATCCACAACCTCCACAGCCTCTCCCTTGTCCACCCTACCTGAGATTTCCTCAAAAAATTCCAATAGGTTGGTCAGCCAGGATCTTCCCTTCATGAACTCATGCTGGCTTGGACATATCATGCCACGCACCTCGAGGTATTTCATAACCTCGTCCTTGAGAATCGACTCCAATAACTTTAATAGGCCTATAATTTCCTTTTTTCTGCCTCCCTCCTTTCTTAAACTGTGGAACGATATTTGCGACCTTCCAGACCTCTGGAACCATGCCAGAGTCTATTGATTCTTGGAAAATCATTTCCAATGCCTCCACAATCTCCAAGGCCACCTCCTTCAGAACCCGTGGGTCACCTCATCCGGTCCCGGTGACTTATTAAGCATAACTCTCTAGTAATCCTGACTGTACTTAATTCTATTCCCCAAGACCTCTATCAGGTATATTGCTTTTGTCTTCCTCTGTGATGCAAAATACTCATTTAGTTCCTCTGCCATCTCTGTTACCCATTATAATTTCTCCAGCACCATTTTCAATCGGCCCAATATCTACCCGTATCTCTCTTTTACTCTTCATATATTTTTTAAAAACTATCTTTTTGTATGTTATTTGCCAACTTCCTTTCACAATTCATCTTTACTTTCCTAATGACTTTTTTTGTCTCTTACTGTGTTTTTAAAAGTTTCCCCATTTTTTTCCCACTAATTTTCTTTCCTTGTCTGCCCTCCCTTTTGCTGTTATTTTAGCCTTAACCTCTCTTGAAGCCACATTTGTGCCATTTTTCCATTCATAATTTTCCTTTTTCTTGGAATATATCTATCCTGCACTTTATTTATTTCTTGTAGAAATATCATCCAATTCTGCTCTGCCGTCCCCCACCCAGCTTACTTTTCCAGTCAACTTGGGCCAATTCCTCTCTCGAACCCTGTAATTCCCTTTGATCCACTGAAGTATTGACACACCTGATATCAGCATTTCCTTTACAATTTTGAAACTGAACTCGATCATGTTATGATCACAACTGACCAAGGACTCCATTACCTTTAATTCCCTAATTACAGGTAAAACACTATGGTTAAGTGAAAAAACACACAAATGCTGGAGAAACTCAGCAGGTCAAACAGTGCCTCTATGTAACAAAGGTGAAGATACATCACCAACGTTTCGGGATTGAGCCCTTCATCAAGGTGTGAGGTCTCTCCGATGTAGAGGCCACAGAGGGTTCACCGGATGCAGTAAATGAGTTCTTTGAAGGTACAGGTGAAGTGTTGCTTTACCTGAAAGGTCTGTTTGGGACCTTGGACCGAGATGAGAGTGCAGGTATTGCACCTCATACAACCACAGTGGAAGGTGGGGGTTGGGGGTGACGATGGGTGCAGAGAGAAGTGTGGACAAGGGAGTCACGGAGGAAATAGTCTCCTATGTAAGGCTGAGAGGGGAGGAGATGGAAAAATGTGTTTGGTGGTGGGGTCCTGTAGTAAGTTCTGGAAATTCCTCCAGATAATGTGTTGGATGTGGAAGCTGGTAGGTGAGGATGAGGGAGATTCTGGTGGGGGGGGGGGGGGCTAGAGCAGATGAGTGGGGAATGGAGGAGATGTAGGTGAGGACTGTTGGTAGTGTTGGAGGGGACCCCACTTTTGTGATAGCAGGCAGTCATTTCAAAGGCTCTGGACTGAAAGGACTCATCTTGGAAGCAGATGAGGCAGAGATGGAAAAATTGAGAGAAGAGGATGGAGTCCTTGCAGGAGTTAGGGTGTGAGGATGTGCAGTCCAGGTAGTTGAGGGAGTTAGAGGGTTGGTGGGCTTATCGACAAGTTGTTCCAAAAAAGCCATCCTGCAGGCATTCTGCAAACTCTCTCTCCTGAGATCCAGAACCTTCCTGATCTTCTCAATCCCCTTTCATGTTATTTTTGACATTTTCCTTCTGACGTGCTTTTTCTATCTCCAGCTGTAACTCGTAGTCCATTTCCCGGCTGCTGTTTGGGGGGCCTGTATATAACTGCTAATGGGGTCCTTTTACCCTTACAATTTCTTAACTCAACCCATAAGGATTCTACCATTTCTGATCCTATGTCCCTTCTTTCTAGTGATTTAATATCATTGCTTCCCATCAGAGCCACCCCACCCCACCCCACCCCCTCTACCTACTGGCTTACCCTTCCTATACACCGTGTACCCTTGGACATTCAGCTCCCAATCACATCCATCATTAAGCCATGTCTCGGTGATGGCCACAATGTCATATCTGTCAATCTGTAGCTGTACCACAAGGTCTTCTTTGTTATTCCTAATGCTCTGTGCATTTAAGTACAGTGCCCTTAGACCAGTATCTGTTACTGGTTTCGCTGTATTTCTATTGTACAGCAAATTATCCCGTCTTTTCACCTGCCTGTCCTTTGTCTTCTATGCTACACAGACTTCAACTTTTTTCCATTTTACTCTTTCTCGACCCTAACACCCTGGTTCCATTTCCATCCCCCCCCCCACCCACCCCTCACACTGCCAACTTAGTTTAAACCCTGCCTAATAGTTATATTAAACAAAGATGTGTTTTTAACCCTCATACTCCACTCATTGAGTTACAATTAACAATTTAACTGATGTAAAGCTGATGTGATATTCAGGCTTAAACTAATGACTATATTCTGTCACTAATTACTACAATTTGCCCATATGTGGTTAGCACAATGCTACTGCAGCACCAGTGACTCGGGATCGAATCAGGCGCTATCTGTGAGGAGTTTGCACGTTCTCCCTGTGACCTGCATAGGTTTTACCTAGGTGCTCTGGTGTCCTCCCATGTTCCAAAATCATTCGAGCTTAGTCAATTAATTGGGAAGCTTGAGTTTCGTGGGCTGGAAGGGACTGTTACTAAACTGGATCATTAAAATTTTAAACAATTAAAATATACTGACATCATTTTCCCTACACATATTAATGACATTAGTGTACAAGTGTATTGTTTCCTGACTGTGTTCTTTCATATCTATTAATTACTGCATACAGTATCCACTTCCGTTAATTAGAGAGAGCACCTTTTTTCCTGTGGAGACAATAGCAAATACCAGAGGACATCCTGTTTAAGCTGAGTCAATGAAAGTTTAGGGCAGATCTCAAAGATAAATTATTTTTACACAGAGGATGGTGGGGGTCTCGAATGCATTGGCGATGGTGGTTATTGAGGCTGGTACTATAGGGACATTCAAAAGATTCTTAGGTAGGCTGCATATTCCTACCAAACAAAATCAAAAAATATCTAAACCCTTCCTAACTCATAACCCTCTATTTTTCTTTCATCCATGTGTCTGTCTAAGAGTCTCTTAAATGCCCCCAATGTTTCAGCCTCTACCATCATCCCTGGCAAGGCATTCCAGGCACCCACCCTAAACTTCCCTCCCTTCACTTTGTACACATGTCCTCTGGTGTTTGCTACTCCCACCCAGGGAAACAGGCGCTGGCCATCCAACATATCGATGCCTCCCATAATCTTGTAGACTTCCAATCATCCTTCTTTGCTCCAAAGAGAAAAGTCCCAGCTCTGCTAAACTTGCCTCATAAGACTAGTTTCCCAATCCAGGCAACATCCTGGTAATTCTCCTCTGCACACTCTCCGTAGCTTCCACATCCTTCCTATAATGAGGTGATTAAAACTGAACACAATACTCTCGGTCTCACCAGAGATTTGTAGAGTTGCAACATGACCTCTTGACTCTTGAACCCAATCCCCTGACTAATGAAGATCAGTATCCCATAAGCCTTCTTAACTATTCTATCAACCTGCACAGTGACCTTGAGAGATGTATGGACTTGGACCCCAAAGTCCCCCTGTTCCTTCACTGCTAAGTACCCAATCATCAACCCTGTACTCAGCCTTCTGGTTTGACCTTCCAAAATACATCACCTCACATTTATCCAGATTGAACTCGATCTGCCATTTTTCCACCCAACTGTGTGTCCTGTCTATATCCTTTTGTAACCTACGACAACCTTCAGCACCATCCACAACTCCTCCAATCTCGGTATTATCCACAAATTTACTGACCCATCCTTCTGCTTCTTCATCTAGGTCATTGATAAAGAACACAAAGAATAGGGGTCTCAAAACAGATCCCTATGGAGCACCACGAGTCGCTGACCTCCAGGCAGAATACTTTTCCTCCACCACTACTCTCTGCTTTCCATGTGCAAGCTAATTTTTAATCCACACAGTCAAGGACCCCATGCCTCATGAGTTTCTGAATGAGTTTCCCATGGGGGGACCTTGTCAGATACCTTACTAAAATCCATATAGACTGCATCCACTGGTCTACTTTCATCAGTTTCTTTTGTTACCTCCTTAAAAAACTCAATTAGGCTTGTGAGGCACAACCTTCCATGCTGACTATCCTTGATTAGACTGTACTTCTCCAAATCCCTATAAATCCTATCCTTAATAATCCTTTCCAATAGTTTGGACACCACTGATGTAACACAGATTTCAGATTTCTTGTCCGAGTACATACATGACAGCACATTCCTTTCCCTGTGGGCGCAGCAGAATTACCATTAACTTGTAGTGCAAAAAATAAACTGTACATAGTGTAAACATGTAAACAAAGAATGTGACTAGATAACAAACGTAAACAAACTGACTGTGCCATACAGAAAGAACAAAAGAAAATCAGAGAAGTGCACAAGTAAAAGGCCTTAAATGAGTCTCTGATTGAATTTGTTGTTGTGGAGTCCTGTGGTGGAGGGGTAGCAGCTGTTCCTGAACCTGGTGGTGTGAGTCTTGTGGGACCTATACCTCTTTCCTGATGGCAGCAGTGAGAACAAGGTGTGTGCTGGGTGGTGTGGATCCTTGATGATTGCTGCTGCTCACTGATGGCAGCATTCCCTGTAGATGACTCAACACTGGGCAGGGTTTTGCCTGGGCTGTGTCCACTACCTTTTGGAGGGCTTTACACATAAGGATTTTGGTGCTCTCATACCAGACTATGATGCAACTGGTCAGCACACTTTCCACCACACCTCTGTAGAAATTTGCCAGAGTTTCTGATGTCATACCAAACCTCCACAAACTCCTGAGGAAATGGAGGCACTGACATGATTTCTTCACGATGCCAATAGTGTGTTGGGTCCAGGAAAGATCCTATGAGGTAGTGACTCCCAAGAGCCTAAATTTGCTCACCCTCTCCACCTCTGATCCAGTGATCACTGCATTGTAAACCTCTGGCTTTCCTTTCCTGAAGTCAACAATCAACTCCTTAGTTTTGGTGACATTGAGTGCAAGGTTGTTATAGACCCAATGGTCTATAATTCCCAGGATTCTCCCTATTACCTTTTTAAACAAGGGAACCACATTTGCTATTCTACATCTTCTGGCACCTCCCCTGTGGCCAAGGAGGATGCAAAGATCACAGCTATGCCCCAGCTATCTCTTCCCTCCCTTCCCACAGCAACCTGGCGTACATCACATCTGGCCCTGGGGACATCAAATTTAATGTTTTAAGAAGATCCAACACTACTTCTTCCTTAATCTCAACATCGTTGAATAGAACAAGCCTGATTGAACAAAGTATTCATTTATATCCTCCCCAACCTCCTCCTTTATCCTTAATTCTCATCATCCGTCTGATATTCACAAACATATAGAAAGCCTTGGGGTTCTCCTTAATCCTACTTGCCAAGGTCTTCTCGTGACCCCTTTCAAGCTCTCCAAAATTCTTTCTTAAGCTCCTTCCTGGCTACCATGCAATTCTCATGAGCACTTCCTGTTTTCTGCTTCTTAACTCTACTGTATGCTTCCTTCGTCCTCTTAGCTGATAGCCTCACCTGTTTTGTCAATCACGGTTCCATTTTCCTCCCATCTTTTCCCTGTCTCAATGGGGCAAACCTATCCAGAACCCTGTACATTTTGCACCTCCTGCCAGCTATTCGTTCCCACACACTTCACGCTGCTTGGTTCATTGAACTTGCCATTGATTCTTTTGCACTTAAGTGAATTGTTACAGCAGACATGCACTTGGGAGCCCAATGTCGTGCTGCCACAGCAATGCCATCCTCCCACCAGGTAGATCCCGCCTTTTCCTAAGCTGCAGTGGCAATTAGGCTTCAACTTGTTGAATTTGGACTTGCTGAGTGAGCTAGAGAGAGACCTCAGCTTGTTTGATGCTGTCTTTGTTGCAGAACCAATATGGAATACACTTTCTTCTCATTACTCAGCTTCCTCTGTAGCTCACATGTCCAACTGCACAGACGACACAATCCTGCAACAGTTCCACAAGTTTGTCCCTCCACTGTACTGTGCAGGAGTCTGTCTTAACGTCTATCACTGTTTCATCCGGATTCTGATTCTGTCCGTTCAACCTGAATCATTGAAGTCAGGATGGAGTCCTCACGCCGTTACTCCTCTCTCTCACTTCCTGCTCTCCTGTTTGGATGAGACCAGCAAAGACTTTATCCAAGCAGCCACACGGGAGAAGAACAAGGTCACCCGTCAAGTTCAAGTTTTGGGCAAGTTGGGCCAAAGGGCCTGTTTTCACACTGTGTGGCTCTGACTCTATTCCCCCTTCTGCAGCTGGTAAGTGAATTGGCCACTGTCAGTTATGGGTGGGAGGGTGGCAGAAGACTTGGGGGCATGGATGTGGTGCGCCGAAGGGACCGTTTCCCTACAACATGAGACATAGTCCCATTGGCTCTGGCACCTCCAAAGGAATCCAACTCCAGTCATGCAGATTACTCAGCAGGGAAATACTTTGGACGTTGGAACAACAGTTGTGCACAGGACCCTGTAAACAAAAACTCCTAATGTGCCTTGCAAGAACTGCCTGTGTTTGATTTCAGGCTCTGTTTGGACACAGCACAAAGAACAAAGAAGTATTTTTCTTCAGAATGTTGCAGATACCTTCCTGATGTATGAGGTATGGTTCTTCCCCTTCTACAAACAATGTCACCAGTACACAGACACAGCCAGTATGTTGCAGCAGACAAACAGGAACCATGCAGTGTATGTCCAACATGCCAGTGTACAACCTGCAGAAATTACAGCAATATACAGCCACTCTATGTGGAATACTGTTAAATAAGAAAGCCTGCAGATGCTCGAGTTGAGTGCCATACAGAAAGGTACCATAAAAACTCAGCAGGTCAGGAGAGGCTCAGGCCAAAATATCGATTATCACATACCCCCTCTGAATGCTGCCTGACCTGCTGAGCTTCTCCAGCACGTTTGTATACTGCTCTATGTGGAATACTGCACTTTTGGCAGTCATACACTTAATGGTCAGCCCCCACTCTCTGCGGTCACACGTACTCCACACACTCTACGATAAACCATTCTCTACCGTCACACACTCTATGGTCACTCAACGGTCCCAAACACTCTCCAATAAACCACTCTCTGTGGTCACACACTCTTATAAGTCACATGCTCTTAACAATCATCAGACAGTCACATAATCATGGACAGTCACACTGTCAACAGTTTAAATCCATAGTCACACTTGCAGATGGTCACACTCTTTGATCTTAGTGTTTGGGATGACCTATCCAGGCACACCCTGCGACTTCTCACAGATTAGTCGCCCATCACCTAGGACACACTGTCCTTTCCTTGAGCCGATCACCGATCTCTGCGGCACCCACCAGCACCATTCTGTTCACCATTGAAATGACCCTCACATACACTGTACTGGCTCTCCTTTTCCAACTCATCCTCCATGCATTTCAGGCTCCTCTCCCCAACTTCCTCCGCCACAGTAACGTTTGGCTGATACCTTTTCGACAATATACATAGCCCACTGGTTCCTTCAACTGAAAGATTTCTCCTCCATGAGTCAAAAGAATTCTGCTCTTGTGAAGTCAAGCTGCTAACATTCTCATGTCCCTGCTCCCTCTTCATGAGTGGGGACCAGCATATTCCCAACAGGCCACAGCAGACTCAGCGCCTGAGCTTCCCCTCCTCAACTTGGTCAATATCCCCCCTCCAGAACAGAGGAGTGCTACATTTCCTACCATCCACACATCTTTGGGTTGCTTCAGATCATCACCACTAATATCGGTACATGTGCTGCTGTCCCTGGGACACCACCTGTTACATCCTGCAACTCTCAGTCCCAATTCCTTCCAAAGGCATCCCTTGACCCAGCAATAATAATTTTGCTCCTTGCAATCTGTACATTCCTGGTTGTGCTCCACTTTCTTGGCGCTCCGCACTGAAGACATACAGACTGTTTCTTTAATAACTGAAGTGTTTTCTTATTCTTCAATACATGTTCTTGATTCTGAGCTTAGCACGGTTCTTGGCAATATTATAAAACTCTCCTTTAAATTCAATACCAGCTGTACTTCCTCAGTTAGATATAGAACTACTTGGAACTTTTTTCCTCACAGCATTTGCTGAGAAGTTAGAATGTATTTCTTTATGTCATTGTTTTCGTTTATTTACTAGAAAACCCTTTAATCTAATTTCTCCACTGATCAGATTCAATACCTGTGCACCCATCAGAACCATTCCAATGGTTTCATTCCATTCCAAGGTTGGTCCCAAGTTTATTAACTAACCCTAAACCCAAAGCACACACACACACCCACACCCCTCCCCCCCCCCCCACACACACACACACACACCACACTACAGCACAGTACAGGCCCTTTGGCCCTTGATGTTGTGCCGACCTAAATATTCCTACCAAACAAAACCTAAACCCTTCCTACCTTGTGACCCTCTATTTTTCTTTTATTCAGGTGCCTGTCTAAGAGTCTCAAATGCCCCTAATTTTCAGTTTCCACCACCCTGGCAATGCATTCCAGGCACCCACCACTCTCTGTGTTAAAAACAAACCTTACCCATGATGTTGCCCCTAAATCCTCCATTTTGTAGAGATGTCCCCTAGTGTTTACTATTCCTGCCAGTGGAAAAGGTGCTGGCTGTCCGCCTTATCTATACTTCTAAGAATCTTGTAGATCTCTATTAAGTTTCCTCTCATCCTTCTCAGTTCCAAAGAGTATAAAGTCCCAGCTCTGCTAACCTTGCCTCATAAGATTTATTTTCCAATCCAGGCAATGTCCTTGTAAATCTCCTCTGCACCCTCTCCAGAGCTTCTCTATCTTCCCTATAATGAGGTGACAGGAACTGAACACAATATTCTAAGAGTGGTCTCACCAGAGATTTGTAGAGTTGCAACATGCCCTCTCTACTCTTGAACTTAATCCCCCGACCAATGAAGCCCAGCATCCCATAGGCCTTCTTAACTATCCTATCAACTTGCATGCATAACAGTACGCTAACAAATATGCTAACCACTGCACTATCCACCATTCTAAATGCAATGCTAAATGCAACGCTAGCCAATGCACTAACCAATGCCCTGACCACTACGCCCTAAGGTTGTACAGGTTGGGGAAGTGTTTCCATCTGTGTCTGGTCCTCTTTTCAGTTCCTGTCTGGGGGCTTGGAAATCGGGAAGAACAGCACGGTGACTTTGAAAGATGAGGAGTTATCTTCATTGCGCCCAGCGAAAGCCTTCCTCAGCATAATGGAGATGAAGGTTCAGAAAACTCCCTCCGCCATCAAGAGGAGACTGGCCGACCTGCCCGGGACTGGGGAAACGCTGGAAATGGATACCTTTGAGCAACTGCTGCTGGCTTCGGTTTACGTTGCTCATCGCGCTCAGCGCAGCATCCCACAGAGCCAGCAGGTCTGGGGGCATGTCTTCTGTCAGCTGGTGGCTGCCCTGACCCACGATCTGTCCCAGCAGGTGGTCAAGTGCTAGCCCCCCCTTGGTCACCGGTCCCCTTCCTGGCCGCTGTGCCGCACCTGACCCAGCCATGGAGAGGGATTTTGAGCGGCGCGAAAAACTGGAAGCCCTTGCCTGGCAAGCTGAGTTGGGGCTGTGGGGGAGAAATGGGTTCACACTTAACTAGTGGGTCGAAATCCAGGACTGGAGGAGAGGTGGTAGTCAACATGACGCAGAGAAGAGGGGGAAGAGAGGGCCGGGTCTTTGACAGGGTGCAGAGCCGGGAAAGAATAACCAATAAGATGGAACAGGTCATTGCAAGACGAGCTGAATGACGGATGGGGTAGTATTCGTGGGAACATTTGAGCCCAGTCAAGGAATCAGGTGCAAGGAAATTTTCAAGTGAACCGCAAACAATGGAGATCTGAAATCTCAGCAGGTCAGGCGGCACCTGCACTGGGGGAAACGGTTAACATTTCAGGTCTGAGGCCTTTCATCGGAACTGGGAAGGAGGGATTGTAAACTGGGTGAGAAGATGGGGAGGGATGTGGTGGGGAATGGTTCTGATGGGTGCATAGGTCTTGGCAAATGCCCCATCAAAAGGAGAGAAAAAATAAGCGTCACCCCATGAAAGCTCATCCCTCCCAGCCTCGAAATGGTGAGCGCTTCTCTTCCCCCAGGCGCTACCTGGCCTGCTGAGTGTTCCCGTTTCTCAGTGCTCCACCGGCATCGGGCTGAGACGGAAGATGGGGTAGGGATCTGTACCCCCACCTCCCATTGTCACCCCAAGCTCATCTCTGCACTTCTCATGTCAGTGAAAATCTCCGGCGTGAACAACCAGTGGCAGGAAGGGTCTATGGGTCAGGCAGTGTCAATGGTGAGAAATTGACCTCATCACAGACTGCCCTCCTCCATACATGCTGTCCAGCAAGCTGAGAGTCTCAACCTCTCCTTGCTCACTCCTGCGGTTGTTGTGAGCTTCTCAGGCTCTCTCCGGCTGCTGTCTTGATGACAGCCCTTTGCTCTCTCGCCACAGCCTGCCCCCTCCCTGCTTCCCTCTGCAGAGCTGTCAATGTGGCCAACGTTTTGTTGCAGGAAGGGGTGGCGCTGAGCTCGTCTCTCCCTGGGAATATTCTTCAACACAAAACCAGGCCGTGTGTTGCCAGGCAACAGGCTGTTTCCATTGTTGTATCCAATACATAAACATGTTGGTGAAACTCCGCTGTTCCACTGATCATAAATTTGTTACACACACCTAATGCCAACAAACTGGGGCTGGATTCAATCTGAATCCTCTCGCCTCGCAGTAAAACATTTGCTGACTTTTATATCAACAACTTGGGAAGAACTTCCCTGAGGTAAACCATTCAAGGTCAGGAACGGATCGGCTTTTAAATACAAGTGCTTTCTTGTTAAAGCAAGGCATCTCGTCTCATTCTCCGGGTCCCGTCAACATCCCGTCTCACCGGACCGGGCCCTCCGGCGTCATTTACACATTCCTCATTGATATAAAGCACCTGGTGAGAAAGGGGGCTGCTGGAGGGGCGTGGGAGTCGAGTGATGAGGGAAGTGAGAGATGAGGGAAGTGAGAGATGAGGGAAAGAAGGAATGAGGGAGGGATAGAGCACTGAGGAATGGTGTGAGGAGTGAAGAAGGGAGTGAGGGGAAAGGAGGGGAGAGAGAGGTGACAAGGGGGCAGGCAAGGGAGTGGAGGGTGAGAGGAGCGAGGCAGGTAGGGGAGGGAGGAAGGTAGGGGAGGGGGGGAGGGAGGAAGGTAGGGGAGGGGGGGGAGGGAGGAAGGTAGGGGAGGGGGAGGGAGGAAGGTAGGGGAGGGGGGAGGGAGGAAGGTAGGGGAGGGGGGGAGGGAGGAAGGTAGGGGAGGGGGGGAGGGAGGGAGGAAGGTAGGGGAGGGGGGGAGGGAGGAAGGGGGGGAGGGAGGAAGGGGAGGGAGGGAGGAAGGGGAGGAAGGGGAGGGGGGGAGGGAGGAAGGGGAGGGAGGAGGGGGGGAGGGAGGAGGGGGAGGGAGGAAGGGAGGGGGGGAGGGAGGGAGGGGGGGAGGGAGGGAGGGAGGGGGGAGGGAGGGGAGGGAGGGAGGGGGGGAGGGAGGGGAGGGAGGGAGGGGGGAGGAGGGAGGGAGGAGGGAGGGAGGGAGGGAAGAGGAGGGGGGGAGGAGGAGGAGGAGGGGGAGTGAGGAGGAGGAGGGGGAGTGAGGAGGAGGAGGGGGGAGTGAGGAGGAGGAGGGGGGAGTGAGGAGGAGGAGGAGGAGGAGGGGGGGAGTGAGGAGGAGGAGGGGGGGAGTGAGGAGGAGGAGGGGGGAGTGAGGAGGAGGAGGGGGGGAGTGAGGAGGAGGAGGGGGGAGTGAGGAGGAGGAGGGGGGAGTGAGGAGGAGGAGGGGGGAGTGAGGAGGAGGAGGGGAGTGAGGAGGGGGGAGTGAGGAGGAGGAGGGATGGGGGGAGTGAGGAGGAGGAGGAGGAGGGGGGAGTGAGGAGGAGGAGGAGGAGGAGGGGGGAGTGAGGAGGAGGAGGGGGGAGTGAGGAGGAGGAGGAGGGGGGAGTGAGGAGGAGGAGGAGGGGGGAGTGAGGAGGAGGAGGAGGAGGAGGAGGGGGGAGTGAGGAGGAGGAGGAGGAGGAGGAGGAGGGGGGAGTGAGGAGGAGGAGGAGGGGGGAGTGAGGAGGAGGAGGAGGAGGAGGGGGGAGTGAGGAGGAGGAGGAGGAGGAGGGGGGAGTAAGGAGGAGGAGGGGGGAGTGAGGAAGAGGAGTGATGGGTGAGGGAGGGACAGGGGACTGAGAAGCGAGGAGGGGTGTGAGGGCGAGGCGTTACCCGTGGGGGAGTGGGTAACCCGTGGGGGAGTGGGTAACCCGTGGGGGAGTGGGTAACCCGTGGGGGAGTGGGTAACCCGTGGGGGAGTGGGTAACCCGTGGGGGAGTGGGTAACCCGTGGGGGAGTGGGTATGAAGGACATGGGGTTCGGGTGGTAACAGAAAATGGAGAAAGGTAGCTTTTGCAGCTGTTTCTACGCTAAACATGCGCCTGAAGAAGCAGAAGCGGCCCTTTAAGTTGGTGGCAGGATGCGGTTCTGAGCACACTCCGGCTCCTGCCCAGTGTCAGCTGTGACCAGCAGCCTGACCCTTTAACATCCGCTTTCTGCCAGCTGCATTCAAGTGGCTGGGGGAAGCCGCTGAGCTGATTATCCCTCTCGGAGAAGGGTTACGTTGCTCGCCTCAAAGCGGCAATTGGCCACCTGAAATTGGCCCATTATAGAACCATTGTTTTAAATTGAGTAAAACAAGAGAAGCTGGGCTAGAGAACAAACGTGCACATTTTAACATTTTTGATAGTGATCGTCCAAACGCTTTTTGCCAGGACCCAATTCTGCAGCTGGATTTAACGCTTCGGGCGGGCTGGGTGACTTGAGTCCAGCGTTGTGAGAGGAGCCAGTCGGGGGGACACGGCCGGTCAGACTGAGCCCGCCGAGGGTAGCGGACAAGTGGGGCTCTGCTTCACAAAGGCGGGGAAGGATCCGGGGGACGGAGGTGCTGAGATCCTAGATGGAGGCGGACGTTTGTAGACAAACATGTTGCACCTTTGGGAGATTCCGGCCTAAAGCAATTCAGAAATTGCGGGAAAAGCAAGGTGCATCTTTTGGGTGAAGCAAATCAGCCAAAACACAGCGGGCCAGGCAGCGTCCGTGGAGAGATGTCAGCGCTGCGAGCCGGGGCCCTTTATCGCGACTTTGAAACAAAACGGGGAGATATCACGCATAACAAGGTGGGGGGGGGGGGGGGGGGGGAAGGAGCTGGGAAAGGGACGAGGGAGGTGAAGAGACGGATAGAGATGGGTGTGGAGGAGAAATGGCTAGAGAGATGGGTAAAGAGAGACAGGTACGGGGGGGGGGGGGGAGATATCGGTCGATAGGGAAAGGTGGGGGAGGGAGGTGAAGAAGGTACAGGTAGGGAAACGTCGGGAGGGGGAGACCACAGTGGGAGAAGGGGTGGCTGGGGTGGAGAAAAATGAACAGGAGAGGTGAACTTGCTTCAGTCCACCACCACACAACAGTGGCGGACTCTACGCCAGTGTATGCCCATGTTCTGTTTAACCACACGGCTGTGAAATTTCTTCACATTAAAGCAACCCAAATCACAAAATCCGAAATGCAGCGAGCTCACAGCAAGTCAAGAGTCCGCCCAACCTTCCCCACCCAATAACCCCGTGGCGTCTCGGAGAATATCATCCGAGGAGGGGTATGGGGCTTTCCCGTTCCCTTGAAATGTGGGCTCTGAGGTTCGCACACTGAAGAGAGCCACTGCTGCCGCCTTCGGGCCAGGGCTTAGGTAGCAGGGAATGACCAGAGCAGCTCACAAAGGCGCTGGAGAAACGGCTCACACTACAGCATCCATTGGAAGTTACAGAATTGATCCCAGCATCTGCAGATGTTCTTGTCTGGAGCAAAGTCAAATCTGTCCTGGAGCCCCTACATCGATGCAGTGATACCTTGTGAGGTGTCTGAGGAGATTCCGTATGTCATGAAGACTCTCATAACATAGGAACATAGGAACATAGGAAGTAGGAACAGGAGTAGGCCAAAAATGGCCCATCGAGCCTGCACCGCCATTCAATACGATGGACTTCTACAGGTGCACCGTGGAAAGCATTCTGGCTTGTAACATCACTGCCTGTATAAAGGCTCCAACTCTCAGGACAAGAATAAACTCCAGAGGGTTGTTAACTCGGCCTGCAACATCACAGGCACCAGACTTCACTCCACCGAGGACATCTGCATGAGGCAGTGTCTTAAAAAAGAAGCCTCTATCCTCAAACACCCCCACCACCCAGGCCATGCCCTCTTCACTCTGCTACCAACAGGGAAAAGGTTAAGAAGCCTGAAGACAGCACAAGAACAGCTTCTTCCCTACTGCCATCAGATTCCTGAATAATCAATGAACCGTAGACACTGCCTTACTTTTTGTCCACTAGTATTGTTATTTTATATAGTAATGTTGTAAGATGGTTATAATCTGAATGTTTGCACTGTGACGCTGCTAGAAAACACAGAATTTTATGACTTGTTCATGACAATAAATCCTGATTTTGATATAGCAAAGCCCCAGGCAGAAATCCACAGTTCTGAGTTCTGCAGTGTGACTAAGGGGTGGTCCCGATCTGAAACGTTTACTTTACTTCCTGTGACCTGCTGAGTTTCTCCTGAACTAGACAGCATCTCTAGACTTTGCTGAGTTTCTCCTGAACTAGACAGCATCTCTAGACTTTGCTGTTTTACGTGAGCCAGGTCAGACAAAACACCTCTCAAAGCATCGGGGGGGGGGGCTTGGGGATATGCTTCCCCAGAGAGTACTGGATGCAGAGGACATCCAAAGAGAGCGGGAAGCAAGGGGGTGAGAGGTGATCACAAGCAGGGAAGACTGAGTTCAGCGCAGGGTGAATGAGCCCTGATCCTATATGAACGGTGTATAGGTGATGTTGAGGTCAACGGCTGGCCAACCGGCTCTGAATGTGAAACTGTTCCGGGATTGGGGGTGTTTGAGTGGCGTGGGGACCGATGATTGGGGAGCCCAGGCCAGGAAGCTTGGGGGAAGGCCCCAGCAGGGGTGTGGGGGGGGTGGGGGGCTCTGGGCAATCTTCCCAAAAGTCCCAGAGGTGGAGATTCTCTCCAAGGAAGCATACATTAGATTTCGGAGCAAAAAACAGAAAGCACTCTTGAAAATTATAT
The DNA here is from genome assembly GCF_036971445.1 of Narcine bancroftii. Classification (NCBI taxonomy): domain Eukaryota; kingdom Metazoa; phylum Chordata; class Chondrichthyes; order Torpediniformes; family Narcinidae; genus Narcine; species Narcine bancroftii. Next base: position 252,122,805 of record NC_091469.1, on the reverse strand, counting down.
GGTAGCCAGGAAGGAACTTAAGAAAAGATTTTGGGAGAGCTTGAATGGCCTTAGAATTTAGGAGAGCTTGAGACAACCTTGGCAAGTAGGATTAAGGAGAACCCAAGGTGTTCTATGCATAGGTGAAGGACAGACAGGATGACAAGAGTGAAGGTGGTGCAGCTAAAGGATAAGAGAGGCAACATGTGCATGGAGGAGGTTGGGGAGGTTCTAAATGAATACTTCAGTGTTCATTTGAGAAAAGGACCTTGGTCAAGATGAGGTTGAATAGAACAAGCTTATGTGCTGGACCATGTTGAAATTAAGAAAAAAGTACTGGATCTTCTTAAAAACATTAAGAATTATGTCCAGAGACTGATATGCCCCAGGTTGCTGTGAGAAGGGAGGGAAGAAATAGCTGGGCCTTTGGCTATGATCTTTGAGTCCTCTTTGGCTACAGGGGAAGTGCTGAAGGATTGGAGAATGGCCAATGTGGTTCCCTTGTTTAAAAAAGCTGATAGGGAGAATCCTAGGAATTAAAGACCGATGAGTGGTATGCAGAATATTGGAGGGGATTCTTAAGGACAGGGTTTATGAGCACTTGGAAAAAATACAATCTTCTCAAAGATAGTCAGCATGGCTTTGTGAGTGGAAGATCGTGCCTCACGAGCCTAATTGAGATTTTGAGGAAGGTAACAAAGAAATTGATGATAGAGTGGTAGATGTCGTCTATATGGATTTTAGTGAGGCATTTGACAAGGACGCCCATGAGAGATTCGTTCAGAAAGTCATGAGGCATGGGATTGATGGAACCTTGGCTGCATGGATTAAACATTGGCCTGCACATGGAAAGCAGAGAGTAGTAGTGGGCAGAAAATATTCTGCCTGGAGGTCAGTGACAAGTGGAGTTCTGCAGGGATCTGTTTTGGGACTCCTGGTCATGTGATTTTTATCATCGACCTAGGTGAAGAAGTGGAAGGATGGGGTCAGTATGTTTGTGGATGATACAAAGGTTGGAGGAGTTGTAGATAGTGACGAAGGTTGTCATTGGTTACAAAAGAATGTGTCAGGCTGAAATATTGGGTGGGAAAGTGGTGGATAGAGTTCAATCTGGAGAACTGCAAGGTAATACATTTTGGAAGGTCAAACCAGAAGGCTGAATACAGGGTTAATGGTCGGATACAACAGTATGCAGGAACAGAGCGACTTTGGGATCCAAATCTATGATCTGTCAGGATGGCACATTGGTTGAGAGGATAATTAAGAAGGCTTTAAACTGGGCTTCATTAATTTGATAATTTAGTCAAGAGTAGAGAGGTCATGTTGCAACTTTACAAATCTCTGGTGAGACCCAGAGTACTGTGTTCAGTTCTGGTCACCTTATTATAGGAAGGATATGGAATCTATGGAGAAGGTGCAGGGGAGATTTTATGAGATGTTGTCTGGATTGGAAAATATCTTATGATGCAAGGCTAACAGGGTTGGGACTTTTCTCTTTGGAGCAAAGAAGGATGAGAGGAGAATGTGAGGGCCATAGTTAGGATGGACGACCAGCAACTGTTTCCCTGGGCAGGAATAGCAAACACCAGAGGACATGTACAAAGTGAAGGGAGCAAAGTTTTATTTTGTTTACACAGAGTTGCGGGGTGCCTGGAATGCATTGCCACGGATGGTGGTAGAGTGGGGGAGGGTGGAGCCATAGGGGCATTAAAGAGACTTTCAGAGAGGCACATGGATGAAAGAAAAATAGAGGGTTACGAGATAGGAAGCATTTAATACATCAAAGGCTGATAATTCATCGATAATACAACCATCGAAGGACCTGTAGTGTTGAAATGTTCGATGTTCCATAAGACCGATGTGGTGCTAGGGAGCAGAGCAAGCTATGAGCCCCACTCACCCAGGATCACTTACTGGAACCATTACCAGCAATTCTCAGCCAGGCCACCACTATCTGTATGTGGAAGACCATGGGTGTAGCTGAGTTATACCGCCCTTATCCGTGCCAACATCAGCATTGTCTCACTGTTCCCGAAGTGACAGTACCTGTAGCTTAGGATAGGATGAACGTCCAGGAGCATTGTCCAGAGAAATATACCTCTCCCCTTCTTTTTTTTCCCTCTCTTTCTCTCTCTTTCTCCCATCTCCTCCCTCTCTTCCTTTCCCTCTCCCTCCTTTACTCCCTTTCTCCTTCCTACTCTCCCTCCATCTCCTCTCCGTCCTTTCTCCTTCTTCCTTTCCAACTCTACCCCCTATTTCCACTCCTTCCTGCCTACTCACTCCTCGTCTCCTCTCCCTTCCCTTGTCTCCTTCCCTCTCTCCCTCCACCTCTCCTTCATGTCTTCTTTCCCTCTCTCTCTCTCTCTCCCTCCCTCCCTCTTTATCTCCTCCTCTCCCTCCCTACCACAGCACATCAAGCCATCGTCTCCAACACCATCTCCAAACTCATCACCTTTGGTAACCTCCCTCTCACAGCCTTCAACCTTATTGTTTCCCATCCCTGCATGGCCTGGTTCTAACTCATACCCAAGATACATAAACCCAATTATCTGGGTAGACCCATTATTTCCTCTAACTCTTGCCCCACCAAACTAGCATTGTCTTACCTCGTCTCCATCTTTACTCCCCTGGTCCAGTCCCTCCCCACCTACATCCATGATACCTCAATATACCCTCCATCTCTTCAATGACTTTCAATTCCCTAAACATGACCACCTCACTTTTACTTTACACCTCCATCCTCATACAAAAGGTCTCAAAGCCCTTCATTTCTTTCTTGACAAGAGACCTAACCAGTTGCCCTCCACCACCCTCCCTTTGCCTGGCAGAACTTGTTCTCACTCTTAATAATTTTCTTTTGACTCATTCCACTTTCTTCAAATCAAGCATCAGATGTTTTTGTCTGTTGTTTGTGTGTGTTTGACCCGCAATGGGTCCCAGCTACACCTGCCTGTTAGTGGGCTTTGTGGAGCAATCCATGCTGCAAGCCTACATAGGCAAGACCCACCCCCAACTCTTCCTCCACTATAATGACAACATGCATCATGCACCCATGATGAGTTTGTCAATTTCATACACTTTGCTGACAACTTCCATCCTGATCTCAAAATCCTTTGGTCCATCTCTGACAACACTCTCCCTTTTCTTGATCTCTGTCTCCATCTAGGGCACACATGTCAAACTCAGGCCCGTGGGCCAAATTTGGCCTGTGATATAATTATATTTGACCCACAAGATCATATCAAATATGTATTAGAGCTGGCCCACTGGCGCCGTGCCGGTATAGCGCATGCCACAGCTAATACTACAAATCCCAGAATGCTTTGCAAATGCGTTGGCGCCGCCCCGTCAGCCGCTAATCACCCCCACCTCCTCTCTTAACATCTGCGACCTGTCGCCCAACTCACATGTAATAAACCCCTTACGAAAAATGGCCAAACGAAAGACAGAAAACAGGACCTTTCAAGACAGGTGGGAGGCAAACTCTGACCCCAGAGTTTGATGAACTTGCATCTAAGAAGAGATGCCAAGTATCTGGTTTAGACCCAGGTGCATCAGAGTAAATCACAGTGTAGCAAGCTAAGCTTGGATTAATATTTTCTTTGGTTAACTTTGGACTGTTCATAGTTGAAAGATTGGATTTTCATTGAAGCAAGTTGTTATTTTGTGAAAAAAAATTCATTTAAAAGGAGCTTAAAGGCTGTAGAGAAATATTATTTATTGAATATTTTATTTCTCATTTGTTAATGCTTCTTCTGGAAAGAGTTTAACCAAAACTATTATTAAACATTTATTTTAATAAGAAAAAGTTTAACATTACATATGTTGAAAGAAGAGAAAACATCCAGATGTTGCAGAAAATTTTCAATAAATATTTAGTTTGGCCCACGACTTAGTCCAAGTTTTTAATTTTGGCCCTCTGTGAATTTGAGTTTGACACCCTGATTTAGGGAGATAAGCTTTCCACTGACATTTTATAAACCCACTAACTCCCACAACTACACTTCTTCACACCGTGTCCCCTGCAGGATTTGGTTCCCTTCTCATAATTTCTCCACCTCCACCACTTCTGTTCCCAAGATGAGATCTTCCAGTCCAGATCATCTCAGGTGCCTCCCTTCTTCCAAAAATGTGGATCCCCTCCATCACCATCAATTCAGCCCTTATCCGCATCCCTCCATTTCCCACACATTTGCCCTGGCCCCCTCTGCCCCAGACACAACACAGGATTCTCCTTGCCCTTTCCTACCACCCCACCAGCCTCCACATCCAAAACATTATCCTCTAATTTCCAACACATAACATGATCCCACAAGTACACACATCTTCCCCTCTTATCTCCACCAATTGCTCCCCCCCCCCTCGCCCCCAGAACCCTCCACTGTGGCTGCAGGAAATGCCACACTTGTGCCCACACCTCATCCTTCACCACCATTCAGGGCCCCAAACATCCCTTTCAAGTAAAACATCATTTCACTGGTATATCTACTGCATCCAGTGCTCCCTTTGTTGCCTTCTCTACATCACAGAGATTGGATGCAGGCTGCAAGATCTGTCCGCATCAGTGGCATGGATCTCTCAGTGGCCAACCTTTTCAATTCTGTGCCCCACTCCCATGCTGACATGTCTATCCATGACCTCATGTACTATCCCACCAAGACCACCCGTAAAATGGAGGAACAATGCTTGATTTTCCACCTGGGCATCCTCCAACCAGATGATATTAATATCATCTTCTCTGGTGTCTGCGAACCAGCTCTCCTCTCTTCCCCCCCCCCCCCCTTCCTTACCCTGTCTTCTTTTCTCTGGCTCTCCACCCCCTTCCATCTCTATTCCCAGAGCGGCCCCCCCCCCCACCTTGCTGCTATGCCCTCACTCCCTCATCTGTCTTTGGGTCCGTGCTTCCCTTTCCCATTTTGTTCGAGTGCCAGCCAACATTTTTTCATACCTTGATGAAGGGCTCAAGCCCGAAATGTTGACTATGTCTCTTTATTTTTGCTAAAGGACACTGTTTGACCTGCTGATCTTCTCCAGCATTCTGCATTTTCAACCACGGTATCTGCAGACTCCTCCTCTCCCTCTCTCACTCCCTCTTCCTCACCCTCCCTTCCTCCTCTTCCTCCTGTCTCTCCCTCCCCTTCTCTCCTTCCCCCTTCTTTCTCCCTCTCTTTATCCTCCTTCCTAGCCTTCCTTTCTCCCTCCTTCCCTTCTCCCCCTCCTTTCTTCTCCCTCCCTTCCCTCCCTCCTGGAGCCCGGCACCCAGTGTGATCAGATTCGCAGTGTCAAAGCACACCGTACCATTCACTGAGCGCTGTGATCACTTTCCAGTTCAAGTTTATTATCAGTTGGCTGTACATATGCAAACAGAGTTTCTCCAGACCACCACAAACACACACACAAACAACAGACAAAAACATCAGTTATATTACACCAAGATATAATATAAAATAGATATGTATATTTTGGAATGTTTTACTCAGTTACAGGGAAGAAACTATTTCCCAGCCTGGCAGTCCTGATTCTGATGCTTCCTGCACCTCCTTCCTGATGGTAGTGGGTCAGATACTATGATGTAGGGATCCTCAATAAATCTTTGAGCCTTATTGCAACGTTCATTCCCAGCACATGAGGGCGATGCTCTGACACCGAGCATCATCTCACTTGTCCTGATGATGGGGGGGTGGGGGTGAGGGGTCCATCCCTTCCTCTTGAGATTCCCTTTCTCCCACTGTGCAATTTGGTGGATGTGGAATACACCTCCCCTTTAAGTGGCGTCGGCTATCCCCAAGACCAGGAAGGCAACTCGGCTCGTCCAATCCAAATGTAGCTGATCCCATCTTGGCTCTGCCATCACTTTCTAGCACTCACTCCATACCCTTGTAGTTTGAATGTCCGTGATGTATCGCCTCCGCCTCCATGGTACTCAATGTGGGAGTTGGTTCAAAATGTTCGCCGCACTGGTAGAGAAGTTCCTCCACTCTGTTCAGGAATCATTCCCTCGCTCGGGAAAACAACTGGCAATCCACCCTGTCAATCCCCTTCAGCAAGGTCATGTCTCCTTGTCCTAGTGTCCAACGCAGTAAGACCCCATCTAGTCTTCCACCAGGCAGCCCGCCGCCCCGGAATCGGCCAAACAAACCTGCAAGCACTCTGTTTTCCACCAGAGGATTGCTGGAGGAACCCCACCGGCCAGACACAACCATGAGAAGAAATGTGCAACATACAGATGTGCTGGGGCAACTCGACAGGCCACGCAACATCCATTCAACCCTGTCAAAGGGCGCAGGTCTTTACTCCCTGTGGGGTGTGGCGTGACCTGCTGAGTTTCTCCAGCAAGTTTGTTTATTCCACTCCTTCCCCAGCATCTGCAGCTTTTCCTGTGAACTCATGACTTGTCTGCAGTGCCCTGTACAAACCTTCCCAACTTTTATATCCCATGCCCCCTGCAATAAGGAGACTTCTTTTCACCGCCCTAATTAGTTGTTGCCGCCTCATGGTTTAGAAATGCGATCCCTGGATTCCATTTTGTCGTTTCATCCACAGCTCAGAGACAGGCCCTTCGGCTCATCTAGCTTGTACCGAGCTACTTATCCTGCCGAGAGCCTCACTTAATTTGTTTAATTCTTCCTTCCAAACAAGGGGGTCCTTTCCAATATTGCTTCCTCTCCACAGAGGCGTATTTGGAGTTTATGAGCTGTCCGCTGAGAGCCAACGGCAGCAACCAACACGAACTGTGTGCTGGATACTCCCCCTCCATCCTCTCCGTCTCCACCAGACTCTCTTCCGGATTGCATCACCGTTGATGTTTTATTTGTGCTCAAAGCCAGTGTTTCAGTTTATACTCCAGACCAGCATTTATTGCCCGTTGTGCCTCAACACTGGGAAGGTGGGAAAGAGCGTGAGTCCTCATCCTGAACCACTGGATGTATTTATTCCACAAGTCGTGGTTTGGGCTGGGATGTGTCCAGGACCACCTTGGGGCAAAGTGGGGAAGGCGGCTGAGGGTTCCCTAATAACGAACCAGGGCTGTTTCAGGTGATGTGATTCTTTGGGGATTATCTCCCCTCGCTGATTACATTCCAAATGGAGATGGGTCGATTTCTGATCATTAACGTGGTGAGGTCGGCGCACAACGCCAGTTCTTGGCTGCCACAGACTTTGTGGGCTGAAGGCTACTATGCTGCCACTGCTTGACTCTCTAACGGGAAGGTGCAGGAAAATGGAGACACCAGAGACTCCACAAGCTGGCATCTGGAACAACCAACTCTGCCGGAGGAGCTCAGCGACTCAGGCAGCCACCCTGCAGGGAAACAGGCAGACCAGAAATGTTTCGGATCGAGAACCTTCAAAGTCCTGTCTTCGGGTCCCAGCTAGAAACGTTGAGCACCCATGGACGGTGAGTTTCTCATGCAGTGTTTTGTGCAGGGAAATGTCTCGAGCTAGGAGTCCAGTTTGAATGGCAGACAAGTGGGGTTGGATGGACCACACTGCCGATCACAACCCTCACCAAAGCTGCATGAGAACAGCAGAAACCTCCTTCTTCAGTTGCACTGTTGTATTTGACATCAGACTTCAAAACATAACACAGAGGGGGGATGAGAGCGAGAGAGATGTTGGTTAAGAGAGGGGGAAAGAAAGGAGAGTGGAAGGTAGTGGAGAGTTAGAGGGTGGAACAGAGAGGGTGGAGAGAGCATGAAGGGGTGGGAGAGAGAGTGGAGAATGAAGGGGCGGGAGAGATAGAGGGGAAGGGGTGGGGGGCGGGATAGAGAGGGGAGCAAGGCAGTTCCGAGACCGGTCAGAGTGTGTTGGTGGCGGGGCCCGAGTCCGAGCCGTGCTCCGGGTAGACCAGGAAGCCGGTGAAGGTGATGTACTTGCCGTGGTTGCTGTAGGCCCCGTAGCCGTCGTGCTGATAGCTGTAGAGCCAAACCCGGTCCCCGGGCCGCAGCGGCAGCATCAGGCTCTGGCTCTGCACCTCCCTCTGCCCGGACGGGCCGTCGTCGTAGATGATGGCCTGCACCTCGTCCTCGTTCTTCATCAGCTTCACCGACATGGTCTTGTGCGGCAGCTTGCCCACGTTGAAGGCGAAGTAATAGGCGCCGGCCGCCCGGCAGGTGAACACGCCGAGCGACGCGTTGAAGTCGCCGCCGATGTTGACGAGCTCGGTGTCGAAGGCCAGCGGGTCGTGTCTGTAGCGCTGCCCGCTGCTGCCCACCACGCTGTGGGTGAGGGCCACCGAGAAGGCGGAGCGAGGGGCCGGCAGCGGCGGCGAGGGGGACGCCTCGGCCTCGGGGTACACCAGGCTGCCGCTGAAGGTGGTGTAGGGGCCGCCGTCGCTGAAGAGAGCGTACTCGGGGTGGCCGTGAAGCCGCAGCCAGACGGTGTGGCCGCGGGCCAGCCGCAACATGGTGCTCTGGCTGCGGGCTCGGCGCACCGGGCCGCGGTCCTCGTCGAAGGCGACCGCCTGCACCTGGCTGCCGTCCTTCATCAGCATCACCGACAGCCCCTTGTCCGGCTGCTTGGCCGCCGTGAAGGAGAAGTAGTAAGCCCCGGGCACGCGGCACGTGAACACGCCGCGGCTGCCGTCGAAGTCGTGGCCGATGTTCACGTAGACGCGGTCGAAGGTGACGGCCATCCGCGGCCCGCCCACCATGCTGCGGCTCCGCGACGCCGAGAAGGCCGAGTGCAGCTCGTCGCCCGGGGCCGCGGCCCGACCCGGCGCCGCCCGGCTCCACGCCACCCACAGCACGACCACCAACAGCTGGGCGCGCTGCATCATCCCCTGTGGGGCACACACGGAGCGGAGTTAGGGGCCCGGGGGAGGGCCGAGGCGCGGACACAACCGGAGCGCGGGGTGCACGGCAGTCGGGGGCCCGCTGAACGGGAGGGAAGGAGAGAGGGAGGGAGGGAAGGAGAGAGGGAGGGAGGGAAGGAGAGAGGGAAGGAGGGAGGGAGGGAGAGAGGGAGGGAGAGCGGGAGGGAGGGAAGGAGAGCGGGAGGGAAGGAGAGCGGGCCCGCTGAACGGGAGGGAGGGAAGGAAAGGGAGGGAGGGAAGGAAAGGGAGGGAGGGAAGGAGAGAGGGAGGGAAGGAAGGAGGGAGGGAGGGGAGGGCCCGCTGAACAGGAGGGAGTGGATGACGTTGACCGGGAGGGTGGGTCACGGTGACCAGGTGGGAGAGGAGGCTGGTGTCCGGGGGTGGGGGGGTGGCGGTAACTGGTAAGGATAAGAGGATCCCGGTGACCAGGAGAGAGAGTGAGTCTTGGTTACTGGGAGCGAGCGTCCCGGTGACCATGAGTGTGGGTTAGTCCCGGTAACTGGGAAGGAGGAGGGAGGATCCCGGTGAGCGGTAGGGTGGGCGAGTCCTGGTCACCGGGAGGAAGAGGAGGCTAGTAACCGAGGGAGGGTCTCCGGTGACCGGGAGAGGGAGGGAGGGACTACGATGACCAGGTGGGAAGGAGGGGGCCTCAGTGTCAGAGATAGAGGAAGGGAGGGGGGGGTGATTGGAGAGGAGGGAGGGGGTGTGGGTCTCGGTGACCGAGGGGTGTGATGACGGGGAACGAGGGGCGGCTGGTAACCGGGAGGAAGGGTCCTGGTGACCAGGAGGGGGAAAGGGTCCCAGTTACTGGGAGGGATTGTGGTGCCTGGTGAGCGGGAGCGGGGTGGGGAGTCGATGACTGGGAGGGAGGGTCCCGGTGACCAGGAGGGAGGGCGGCGATGTCCGGGGGAGAAGGGGCAGGGAGGGTCCCGGTGATCGGGAGGGTCCCGGTGATCGGGAGGGTCCCGGTGATCGGGAGGGTCCCGGTGATCGGGAGGGTCCCGGTGATCGGGAGGGAGAGAGGTGTGGTTCTGCTAACCGGGAGAATCCCGGTGACAAGGGAGGAAGGGGAGGCTGGTGACCGTGAGGAACCCAGTGACCGGAAGGGCGGGGAGCTGGGGGATACGATTACCGGGAGGGAGGGAGCGGGGAGCCCAATGAGCGGTTGGGGGGGTTGGGGGGATGACCGGGAGGGAGGATGAGTCACGGAGGCCCACTGACCGGGAGGGATTGTGGTGCCTGGTGACGGGAGTGGTGGGTGGGGTGTCGGTGACCGGGAGGGAAGATCGTAGTATCTGGAGAGTGAGACACAGTGAACGGGAGGGAGGGTCTCGTTGACAAGGAGGGTGGACCGGTGACCGGGATGGAGGGGAGACTGGTGACAGGATGCAGTGACCGGAAGGGGGAGGCGTATCACAGAGGGATCTGGGAATACAGATACATAATTCCCTGAAAGTGGTGTGACAGAAAGATAGGGTTGTAAAGAGAGCATTTGGCATATTGGTCTCCATAAATCAAAGTGTTGAGTATAGGAGTTGGAATGTTATAGTGAGCTTGTGAGAAACATTGGTCTGGCCAAATTTGGAGTGTTGTGTGCAGTTTTGGTCACCTAACTACCGAAGGATGTCAATAAGATTGAAAGAGTGCAGAGATTTTATAATGATGTTGTTAGGACTTAAAGGGAATTATTGGGAAAGGTTAGGATTTTATTCTCTGGAGTGTAGAAGAATGAGGGTAGATTTGATGGAGGTGTGCAAAATTATAATGGGTATAGATAGAATAAATGCAAGTAAGCTTTCTCCACTGAGATTGGGTGAGACGAGACATGGGTTAAGGGGGAAAGGGAAAAGTTTAAAGGGAACATTGGGGGAACTTGTTCGTGCAGAGTGGTGAGAGTGGAACGAGCTGCCAGCTGAATTGGTAAATGAGGGCTCATTTTTGACATTTAAGAAAAATTTGGATAGCTATATGGATGGTCTCTGTGACCCTGAACTGCAGACACCTGTGCCCTCCCATGCATATGCTCTCCTGCTCCCTGTCACATACATGCACACGTTCCTAAACCTTAATTCCTGGTACTGTGGCAGCTCACCACAAGGTAGGCGAACCGGCCCCGCGCCGGGGCAGCTGGCCAAAATGGTGCTGTCGGGGGTTTCCCTTCCTTCCAGCTTGGGGCTCAGAAACACACACTTGGGGACCACGTGACACCCAGATGATGTCAGTGCCCTCCAACGTGTTTCTCAGCCAGATCTGGGCTGGGAGTATAAGTGCAGCCCAGCAACCTACAATAAACTAGTCTGCTCACTGAGCTCAACCCGTCTGGTTGTGTGTGTTATTGCAGGAGCAGTGTAGCCACCGCTACAATTGGTGACCCCAACTGGTTCAAATGTCTTTGAACCCATCATGAGCGAGCCTGGGATCAGTGCTATAGCCGTGAAACTGCCTGAATTCTGGGTTCAGCAGCCGGAGACTTGGTTCGTCCACATGGAGGCCCAGTTTCACCCGCCAAATTTCGTCCGACATGACCAAATTCTACCATGTGGTCGCTGCCCTGAACCAGGCTACCGCCAGATGCGTGCTGCACCTTGTTCAGCACCCACCGCCGAGGACAAGTACGAGAACATCAAGCGAGTGGTTACCGGGTCCCTCGGACTATCCAGATACCAGTCTACCGCTTGGGTGCTGCACCTCAATGTCCTGGGGGACAGGTCCCCAATGGGAGGAATGGACGAGATGCTCACACTCATGGGTGAGCACACCAACTGCCCACTTTTTGAGCACATCTTCCTTGAACATATGCCCGGGGACATCCGCCCACTGCTGGTTCAGGAGAGCTTCACTGACCCAAGGAAGGTCGCCCAGAAGGCCCAAGAGCTATGGCTCGTATGATTCTCAGAAGGCTCAGTGGTCCAGCAGGTCATGAGGCACGGGCACGACCACGCCAAGTCCGCCCCTAGTGCTGCGGTAGAGCATCCGGCCCCTGCAGGGGCCCCCAAGAGCATAGCCAAGGCCACAGTATCCGCTTCAGGCCTCTGCTTCTACCACCAGTGCTGGGGAGCCAAGGCTCAGAAGTGTCGTCAGCCCTGCTCATTCCAGGGAAACGACCAGGCTGGCTGCTGTTAATGGCTGCAGCGGCTGGCCAAGGACTTAGCCTTCTCTATCTGCGGGACTCAGTCAGCGGCCGGCGGTTCCTCGTTGACACTGGAGCCCAGATCATTGTCATACCATCCACAGCCATCGAATCCAGGAACCGACCTTGTGGACCTCCCCACCATGCGGCCAACGCAATGGCAATCGGACGTATGGAGACAAGACAGTCCAGTTCCAGATTGGCCAACAGAATTTCACGTGGTGATTCACCGTCTCGTCCCTCCCAACTGCCATCCTGGGTGCAGACTTCCTCCTTGCACACGGGCTTCTGGTGAACATTGGAGCAACCGCAGATGGCCACGATCAGCATGCCCAGAAATGAGTTATAGCAGATCCTGGATGAGTTCCCGACACTCCTCTAGCCACAGTTCGCTGCCTCACCACGCTTCGGGGTGTCCCACCACATCCTCACCCAGTACCTGCTGGTTCACGCCTGTCACAGTGCGAGGGTCTTCTCCAAGGTTGACCTGGTGCGTGGATATCACCAGATCCCGGTGCACCCTAATGACATACCCAAGATGGCCATCATCACCCCTTTTGGCCTGTTCGAATTCCTGCGCATGCCATTCGGGCTCAAGTATGCCACTCAGACCTTCCAGCGTCTCATGGATTCCGTGGACAGGGACTTGGATTTTGTATTTATTTATTTGGACGACATCCTTGTTGCCAGCAAGAACAGGGCACAACACAGGGCCCACCTACGTGCCCTTTTCTCCTGGCTGGCCGACTTTGGCCTTACCATCAACCCAGCCAAGTGCCAGTTCGGGAAAGAGTCCATGCAGTTCCTGGGCCATAACATCATGGCTGAAGGAGCCACGCCCGCCACTGCCAAGGTTGCTGCCATCAGGGAGTTCCCACACCCAAACAGCTTCAAGGGGCTGCAGGAGTTCGCGGGTATGTCAACTTTTATAACTCCTTCATCCCGGGAGCTGCGCGCATCCTGCAGCCGCTATTTGCCCTCATCACAGCCAAGCACAAGATGCTTGCTTTGAACCCGGAAGCCTGCACCGCATTCGAGGCCACCAAGGATGCCTTCACAAAGGCCACCATGCTCGCCCACCTGCACACCGACCTGCATATGGCACTCTGTTGATGCCTCTGCAACAGCTGTCGGTACCGTTCTGGAGCAGCAGGTGAATGGGCATTGGAAGCTGCTGGCATTCTTCAGCTGCCTGCTCCGCCCGCCGGAACACAAGTATAGTGCCTTCAACCGCATGTTACTGGGCATGTACCTGGCGGTGTGGCATTTCCGCTATTTTTTGGAGGGGACCACAAACCCTTCACCCAGGCACTCGTGATGGCAAAGGATCCCTGGTTGGCCCGCCAGCAGCGTCATCTCTCCTTCGTGTTGGAATTTACCACCGACATTCAGCACAAGGTGGGGAAGGACAATATGGTTGCCGATGCACTCTCACAACCAGCCATCTGCGCACTGATGCCTGGCCTCGACTTCGACCAGCTCGCCCGGGACCAGGAAGCTGATGAGGAGACAAGGTCCTTCAAGACCGCCATCACCAGCCTGCGGTTCCGAGACCTCCGGACTCTGAGTGGCGAAAGCACCATCCTGTGTGATATCTCCTTGGGTACCCTGTGGCCAGTGGTTCCGCAGTAGTGGCACAGGCTGGACTTCTGTCACATCCACGACTTTTCACATCCATTCATCAGGTCCACGGTCCGGATGGTGGCAGAACTGTTCATATGGCATAGGCTGCGGAAGCAGATTGCGGGTTGGGCCAGAACATGCACCCATTTCCAGACATTACAGGGCACTCGTACAGAAGTTTGAGCATGTCTGGGAACGGTTCAGCCACATTCACGTGGACATTGTCAAGCCCTCACCCGTTTTTCAGGGCAACCATTACCTGTTTATGGTGGAGGACTGCACCACTCGCTGGCCCGAGGTGATCCCGATGCCAGACGCCTCCACCGACTCCTGCTCCTGAGCCCTGTTGCATGGTTGGGTCGCCCAGTTCGGCATCCCAGCTCACCTCACCAGCGATCGGGGCGCCCAGTTCACATCTGCGCTCTGGGCACAGCTCGCCAACAGGTTGGGGATACAGCTGCACCACACCACGGCCTACCACCCACAAGCCAATGGACTGGTCAAACATCTGCTCCGCCACCTTAAGTCAGCGCTCATGGCCCGCCTCACCGGTCCTGACTGGATGGACGAAGTGCTTTGGGCATCTGCTCCTCTTCCAAGGAAGATGTGCAGGCGTCATCAGCTAAGCTGGTCTACGGTGCGCCGCTGGCGCTACCTGGTGAGTTCGTCAGTGGACCTCACAATCCCCAGCGGTCGCCGCATGAACTACTTCCTAACCTCAGGGCACGCTTGGACTCCTTTGAACCCCCACCGCCGCCCAGGGATGGCACCCGCCCAACTCACGTTCCTGGCGAACTGCTTTCCGCGGAGTTCGTTTTTGTTTGGTGGGGCCCAACCGTGGCACCTCTGCAGCAACCGTAGGAGGGGTCATACAGGGTTAAACAGTGAACCGGCTTGACATTCACACTGGACTTGGGTGGCAAGCATGAGCTGTTTACCATGGACATGCTGAAGCCAGCGCACCTCAATCCCACCGAGCCCCCGTGGTCGTTGCCCAGCCCAAGAAGCGAGGCCACCCAGCAGAAAAGAACATTGGCGCCAGTTCTGGGGGGGGGCTGTGTGGCGGCTCACCACAAGGCAGGTGAACCGGCCCCGCTGTAACCCACACAGTGGGGCAGCCAGCCAAAATGGCGCCATCGGGGATTTCCCCTCCTTCCAGCTCGGGGCTCAGAAACACACGCTTGGAGACCACGTAACGTCCGGATGACGTCAGCACCCTCCAGTGTATTTCTCAGCAGGTCCAGACTGGGATTATAAGTGCAGCCTAGCAGCCTGCAATGAACTAGTCTGCTCACTAAGCTCAACCTGCTGGTTGCGTGTCTTATTGTTGGAGCAGTAGCTGCCGCTACAGTACCTTAATTCCTGGCACCTTCCACCAACCACTGCCCATCCTCATTCCCACTCTCAGAACCCTAGTCCCTGGCCATCTGCAAATCTATCCCGAGTTCCTCCTGGCCTTTGATGCGTGACAAATACCATCCCCACCCCTCCCTGCACTACTGTTAAGGAATCTCACCAAACATCACCAGTCTCAAGGGTAAGGTTGAATCCTCATCATCTCTCACATAACAAGAGCTATCCACAGAAAATATCAACAAACTACACGTACTAAAAGGCTACCATTGAATATTATCAGTATAACATGCATTCTTTTACTTGTACCATTTCATGGATTGAATAGGTAAGGTTCCAGATGGCATGGTTAGCATAGTGGGACTGGAGTTTGGATCCTGCATTGTCTGCAAGGAGTTTGTACGTTCTCCCCGCATCCCTAGGAACTCCAGTTTCCTCCCACCCTTCAAAAATGTACCGTATGTTATGAGTCAGTTGGGTGTAATTGGGCAGCATGGGCTTGTGGGCTGAAAGGGCCTGTTATTGTACTGCATTTCTAAATTTAAATATAAACATTTAGAATATTCACCAAAGTACTGTTTAGTGCAGCAAGCATGCATCTTTATGCGATAATTATTTGATCAAGGGCATTCTGTAGTTTATCCTCACTGGAACCCTGGCCTCACCCAAATGGAAATTGATCTCTGTCACATCCTCCACCCCCTGCAACTTCATACAAACTTTGTTTTCCTCACTTTAAAAAGGCCATGGCCCTGAAACATTAACTCTGTTTAATCTGCTCAGTCTCTGGTGCGTTTTTATCAAACCTCATCATTGCCTAGTGACCTGATTTACCACTTATGAACTGGCTGCTGCATGCTTCCTTTGACATGAACTTCTCTGTTTGCGCTTCTAGCACTGTGGACAGTCAAATGATGAATAAGGTCAAACTTGAAAGGAAAAATAAGGAAAACTTGCTGCACAAGAGTCATGAAGGATTCCCACCCAACCCTCCTGCAGGAGCTCACCCAGGAACCATTTACAAATGAAGAGGTTTTCTGGTTCCTCCACACTCAGACCTCCATCCTCTGGTAGAAATAATATTCCAGTTTATTTCCTGAATGGTATGTTTACTGCTGGAGACCCATTTGCTGATCCTTTGTCAACCCTGTGCCCTTTCAGTCAGAACTAATTGCTGTCCAGTTCCAGTCCAATTGTTATTTGTACGAAGGCTGACAAATCACTGCTCCATCATTACCAAGATTTGGCTGTTTATATTCAACAAGGTGGTCCCTTGACTGGTTCTCAGCTGTTGTCTCCCTCATGGACAATAAGAAGTAAATTGCTAATTAATGTACCATTACGGTTCTTACTGACATCTCACCATTATAATCCGGTCATAAACTGAGCCATCTGCCCATTTTCCCATGTTCAGTTATTGCCAGACAGATTTTGGATTCTCCAAACCACAATGAATTCTAACAATTGTAAAACAGGAGTTGGCCAGAATGATGCCTTCCCATGGTTTGTGGTTCCTAACACTAAATGTTGTAAATGAAGAGTAAAACATCTCCAAAAGACACACAACCCCATGGCCTCAAACACCAAGAAAGACGAGGACAGTAGGCTCATGGCAACACCAGCTCTGACACATTCTCCAGGTAAGAGCATCCGGACCTGGAAATGTGTTTCTGGAGTGTCTCTGTCCAATTCCAGAGCTTCTTTCCCAACAGGGAGCATCTTCAGCAGGACATCAGGGGTTGCCCTTTTCAAGGGCAACTAGGGATGGGAAATAAATGCAAGCCTTGCCAGAGAAGCTCATGTTCCAATCCATGAAACTATGAAAATGTAGATAATCTGTCAGCTAATCAAATGTTATTAGGAAGCATTTAGTACTAATCATCAGCCCAAAATGTCAGTTATGTATTTTTTTTAATCTCTTCTATATAAACCTGCAGAATTTCTCCAGCATTATATTTTTACATCAGTTACTCAACAATTCAGTTCACCAGCATCTGCCTGGTTCTTGAGTTCAAACCACCACTGAACCAGAGAGATCCTTGGACTCCAGGTCCGCAGTCCCTTAAGGTGGGTAAGAAGGCTTATGGTGTGTTGGCCTTCAGGAGATTGAGTTCAAGAGCCATGAGGTAATATAACCACTTAGAGCACAGAACAGGCCAGTTCGGCCCTACTAGTCCATGCCGTAACAAATCCCCACCCTCCTAGTCACACTGACCAGCACCCAGTCCATATCCCTCCAGTCCTCTCCTATTCATGTACTATCCAGACTTTCTTTAAACGTAACCAATGATCCCGCCTCGACCACGTCTGTCGGAAGCTCATTCCACATCCCTACCACCCTTTGCGTAAAGAAATTTCCCCTCATGTTCCCCTTATAATTTTCCCACTTCAATCTTAAACCATGCCCTCTAGTTTGAATCTCCCCCACTCTTAATTGAAAAAGCCTATCCACGTTTACTCTGTCTGTCCCTTTTAAAATCTTAAACACCGCTATCAAGTCCCCTCTCTATCTTCTACGCTCCAGAGAAAAAAGCCCCAGTCTGCTCAACCTTTCCCTGTAACTCAAACCTTGAAATCCTGTCAACATTCTCGTGAACCTTCTCTGCACTCTCTATTTTGTTTATATCTTTCCTATAATTTGGTGACCAAAACTGTACACAGTACTCCAAATTTGGCCTCACCAATGCCTTGTACAATTTCATCATAACCTCCCTACTCTTGAATTCAATACTCCGATTTATGAAGGCCAACATTCCAAATGCCTTCTTCACCACACCATCTACCTGAGTACCAGCCTTGAGGGTACTATTTACCACAACTCCTAAATCCCTTTGTTGTTCTGCACATCTCAATAGCCTAACATTTATACAATGTTGCCACTCTATAAAACTGGCTAGACAACATTTGGAATATTATTTTCAGTTCTGGTCACATCGTTGTTGGAAGGATGTTGATGCTTTGGGAAGGACGTAGAGGAGATTGTCCAGGATGTTGCCTGGATTGGAGAATGTGCCTTATGAAGCAGGGTTGACACCTAGGGCTTTTCTCTTTGGAGTGATGAAGGATAAGAGGCAATTTAATGGAGCTTATGAAAGGCTTGGATAAGGTGGACAGTCAGTCCTGTTCCCATGGGCAACAATAAAAAATACCAAGGGACATCTGTTTAAAGTGAGTGGAGGGAAGTTTAGGGGAGATGTCAGAGGAAAGTTTTTATACACACAAAGTGGTGGGTGCCTGGAATGCATTGCTGGGCTGGTGGTGGAGGTTGGTACAATAGGGACATTCAGAAGATTCTTCCATAGGCCCATGGATTTAAGAAAAATGGAGGGTTATGGGTGTGAGTCAGGAAGGGTGAGATTGTTGTGGACTAGGTTTACATGAGTCAGCACAACATTGTGGGCTGAAGGGCCTGGAATGTGCCAAAACACCGTGGGCTCAAGGTCTCATCGCAGATAATCTGACAGCTAATTTGCTGCCACAACAGCGACGTGGAGTGAGTGGATAATATATTTGTGGTGAGGCTTAAGATCTGAAAGCCAATCTCTAGAGATGGCAGTGTCATGAGTCAGTGCTGCATTTTCTGATGTTAATGCCTTGCAGCTTGGCATGTCAACCTGGAGCACCTCGTGTGAGAAAGAGCAGCAGCCTCGTGTTCAAACTCTAAATCATATCAGTAAGATATTAAATCATGTTGACTGACTGCTTGGGAGTTGGAGGGAGTGGATTTCATCCCAACTGGTGGACGCATCCCAGCCAGCAAAAGGCGTCAAGTGTCCACACCCCAGCGGGTGGACTGCGTCAGATGTCTGTTGGCTGTACCCTCCCCGCCCAGTGTATCGGGCTTTGTATATCCTGCCCGTCCAGTGTACCCCATCCCCTGTGCAATTGGGCTCTGTGGGTAATGAGGGATTTCTTAAGGTGATGTGTGAAGGTTGAGAAGCACTGGACTTCACCTTGCAGGAGTAGAAAGGGGGTAGTGCACTCAGGAAGCAGGGATCTGACCCAGCTTTACCCCATATACACATGGACCAGCACAGGTGAGCTGGCCAAGGCCTCAACCTGTCCGTTCCCCATCATTTGTAATTCATCTACTATCCAAAATTCTATTTAACTCTGCCTTAAATATATTTAATGAGACGGCCTCTGTGAATTCCACAGATTTACTACCTCTGGGAGAAGCATTTCCTCCTCATCTATGTCAGCGATCTCTTCCCCTTAGTCTTGATGCTCTTTCCCTACATCCAACATCACCTGTTTCTCATCTATTCCTTTCAAAATTTCATATTTCATTTAGTTCGTGTAGTCCCAATCTCTCCTCATTTGGCCTCTTAATTACCTGTCGCACCTGCAAACCAACCTTTTGTGATTCATGCACAACAGCACGCTTCTCAACCTTCACACATCACCTTAAGAAATCCCTCATTACCCACAGAGCACGATTGCACAGGGGATGGGGGAAAATGTTGGGGTTCGAGCCACCTTCTAACATATGTAGAGGCTCAGTGGTCTACATGGGGCTCCCCTCTGTAGGATTTCAATGGCAGTGAGGCGTCATTATTTAAATAATAGCTCATTTTAGTATTTTTCCTCGCATTTATCAACATTGGACTCCATCTGGCCCAGGTACAGGCCCATTCATTTAACCCAACTCTGCTGATTCCTTCTGCCCTCTACAGTTTGGTGTAATCGGCAAACATGTTTGGAAGAGAAGACCAAGTGTGTGCGATCTAAGAATAAGTTGTGGGCCCAGAAAAGTCCCTGCGGTCCCAATTCTCTAACCATGCTCATGCTTCTCTCTCCCCCCCCCCCCCCCCCACCCCCGCCAACTCAGCGCACCCTGAACTAACAGCCCTTGCACTCTGGAGCAGAGCTAGGACGGTGCATTGGTGGCACCCCACAGGCGTCTTGGAGATGGCCCCACCTCCGGGATAAGGTACTGGCGGACGAAACGCTGCTGACAGTTTTATGGGGCAGGGAGACAAATACGGGCAAACCATTTCAAGCAGCCTGAACAGTGAGGGAGAGTGGGGATGGCAAGTCGAAAGAGTCAAGGGTCGGCGGGGAAGGAGGTGGGTCGAAAGGGATGGTGCAAATTAGTTGAAACTCTCCAGGCTTGGTCTAATTCATCACAAGCCATTCTTTTTATAATCAATGAAAGGAGAACGATTCTCGCAACTCGCAGAACAGAAAGAAAACCAACAAACTGTAGTGCACCGATCACATTCACCTGCTCGTTGCTTCACACAAAAGGCCAGCCAGTCGGCGGTCGACTCAGGGAGCAGCGGGGACCCCCAGAGAGTCCTTAAAGCCAGGGGACACCCGTAGATCGAAGGCAAAGACAGCAGAGATGGCGGGGCGGGGGAGAGTGGACGAGAAGTATTTCGGGGAGAGGTGGGAATCAAAGGAATGCAGGAAACGAAGGTAGAGAAAGGGCAGAGTACGAGAGGGAAGGAGGGGGGCTGAGAGCTTGGGGGAAGCAGGGACTGAGTAATCGCCCTTTAGTTGTGGCCACCTCCTCAATGGGAAGATTGAAACGTCTGCAAGGTGCTGGTGTGGACGGGAGGAAAACAATGAACAGGGGAACAGACTGGCAGGCGGAGAGGGGGGAGACGAGGGGACAGGCGGTGAGGGGAGACGAGGGCAGGAGGGAGGGGGACGAGGAGGCAAACGGAGGGGAGGAGGACGAGAGGCGAGGACGAGGAGGCAGGTGGGGGGAGGAGGGACGACGAGGGGGCAGGCGGAGGGGGAAGACGAGAGACGAGGCATGGGATTGGAGGGGGTTATAGGGAAAGGAGGCAGACAGGGAGGCTGTCGCCCACCTCAGGTAAAAAAAGAACCATCCTGTCACATCCGACTCGCTGGGTGCCTGGCCAAATACTGACGGCGGCGGCTCGCTGACATCCCCCCCCCCCCCAGGTCGGGAGATGAGGGTGTGGTGGGCATGACACAGATCTGGGTTGAAAGCAGCCGCCCAACCCGGCACAGCGAGGACAGCCTCCCGCTCGCTGTGCCAGGCGTATCCCGGGAGCACTGGGTGGCCGGGATTCGAAGCGATGGTGATTGGAGACGGGGCGGGGGCGGGGGGTGCTCCTATGGGTACCCGCGCCCTTACCTCGGTGTCCCGGTCTGACTCGCTTCCCCCTTGCTGTGAAAGAAGGGGTGTCTGACCAGCGCTGTGCTTGAGAGGTGCTGGATGCTGGCTGCGAGGATGTAGCGGGGCGGGGCGCCAACAGTAAGAGGGAGGGGGGCGGGATCAGCCCGCCGGCTGCTCACGTCCTCGTCCGAACACCGATGCACCCGGCCGAAGTCTGCTCCTGTTGGGGGGACGTGTTGGTCCGTGTGGTGAGATGTAATTACACCATTAGGTCACCAGGGGTCATCTCAGTGACCTTGTATATAAAGCAGCCCAGAGCTACAGTCTATCCTTCCAGGTTCGTCTTGCAGAGAGACAAGACCTCTTAGTATACATATTAGTTTATTAAAGCTGTCTTATACTCGCACTGCTGGTGTGGTTATTGTCAGTACAGTCTGGACGTCTAGTCTCATCTCCTCTCATTGCTGGTGAGTCACGCCTGCATCCCAGTTCCAATACATGCACAGTCACAGAAGACACTGATCTTTTTAATTTAGACATACAGCACGATGACAGGCCATTTCCGCTTACGAGTGCGTGCTGCCCAATTTACACCCCATTAATCCACACCCCCAGTACATTTTGAAGGGTGGGAGGAAACCAGAGCCCCTGTGGAAACCCCACACAGATACTGGGGAGGACCCCTTCCAGACAGAGCGAGATTCGAACCTCTTCTTGATCGCTGGCGCTGTGAAGGCGCTAAGGAGACCAGTGCTTCTCCACCTTTTTCTCTCCACTCACATCCCACATCCTTATGCCATAGGTGCTCTGTGATTAATCAAGGATTGTTTAAGGTTGGATATGGGTGGAAAGAAAAAGTTGGAAAACCACTGTTTTAATCGTCCCTCATTGTCTCGTTATGTGCACAGTTTCAGAACTCCAAAGGAAATGGTCCATTGACAATTTTTCTCAAGCAAAATATTTCAGTAACATTTAGGACTAGAACAGTAATTCTCAACCTTTCCTTCCCACTCACATACTACCTTAAGTATCCCTTACTAATCACAGAGCACCGATGGCATTGGGATTGATTAAAGTGGAATGTGAGTGGGAAGAGAAAGGTTGAGAGGCACTGCTGCACCAACTGTGCCGTCCCGTCATTTTGTTCTGTAGTGTTAGCAGTGTTGTCTGCGCTGCAACAATGCACATCAACCATCAGGTTCTGCAGCGCACAACAGACCAAGCAAGCTGGGCTCATTTGCCTGCGTGCAGCCTATATCGCCGTTGAACCTTGAATCTTGATGGAGGATTCCAACCCAAAACATGTACCACTCTTTCCCACCCACACTGCTTAATATGTCTTGCTTCAGGTTCCAGTGCCGGCACTCTCCAGGCCTTGCCTTCCAGTGCACCTGTCTAAATGGTTATAACTGTCCCCACCTTGACTACTTCCTCTGGCAGTTCTTATACCCACCATCCTCTGTGTGATGATAACCCTCCAGTCGTTTACATTTTTCAAATCTCACCTTAAATCAATGCCCTCAAGTTTTAGACTCCACTCAAGTGGTGTTCATTCAGGAACCTGATAACAGTGGGAGAGAATCTATATCAGAATTTATTGTCGTGAACATATCATGAAATTTGTTGTTTTACAGCAGCATTCTAGGTGCAAAACTTGCTATAAATTACATTTTAAACAATAGTCCAAAAGAAGAGAACAAATGAGCCCTCCCACGCTCACACTTCTCTCCATGACCTTCCGTGGTATCCCACCCATAGATTGGAGGAACAATACCTTATTTTCCCATCTGGACACCCTCCAGCCACATGGCCTTAACTTTGACCTCTCTGCTTTCTGCTAACCTGCATTTTGTGGTTTTACTTCAACCATGGTGTCTACAGATTTTTGTGATTTACTTCCGTGGTTCATTGTCCATTCAGAAATCTGATGGCGGAAGGGTAGAAGCTGTTTTTGTATGGTTGGGTGTTCATCTTCAGGCTCCTGTATCTCCTTCCTGATGGCAGCAGCAAGAAGAGAGCATGGCCAGGGTGGAGAGTGTCCTTGAGAATAGAGGCTGCTTTCTTGAGACACCACCTCTAGCAGATGTCCTTAATGGAGTGAAAATTGATGCCCATGATGGCACTGCCTGAGTTTACAATCCTCTGTAGCCTTTTCCTGTCCTCTGCATTGGCTCCTCCAAACCAGACAGTGATGCATCCAGTCAGAATGCTCCCCACTGTACACCTGTAGAAATTTGTAAGAGTCTTTGGTGACACATCATATCTCCTCAAGCTCCTCATGAAGCATAACTACTGGTGAGCCTTTTTCGTGATTACATCAGCATGATGCCTCCAGGATAGATTTTTAGAGATGTTGTCACCCAGTTCTTCTCCCTTTCCACTGCCGACCCCTCGATGAGGACTGCTTCAATTTCTCCTGATTTCCCCTTCTTTAAGTCTACAATCAGTTCCTTAGTTTTGCTAACACTAAGTGCAAGGTTGTTGTTGTGAAACAATAAACTGATTTATCTCACTCCTGTATGCTTCTCATTGTCGTCTGTGATTCTGCCGATGACTGTGGCACCATCAGCAACTTTGCAGATGGCATTTGAACTGTACCTGGCCACACAGTCATGGGCGTAGAGAGAGTAGACCAGTGGGCTGATCACGCATCCTTGAGGTGCACCTCTGTTGATTGCCATTGAGGGAGAGACATTACTGATTTGCACTGACTGTGGTCTTCCGATGAGGAAGTCAAGGATCCAGTTTCAGAGGGAGGTGCAGAGGCCCAGGTTTTGGAGCTTGCTGACCAGCACTGAGGGAATGACGGTATTGAAAGCTGAGCTATAATCGATGAAAGCTATGTTGTCACTGTTGTCAAGGTGATCCAGGGCTAAGTGGAGAGCCAGTGAGATGGCATCTGCTGTGAAGCAACTCTAGCAGAAGCTGAATTTTCAGTGGGTCGAGGTCTTTACTTAGGTATGAGTTCATTCTGACCATGACCAACCTCTCAAAGCAATTCATCGCAGTAGATGTGAGAGCTACTGGGCGATAGTCAGTGGTTTGTGATCTCACCCTCACCAATCTTCTTCCTGATGGGAGGGGGTTGAAGACGGTGTGACCAAGGTAGGATGAGTCATCTAATATATTGGTTGGTTTTACAAGGTAGCAGGTGTTCTATTTAGAGTCAACAGAAGGATGCAGTTTCTAGTGCACTTGGGAGGTTCCTTTCTCATGTACAATCCTCTGCTCCATGTCCTTTCCCAAGACATCATTGTTTGCCCTCAAGAATATTTCCCTCCTGCATCTCCATAGAAACTGTCATTCTGATTACATAACTGTATTTTGTAACTCACACTTCTCGAGCCAACTGATGAGCTGGCTAGGCCAACCGCCTGCCAACATCACTGATTCGCCTGAAGTGACCCATTCGCAGTTCCCTCAATAATGGTTCGCCATTCTCCTGCTCTCCAACCTGCAATGGCCCCACCTCGACATCCTTCTTGTCCACATGGGTTATTTACCTTCAGGTGGCGTTGAATTAACGGCAGCCTGTAATGTGGAGGGTCACATGACCTCTTCGCCGGGAGCCTGGTTGGAAGTCACATCACCAGCCAATCAAGGTCAAGTCCACCTATGTGTGAGCTGCCTTACGATTGGCTCGCTTGGATACATTACTTCATTTAGGCACACCTGAGCTGGCCCGTCCAGCCGGCTGCAGTATAAAGCCCACCTTATGGAACAGCTATTTCTCTTTCCCTCTGGGAACAAACCCTAGCTCCACTCAAGGTTGCGATCTGTGGACAACGGTGCATGCCAGTACAGGGTGGAGTGTTATTTTGGTGCATTCCTGAGAAGAACTTTTGTGTGTTACTCGTTATTATCAGTGTAATTATATTTTGTAGTAAATCAGGGTGCCATGCAAGGGATGGTGGGTACTGTTTGTTTAGTTCTCACGTTTATCTGTGAGAACCACAATTTGTAGTGATCCGTTGGAGGTAATGAGTATTAGTTGTTTAGCTGTGTCTGATACGAATGAAGTGTGTTTAGTTTCTCTCTCTCTCTCTCTCTCTCTCTCACTCTGAGTGAATGTGTGTGTGTGAGAGAGAGATCCTTGTTTGTGATTAAACTGTGTCAGACTCATCACTTGTTGGACTCTCTGAACTTGTTCTTCACATCACAGTCTCAGCTACAATACATCGAAAGGAATCTATTAATCCTTAAGGGCAAACTCTCCCTGACATAGATTTTGTCTTTTTTTAAAACGTTGGTAGTGTTCCCACCACCTACAGTATCAACAGTCCCCCAAATCAGGAGTTCCCCCTGACAAATGCTGGATATGAGAAGCTACAGCTTAGAGTTGTGTTCTAATGGGACATTGGAAAAGAGGATGACATTGTGATCCATCCATGCATCCATCAATTTCCCAGTGTTGATAGTCAGCCCTCATCTTGCTGAACAAATTCATCCACTATTTGGCTGATTCCATCTCCTGCTGTTTGCTTTCATTGAAAAGCAGATGGTTTATTTCTTGGGGAGATGACACCTGAAGTAATCACTGAAGTTCTTTTGTATGGCAGTCAAGCTGCATAAATGTATCTTTCATCCTCTTATTCCAGACCACCCCCAGGAAAAGAATGAATCTGTTCTTGCAGCTAATTTTACCAACGGGGCTGTCGTATGAGCACAGAGACTATGGTGTGTTCCTGCACTGTATGCCAGGTGGGTCTCAATGTTTCTTCACCCACCAACCGCCGATGACAACCCTACACACCACCACTGAGAAGAGGGGACTGCCAAACTTGAGCCCCTTCCTCGACCATTAGTAGGTCTTTTGGTGAGGAAACAGTGATGGATTGCAGTGTGCCACGGTGCAGAGGGACTTGGGACTGCTTGGCAATGAATCACGAAACATTGCTGTGCAGGTGTAACAGGTAATTGAGAAGTTAATTTTTTTAATTTAGACATACAGCACGGTAAACAAGCCATTTTGCCCTACGAGTCTGTGCTGCCCAATTACACCCAATTAACCGACATCCCCGGTACATTTCAAATGGTGGGAGGAAACTGGAGCCCCCGAGAAAACCTATGCAGACATGAAGAGAACCTACAAACTCTTTACAGACAGTGTGGGATTCGAACCTTAGTCCCCATCACCGGCATTGAAAAGATGCTGCACTAACCGCTACGATAACTGTGCAGCCCATGTCTCAGGAACACTGCTGATTCATCCACCGGCAAAGATAATTGGTTTAGCGCAGATGGGAGCTCAAGCTGAACATTTGCAGAAGGCTCTGCGCACAACCCACGGCTTTCCAGAACAGTGTTGCTGGAGGGGAGAAACAAGCTGCTTATGTAAATCTGGAGTCTGGTGGAGGAGAAGATTACCTGCCAGAGTTCCGCACCATCCTGAGGTATTAGTTCAAATCCCACTTTTGTAATTGGATTTAAATTCCCAAAGCAAGACCTGGCAGCGGTAATCATAAAACATCCATCTGTTCCATTACATTGTACTTCAGGGAAGGACACCTGAAGGAACCTCATGCTGATAAAATAATGTTGCCTTTGTTTTGATCTTTCTCACTGTAACTCAGCCCTCTGCATTTTTAACTGTTGAATTCTATGTTAGTTGGCTAGCTGACTGTTCACAAAATGAACCTCCTCTCTGTCCTCAGAACACGTGAACTTGAAATGCTCACCTTATCCATTCTAGATTGTCCACTACTCGATGGGTTTTCCTGCTTGGTCTTTTTGACCGGGGCTCGCTGCGTCACCCCAGTCAAACGCTGGATCAGTCTCCCCTCACCTCTGGGATTTAGATCTTTGGTCTGGGCCTGGCCCCAGGCTGCAATGGAGCTGGGTGAAACCCAAACTGGGTGAGGGTTGCCAGATTTCAAAGGGATGGAGAAGGCATCAGGCAAAAGGAGACTAACGCCTCAGTTGTTTGCTTTCTACCATCCCTGCACAAGGAATAGGCATAACTGAGGACTAACTGTATCACAAGAGTTTGATGTCAGTTCACAGTGACTACTCCATCGGTCTACTCTAAGCCCCTGAGTTTTATCACTCACAGGACTTGTATTACCCTTGAGAAGCTGTTTGATGTATATAGAAATGAATAAATGTATTCCATTGGAAAAAATAACATATAATTTAAAAAATAAAGTCACATTATTTGAACAAATTTGGGAACCGTACATGGAACACAACAGAGAGGGCCTACCACGGACCTCCACCCCCTAAAATGATAGAATGAGAAGAAGACGAAGTGAACTGACCCAGTGTGTAAAATTAGATGACACAATTTTCTTGTTTATTTTCATTGTGTGATTACATTGTTTAATGGGTTTATTGTATTGTATATGTTGATCGTTTAATGGGTTTGGAGGGGGGGTGGGAAGGAGGGAGGGAAGCGAGGAGGGAAAAAGGGGAGAAAATGACACTGTGTATATTCAAGAGGGAAATGTTTGTGTGTATTTTGGTTAATATGGTTCATAGTGTGAAAAATAAATTTTTTAAAAAAGAGAAAATGTTTGATGATGGGTTTATTGACATATACGTATTGTAAGTACAAACTATGTCTATACCGAACAGGTACTTTTATTTCTTTTTGAATATTTTATTTAATCAACATATATAGGATCATAATAACAAACAATAGTAAGTCACCATAATACAATGTTAACAAATATATATTAAAAAAACTTTAAAAAATTTAAAACTTAAAAAAAACCTCAAAACCCCTCCCCCTCCAAACCTAATCTAATTCCATAACTAAGACACATAATATCATTACTATATATTAATTGATTCAGATTGCATCAGATCACACTCAAGGATCCCAAAAATATTTTAAAGTTATTATTCATTCAGGGAAAATTTCACTGGTCTGGAGAATTTAAAAAAAGAATTATAATTTGAACCTCATAATTCTAGGATACGGGCTCCAAATTTGTAGAAATAAGAAATATTTACCTCTCACATTATAAGTAATTTTTTTGAATCTCAGCATGCCATCTGTCTAATGTTAATGAAATATCAGATTTCCATGTTATAGTGATACATTTCCTTGCTATTACTAAAACTAATTTAACAAATTTTAATTGAGAATCTGACAATAATAATTTAGAAGTAACACTTTCATAATTTCCTAACAACAATAATTCAGGATTTAATGGAAAAATCACTCCAGTTATTTGTGGAAAAATTTTACTAACAGAAGCCCAAAAAAAATTAACCTTCAAAACAAGTACTTTATTTTTTTTTTAAAAAGACAACTGCAACAATGAATTAAAAAGAGACAATAAATACAAAACGTTTGTAGCCTTTGTCGGTCGTGGTCAACCATGGCTTAATGGATCTGTGTTAATATTAATATTTAGGTTAATGTTAAAACTATATTTCATAGATGTAAATATATATCTTAGTAAAAG
This sequence comes from Narcine bancroftii, assembly GCF_036971445.1. NCBI lineage: Eukaryota > Metazoa > Chordata > Chondrichthyes > Torpediniformes > Narcinidae > Narcine > Narcine bancroftii. The sequence goes on along the minus strand of NC_091469.1, from coordinate 252,094,402 downwards.
TTTTGGGTGGACAGGGCTCATTTACATTCCACAGACACACATGGTAGCTGGTCACAGCATCAACAAATGCATTTGCATTTTAAACACCATTGACCACAGAAGCCAGTTTGAAAGCCAAAGACCCTGCTGTTTCACTGCAAGAAGAAGAGATGAAAGATTTTTTTGATAATTCTTGAGATAACAATTGAATGTTTGCTTAAGTATACAAGAAGCCAGTTTGTTAGTGAATTCCAGACCGCCAAGAACCAGGAGAGAACCATCAAAGTTAATTACCAGTAATTATATTCTGTAAGTAAGTGGACAGAGATGCTTTAGCACGTGTAAAGAGAAATTATGAACTTCAAAGACAGAAATTATGTCACTACCATGTGACATGAGAGATTTGCAAGAAACATATTATCAAAATGAAAGAGAGAGGTCAGTTTAAGGAAACTCACCGTCCTGTTCAGACAAGATTGAAGGCAGCAATATGTCCTGCAGAGGGGAAAAAATGCTGCCGATATTACTCCTGAAAAAGGGGAACACAGAAAAGTGGATTTCAAAAAGGAAACCACTTTCCAACTGCCCTGTTAAGAAAATAAAGAGTCCAGCCTCATTGTGGAAGAGAACTCCGTGACTCTTGAGAAGAAAACTGAAGAATCAGAAAGCTTGGCTTCCTGGAAAGAAAGGACTTATCTTATTCACAAGAGATACAACATGTGGATTTTCAATAAGTAAGACTACTTCTCATTTGTGCCCAGAAGATGGTCACTCCTGTTTGAAGAAAATCTCTGAAAGACAGCTCATCAAGGAAATTGTGAGATGAAAGACATCTGAAAATATAATGTTTAAAAGGGCTTCATAATTACGTCTGAACGGTGTTTTAAAAGGATATCAACAAGATATTTGAAACTGGACTTTTAAAAGGGACTTCTTCAAAATCAAGTTTAAACTGTGATGGTTTTGGAATTTAATACACACACATTTACATTTGCGCAAAACCCCCATCGTCTCTCCATTCCCTGTCTCCTTTTGCACAGACATGGTAAGTTCTACCTTGTCCCTTATCATATCCAATTAACCTTTTGTTGGTCTGGATTCTTCCCCCATTGTTTGAATTCTGAGACTTTCTAATATATCCTGCTTCTGCCTTTTCTGATTTTCTGTGAAGAAGGGATCAGTCAGGCCCGGAACATCGGTGATATATGTCTATATGTCTCCTATAGATACTGAAAAGAGCAGCTGGGTTCCTCCAGCATCTTGGTGTGTTTAGTCAATGTTTCAGGTCAGGACCCTTTCTGGATGCTGCTTGACCTGTTCAGTCCATCCAGGATCTCTTTGTTTGCATCAACAGTCAATGTCTTTCTCCAATGTCTAAGATGCCCAGAGTCACTCTGGCCTTCTTTAGAATCACTCTGTGCCCACAGGAGTTTTTAATGTTTGAGCTTCACAGGGCAAAAGCTCTTGTAACACGGAATGACATCCTCAGATAAATGAGAGTTGAGAGTCTGCAAATGCTGCACATGGTTTGATGTGATCACTCCAGTCCTAAAACGTCTTCCAAAACCACTTAATTATTACAAACATGCTATAGAAACTCAGCAGGTCACGCAGCATCTGTGGGAAGTAAAGGATACCCCAATGTTTCGGGCCTAGGCCCACAACACCTCAATAGTCAGGAAGGCTCAGCAGCACCTACACTTCCTAAGGAAGTTGAGGAGGGCAAGGCTACTGGCCCCGATCTTGAGGACATTTTACAGGAGCACGATTGACAGTGAAATCTGACTGCATTATTGTGTGGGACAGTAGCTGTAAAGCATTGGACTGGAAGTCAATGCAGAGGGTCATCTAAATGGCTGAGAAGATCACTGGGATCTTCCTTTCCTCTATTGACAACATTCACTGGGAGTGATGCTTAAATAGGGTTCAAAGAATTATTGAGATTCCCTACCATCCATCCCACAGTATCTATGACCCTCTACCATCAGGAAAGAGGTACAGGAACATTAACATCAGGACTGCCGGGCTGGGAAATAGGTTCTTCCCATAGGCTGTGTGATCGATGAGCAGTGTCCTGTAACTGAGTAAATCATCCCAAAATATTTATATATATTTATTTCAAATTATATCTGTATGTATATGTGATTATTATGTGGTGTGTATTGTGTGTGCCTGTTGTCTGGAGAAATGCTGTTTTGTCTGGTTGTACATATACAGTCAGATGATAATGAATTTGAACTGAAATTGAGCATGGATGTTGCGTGACCTGCTGAGTTTCTCCAGCATGTTTGTGCTTGGCCTCAGCATCTGCAGACTTTCTTGCTTAACTCAATTTACAGGCAGCTGGTTGCTAGGATACAGTGCAGAGGGCCCTACCCTCAGAGAGAGTTCCCACCCTCTCAACTCCTGTGGAAAAAAGGGGTTGCCGTCAAAAATCCTGATCACATTGCTGTCTCACACCATGATGTCTGGACGGAAACCCTCACAGCTGCCACTGCTCTGCTCTAAGAGCAGTTTCATGTGTTAACCCCAGAGGGGTTGTGGGAAATAACCGGCATTAGAGCCCTGTTAAATCCTACTCCACCACAGAGTTGTCCTTCAGCATTGGATGTGGGCATCTCTTGCTGGCCCTACTTTCCAAAGGTGGCTCTGGGGTGGGGTGGGGTGGGGTGGGGGGGGGGCAGAGTGAAGCTCACAGCCCCCTGAAAAATCCCCCCCACCCCCCTTTCCCCCCACTTCAAATCAAGACCCAAGGGATGCCCGGTCTAATATGAGGTAGCAAAGACTGATTACACCTCTGATGGGGGAGCGGAGATTGACCTCAGGGTAATCCTCCCACTCCCACTCTTTCTCGTTCATTTATCATCTGATTGTACCAGTACAACCCAAGGAAACAACATTCTATATTCCCTGGTGCAGAACAGTGGAAACATGGATATAGCCCTAACACATACAGGCAAATGGTACATATACACAGTACATATATCAAAATAAATATATATTTTTTCTAATAATTTCAAAATTAAATTTAGACATACGGCACAATAACAGGCCCTTTCAGCCCATGCCGCCCAAATACACCCAATTAACCTACAAACTCGGTATATTTTTTGAAAGGTGGGAGGAAACCCATGCAGACGTAGGGAGAACGTGCTAACTCCTTATAGACAGCGCGGGATTCAAACTCCAGTTGCTGGTGCTGCAACATCGTTGCACTAACTGCTACGCTAACTGTGCAGTTCTTGATAAATAGTAGAGTCACAGAGAGTTGTTTCAACAGTCACATTGTCTGTGGGAAGAAACTGTTCCTCAGCCAGGAGGTTCTGAATCGAATTCTTCTGCATCTAATTCCAGATGGGAGTAGCTGGAAAATGTGGTTGAGGTTCTCCCTGATTTTGTGAGCCCTCTTTAAGCAATGATCATAGTTAATCCCATTGATTGCAGGGAGAGGCGGAGGTGGGAGGTGGAGAGGGTGACCCTAGTGATCCATTTTGTCATTTTTCTGGTTGTGTGGATTGACCTCCAATCTGACGCTCTACAGTAACTGTACCACACTGTAATGCAGCCAGCCAGGACACTCTCGACAGAACTCCTGGAGAAAGTCGACAGGACGGTGGCTGGTAGCCTTGCTGCCTCAGTCTTCCTGACAAGTAAGGAGATGTTATGGTCAGGATAGGTCACTTCTGAAGTGGATTCTGAGGAACTTGGTGCTCTCCACTACCAAGCTATTTATACTGTATGTAGAGGAAGATGGTTGTCCCTGATACTCCTGAAGTCCACAATCATCTCCTTTGTCCATGTTGAGACTCGGGCTGTTATCCCTGCAGCATAATCACGAGAATTTCCACTTCTTCCCTGTATTTCGACTCATCGTTGTTGCTGCCGAGGCCAACGACTGTCGTGTCATCTGCAAACTTCATGACTCTGTTGAAGCTGGATCTGGCGATCCAGTCTTGAGTCAGTAGCGTGAACAGGAGCTGGTTGAGCACACAGCCCTGAGATGCGTCAATGCTCAGCGTGATGGTGCTCGACATTCTACTGCTGACCCAGACAGACCATGGTCTTTCCTTTAGGAAGTCCAGTATCTAGTTACAGAGTGGGGTGTTGAGTCCCAGTGAGGACAGGTTTTCAAGCAGCCTCTGGAGAATGATTGCATTAAATGCCGAGCTGAAATCAATGAATGGCAGCCTGGCGTACAAGACGTCGTTCTCCAGGTGGGTCAGGACGCAGTGGAGGGACAGGTCTATGGCATTGTCACTGGAACAGTTCCATCTGTAGGTGGATTGAAATTGGTCCAGTGTCCCTGGGAGGTGTGCTTGGATACGTTCCACCACCAGACACTCAAGGTATTTCATAAAGGTGGAGGTCAGTGCTGCTGGCGATAATTGCTGAGGCCTGTAGTTAACATCGCCCTCTTTGATACCGGGGTGACAGTGGCTGTCTTGAAACCCACGGGAACTGGACTACTGCAATGACGTGTTGAAAATCTTCACAGGATCTCTGTCAGTTGTTCTGCACTGTCCTTCGGGTACGTTGTCTGGTCCCACTACTTTGTGTGGGTTCACCCTGGATAGAATTCTCCTCACCTCAGCCACGGTTTATGTGAGGGCCCTGCTTTTTAGGGGAAGAAGCTGCTTTTCTTTTTGGTGTCAGTCTGTTCTTCTCACTGATGGTGTGTAGAAGATGTCCAGGCTCTCTGGGAGGGAGGCATTATTGTTAATGACTCAAGATTCTCTTGTAGTCTGTAATTGTTTCGTTACCTTGACACATGCACCTCATGTCACTGGTTTTTATCTTCACCTATTTTTCTCTCTAACTTCATCTCCACCTCCTCTCCCGTGGTCTCTCTCCCACTTCTCCTATCACCTCAAGCCCTCCCCCAGCTCTCCGCCTGGTCCAGCACAGTAGAAGGCCCTCGCCGCCCACGAAGCCCATGCCGCTGAATTAACCTACCGAGTCCGTACGTTTTGAAGAAGGAGATGAAACTGGTGCCCGTGGGGAATTCCACGCAAGTCACAGGGAGAACATACAATCTCCTTACAGACAGCAGCACATTCAAACCCTGGTCCCTGAAGCTAACCATGTTGATCAGGGGTAATCCTGAAGCAAAGGGGGTGGTGGAGAGGCATACAATATCATCAGGGTATGAATAAAGTGAATGCTCGCAGTCTTTGCCCCAGGATAGGCAATCCTCGAATAGTCCTTATCTGGAGAGAACTGGTGGGAGAAACAGGCCTCAGTGACTAGCACCCTGTGCCACTGATCTTCACCATTATGAAATGCTTCGAGGGTCTGGCGCCACCTCCTGGAGAGGCTGGATCTATTTCACTTTGCCTAGAGAAGAAACCAGACGATGCTATGGTCTTGTCGCTTCACTCCTTTCTGTCCCACTTGGAGAACGATGCCCAATGGTGGATTAACTACCACCCAGCCTCTAGGCTGAGCTTTAGAAAGGCTCCCCCTGACCTTGCCCCCCCTCGCCCCCCCCCCTTCGTTGAATAGAATAAAGTGACATTGTTACATTAACTAACATATTAGGGTCTCCAAAATTGTTAATATTGACCCCTGCTGAGCATGTCATCCCCACTCCTGCAGGAGCCTGTATTTTGAAGGGTCATGGCTGTCATGTGACAGCACTGGCCACCACCTGCCAATTAAGGTTTCACCCCTCCCATTCATGCACACCTTGTCATTGGTCAATTTAAATTCCTTTGTAATCAGCTTATCCTAACTGCCACTGAGCCATTGTATCCCTGTAAGTTACCTTGGCTGGACTCTCCAGTCTGCCTGTACTTGGCCTTGGTCCATTGACTGTCGTAATCAGACTAATGTTGCTGGCACAAAGCCATTGAACCCTGTAAATGACCTGGGATGGACACCCCTCAGCCTCCCAGCACTATAAAAGGCACCTTGTATGCTTTGTTTTCTATCTTTCCCAGGTTGGGAGAACCCTGCTTCATTCTAGGCCTAGAAACGTAGAAGGGTACTGGAGAAACTCTTGGTAAGATGTGCACTGTTTAAAAGGGTTGGAAGTGTTTTTTTAAAACTTTATTTATTTGTTCAAAATACAGATAGTAAATAACATATACAACAATGAACCAGAAACATGAACGTTATATGAAAATGAAAAAAATGAAGAAGAAAAAACCCCTCCCCCCTTCAGCCAGATCTCCTAAGGACAGTCATAAAGAAAGGAAAAAAAATATTAAGGAAAAATTAAACATACATATTAAGATCTAATCAACGTAACTCGAAATGTAAATATTCTGAATATAACAACCACTTACTAATAAAAAAGCTATAGTTATCACGCGAAACATATGTAAATTTTTCCATTATTAAACAATATTTCATCTCATTATGTCATCTATTAATATCAATCATATTTGTATCTTTCCATGTACTGACAATACATTTTTTTGCTACAAATAATACTAAATATACAAAAGCAAGTTGAAATTTATCTAATCCCAAACCTTTCAGAGGTTGCAAACTGCCCAATCAAGATATTATCAGATCTAAAGGTTTTTTAATCTTATACAGGTATTCTAAAAACAATTGAATTTTCCTCCAAAAAGATGATAGAGAGAGAGAGAGAGACAGAGAGATAGATATCTATATCGATATCGATATCTATATCTATCGATAGATATCTATATATCTATATCTATATCTATATCGATAGATATCTATATATCTATATCGATATCTATATCGATATCTATATCGATATCTATATCGATATCTATATCGATATCTATATCGATATCTATATCGATATCTATATCTATAGATAGATATCTATATCGATATCTATATCTATAGATAGATATCTATATCGATATCTATATCTATAGATAGATATCTATATATCTATATATCTATATATCTATATATCTATATATCTATATATCTATATATCTATATATCTATATATCTATATATCTATATATCTATATATCTATATATCTATATATCTATATATCTATATATCTATATATCTATACACACACATGACCAGACAGTATGAAAAAAACATTCCAACAGAATTACACCACATCTAAAACATGAATCTAATTCATGAAAACCATACTTTTTTAGTTTTTCAGGTGTTAAGTATAATTAATATTAAAAACTATAATTAATCATTGCATAGCGTACATTTATCAGTCTAAGTACACTATCATAACAAATATCTAATCATCTTCGGAAAAAATAAAACCAATATCCACTTCCCATTTACCTTTAGATTTATCCCAACCCTTTTTATCCATACCATCCTATAATATTTAATACATAAATGAAATATAACCCTTCTCCGGTACCTTCATAAGAAAAGTCTCAAATTTAGTCATTTCAGGTAAAATCATAATGCTACCAAACACACGTTTTACTAAAGATCAAATTTAATAATAAAGAAACAAAGAGTTCTTATCAATACCATAGCTGTCCCTCATCTTTATGCTAATTGGACTGTTTAAGCCTTGAACATTAAAAGTAGCAAACCTCAACTTTAACATATCTACTAATATTACTAAAGACCAATAATATCTTTATATGAAAACTCAAATCATCATATATAGGCCCTCCAAAAAATCACAAATTAAAAGCTAGATAAAATGAAAATAAAATAAAAAATAAGAAAAAAAAATTAACAAACCCCCCCCCCCAAAAAAAAACTACCAAAAGATAGTAATCCCTAAACAAAATTTGGGTGTGGATCACCCACCAGTGGCTGATGACTAATAGAACAGAGAACAAATCTCTTCCTCCTCAGCCAAACAAAAAATAATCTCAAAATATCATAATGACATAAAAAGTAAAATAAGAATAAGAAGATTCTTCTATTCATCCAAGAGGTTCCAAACTCAGAGATCCCATTTCAAAAGAAGTTGGACTCTTTCCATTCCTGTTTTTCCCATTTCTGCCATTTCTTCCATTTCCAGAACAACCAGATTTTTCTTTACGAGACAATGGTGGACTACGTCTTTGTCCTCTTATATCTGGCAATGAATCAGCAAAAATCATTGCTTCACGATCATCCTCAAAAAACCGAGATTGATAGTCTCCATGAAACACCTTCAACACTGCTGGATAGCGAAAAGTAGACTTATAACCTTTACACCACAAAACTTCTTTAACTGGATTAAATCGACGTCGAATAACCTCTTGACTCAAATCAGGATTTTAAAAAACTCTGCTATTCTGAATCAATAACAGAGTTTGTCGTTTTCTCACATTTTGCACAGCCAAAGTATTGCTTCTCTATCCAAATAATTCAAACATCGAATTATTACAGGTCTCAGTGGCTGACCAGGTAAAGGTGATCTCCTTAAAGCTCTATGAGCTCTTTCCAATACCAAGCCTTCAGAAAAAAATTCTTGCCCTAGTACATGTGGGATCCAGTCTTTTAAAAAAAATGAAGAGGATCTTGTCCTTCTATACCTTCTGGCAAACCAACAATTTTCACATTATTCCTTCTACTTTGATTCTCCAAATAGTCTATTTTCCTCTCTAACTCCTTCTCACGTTCTCGCAATTCTATAACGGATTTTTCAACCTTCAACACTTTTTCTGTATTAGAAGTCACTTGCTGTTTACATTCCAAAAAAGCAGACTGAAATTTTTTTTTAATCTTCACAGATGCTTCCACACGTGCTTTAACTGTATTCAATTCTGAACTTATCCTTTGAGCCATCTCATTCATTATAGGCTGGATGACAGCATTTAACTGCTTACATTCCCATGCTTTCTCTAACGTAGTGGCAGAACCAGGTGACTGCAGCTCCTGCTGCAACTCAACAAAAGGCATTTTAACGGTTTTACTGCGGGTCTGGACTCCCAGCGACGGCTGGGTCCTCAGGGGGTCGACACCGGGCTCCCCCCGCAGCTTGTTGTTTTTCCAGAAAATCACAGATAAATTCAAAATCTCCAGGTTGGAGTGGTGCCTGAAGCATTTCAGACAATGGAGTCGTCTTCCTGCGTGCTCCCTCCGTTAAAATCGGCAGGCTGCCAGAATCGGGATCCACTTCTTGGGAACACGCACCTTCCTCCAGAGAAAGGGTAATTCCAGCACTATCCTTCACTTGGTGAGTAGTAGACATTTTTTTTTCAGCTCCCACAGGCAGTCTTTGTGGTTTAGGCACTAAGGAAGTTAAACCTGAAGCTGTAGCAAGTGGCTTAGGCCCCAAATCTTCAACACTGAAAATGTAACTTCTCTGTACTTGAGGTTAATCTTCTTACCATTAATGCCCATAACCGTTCCTTAATACTTTAAAATACAATTTTAAAAGTTTAAACTTGAAAACAAAGGGTTAAAAACGGGTACTTAAAAGTCCGGCCAGAGAGGTCGAGATCCCGCGTCTAGACTCTACACCATCTTGCCACACCCCCCGGGAGTGTTTAATTAGTGTCCCTTGTAGCATAGAGCTGTGCCTGCACTGTGTGTGTGTGTGTGTGTGTGTGTGTGTGTGTGTGTGTGTGTGTGTGTGTGTGTGTGTGTGTGTGTGTGTGTGTGTGTGTGTGTGTGTGTGTGTGTGTGTGTGTGTGTGTGTGCGCCAGAGTCCTTGCCTTCGAGACCTATCAAACCTGTTTCCTCACTTACAACAAATGGTGCTGCGAGCAGGGTCTCCGAGGTCTTGGCTGGACACAGGCTTGGGAAAATTTTCTGAACCGGGGCAAAAAAGTCAGTGCAGACACTGAGGATAGGATTCCCGAATGGACTGATGAGAGGGAGCTTGGCCAGCATGCTGGTGGACCGCTGTAATCCAGTGGACTGGTCAGAGCAGTTAGATTCACATGGTGAGAAATTGGGGAACCACGTGGCGTCCCTCCTTGGGGATTTGGCTTTCCTCAAAGTTAAGGCGAGTCAAAAGGGTGCTCTCTGTCTGATAGTCCCTCCTTTATATCCATCTTCTGAGCGAACAACTCTTGTGACTCTTTAACTTTTTTGTCACTGTCTTCCAATTTTCTTCTTAAGTCATTCACTTCCATTTCTACAGCCTTTTCTCGTTCTTCCACATTTTCTAATCTTTTCCCTATTTCTGTCACTTTTTCTTCTGTACTTTTCATTTTTCTTTTCATTTTACTTTTCATTTCACTAAATTCTAATATCAACCATTCTTTTAATGCTCTCATTTGTTCTTGAAATTTTTAAAAATCTATATACTGTCCATCTATTTTACCTTCTATTCCTCTGTGGAGAGTTTGGTCTTCTTCCTCTTCTTCTGTATCTGCACCTGTGTTTTGTGCCTTCTACTTCTCTTCCTTGTATCTGTGTCTCTTCTGACTTTCTTGTTGAGCTGCTTGCCTCACTTAGCTGGGCGGCTTCTTGCTGTTGGTCCTCTTCTTCTGGGCTACTCATCTGTTGGGCCTCCTGTTGCTGTTCTTCTTTCCTATCATTCCTTTTCCTATCGCTTTCCTCTTCTTCCAGCTGAGAGCCCTGATGTCAGGCATCCCTCAGCTGGTCGTGGTGTGTTAGTTCACTCCTCAGCTGGGTCCCCCTCCCGTCTGTGTTTTCTTTTTCCTTAGTTGGCGCATTGCGCACTGCGCACTTCTGTTTGGTTCAGAGAGCCATTTTTGCAGTCCAGTGGTCGGGAGGTCGCGACTCTGCGGGGTCGTCACCAACCTTGGGGAGCAGGCTCTTTTCTCCACGACGACTCCCTGTTTCTTCATGCAGGTAAGGCCTTCTCCTTTCTCTTCCGGCATCTTTTCTTCTTTTTTTCCCGTTGTTTTTACTTTTTCCTTCTTGGGTGCCATTTTCTTTCTTTTCTCCACAACTTTTATTTGTTGTGTTTTGTGTTTCTTGAACTTTGTATTTTCTTCACTTTGTTTCTTCTTTTCTGGAGAGGGCTGGTATTTTCCTACCGGCCACTACTCCATCACGTGACTCCCCTGTCTGAGGCGAACTGACACTGCCTCTGCCCGTCTCCCACTCAAAATAGTCTCTCCTCCCCTCAAGGCTGAGTCAGAGACCTGCTGAGACAGGAATTGTCTCATCTCTGCTGAAAGGAAAAGGTGGCAGACCTCCCCCCTCCCCCTCCCCCACTCCCTGGGGTCTCCCATATGCTGCCCACCTCCCCCACTGGAGGTGGCCCCTGACTAATCTATCTTTTGAGCTCTCCCAACCTCCCCACCCCCAACCCTTGAAGCTGTTCCTCTTCTTGATGTGAGGGTCTATGAAACACTCAGCACAGAACGTACTTTTAAGATAACCAACAAGACACAGGTTTTAAACACAGAATTTATACAGAATTGCAGTTTGTGGATGGAAAGTTACAGTTTGTAAGTGGACCGCCATTGATCAGTCCATTTTAGGAAACATATATAATTTGTTTCACAATGACAGCATCACCCCTGAATTCCCCAAAACACCTCATGATTGTGGGCTGCGGGTGCTATCATTTAAAAGCACAGATTCGGCCAACTTTCAGTCCCAGCTCCTCCTGGCTATTGATACAGCAATCCAACACAAGCATTTGTGACACCCGTTTAAAGGGAACGGCATCCTGGAGTCAAGTGAAAGGCAGAAAAACAGGGCCCTCCAGATATATCCCCCTGCCTCACCGTGGGAAAACACGTCGACAGGCACCTGGGCTCTGTACATAGGGAGCGGACGTTGGTGGTAAGGGTGCTCACATTTGCCAGCCAAGCTGGAGAAACCAGACATACGAGTCGGTGACCAAACAAATTCCTTTTTCTACCCTTGCCTCTGACACTGGGGAGAGCAGCTCCCACAGCTCCCTGGCCCATCAATAACAGAGTGACCCTGTTTGATCGGAGGCAGGGGGGAAGTCACTGGTGAGGCATTGTCATTGATTTTGACGATATGCCTTGTCCAGCAAACAGAAGGCACTAGTGTATATACTGATTCGCTTGACTGGTATTGTTTGTTTAAACACATTTTTTTGATTTTATTTATAACATATACATAGAGTTATTGATTGTCTTCATAATGTTTGGTGAGTGGTGTGACCTCTGAGGGGTGGATTGTATTGTGAAGGATTGTGGCTGTTACGTGACAGCACTGCCCACTACCTAGTCAAAGGACGTGGACATTTACCCCCCTCCATAAATCTTCGTCTGCGAAGCCAAGCCAAAGAGTGCACACCTTGCTGTTGGTCAATTTAAATTCTTCTGTAATCATCTTATCCTTTCTGGCACCGAGCCATTGGAATGCCTATAAATTATCTGGGCTGGACTCTCCAGCCTGCCTGAACTTGGCCTTGAGCCATTGGCTGTTGTTATTGGATTAGCCTTGCTGCCACTGAGCCATTGGCTCCCTATAAATAACCTGAGCTGGATCCCACTGCCCTCCAGCACTCCAGCTTTGTTCTCTTTCCCAGCTTGGGACAACCTGGCTTCACTCCAGGCCTAGAATCATGGAAGGGCACTAGAGAAACTGTTGGTAAAATGTGCATTTTTTAAAAGGGTTGGGAGTGTTTAATTAGTGTCCCTTATACCATAGAGCCATGCCTGCACTGAGTCGAGGGGTGGTGAGGCATCATGGTGATTTTTCCCTGATCACTGTATGTACCAGTGCATTGTACGTGTGTGCGTACTTTGTTCCCATGTAATTTTCCTACGTTCATTATTAATTGTGTGGGTGTTGACTCTGTTATCATTTTCCATGTTTGCCTTCTGTAAATAAAATCCTTTACTATCAAAACTGTGTCCAAAGACCTTGCCTTTGAGACCTACTGAATCTGTTTCCTCACTTACAACAGAGCCCAAGGTCCCCACTCCTGCCAGGGCCACCTCCTTTCCGGGCCCCTTGGCTTAAACCTACTCAGTCTAATGGTTAATCTGACACTGACGATACCTCATACGCCAGGCTGCTGTTCATTGACTTCAACTTGATGTTTAATACGATCATTTCCCAGAGGCTGGTGGAGAAGCTGTCCTCGCTAGGACTCAACACCCCTCTCTGTAACTAGATACTGGACTTCCTAAAGGAAAGACCAGGTCTGTCTGGGTCAGCAGCAGAATGTCGAGCACCATCACACTGAGCACTGGCGCACCTCAGGGCTGTGTGCTCAGCCCGCTCCGGTTCACGCTACTGACCCACAACTGCATCGCCAGTTCCAGCTCCAACAGAGTTGGAGTTTGCAGATGATATGACAGTCGTCAGCCTCATCAGCAAAAATTATGTCGCACTACAAAGAAGAGGTGGAAAATCTCGTGATATGATGCGAGAGTAACAACTTGAATCTCAATGTGGACAAGATGGAGATGATCATGGAATTCAGGAGGACCAGGAACAATCACCCTCCACTACACATCAACAACTCTGTAATGGAGAGAGTGGAGAGCACCAAGTTCCTTGGAGTTCACTTAACTAATGACCTATCGTGGGCACTCAGCATCTTCTCAGTTGTCTGGAAGGTGTAACTTCTTGAGAAGACTGAAGCAGACAAGGCCACCAGGCACCATTATGTCAACCTTCTATAGGAGCTCTATCGAGTGTGTCCTGGCTGGCTGCATTGCAGTGTGGTTCAGTTGCTGCAGGGAAATGGATCGGAGGTCAATCCACAGAGTGGCAGAGAGGATCACTGGAGTGTCCCTCCCCCCACCCCCTCCCCCCACCCCCTCCCCCACAATCAACATGATCTAATGGGACTATTATTTGAAAAGGGTGCACAAAATCATTGAGGATCCCTTCCATCCTGCACATGGCAGCTTTCAGCTGCTCCCGTCGGGGAAGAGATACAGGAGCATCAGAACCAACACCACCAGGCTGAGGAACAGCTTTTTCCCACGGGCAGTGAGAATGGTGATCAATCGACCAAAGGAACTGCTCACACTAACTATCCGAGATTCTCATTTGTACAAAACAATATTTATTTATGTTTATAGTTATAATACTTGCCCTGCATATGTTTTATTTGTCTGTATGTGTGTTATGTCTGGTTGTGTGCCTGTACGTTTTTGCACCGAGGAGTGGAGAAGACTGGTTTGTTGGTGCAATCAGATGACAATAAACTTGATTTGGCTCAGAACCATCAAACCAGCCAAAAATACCACATTCAGAAGATATATGGGTAGATTGAGTGGTTTAGAGGGACATGGACCTAGACAATAGTAGGCCATTGGGCCAGTACGTAAAAACGTGCGAGTGTGTGTGTGGGTTCTACGTCAGCACACTACAGTTGATATGCGTCCCATGCACTGAAGGACCTGCACAAACCCACTAAAGCTTCTTTGATGGAGACTTCCAAACCCACAAAATCTGTTGCCCTTGTTCAACCATGAAGGAGATTTTGTGGGTTTGGGAGTCTCCATCAAAGAATGTGGAAATACACACCACCTCAGCTCCAAGTTGGAATTAGAAGTGCCTCTCATTCATTGTGATCATTATCCTTGGTTTGAGAGAAGATTTGGGCTGGCTCAGCCATGAATGTTCTGCTCCCACGTTTCTCATTTCTTTCTCCTGCTGTACATCCTTTCATTTTTCAATCCTGTCTTGCATGAAAGCTTGGATACTGCATCAATCACTTTTCTTTCATCTCCTTGAGAAGACGATGAATTATTCACCAGGCCTTCACTCCTTTAAAAGTTATAGCATGCTCTACATATACCCTCAAAAGTGTTCTGTAAAAAGAATTTTCACATAATACATGGAGCATTTTTATTGTTAGCTGGTCGTTGCACAAAACAAGAGGCAAAGAAGGAGTGAGCCTTTCAAGCCTTTAATCCTTACCTACTCTTCAGTTAAAACATAGAACAGCACAGTCCAGGCCCTTCAGCCCATGATGTGTGCTGACTTATGTGATCCTAGTCTACAACAATCTTTCTCTTCCCAACCACACTCCCATAACCCTCTATATTTCTTACATCTTGTCAATGTCACTATTGTAACATATAACATAACATAACAATTACAGCACGGAAACAGGCCATTAGGCCCTTCTAGTCCGCACCGAACGAAACACTCCTCTCTAGTCCCACCTACCTGCACAATGACCATAACCCTCCACTTTTTTCTCGTCCATATACCTGTCCAGCTTTTTCTTAAATAATAAAATTGACTCTGCCGCCACTATTTCTCCCAGAAGCTCGTTCCACACCGCTACCACTCTCTGAGTAAAGAAGTTCCCCCTCCGCCCATTAACTCTTAACTTATGTCCTCTTGTTTCAATCTCTCCTACTCTTAACGGAAATAGTCTATCCACATCCACTCTGTCTATCCCTTTCATAATCTTAAATACCTCTATCAAATCCCCTCTCAACCTTCTACGCTCCAAAGAATAAAGACCTAATCTGCCCAATCTCTCCCTGTACTCTAGATGCTTAAACCCAGGTAACATTCTGGTAAATCTTCTCTGCACTCTCTCCACTCTGTTTATATCCTTCCTATAATTAGGCGATCAGAACTGCACACAGAACTCTAAATTAGGCCGCACCAACGCCTTATACAATCTCAACATCACTTCCCAACTCCTATATTCCATGCAATGATTGATAAAGGCCAGCATACTAAAAGCCTTCTTCACCACCCTATTCACATGAGTTTCTACCTTCAGGGAACGATGTACCATTACTCCTAAATCCTTCTGCTCTTCTGTATTCATCAATGCTCTCCTATTTACCACGTATGTCCTGTTCTGATTCTTCTTACCAAAATGAAGCACCTCACACTTATCAGCATTAAATTCCATCTGCCATTTTTCAGCCCACTTTTCTAAGCAGCCCAAATCCCTCTGCAATCCTTGAAAACCTTCTTCATTATCCACTATTCCACCTATATTAGTATCATCTGCATATTTACTAATCCAATTCACCACCCTATCATCTAGATCATTAATGTATATAACGAACAACAATGGGCCCAATACAGATCCCTGAGGCACACCACTGGTCACCGGCCTCCAACCTGACAGACAATTTTCCACTACCACTCTCTGGCCTCTCCCTTTCTGCCAATGTTCAATCCATTTGACTATCTCAAAATTTATACCTAAAGACTGCACCTTCCTAACTAACCTTCCATGTGGTACCTTATCGAAGGCCTTACTGAAGTCCATATAGACAATATCCACTGCACTACCCTCATCACATTCCTAGTCACCTCTTCAAAAAATTCAATCAGATTGGTCAAACAGGACCTTCCGCCCACAAATACGTGTTGAGTGCTCCTGATCAGACCTTGTCTATCCAGATATTTATAAGTACTATCTCTAAGAACTTTTTCCATTAATTTACCTACCACAGACGTCAAACTTACAGGCCGATAATTGCCAGGCTTCCTCCTTGAACCCTTTTTAAATAACAGAACCACATGCGCAATACGCCAATCCTCCGGCACTATCCCCATCTCTAATGACATTTGGAAAATTACCGTCAGAGGCTCTGCTATTTCCTCCTTTACTTCTCTCAATGTCCTGGGGAAGATCCCGTCTGGTCCTGGAGACTTATCCACCTTTATATTCCTCAAAAGCCCTAACACTACATCTTTCGTAATCACTATATTCTCCATATTTACCCAATTTGCTTTTTTTAATCTCACATATCCCAATATCCTTCTCCTTGGTGAATACCGAAGAAAAGAAACTGTTCAATATCTCCCCCATTTCTCTAGGCTCCACACACAGTTTTCCGCTCTGACACTCTAAGGGACCAATTTTGTCTCTCGCTTTCTTTTTACCATTAACATATTTGTAGAACCCTTTTGGATTAATTTTCACCCTGCTTGCTATATTCTCCTCGTACCTTCTTTTAGCTTTCCTAATTCCTCTCTTAAGATTCCTCTTACGTTCAATGTATTTTTCAAACATCTCCTTAATTCCATGCTTCTTATACCTAATGTACGCCTCCCTTTTTCTTCGAACCAAGTTTCCAATATTCCTTGAAAACCACGGCTCTCTCAAACCTTTTGCCCCTCCTTTTAACCTAACAGGAACATAAAGCTTTTGCACTCTCAAAATCTGATCTTTAAAAGACTTCCATCTCTCTACTACATCCTGCCTATGAAACAAATTGTCCCAATGCACACCCTGTAAGTCCTTTCGCATCTCCTCAAATCTAGCTTTTCCCCATTCAAAAACCTCAACCCTTGGCCCTGACTTATCTCTTTCCATAATGACATTGAAGCTGATGGCATTATGATCACTAGACCCGAAGTGCTCGCCAACACTAACCTCCGTCACTTGACCCATCCCATTTGTCAACAGTAGATCTAACACTGCTCCTTCTCTGGTCGGCACCTCTACATATTGTTGTAAAAAACTATCTTGTACACAGTTCACAAACTCTAACCCATCCAGCCCTTTCACAGAATGTGTTTCCCAATCTATATGAGGAAAATTTAAATCTCCCATAATTACAACCCTGTGCTTATCACAAATATCCACTATCTCCCTACAGATTTGCTCCTCTAGGTCTCGGTCCCCTCTGGGTGGTCTATAATACACCCCTACAAGTGTAACCCCTCCTTTCCCACTCCTCAGTTCCACCCAAATAGCCTCCGTGGACGAGCCCTCTAATCTATCCTGCCTAAGCACTGCTGTAATATTCTCCCTGACAAGTAATGTAAAACCACCTCCTCTTGCCCCTCCGACTCTATCACACCTAAAGCAACGAAACCCAGGGATATGCAGCTGCCAATCACATCCCTCCTGCATCCATGTCTCACTAATCGCTACCACATCATACTTCCAAGTTTCAATCCACACCTTCAGCTCATCCACCTTTTTTACAATACTCCTGGCATTAAAATATATGAATTTCAGAGATTTTCCAATTCTTAATTCCTGTTTTCCTTCATCTTTAATAACAACATTATTTCCTTTTCCTGCCAATTGCCCTTCATCTTCTTCCAGAGCATTTCCTTTCTCTATCACCTTCCCATCCATATTCAAATACTGACTACAAACTTTCTTTGTTTGCATTCTAACCTTCTCCTTACTGCTCTGTACTATTTTGCTCCCTCCCCCCAACCATTCTAGTTTAAAGGATCCTGAGTAGCCCTAGCAAATACCCCTGCCAGGATTCTGGTCCCCCTGGGATTTAAGTGTAACCCGTCCTTACTGTACAGGTCACATCTTCCCCAAAAAAGGTCCCAGTGATCCAGAAACTTGAAACCCTGCCCCTTACTCCACCCCTTCAGTCACGTGTTAATCCTCCACCTCATTCTATTTCTATTCTCACTGTCACGTGGCACAGGGAGTAATCCAGAGATTACCCCCTTTGCGGTCCTTCTTTTTAACTCCCTACCTAACTGCCTGTACTCACTTTTTAGGACCTCTTCTCTATTCCTCCCTATGTCATTGGTACCTACATGTACCACGACCTCTGGCTCCTGTCCCTCCCACTTTAGGATATCCGGGACACGAGCAGCAACATCCCAGACCCTGGCACCAGGGAGGCAAACCACCATCCGGTTCTCCTTGCTGCGTCCACAGAATCCCCTATCTGTCCTCTTAACTATGGAGTCCCCTACCACTATTGCCCTCCTCTTCCTTTCCCTACCTTTCTGAGCTACAGGGGCTGACCCCGTGCCAGAGGTACAGCCACTGCTGCTCCCCCCAACTTTGATGTCCTCCTCAACAGTATTCAAAGAGGCATACTTATTGCTGAGGGTTACAGTCATAAGGCTCCTCTCTGGCACCCTACGTTTTTCTGTCCCTCTCCTAACTGTTACCCTCCTCCCGTGGCCCTGGCGTGATCACCTGGCTGTAACTCCTGTCTATGACTACCTCTGTTTCCCTAACCAGCCTGAGGTCATCGAGCTGCAGCTCTAGTTCCCTAACACGGTCCCTAAGAATCTGCAGCTCGACCCACCTAGTGCAGATATGGACATCCGGGAGTCTGGAAGACTCCAGGACCTCCCACATCTGGCACTCCCAACAACACACAGCCCTAACACTCATCCTTTACCCCAATGAAGTAGTAATAAAGACTATCTTACCTTAATGTGCAGTAACTCGTCCTCAACCTGTGCTCCCACTCACTCACTTGGGCCGCTCACTCGCTGCCACTCCCAAAAACCTTTACTTTAATACACTACCCAATGTGACCACTAGCTCTGTCCAATCCTAACCAGTTTCCTTTAATTACTCCCACCTGCACTCCCTATTCAATTACTGTCTCTGCACTGAACAGCAATCCCCACCTAAATTATTAACTCTTAATTAAGACTAAATGACCACTCTACTCTTGTCCGTTCAGCACAGCACGCTCCCGCCTCTTCGCTCCTTGCCAACTGGACCTCAACTGAGGTAAGGTTTTCTTTGTTTTTAAACCTCCCTCCCTGCTGACGTCACCACACGCCTGCGCACTAGCCCCCTCTCCCTTTTAAATTTTAACTTAAAATTATGAAAATTATTATTCAGAATAAAATAATGTACAAAGGAAAACAGTACAAAGTCTTTTCACATCCTTAGCGTCATTATTCATATATACACGCCATTACTGTGCAGTGTAACGCTAATCCTCCAATTTGCAATGTTAGTACTGTTATCACCACTGTGTTCCCTTTGTGATGTTTCTTTTATTACAATAAACTTGGGTTCTTTTTACAATACTAGATTTATTAAATCTACCTAAGATGCTACACCCTTCATCTCTGACTCCTCCTGGTGGTAACACTCTATCACTATATCCCCTTTCCTTGAAATGTTTAATCAAACATGACACATTAATATAGTATTCTTTCATTTTGAAGCTCCACATAAACGTAACATGAACATCAGCTGTACAAACCTTTATATGTGCAGTTCTTTTTCTTTTAGAGATTCAGTCTGTCAGGTGCTTTGACAACGTGTGTGGATCTTCTTAACGCAGGTGCTTGTGTCGGCTCTGCTGGTCCACTACTGTCTAGCACTGGTGGTGTTTCCTCTGAGCTGTGCAGGCTGGATCTGCTGCTTTTGTCTGTTCTTGCAGTGTCTCTTGCATTTTCAACAGGTTCCTTTGATACCTCCTCAGTATTTGACCATCCTCTGTTTTGACAGTGTAGGATCTTGGATTTACTTCCTCCAGAACAGGAGTCTTTTTATCCCAAGTTTGGGAATCTCACTGAGTCTCACTGTGTCATGTTGTGCCAGTGGCCCTAAGCTTCTTGCTGACTTGTCATAGTTTGCCTTTTACCTCCCTTGCAGATGCCTTTTGTTTCCATTCAACATCTCAGTTCTTGTTTGGGCCTGCAGAGTAGGGCAGTGTGATATGTAGTCTACGTCCCATCAGAAGCTCAGTGGGTGACATGTCATGTTCTGGCTTTTAGTTTTAGGCCTGGTTAAAAAGTTTCAAAACTCTCTCCCTGCAGCAAAGCACGTACCTCTCAGAGGTTTCATTTTTCTTTGGTGAAGCATAAACCTTTGCTTAAACAGCCTCTACTTGTGGTTGATATATTCAGTCCAATTTACAGCATTAGGAGATTTTTAAACCCTGCATGTTTTCTCTGCTGATGTTGACTGTTACTCACTATGTACAGCACAACTTGGCTGCTTCTTCCTGATTGGAATCTGATAATGTTCTCTCTTTATATTGGCATTCAAGTATTTTGGGTCCATCCACACACATGAGTCACCGTTCTGCTTTTTGACACACACCATTGAATTCAACCATTCTGTGGGCTCCTCCACTTTCTTTGACCCCCCTAGTGCCATCATTCAATGAAGTTCCTGCTTGAGCTTTTAGTGCTGCTGAAACCCTCTCAGGGCATGCACTACTGGCTATGCATTCTCCTTTAACTGTATTTTATAGGTGGATGATAGAACTCCAAACCACTTGAAGATGTCTGGAAATTGATCCAGTATTTCCCCTACGCCATTCCATGCGTCAGCACCGTTAATGTCGTACAACTTCATGAGTAGGTTCAAGTTTTCACTTGCTTTGTTGCCAACCGGTGAATAATGTCCTTCTGGGACTACTGTGAACTTGAGGTGGTGCTCTTTATCTTTACATTTCACTGAGTTTACACATACCTTTTGTGTCAATGCTCTGTAACTCAGTAGAGCTAAATAGGATCTGAGCCGCTGTCTTGTGCTTTTTTGAGCAACTGTTTAACTATGTGAACTCCTTTCTCTGCAGAGGACTTGAAGTCACATGTCGGAAATCATACTCTTCTGCAAAGTTCTGGAATTCTCTACAACTGTAACACGGTCCATCAACACAGTAGACAATTTGATGAATTCCGTGTCTTGCAAAGATCAATTTCATATGTTGGATCACACAAGCAGCAGATATGTTAGGAAGGATTCCATCTTGAATCTACTAAAGATGCAACAACATTTGCAAGATGCAACATTTCCCAGATGCCACACACTCTGTCTCTGACTCCTCCTGGTGGCAGCACTTTATCACTGCAACCTTCACCTTGGTCTCAATTCCTTAACTTACCTGGCAGGGGAGAGACTATGATCCAACTAGATCTGAGAGAAGTTATTGCAAAGAGGGGGAAAGGAGAGCAGAAGAGATGGTCTAGTGTGACCATCTATGACTGTTGCAGGGGATGCATCCATGCCGGTTGGGGGACCAATCTAACACCCTAGCCAGAGGTAAGCCCACCTCCTCCAGCATCACATGGATGGAAGTGGAAGAAAATTCTTCAGCAGCAGAAAGAACCCACAACACTGTCAGGGTGCAAGTGAAGAACCTGAGTGAAGGTCCCTTCTGAACCAGGGACCTCTTCGTCCGGAAGGTCTTGATGGAATGCCTCAAATTTGAGGCAAAGGACAACTGCTGCCTTCAGGATGTGGCGGATTACAGTCACTTTGATGTGGCCTTCAAGAGCCCGGCGGGATGGCAGAGGATGCTCCAGGACTTCCAGGAGAAGGTGCCAGTCTCACTATTCAGGACACAGCCACTCTACACCAGTCCTACACAGAAGGCATGAGTGAAAATATGCTGCACATATGAATACGTGCCAGTCGTGGACAAATTTGGAACCTGGACCAGCAAACGCCAAGTGAAGGTGAAGCTGAGAGAAGGCAGCAAAGTGGCCATCATTCCATCCCCCCCCCCCTCCACTAGTATTCACATTGGAGGGAATGTGGGCACTTGCTCCATGCTGGACAGCCCAGGGTGTGCAGAAACTGCAACAAACCTGGAGATGTGGCGGTCCAATGCAGTGTAGTCATCTGTAAGAGCTGCAAGCAGGAAGGTCACCAGACCAAAGACTGTGGAGAGAGCAAGTGCTGCAACTTGTGTGAGGAAGCAGGCCACCTCTATAGAGCCTGTCCAAAATACATAGCCACGTGCACTCAGGCAATAAGGAGGAAAGTGGCCAACATCACCAGTCCAAGTGAGGTCAACAGCCCCTCAACCTCAACTCCAACAGAGACTCTGACAGAGACCATGCCCAGGGGGAGCAGGGATACTCTACACGTCCACCTTCAACCCACAAACCCCAGCCATGAGGCTGGAGGCCCCTCCTGAGGAGTCTGAGTTGATGGAGGAGTGAAAATGACAGAGTGGGAGAAAGCCTCAAAAGGCCCAAGGAAGAAACTAGCAACTGACACTGAAAGTGAGGGGAAGATTAGGGTCAAGGCTTAAACAGACAGCAGCAACCCCTCATCATCATCTGAGGATGAAACCAACACAAGTGCCAGATAAAGTCTGAGGAAGTGCAAAGATGGAGAGGACAGTGGAGGTACCGGACCCATCGCTCCCAAGCTCCAGGAGACCAGGAGCAGTGTAGAGCCCCCCCGCTCCCCACCACCAGCTCTAGAGACCAGAAGCAGTGTAGAGGCCACTCCCCACTAGTTCTTGGATACCAGGAGCAGTGTAGAGCCCCCCCCCCCAACCAGTTCTGGGAAACCAGGAGCAGTGTAGAGATCCCCCTCCCCCCCCCACCAGTTCTGGGAGATCAAGAGCAGAGCAGAGGCAGTTGCCCTCTATCTTCTCCTGACAAAGCTAAGTTTGTGACCGCGGCAGCCTCGGCCTCCGAGCAATGCAAGTAGGCGTCTGATTAGAACTGTCTCACTATGTAGCAGTCCAGAAGGTTGACAGTTTAGCCCAACCTCATACTATAGTGCAAGATAGGCAAAGCACGGTCCAACTGGCAAGGGTGCGACTGGTCCTCTGATTCAGGCTCTGACGCAGAACATGAACCGTCGATATACACTGGCTTCAATCTGTCTTGGAAACTGTCAGCTTTTCCATTCCCATTGATCACAAAAGTCTTTGGGTGGCATCGTAAGACCTGAAAAGGACCGTCGTAAATGAGCTGAAGTAGTTTGCGAACAGCATCCTGCTGGATGAACACATGAGTACAGCATTGTAAATCATTTAGCACAAACATTGCAGATGACGCCTGCCATGTAGGAGTAGGATGGAGTTATCTCCTGTTTTCCTGAAGATAACTAGCTGGATTATTGAGTGTTCTGCTTGATCTCTGATTCACAAACTTACCTGGCAATGTTGACATAGAGCCGTATACTAGCTCTGCCGATGAACATCGAAGATCTGCCTTAACAGCAGTACGCGCTCCAAGGAAAACCAAGGGGAAACGTTCGCTCCACGTAGATGCATCACCACCCGCTGTTAATGCTGCCTTCAATTGTTGATGGAAACACTCAACAGTAGTGCCTGAAAGATCAGTGAGGGCTCTGAACAACGCTGACTCCAACTGAGACCCTTAAACTGTTGTAATAGTGACCACAACACCGAAAGATGGAATCCAATGATCCACAAAAGCCCTAGCGATAGTCTCCGCAGAGAGGTCAGTGAGAGGGATGACCCCCTGTCACCTGGTAGTCCAGTCTTCACACGTTTGCAGATAAGTGTATCCCTGAGATGGCAGAATTGGGCCAACCAAGTCTAGGTCCACATGATGGAAATGGGAATCTGGAACAACAAAATCAGCTTGGATTTTGTGTGCCTGGTGAGTTAAGAGCATTGACATGGCAAGCAAGTTCTTGCCCATAATCCAACATCCCATTTCACATGAGGCTAGGTAAAACATTCCAGAACTAGTTTAATTGATGCTCTTCTTCCAGGATGTGATAGATTGTGAAGAGACTCAAAAATCTCCTGCCTCAGCCACAAAATACCTAAGCCTTCCTGTGGAAAAATCGCAGACTAACTTTTCATCCGATTCATCCAGGGTCACATCTTGAAGACAGAGACCAGAGTTGATCCAGTGATACGGATGAGATCGGGATCAGTGAGCTGTGCACATCACAATACTTGTACAACAGAATTCTCTCTGACCACAGAAGCATTGGTCAATGCTGTGAGATCAGTGTTAGAACAATGAGTCCATGGGGAGTTGGAACCTCTGCCTTTTATTTCAACCAAGCTGTCAACAGCTCAGGAAAAGTATAGTACATTTGATCGCGAACTCTTGACTATCTATCTAGCAGTAAAAGATTTCTGATTTTATTAGAAGGTCATCCTTTCGTCATTTATACAGACCTCCAGCCTCTTTCACATACTGCAAGTACAGAGATACGGCACTTGGACTTCATCCTACAATTTTCATCGGACATACGGCACATCCGAGGAAAAGCGAATGCTGTGGCCAACACCCTGTCCAGGTGCAACATTGAAGCCTTGCATAAAACTACTGCCATCGATTTCATTGCCATGGCTTGTGTACAGCACATCAGTTACCACATCGGGGTTACCACCTGTAATGGCACTGATTTACCACAAACAAATAATGAATACACTCATCCATTTCCTTCATCCACCATGAAGTCGAATTTCTTTTCACTAGACACAGCATTGCATTCTTCAACTCCCCAAACACCACCCAGCTAAACTCCTCTGACCTTCTCATTGGCTCACTACCACATGGGTGATCCTGACCCTCTCACTCTCCTCCTCCTGACAAAGTATGAGATCACAACAGCCCCATGGGTTGTCTGTATGGTCGGTGGTGGGAGGTAGGGTGGGGGGGAAACTATTGTTGTGCTTCTGGCCTGGGTATCTTGCTGCAGAGAGCCAACTTTATAATCACTGAGGTTGAGGTGGTGGTTGGAGGCCGTCTCCTCATAGTGGAGCTAACATAATGCTCCGGGTGATCAATGTGTACAGCTCACCCATGCAGTGCGTGAGCTTGGCTGCCTTCCAGTAGCTCCCACCATTGCTGGTGACATCCAGGCTAATTGTTCTGGCCAGTGACTTCAACTGTGTCATAGATGCAGCTAGGCAATCAGGCAGTGTTGACAGCAGACTGGATAGTTCCTCCAAACTTCAGATGGAGACAGTAAAGGGCTGTAATGGATTATAAATATTTGGGAGAATTTTGGAAAGATTTAGAGTAAGGTTACATACATACACACATTTTAAAATAGATCTTATTTAAAAGACTGAAGAATTCATATTTAGTAACGTTGCAGGATCTCTGGAGAATGTGATGCATATTTCACAAGTAGGTGCTAATTGAAATGATGTCACGAAATGAAAGATCATTGTTTTGGAGGAGACAAACTGGCTACAAGTACCTTTCTGCAAAGAGCTCACAGAAAGGTCACTCCTAGGTTTTGTTTATTTAAGACAACATCTTGACCAAGGAGAAGAACTCTTGTTGTTTGCTGAAGAAGGTGGGGGTTTTGCAAGTGAGAGAGTCACATGGGCTTTCTGGAGTCTCAGTTAGAGAGAGAGAGACAAGTTGAACAAGCTCTCTCAGCTAGTGTGTGTGTGTGTGTGTGTGTGTGACACTGAAAGGCAGCTGAACAGTACAAGCCAGGAAATTGGTTGAAACTGATGAAAAGTTCCAGAGCAGCAGATGGCTGGAAGTACTGTCTGTCTGATGTTTCTCTTGGAGTAAGGGACACAAACAGAAAGGAAATCTGTGGTAGCTTGAAGAAAGAAGTTACCATTTGGAAAACCCTGATGGGGCAAGTTTCATCAGCGAGACCTTGAGGTGACTAATGGTAGTACCTCAGTTGTGGAAATCCTGGAACAACAAATCTCTCTCTGCAAACCCTACAAGAATCTTCCTGAGTGGTAAACACTTACTTTTCAAGCACCAAAACCTGGTGAACATTATACATGTTAAATTCTGTGCACAGTGTAAGAATTGCCTGCATCCAGAGAACTTGGAAGAAGAAGACGTGAGATTGAACTGTGAACCAAAGAACTTTTCTTAAATTTACACACACAAAAACATACACGTGTGCTTAGAATTAGAAGGGGGTTAATTTGGGTTAGTTAAGCATAGAGATAAGTTAAAGTTTGATTCTGTTTTCATGTTTAAAGTTGATTAAAAATGTTTGTTTTAAAAATTACTTCTCTTGATGTGATGGTACAGATTCTATCACCAATGTGTATATGTACAGATGGTAGTGTAGGATGACTGTGATTGGCTGAGAGTGTAGCCACACCTATTGGCAGGTCTTAAAGGATTGCTCCTAGCCAGACCAGGTGATTCTGGACTGGCCGACCTACTTGTGATATGCTCCAGTCTTTTAGTTAATAAAAGCCTTGGTTTGGATCAACAAGTCTTTGGTTCTTTTGACGCGCATTACACTTGGTGAATGTCTATTTCTGCTGGGTTTTGGGGTCCTTTGGGCTCATAACGGGATGCACAGCTGCGCGACACCTTCAGCAACCCTGCAGGTGGAGCACACCAGCAGTCCACCTGGTTCAGATTGGATGACTCAACCCCGTCCTGGATAGATTTCATATTTGTGTCGAAGGCTGTCGTGGTCAGAAACACTGAAGCTATACTGGTGCTCTTCTCTGTCCACTCCCACATTCACACCTCCTATCACCTACAGGATGACCAGAAGGTGGGCAAGAGAATGTGGAAACTGACCGTGAAGTTGCTGACCCAAGAGAATGTAGAGAAACTAAAGAAGGAGGACGCTGGTTGGAGAACCATTAAATCCTCTTTGATTTCCCCAGTGACCTGGTGAGGTGAACAAAATGTTCAGGGGGCAAGACAGAGGCAGCAAGAACTGAGCCAACTCCAAACTGACCTGCAGCAACTCCTCCTTCTGCAATTGAGAGGGGTGATATGAAGGAGGAACTCTGAGAGATGAAGAGCCGGATCCTTTGAGTCGAGTAAGACTCCCAGAAGTGATGGCTTACCGGCTGAGTTGTACAAGGTTCTGTAGGACTGAGTGGGCCTGGACCTGCTGGAAGTATACAACACCATGCTCCTGGGAGGAAGCATGTCAGACTCCATGAGGAAGGGCATCATCATTTTCATCTTCCAACAGAAGGGGGGAGAAGGAGGACATCAAGAATTGGAGACCCATATCATTGTTAAACATCAACTACAAAATCCAGTCCAAGGCCATCACCAATCAAGTCAAGTCTGTCCAGGACAGGTGATCCAATCAGACCAAATTTGCACAGTTCCAGGCAGGATGATCTCTAACATCCTTGTGCTGTTAAGAGATACCATCACATATGAGCAGGACAGGGGGATGCTTAGTTAGCTTAGACCAGTAGAAGGCCTTCGATCAGAATTATACATGTACCTGATGGACGTGCTCTCCAAAATGGGCTTTGGAGAGGGAATCCGGAATTGGATTAAACTGCTCGACACAGATATCCGTAGCTCAGTGCAAATCAAAGGGTGGAAAACAGATAGCTTCCCCATCAAGTCTGAAGTTGGGCAAGGATGCCCGCTGTCTCCAGTCTTATTTGTGTGCTGCATAGACCCCTTTGCTGAATCCATCAGGAAGGACAAGGGGATGAAAGGAGTGACTTTTCCAGGCAGTGGAGGCACTCGGGACAAGACCTCCCTGTACATTCTTTCCTTCCAATGCCTTCCTTGGAGTTAATTTATAAACTAGTGATCTATCATGGACATTCAACATCTCACTTGTCAGGAAGGCGCCACAGTGTCTGTACATCCTGAGAAAACAGAAGTTGGCAAGGTTACCTGCCACATTATGCCAACCTTCTATAGGAGCTCTCTCAAGAGCGTCCTGGCTGGCTGCATCACAGGGTAGTACGGTTGCTGCAGAGAAATGGATCAGAGGTCAATCCACACGTCCATAAGGATGGCAGAGTCTCCCTGCCCCCCCCCCCCCACCATTGGTGTAATCTACTGGGATCAATATCTGAAGAGGGCGCACAAACTCATTGATGACCCTTTCCACCCTGCACTCAGCATCTTTCAGCTGCTCCCAACAGGGAAAATTTACAGGAGATACAGGAGCCAGCACCACCAGGCTGAGGAACAGCTTCTTTCCTTGGGCAGTGAGAACACTGAACAACCAAAGGAACTGCTCACACTGACCACTCTCATTTGGACAAAGCAATATTTATTTATTTATTTTTCTAGATGTAATACTTGTCCAGCATATGTATTGTTTGTTGTACGTGTGCTATGTCTGGTTGTGTGTCTGCATGTTTTGCACCAAGGACCGGAGAATGATGTTTCATCACATTGTACTTGTCCAATGAGATGACAATAAACTTGACTTGGCTACATGGATGATGTTGCTGTCTTTTGTTCAGACACGTGATTGATCCGCAGATTGATCAGCATCTTCGGCCATTTTGAGTCTGCATTGGGCGCAAGGGTAAACTGAAAGAAGAACAAGACAATGGTCTTCGGTAACTGGTCTGACTGGTTCCACCATCCACAGTCAGATCTGACTACCTGAAGGTGCTGGGGATCAGGTTTGGAGGGGCTGAGGTGTGCAACAAGAATCATTCGGAGCGGATCGCAAAGGTCCACCAGAAATTGGGTCTGTTGGAGCGGCATTCCCTCTCAATAACAGGTGCGAGTGGTCTGGTTATTGTTGTACATAGTGCAGGTGTGGCCCATCCTCTGCACCTCCACCCTGGCAGTCACCAGAGCAGCCTTCCGGTTCATATGGGGATCCAAGATGGAGTGGGTACAAGTCGCCAGACAACAGAGGCAAGGGTATACCCAATGTGGCCCTTATTCTGATGACCACCTCTGTGTGCAGCTGCTTCAGGCTGTGCATGGAACCAAAGTACAAGGGCACCGAGTGCCTCTGTGCTGAGGTTTTTCCTGTCCCAGGAGTTGCAAAGGATGGGCCTGGCCCCATTGCCACACAATGACCCAGTTAGCTGGACTTTGCCAAACCACCTATCCTGCATGGAAAAATTATTCCTGACCAATACCTTTGAACACAAGACCATCAGTCAGTGGTCAGCTGGTCAGCATGGAATGTCCTGCAGACACTGGGAGACAAAGACTCAATGGACCCAATGGGATGGTCTCCTGAGTAGACCGTCCAGGTCATCTGGTGCAATGCCTCATCACCAGAGCTCACAAACAAGCATCAGGACTTGGCCTGGCTGGAGGTGAGGAGCCCTCCCAGTCAGATCCTTCCTGTACAACTGGAACATCACCCACCACGTATGTTGTCCCTGAAATGACTGCAGTGGAGTGGAGGCAGATGCCCACCTCTTTGGTGAATGCAGATTCATTAAGAATGTGTGGAGAAGGATCAATGGCGTCACTAGGGTTGGTGTTACCCAGTGTGGTCTTGTCTTTGGCTTGGCTTCGCAGACGAAGATTTATGGAGGGATAATGTCCACGTCAGCTGCAGGCTTGTTTGTGGCTGACAAGTCCGATGCGGGACAGGCAGACACGGTTGCAGCGGTTGCAAGGGAAAATTGGTTGGTTGTGGTTGGGTGTTGGGTTTTTCCTCCTTTGTCTTTTGTCAGTGAGGTGGGCTCTGCGGTCTTCTTCAATTGAGGTTGCTGCCCGCCAAATTGTGAGGCGCCAAGAT
The DNA here is from genome assembly GCF_036971445.1 of Narcine bancroftii. Classification (NCBI taxonomy): domain Eukaryota; kingdom Metazoa; phylum Chordata; class Chondrichthyes; order Torpediniformes; family Narcinidae; genus Narcine; species Narcine bancroftii. The sequence goes on along the minus strand of NC_091469.1, from coordinate 252,064,814 downwards.
GCACGGTTTGAGGCGATATCAGCCCACTGGCGGTGGTCAATGTGCCAGGCACCAAGAGCTTTCTTTAGGCAGTCCTTGTAACTCTTCTTTGGTACACCTCTGTCTCGGTGGCCAGTGGAGAGCTCGCCATATAACATGATCTTGGGAAGGCGATGGTCCTCCATTCTGGAGACGTGACCTACCCAGCGCAGTTTGATCTTCAGTAGCGTGGATTCGATGCTGTCGGCCTCTGCCAGCTCGAGTCCTTCGATGTTGGAGATGAAGTCGCTCCAATGAATGTTGAGGATGGAGCGGAGACAACACTGGTGGAAGCGTTCTAGGAGCCATAGATGATGCTGGTAAAGGACCCATGATTCGGAGCCAAACAGGAGTGTGGGTATGACAATGGCTCTGTATACGCTAATCTTTGTGAGGTTTTTCAGTTGGTTGTTTTTCCAGACTTGGCGAGTCTGTTGTCTATCTCGTTGTCGATCCTTGCATCCGATGAAATGGTGCAACCGAGATAGGTAAACTGGTTGACCGTTTTGAGTTTTGTGTGCCTGATGGAGATGTGGGGGGGGCTAGTAGTCATGGTGGGGAGCTGGCTGATGGAGGACCTCAGTTTTCTTCAGGCTGACTTCCAGGTCAAACATTTTGGCAGTTTCCGCAAAACAGGACGTCAAGCGCTGAAGAGCTGGCTCTGAATGGGCAACTAAAGCGGCATCGTCTGCGAAGAGTAGTTCACAGACAAGTTGCTCTTGTGTCTTGGTGTGAGCTTGCAGGCGCCTCAGATTGAAGAGACTGCCATCTGTGTGGTACCAGTGTGGTAACTCAGAGTGAAACCCCCTCCATGCGTGGGGCTGCAGGGGCTCGGCACATGCATGGATTTGCAGGGCTCTGGTGTCACCCCCTATGATGATGTCACCTCCTCTGATGGTGTCACCCAGTACAGTCTGCACCCCCCTAGTGACGCCAGTGAGAATGATTCAAGGGTCCTTGCCACAGTTCACCCCAGCAGCAGCGTGACAGAGGGCTCTCTGATCCAGAACTACTGGAAGTCCATCAACTCGGTGAAAGATGCACTTTGGCCTGCCTGAAACCTGTTTGTTTGGGATGCATTGAGGCTTGGTGCAGTATTGAGGGGCTGAGACCGAGGGGAAGTCCCTCCAACAACAGACGGGGGTGGGGGGAAAGCAACAAGGTGAGACAATGGTGGTAATATTGTAAATAGAATTAAGCGTAAAAATGCACAGGGACGGGAATGTATGGATATGAAAGGAAAGTAAGGATGGGAACAGGCTCTGAATGGTTTTCCCTTTGTAAATAAAGTCTGTTTTTGGTTTAAAAAAAATAGCCAGTAACAGAAGGACTCCGGACTGTTCCTTCCCCACAGCTCCCTCGCGTTGTCCGCATCCATTCTCAGTGCGTCCTTCAGCACATACTACTGGACATGTGCCAGTCAACAGCATTTCCTCTCCAAAATCTCCGGGTGCTGGAAGACCAACAGGCTTCGGGCAGACCAAAGTATGTCTTTCATCGAGTTGATCTTCCAAAGAGGATGGGGGAAGGGATGAACAGAAAAAAGAATGTGGAAACAAAGGGACTGTATGTATGTGTGGACAGATAGCAGGTTGATTATGGCTGTGTCTCACACCGTAGGTGTGGGATGCATACTCTGTGTAATAACTGTCGTGTCCTCTTGCTGAGAGCCTCGAGGGATTAATTTAGCAATATTGACACTGTTCTTCAATCTCACAGCCTGCGGGAAGCTATTTCCCAGCCTGGCCGTCCTGATTTTAATGCTCCTTCCTGATGGTAGTGGGTTAAAGATACTGTGTGCTGGATGGTAGGGATCTTCAATAATTCTTTGACACTATTTAAGCAATGCTCCTAGTAAATGTTGCCAATAGAGGAAAGTGAAGCCCCAGTAATCTTCTTGGCTGTTTTAATGACCCCCTGTATTACTGACCTGATCTGATGCTTTGCAGCTACCAGACCACACAGTGATGCAGCCAGACAGGACGCTCTCAATTGTGCTCCGGTAAACGGTTGTCAAGATGGGGGCTGATAGCCTTGCACTCCTCAACCTCCTGAAGAAGTGTAGGCGCTGCTGCACCTTCCTGACTAATGGTGCTGTGGGCCCAGGAGAAGTCGTCCTTTACGTATGCACACGAAGGAACTTTGTTCTCTTAAAGCAAGGGATTGAAATGAACCTTGGGAGAAGAATTTAATTTAGAAATCTTTCTTTGCTTTTATAAACAAATCTGGCTCCTCGATGAGAATAATATTCCTGAAATTACGAGGGTGGTAATAATAAATTTATTAACTGTAAAAATATGCAACTGTAAACAAAATGTCATGCAACCATACTTATTTTTTGTGAGAGAATTATTATTCCATTGGTATTGGAATGTTTCAATGCAAATACTTGTTATTTGATGCTGTGTCCCTGTCAGGGCATGTTATTCAAGAGGCAAGATTTAGGGTGGGGGTGGAATGATACAGACGGGAGAGGGAACAGGACTGGGTGGCCCGGTTGGTGTAGCGGTTAGCGCAAAGCTGTTACAGCACCAGCAATCGGGTCTGGGGATCGAATCCTGTGCTGTCTGTAAGGAGTTTGTACGTTCTCCTGTGACTGTGTGGGTTTTCCCCTGGGGGGGCTCCGGTTTCCTCCCACCGTTTGAAACGTACTGGGGGTTGTAGGTTAATGAGGTGTAATTGGGAAGCATGGGCTCGTGGGCTGAAATTTAAATTTATATCGATAGGATGGAGTGGGGGGTGGGTTTCAGGGATAGGTTTGGGGAAGGAAGTGTGTGAGGGGAGGGAAGGTAGAGAATGAACATGGGGTAGGGAGTGGGAATGGATGGAAAGGGAGGAGGGACGAGATGGGGAGTGAAAGAGAGTTGGAACAATACAATGGAAGGGGATTTGGAGTAAGGGTTGTGGGAGAAGAGGCAGAACGGGTCTGAATGATGGTTATTGAACCTCGGATTATTTTCAGGAAGGGTTTGGACATCAGACAAGCTGTATCGATAACCAGCAGGCATTGAAGTGAAATCTGTTCTGCTGAGTATAAGTGCAAGCTGTCACTGTTCAGTTCCCATGGAAACTCGAGATAGGGGCTGAACTAGTTGTTGAAGGCCAAACCAGGGATCACAGCTGGAATATGCTGCACACAGTGTACTCCAGGCCTTGCTCCCAGCTGTAACACTCTGCCCTTGTTTGTGAGAAGGGATGAAGAGCAGAAGGAATATGAGCTGGACTGATCCATCTCAGCCTTCGAGCCTGCTCTGCCATTCAATGACATCATCACTGATCTGGCCGTGGGCTCAGCACCATTTACCTGCTGTTCCCCAGAACCTTTAATTCCCCACTATGCAAGAATCTATCTATTTGTGTTTTAAATACCTTGAATGAGGCAGTCTTGACTGTTTCCTTGGGCGGACAATTCCATGGGTTCACGCCTCTCTGGGAAAAGTAGTTGATCATGTTGTTAAGAAGGCTCATAGTGTGTATCCTTCATTAACTGTGGGGTTGAGATCAAGAGCTGTGAGGTAATGTTACATTTATATAGGACGTTGGTGGCCCCCACGTGGTGTTCGGTTCTAGAAAGATGTGGATGTTGCAGACAGGGTGCAGAGATCGGAGAACATGTCTTGTGAGGATAGACTGAGTGAACTTGGTCTTTCCTTCCTGGAGTGACAGAAGATGAGGGTGTACAAATTGGAGAGGCAGCAATTGTATGGATGGTCAGAGGCTTTTTCCCAGGCTGAAATGGCTAACATGAGGAGATGTAGTTTTTTTTTTGTTTTTTTTTTATTTTTTATTTTTCACACCATAAATCACTTAGCCATGATATACACTATTTCTTTTTCACACATATACAGTGACTTTTTCTCCCCCCCCCTCCCTCCTCCCAAGCCACCCCCCCACCCCCCCCCTCTCATCCATTTTAGCTATACAATCTAGGTTGCATTAAGCCAGTCAGACAATGTTGTCATTCAACAAAAATACACCAGAAATTCTACTGAGTCCATTCTTTTCTTTCCTTCTCCTTCCATCAACTTAGGTAATGTTTGTCCCCGGTAGGTTTTCGCTATTGTATTTAATGTAAGGCTCCCATACTTGTTCGAATATTTCAATATTATTTCTTAACCTATATGTTATTTTTTCTAATGGAATACATTTATTCATTTAAATTTAGTAGTTTCTTCCTTTTAATATGGTTATGTATTCCATTAATATTTAAAGTCATATAGTTCAGCGTAGCCCTTTTATATTTTGTTTATCTTCTCTTTCCGTTTTTCCATCATTACCTTTCCTCCTTTTCCATTTCTGTTTTCTTATTTTCAACACTTTATAAGACAACATTTCTACAACATCCAACATTTTCCTTATTCTCCTATTTCTATCTTATTTATCCCCAATCTCCCCTTCCCCTCCTGAGTTGTCCTTTATCCCTTGTCGGACAACCACATCTCCCCTCTCCATTTGGATTTGTGAATCCACTCGCAAGCGTCAACTGATTTTGCAGTGACCGCTATTTCTCTCCACCCCGCCCCCCCCAGAAAAGATTTCACTTTTCATATGTCACAAAGGTCACTCTTTTAATTCCCTCCTTATTCTCTCTATTCCATTACCTTCCCTTATTAATTCTTGTCTATACTATCTATATTTTCCTCTAAGTACAGATACATTCACGTATGCACATTGTCTCTATTCACTCTTATACCTCTTTACCCGCATACATATCAATCGTGATCATTTTTACTCTCATTACCCGTCTTCATCCCTCAGTCTATTTTTGTCTTTACCCACATACATATCAATCGTGATCATTTTTACTCTCATTACCCGTCTTCCTCCCTCAGTCTATTTTTGTAATTGTTCTGCAAATTTTCGTGCTTCTTCTGGATCCGAGAATAGTCTGTTTTGTTGTCCTGGAATAAATATTTTCAATACCGCTGGATGCTTTAGTATAAATTTATACCCTTTCTTCCATAAAATCGCCTTTGCTGTATTGAACTCTTTTCTCTTCTTTAGGAGTTCAAAACTTATATCTGGATAAATGAGGATTTTTTGCCATTTATACTCCAGTGGTTTGTTGCCCTCTCTTACTTTTTCCATTGTCTTCTCCAGTACCTTTTCTCTTGTAGTATATCTTAGGAATTTTACTACAATAGATCTTGGTTTTTGTTGTGGTTGTGGTTTAGAGGCCAATACTCTTTGTGCCCTTTCTATTTCCATTTCTTGCTGTAGTTCTGGACATCCTAGGGTCTTAGGGATCCAATCTTTTATAAACTCCCTCATATTCTTGCCTTCTTCATCTTCTGTTATAATTTTCCATTGTATCTATTTTTTGAGCTAGTAGTTCTTGTGTCTCTTTAGTTTTTTTATTAGATTCCTCCAATTTCTTTTTTAAGTCTTCTACCTCCATTTCTGCTGCTACTGCCCGCTCTTCCATCTTGTCCATTTTCTTTCCCATTTCTGTTAAGGTCATCTCCATTTTATTTATTTTCTCTTCTGTGTTGTTTATTCTTTTTCTTAAATCCTTAAATTCCTGTGTTTGCCATTCTTTAAATGACTCCATGTATCCTTTAATAAGAGAAAGTACCTCCTTTATCTTGCCTTTCTTTTCTTCTTCTATTTCACTGTACTCTTCCTCTTCCTCTTCTTCTTCCTCTGGGTTGGCCATCTGTTGTTTCTTTGTTGCCCTTTCCTTCTCTTCTTTCTTGTTTCTATTGTCTTTTGTGGTCTCTTCTTGCTGCAGGTGTTCTGCAGCTGTCGTTGCCGGCTGTGGAGATCGACTCCCCAGCTGGTCCCCCCTCCCGTCGGTGTGTTTTTTTTCATGCGCGGTTGCGCACTTTTACTCGGCTCAGCGAGCCATTTTTGTAGTCCATTATTTACCGACCTGAGGGAGCGGGTTTCTCTCTCCGCAGCGGGCCTCTTCGGACAGGTAAGGCCTTCACCTTTTTCCTCCTTTGTCTTCTCTTCCTCTCTTCTTACCGTTGCTTTCGATTTTTCTTTTTTTGTCGCCATCTTCTTTCCACCTTTATACTCACTTTTCTGTAACTTTTATTTCTGTGCCTTTGTGTTTTCCTTTGTTTTTCTCGACTTTTCTGGAGAGGGCTGGAGTTCACCGTCCGGCCACTACTCCATCACGTGACTCCCCTCCAGGAGATGTAATTTTAAGGTGCTTGGGAGTAAGTGGGGGGGGGGAGGAAATTTATCTTTTTTTTATTTTTATATATTTTTATGGAGTTTAAGATATAAACACATAATTTTAAGAAAAGCACATGTCATCTCTATAGATACAAATACACACACAAAAAGGATGGAACTACATTAAACAGTTCCTTCATCCAGATATGAAACAAGTTATTTGGATTAATCCATGTTAACCATGTTAAACCAATATTTACAAAACTGATCTAGATTAAAAAATAAAGAAAAATCAAACCTAAAATCTAATCTCCCCCTCCCTCTAATCAAGGTTACCTTGTAAAAGAAAAGGGAAATTATGGAACGGATCACAACATTGGACAGAGAATCTCTGGACATTCAAAATTCTTAATTCTTCCATTCATGATAATATTCTATGAATAAGCCCCACATTCTTACAAATTGAAATTTTCTATCTTTAATGTTGTATCTAATTTTTTGGGAGGATGTAGCTTTTTCACGCAGAGTGGTGGTGCACAGTGAAGGCAGGGATAAGGGGATCTTTTAAGAGATTATTGAATAGGTACGTGAAAGAGAAATATGGAGGGTTATGTAGGTGGGAATTTCTAGGCAGCTGTTGGAGTAGGTTATTAGGTCAGCACAAAACTGTGGTCTGAAGGGCCTGTACTGTTCTGTTCTATGTCCACATCTCTATCCTAAATCTGCTCCCAAAACTGGGGTGTTCAGAGTCAGCCGATTGAAGAAGTTTCGAAACAACTTAAAGGGTGAACAAATGTAAGTTCTTGGGAATCACTATCTCGGAGGATCTTTCCTGGACCTAACACACTATTGGCATCATGAAGAAAGCACATCTGCACCTCTACTTCCTCAGGAGTTTGCGGAGGCTTGGTATGACATCGGAAACCCTGGCAAATTTCTCCAGAGGTGTGGTGGAAAGTGTGCTGACTGGCTGTATGGGGACATCAATACCCTTGATAGACTATCACTAACACCAAAAGATTGCAGTTACGAGACAACAGGCTTTTATTATTATAAGACTGGACACATCCTCCTGTTGCCGGCCTGATTCCAGGATTTGTACGGAGGCGTAATTGCCTTTATTGGGGAATTCCAGGGGGAGGAGTTATAGGGAGGAAGCGGGCCGGCCATACACATAGTACCAATGGCATAACAGCATCAGTGGAATCACTACATTCACCCCCCCCCCCCCACTTTTAACAGAAAGTCCAGCAGGGTTCAGGGTCCATCAAATTCAGCCGGTCCGGTGGTCTTCTGTGTTGCCAGCACAGCTGCTGGTTCCTGGTCAATTTGGAGCATGTCAGCAGTTGGCATACCTGGTGATTGGGGTGGGGCGGGTGTCGGGGCAGGGTGCAGGGGGTCGGCTGTGGTAGTCGGAACAGCTGGTGCATGGCTTGGGGTAGGATGCCCGGGTATGTAGTGGTTAATGGTGGTGGTAGGTCTTACTGAATCAATGGAGTTCTCGAGATCTCCTGTGCACGCCAGGTCCCAAACAGAGACAGTGTGTGTGAAAGTCCCTGTCTGTAGAGTGTGTACGGGTCTAATAGAGTTTAGGCGGCCACTGATATCAGAGTCCAACCTAGGTCAAATGTGAATGTCTATATCATTATTTAAGTAATAAAGTGATCAAGTGCCATTTGACGTTCTCCCCTGTTTGTCTTCTGTGTGTTAAGTTACGTGTGATTTTAAAATTTGTGTCCACTCGTCTCTCTGTGAACCCACTGAACCCGACACTCTTCCCAACATGACAATGTAACACGACAAACATCCTGACCAGTGAACGAGGGCCCAGTGAACGAGCTCCAGTGAATGAGGACCACTGAACACGGACCAGTGAATAAGATTTCCCTCACATCCACAGCCACCTTATGAACAATGTCCAGTGAACAAGGATCAGTGAATGAGGCCCAGTGAACGAACTCCTTATGCCCAAAAATATAAGACTGTGCTTTTGGGTCCTTGAACCATTCATTGAATGGATGGGTTTATCCTGCCCAAACCAGTTAGCATCCTAAACATTTAAGTGCTACCATTGCATTTTAATTCTAACCACTATTTATGATTTTTTTTCCCCATTGTGAGCTGACCCTTGTGGGTCAGCTAATTACATTTCCCATTGTATCACCAACAATAAGAGGCTTGAAGGGTCTGTAACCATGGAGATTGTATGAAACGATAAGTGTGAGGGGCAACTCTTTGCGAACAGGGCCCGAGGGCAGGATCGAACCTGGATCTTCAGAAACATGAGGCAACCCTTGTGGACCTCTACAATTCATCCTTCCAACTCCTCATCTATTCACCACCTCTAGCGATGGTTTGACCGAGGATTAAAAACAGTGGGAAGACACACTCCAGCTGTGTTTTGTTAAGGATTCCTTGCTCTTGTGCTGTACGCCTCCACCTGTAAAGCCTGCAGGCCTGCCTGCTGAGCAGGTTGCCATGGGAACAGAGAGGTCACAAGATGGATGGTCCGATGGAAGGGAGAGGCATCCTTAGGCCCTTTCAAACTGCCGTTTAAAATGGGGTTAACAGGGCAATTTGCCCGGTTAGCTCCCCAGTTACGCAGCAGTTAGAAAGGGTCCAACCTGGTCAATGCCTTTGGAATCCAACTGGGTCCCTGATGTGAGAGATGCGTAAACTTGACATGAAAATATGAAAGATGGGGAAACTAGAACAGACACATGGAGTGATGGATTAAACCAGTATGAACAGGCTAAGCATGGAAATTAGGATGCAGGAAGCAGAGTCAGCCTATGTAAGATAAGAACCTTCTAGTCCTTTCGACAGGATCAGTGAGCCCACCGTATGAATAAGATAAGGAGAGGCAAGGAATAATAGAATGTAGGAAGTAGAGGTAGTCTGGGTGAGAAAAGGGTCTCCTAGCCCTAGACAGAAGTACCAAGTTCTACATATATAATTAGTAAGCCTTACACAGATTTATCAAGTTATGCATATTAAATTAGTAAACCCTAAACAGGATTAGCGAACTCTGCATATGAAGAGACTGTAGCTCTGAGAGTCGGAAAAGTGTTAATGGGGACAAGGGCAAGGTTGTGAATAAGGACAATGGGGATAATGACATGAGAAGACACCGACAGGGTACCCCTGGTCCTCCAAGTTCACAGAAACTGCACGTAGGCAGGAAGGATTGCCTAATGCCAAACCCATCCAGGAGGCAGAAGAATGTAAGGGGGAGGGTATTCCTATACTGAAATTCACTGTATAAAAGTTGGGTGAGCCCCAGTGTATGTGTGTATTCCCAGGGTAAGGGGAAGCACCCAACTTTGCATTGTTGTAAAATAAATGTTCTTTGTTCTCAATTTTTGTCTCGAGCAATTTCTGTTAAGGTACTTCTATTTCTAACAAACCTAAAAGGCTCGTCCGGGATCACACTCCCTCCACTGACAGAGTGCCCGACGACGAGAGTAGGTTCACCCCAGCTGATTCAGCTGGACTCACGGACAATGGGTGGCTGGTCAGTGGAAGAAGCGAGTGATATCCGAGAAGAGGCATTGAGAACAAACAACGGGAGAATGTTAAGGATGCGCGATAAGAGAAGCTACTGGATCTGGTAAGAGACATTTTTATACCTGTCAGTATGGGAGGTATGGGCAGTAAGAAAGAGAATCCTAGTGAAGGATTGGATGATCAGATAACCAAACAGAGTCCGTTAGGAGTAATGTTATCTGACTGGGGTTCGGGGAGAACCTGGGGAAAAGACAAACTTATCATGATTAAGTACTATTGTCTGGAATGGGTTAAAAGCCCTATTAAAGGGAGCTCGGTATATTGGCCGAGGCTCGGATCCGAGGATGACTGGATGTGTCAGGAACTGAACCTCTGGCTGTATAAGAATCAAAGGGATAACATTGAAAGCAGGGAATAGGCAGCCTGTTGGCTCAGAGGATCGGTTGACGAACTGGTCCTGAAAGAAAAGAGAAGTGAGGACAAGAGAGATGAGGATCCTCTTGTACCTGGAGCACAAGGATAGAATGTGTTACATTCCCTTCCTCAAGAGAATAGGGGTGGTATGATGACCCGTTCGCAAAGTATTAGATTGCCTCCACAGTCGACGAGAGACAGAGGCAATGGTAGTTTTGAGCAGAGTGAGAACCTCCAGGAAGAAAGGGCAGGACAATGTGAATCAGTTTCTGAAGAGCAGGATTTCAGAAATAATAAGCTAGAAGTTAGCTGGATGAGACCCCTATGGGAGGTTCCCGTGGGAGGGGGTCTCGGTTTTGTAAATGTGCCCTTGACCAGTACGGAGGTGCGTAATTTTAAGAGGAAAATGATTTCCCTGATAAAGGATCCCCAGGGATGCGCTGAACAATTGGATCAATTGTTGGGACCGAATATATATACATGGGATGAATTAACGGCTATATTTAGGACTCTGTTTACCTTGGATGAGCGTGGAATGATTCGCCAGGCAGGGATTAGAGTCTGGGATTGGGATCACCAAGGGGGACCAGATGCGGTACCTGGAGAAGCTAAATTCCCCTTGGCTAGACCTAATTGGGATAAAAATACCAATGATGGTCGGGTATTAATGAAAGAGTATAGGGTTAATCTGATTAAAGGAATCAGGGAATCTGTTCCGAAGGGACAGAACTTTAAAAAGGCATTCGAAGTTCCTCAGGGACCCGAGGAGACCCCCTCGGCATTTTTTAATAGATTGTGTACGGCTCATAAGGAGGAAATTACAGAAAACTGAGAATTGGCATGAGCAGGGAATAACCCAGCTTCTACAAATTGTGCAAAAAGCCTTTGTACAGAGATCTGAGGATAAGCAGAAGGGAAAGGCTAAGATTTTAATGCAGGCATTTAAGGGAGCTGTGGAGGGGCAGCAAGGAAAAGGTAGGGACTGTGTGCCAGCTCCTGGACGTTGGGAGAAGTGCCGGGAGTGGGCGAGTAGAGACCAGACATAATTTCATAAATCACGACTTCTCACTTCAGTCACTGACCAATATTGATTAAAATTCATGCTAAAATTTAAATGTCATAAATGGTCGTTTATCAATACTGTAGAATGAGCGAATTTAACTACCAGTTAATTCCAATTTATGAAATAAATTGTATTCAAATGTGATTTTGAACAGGGAGTACCTGAGAGTTGAGTGATGTTATAACATTTGCCGGGAGAAATGTTTGCACAAATAGGGTGAGTTCTATACGTCTTAACTTTAAGTGTATGTGAGATAAAGAAAGGATCTGATGTGTAAAGTGGCTGGATCAGCCAGTTGAAGGGGGAGTGTACATGTCCCTTTAAGCACGTTGTGGCACTAATGAATTGTATGCTGTTCACTTGAAACTGAGGCTCCAGGCTCCTCTCTTGCAGTGAGAGGTATGGAGCCCTCTCAATAGATTCAGCAGTCAAGGTCTGTGAGCTTAAAGATCGCCCACCTCTGGAGAATAAAGAAACCTCTGGGGAATCCAATAAGTTAATGATTGATTTCTCTGGTGCATTTTCCTCTGGAGTGAAACTCATGCCTCAGCACAATTTCTCTGTATTGCCACTGTAATTTAGTTCTGGAATATGATTTAATTAGTGGCATAGTTCAGAACAATTGGGTGCATAGGCATAACAATATCATTAATAGCTCACAGATCTTGTACCAGATGCTATTCAGTACATCTTGACTTAAGGACTGGAGAAATTGGCATGTTAGAATGAGATTGGCAGGGCACCAATATTCCTTGATTCAATAATGACCCCACAAGCTCCAGGATTCATGTAGTAGAATTCTAAGTGGAATATAATAAAAACTAGACTGTACTTAAATGATTGTGTGTGCAATCGTAATAAGTACATATTTTGAGTGTTTTCGGTGCCGGTTTTTACAGATTGTTTTAAATAAGGCCAGCTCCTGTGGGCTGTGGCGCAAGGCATTTAATGTTTAAACTACAATAGCGACGTTAAATAATCGTTAAATTCGTTGCCGTCTGCAGTGACAAAGACATGTCTTATTCCCACTCGGCTATTTTTAAAATAAATTCATTTCAGAATACAGTTAATATCACTCGCCGAATCATTATGGCTAATGGTGTAATTTTCAAATACGAAGCGATCTTGATGGATAGGGATGATCTGACTCTGACTACAAGTAGAGAACATAATCCAGCAGCCTTTTTAGTCTCTCCAAGCTCTGCCAACACCATCAATGAGTTAGAGCATATATGTTTGGAGGTGATAGACCTGCAGACTAAGATTAGAGAGGATTTAAGTGATGAGCCTTTGCAGGGGAGAGAACGATGGTTTATTGATGGCTCTTCCCGCTGTATTGATGGCACTTGCTATAGCGGGTATAGTGTAGTGGATGGGAAAGAGGGGGTAGTTATTGAAGCCGGTCGCCTTCCCGGTCACTGGTCAGCCCAGTCTTGCGAATTATATGCCCTCTTTCGAGCTCTCCAAAGTCTGGAAAATAAGGTGGGCACAATCTACACAGATTCAAAATACGCTTTTGGGGTAGTGCACACCTTTGGGAAAATCTGGAAGGAGCAGGGAATGATAATGGGAAAAGGACAGAAATTGATGTATGAGAACCTAATTGTCCAATCCTTGGAGGCTCTGATGTTACCTGAAGAAATAGCTGTGGTTGGATTAAAGCATTATATAAAGCATTATATAAGGGACCGTTAGCGAAAGTGACAGTAAATGGACATGTATCAAAGCAATTTAACTTAAGCAGGTCAACGAGGCAGGGATGCCCACTATCACCTTTATTGTTTGCATTAGCTATAGAACCACTAGCAGAATTGATAAGAATAGATAATAATATAAAAGGAATAAAAATAAAAGACAAGGAATATAAAATCAGTCTATTTGCGGATGATGTTATAGTGTACTTAACAGAACCAGAACTATCAATAAAAGAATTATATAAGAAATTGAAGGAATATGGAGAAGTGTCGGGTTACAAGATAAACGTAAATAAAAGTGAAGCAATGCCTATGAATAATGCGGATTTCTCAAAATTTAAGAAGGAATCTCCATTTAGATGGCAAATGCAGGCAATAAGATGCCTAGGTGTACAAATAAACAAAAATCTCGGCCAACTATATAAACTCAATTATTATCCACTAATGAAAAAATTACAGGACGATTTAGAGCATTGGAAAGATTTACCATTAACACTAATAGGAAGGATAAACTGTATTAAAATGAACATTTTTCCAAGGATATTATACTTATTTCAGGCATTGCCAATACAACTGACAGAAAAATTCTTCAAGGAGTTGAAGAAAATAATAAGGAAATTTTTATGGAGAGGGGGGAAACCGAGGATAGCACTAGATAAATTAACAGAATGGTATAAACAAGGAGGCTTACAACTGCCAAACTTTAAAAATTATTATAGAGTCGCACAATTAAGATACCTATCCGATTTTTATCAAACAAGGGAAAAACCAGACTGGACGAGATTAGAATTAGATAAAATAGGGGAAAAGATACCTGAACACACATTATATAAATGGGATGAAAAATTGGTACAACATAGAAGTTCTCCAGTATTACATCATCTCCTCAATATTTGGAAGAAGATTCATGTAGAAAGAAATAAAACAAATTACCAATTACCAAAACTAATATTGACACAAAATAAGTTACTCCCTTTTACAATAGATAACCTTTCCTTTAGAGAATGGGAGAAAAAAGGGATCAAAAGAATAGAAAATTGTTTTTCAGGAAATAGATTATTATCCTTTGAACAAATGAAAGATAAGTACAATATAACTCAAGATACAGCGCTGGCATATTACCAATTGAGATCCTACTTGAAGGATAAATTAGGAAGCAGTTTGAGTTTGCCAGAGGCAAGTAACCTTGAATATGTGATTACAGATACAATGATAATCAAAAGATTTATAACAAATATGTATATTAAACTGCAAGAAAAGGAGAATGAGGAAACAAATGGTAAAACTAAACAAAAATGGGAACAAGATTTAAATATAAAGATAAAAAAGGAAACATGGGAGAAATTATGTTCTGGAACGATGAGAAAAACAATAAATACGAGGCTACGTATGATACAATATAACTGGATACACAGACTATACATTACACCTCAAAAGTTAAATAAATGGGACCCAACAGTATCTGATAGATGTTTTCGATGTAAAAAAGAAATGGGAACAACAATTCATGCAATCTGGACATGTGAGAAAGTAGAAAAATTTTGGGAAGATCTCAATCAGATATTAAATAAAATAACAGAAAACAATATACCAAAGAATCCAGAGATCTTTCTCCTAAGTAACATAAAAAACAAAGAATTTGGAATTGATTTGGAGGATGCACAAAAAACATTTGTTAAGATAGCTCTAGCCGTAGCAAAAAAATGTATTATGTCAACCTGGAAATTGGAAGATAATTTGAAAATACAACAATGGTATATAGAAATGAATAAATGTATTCCATTAGAAAAAATAACATATAGTTTAAGAAATAATATTGAAATATTCGAACAAATATGGGAGCCTTACATTAAATACAATAGCGAAAACCTACCGGGGACAATCATTACCTAAGTTGATGGAAGGAGAAGGAAAGAAAAGAATGGACTCAGTAGAATTTTTGGTGTATTTTTGTTGAGTGACAACATTGTCTGACTGGTTTAATGTATCCTAGATTGTATACCTTAAATGGATGGGGGGGGGGGTGGGTTGGGCGGAGGGAGGTGGGGGGGAGAAAATCTCACTGTATATGTGTGAAAAGGAAAAAGTGTGTATCATGGCTAATGTGATTTATGGTGTGAAAAATAAAAAATTTAAAAAAAAATAGCTGTGGTTCATGTATGGGGCCATAAAACTGGTGACAGCCCTGAAGCACAGGGCAACAGACCGGCAGATGCAGCTGCTAAACAGGCTGCGCTCACTGCGAAAGTGGACATGCAGCTGTTACTCCCCATCCCACAGGAGCTTAAAAAGACTCCCATCTTTTCACGAGAAGAGGAGGTTTATATGAGGGATCAGGGGATGCATCAAACTAGTGATGGGTTGTGGTGGACAGCCGAAAGATGCCAAGTGCTGAACAAAGCATTGGCACAGCAAATTTTTGATCAGCTCCACCAACAGACACACTGGGGAGCCCAGGCACTTGTCGACACTTTTGTACGCTCCTTTCATTGTTCGGGCGTATACACTGTAGCCAAGCAGAGTACTCAGGGGTGTCCAATTTGTCAGAAAATTAATGAGAAAGTCATGCGCCAGGTAATGCCTAGCGGTCGCGATATCGCTGTATGGCCTTTCCAACGGATACAAGTGGATTTCACAGAGTTACCTAAGATAGGTGTTCACAAGTACCTGTTGGTGATGGTAGATCATTTCACGCAATGGGTTGAGGCTTTCCCGACCCCGAATGATCGTGCTAGCACGATCGTGCTAGCTGGATTCTATGATTCCACGGTATGGGATGATCCAGACCATTGACTCGGATCGGGGTACACACTTTACTTCTCGGGTACTCCAGAGGGTTTGTAAAAGACTGGGCATAGACTGGCAGCTCAGAAGGGTTTACTAGCTCAAACTCACCCCCTGGAGTATCCTATTCATTCTATTAAACCTGGTGATTGGGTATTTACAATAGACAATAGACAATAGGAGCTGGAGTAGGCCCTTCAGCCCGTCGAGCCAGCACCGCCATTTTACAGATCATGGCTGATCACTACCATCAGTACCCCTTTCCAGCCTTATCCTCATAACCCTTAACTCCCTTGCCCACTAGAGTCTTATCTAACTCTCTTTTGAACATAATCAGCGAATCTGCCTCTACCACCCTCTGTGGTAGAGCATTCCACAGATTCACACTTCTCTGGGTAAAAAAATGTTTTCTCATCTCCGTCCTAAAGGGCCTACCCTGTATTCATAAACTATGCCCTCTAGTCCTCGTCTCCCCCATCATTGGGAACAAGTAATCCGACTTCACCCTGTCTATCCCCCTGATAATTTTGTATACCTCAATCATGTCCCCCCTCATCCTTCTAACTCCATCGGATACAAGTCCAGTTTTTCTAGCCTTTCAGCATATGTCAACCCCGCCATCCCTGGAACTAACCTTGTAAATCTTGTTAAAGCTTGGCAAGATAAACAACTAAAACCTGTCTGGGATGGCCCCTACTGTGTACTTTTGATTACAGACACCGCTGTACGAACGAAAGAAAAGGGTTGGAGCCACATCCAATGAATCAAACGAGCTGCTGAACCACAGACTACAGATCTTGAAAATCCACCCTCCACCTGGCGTGCAGTCCTTCATCCTGACTTGAAAGTTACACTATGCCGGGAAAAAGTCTTGTAATGTTGTTTTTATTATTTAATGTGCTGTTTAATTGTTGCCTCCAAAATTCTGGGACATCACTGAAGTATTCAAAATGTATTAAGTCCTCCTGGAATAGGGGCAGCATAGATGGCCAGTATTTTACTTTTAGAATGTAGACGGGGCATAGATATAGGGTACAATCATAGTAAGGTAGGGGTTAATATAGATTTCAAATGTGGACCAGGGGAACAGAACACCTCTCAATATGATGATTTTTTTTAAAAATTTTTTTATTTTTCACACCATAAACCACATTGACCATGATACATACATTTTCCTTTTCAAATATATACAGTGCCATTTTCTCCCCCCCCTTCCTCCCATCCCACCCTCCCTACCTCCCCCCCCATCCATTTAAAGTACAAAATCTAAGATACATTAAACCAGTCAAACAATGTTGTCATTCAATAAAAATAAACAAGAAATTCCACTGAGTCAATTCTTTTCATTTCCTTCTCCTTTCGTTAATTTAGGTAGTGAATGTCCCCGGTAGGTTTTCTCTATTGTGTTTCATGTAAGGCTCCCATATTTGTTCAAATATTTCAATATTATTTCTTAAACTATATGTTATTTTTTCTAATGGAATGCATTTATTCATTTCTATATACCATTGTTGTATTTTCAAATTATCTTCCAATTTCCAGGTTGACATAATACATTCTTTTGCTATGGCTAGAGCTATCTTAACAAATCTTTTTTGTGCACCATCCAAATCAATTCCAAATTCTTTGTTTTTTATGTAACTTAGAAGGAAGATCTCTGGATTTTTTGGTATATTGTTTTCTGTTATTTTATTTAATATCTGATTGAGATCTTCCCAAAATTTTTCTACTTTCTCACATGTCCAGATTGCATGAATTGTTGTTCCCATTTCTTTTTTACATTGAAAACATCTGTCAGATACTGTTGGGTCCCATTTATTTAACTTTTGAGGTGTAATGTATAGCCTGTGTATCCAGTTATATTGTATCATACGTAACTTCGTATTTATTGTATTTCTCATCGTTCCAGAACATAATTTCTCCCATGTTTCCTTTTTTATCTTTATATTTAAATCTTGTTCCCATTTTTGTTTAGTTTTACCATTTGTTTCCTCATTCTCCTTTTCTTGCAGTTTAATATACATATTTGTTATAAATCTTTTGATTATCATTGTATCTGTAATCACATATTCAAAGTTACTTCCCTCTGGTAACCTCAGACTGCTTCCTAATTTGTCCTTCAAGTAGGATCTCAATTGGTAATATGCCAGCACTGTATCTTGAGTTATATTGTATTTATCTTTCATTTGTTCAAAGGATAATAATCTATTTCCTGAAAAACAATTTTCTATTCTTTTGATCCCTTTTTTCTCCCATTCTCTAAAGGAAAGGTTATCTATTGTAAAAGGGAGTAACTTATTTTGTGTCAATATTAGTTTTGGTAATTGGTAATTTGTTTTATTCCTTTCTACATGAATCTTTTTCCAAATATTGAGTAGATGATATAATACTGGAGAACTCCTACGTTATACCAATTTTTCATCCCATTTATATAATATGTGTTCAGGTATCTTTTCCCCTATTTTATCTAATTCTAATCTAGTCCAATCTGGCTTTTCCATTGTTTGATAAAAATCTGATAGGTATCTTAATTGTGCGGCTCTATAATAATTCTTAAAGTTTGGTAGTTGTAAGCCTCCTTGTTTATACCATTCTGTTCATTTATCTAGTGCTATCCTCGGTTTCCCCCCTTTCCATAAAAATGTCCTTATTATTTTCTTTAACTCCTTGAAGAATTTTTCTGTCAAGTGTATTGGCAATGCCTGAAATAGGTATAATATCCTTAATACAGTTTATCCTTCCTATTAGTGTTAATGGTAAATCTTTCCAATGCTCTAAATCGTCCTGTAATTTTTTCATTAGTGGATAATAATTGAGTTTATATAGATGGCCAAGATTTTTATTTATTTGTATACCTAGGTATCTTATTGCTTGCATTTGCCATCTGAATGGTGATTCCTTCTTAAATTTTGAGAAATCCGCATTATTCATTGGCATTGCTTCACTTTTATTTACGTTAATCTTGTAACCCGACACTTCTCCATATTCCTTCAATTTCTTATATAATTCTTTTATTGATAGTTCTGGTTCTGTTAAGTATACTATAACATCATCCGCAAATAAACTGATTTTATATTCCTTGTCTTTTATTTTTATCCCTTTTATATTATCTTCTGCTCTTATCAATTCTGCTAGTGGTTCTATAGCTAACGCGAACAATAAGGGTGATAGTGGGCATCCCTGCCGTGTTGACCTGCTTAAGTTAAATTGCTTTGATATATATCCATTTACTGTCACTTTCGCCAATGGCCCCTTATATAATGCTTTAATCCAATTAATATACTTCTCTGGTAAACTGAATTTTTGCAATACTTTAAATAAATAATTCCATTCTACTCTGTCAAAGGCCTTCTCTGCGTCTAAAGCAACTGCTACTGTTGGCGCTTTACTCCCTTCTACTGCATGAATTAAGTTAATAAATTTACAAATATTGTCTGTTGTGCGTCTTTTTTTAATAAATCCAGTTTGGTCTAGATTTACCATTTTAGTTACATACTCTGCTAATCTGTTTGTTAATAGTTTAGCTATTATCTTATAATCTGTGTTAAGTAATGATATTGGTCTATATGATGCTGGTGCGAGTGGATCTTTCCCTTGCTTTAGTATTACTGTAATTATTGCTGTTTTACATGAATCTGGTAAGCTTTGTGTTTTATCAATCTGGTTGATTACTTCCAGGAGGGGAGGAATTAATAAATCTTTAAATGTTTTATAGAATTCTATTGGGAATCCATCCTCTCCTGGCATTTTATTATTTGGTAATTTTTTTATTATCTCTTGTATTTCTACTATTTCAAATGGTTCTGTTAATTTATTTTGTTCCTCTATTTGTAATTTTGGTAGTTCAATTTTAGTTAAAAATTCATCTATTTTCCCTTCTTTCCCTTCGTTTTCAGTTTGGTATAATTGTTCATAGAATTCTCTAAAGTTTTCCTTGATCTCCGTTGGATTATATGTGATTTGTTTGTCTTTTTTCCTTGATGCCAATACCATTTTCTTAGCTTGTTCTGTCTTAAGCTGCCATGCTAGAATTTTGTGCGTTTTTTCCCCTAGTTCATAATATTTCTGTTTTGTCTTTATTATGTTCTTCTCCATCTTATATGTTTGTAGTGTTTCATATTCTATTTTTTTATCTACCAATTCTCTTCTTTTAGTTGTATCTTCCTTCATTGCTAATTCTTTTTCTATATTTACTATTTCCCTTTCCAACTGCTCTGTTTCCTGATTATAGTCCTTCTTCATCTTGGTTACATAACTTATTATTTGCCCTCTAATGATCGCTTTCATTGCATCCCATAGTATAAATTTATCTTTCACTGATTCCGTATTTATTTCAAAATACATTTTAATTTGTCGTTCAATGAATTCTCTAAAATCCTGCCTTTTAAGTAGCATGGAGTTTAATCTCCATCTATACATTCTTGGAGGGATGTTCTCTAACTCTATTGTCAATATCAAGGGTGAATGGTCCGATAATATTTTAGCTTTATATTCTGTTTTTCTTACTCTATCTTGCATACGAGCTGATAACAAAAAATAGGTCTATTCTTGAGTATGTTTTATGTCTACCGAGTAATATGAATATTCCTTTTCATTTGGGTGTTGTTTTCTCCATATATCCAAAAGTTGCATTTCTTCCATCGATTTAATTATAAATTTGGTTACTTTGTTCTTTCTGTTAATTTTTTTCGCAGTTTTGTCCATATTTGAATCCAAATTCAGGTTGAAATTCCCTCCTATTAATATGTTCCCTTGCGTATCTGCTATCTTCAAAAAAATATCTTGCATAAACTTTTGATCTTCTTCGTTAGATGAATATACATTGAGTAGATTCCAAAACTTCGAATATATCTGACATTTTATCATTACATATCTCCCTGCTGGATCTATTATTTCCTCTTCTATTTTAATTGGCACATTTTTACTAATTAATATAGCTACTCCTCTTGCTTTTGAATTATACGACGCTGCTGTTACATGTCCTATCCAATCTCTCTTTAATTTCTTGTGTTCCACTTCAGTTAGATGTGTTTCTTGTACAAATGCTATATCATTTTTTTCTTTTTTCAGTAAATTTAACAGTTTCTTCCTTTTGATTTGGTTATGTATTCCATTAATATTTAAAGTCATATAGTTCAACATAGTAATTTCATACTTTGTTTATCTTCCCTTTCTGTTTCTCCATCATCACCTTTCCTTCTTATCCATTTCTGCTTTCTTGTTTTGAACACCCTATAAGACAACATTTCTAAAACATCAAACATTTTCCTTATTCTCCTATTTAAAACTTCTTTAATCCCATTCTCCCCTCCCCCTCCCCTTGTCCTTTATCCCTTGTCGGGCAACCACATCTCCCCTCTCCATTTGGATTTGCGAATTCACTCGCAAACGTCAACTGATTTTGTAGTGACCGTAACAACTCCCCACCCAGTCCCCCCCAGAAAAGATTTCAATTTTCATATGTAACAAAGGTCACTCTTTTAATTCCCTCCTTATTCCCTCTATTCCCTTTCCCTCCCTTATTAATTCTTGTCTATACTCTATATATTTTCCTCTAAATATGGATACATTCATGTATACACACTATATATATATATATATATATATATACACACATATACCCCTTTACACACTCAACCGATGGTCAGAACACTTCCAATCTCTTTTCAGTACCAACCGCTCAGTCCAAGATTCCGCCCTGCTCCAGCTCCCTCAACAGCCCCTAAGGCTAGAGCTGGATGAGACATATAAGGCAATCGAACAACTGAAAAGTGGCAAAGCAGCAGGTATGGATGGAATCCCCCCAGAAGTCTGGAAGGCTGGCGGCAAAACTCTGCATGCCAAACTGCATGAGTTTTTCAAGCTTTGTTGGGACCAAGGTAAACTGCCTCAGGATCTTCGTGATGCCACCATCATCACCCTGTACAAAAACAAAGGCGAGAAATCAGACTGCTCAAACTACAGGGGAATCACGTTGCTCTCCATTGCAGGCAAAATCTTCGCTAGGATTCTACTAAATAGAATAATACCTAGTGTCGCTGAGAATATTCTCCCAGAATCACAGTGCGGCTTTCGCGCAAACAGAGGAACCACTGACATGGTCTTTGCCCTCAGACAGCTCCAAGAAAAGTGCAGAGAACAAAACAAAGGACTCTACATCACCTTTGTTGACCTCACCAAAGCCTTCGACACCGTGAGCAGGAAAGGGCTTTGGCAAATACTAGAGCGCATCGGATGTCCCCCAAAGTTCCTCAACATGATTATCCAACTGCACGAAAACCAACAAGGTCGGGTCAGATACAGCAATGAGCTCTCTGAACCCTTCTCCATTAACAATGGCGTGAAGCAAGGCTGTGTTCTCGCACCAACCCTCTTTTCAATCTTCTTCAGCATGATGCTGAACCAAGCCATGAAAGACCCCAACAATGAAGACGCTGTTTACATCCGGTACCGCACGGATGGCAGTCTCTTCAATCTGAGGCGCCTGCAAGCTCACACCAAGACACAAGAGAAACTTGTCCGTGAACTACTCTTTGCAGATGATGCCGCTTTAGTTGCCCATTCAGAGCCAGCTCTTCAGCGCTTGACGTCCTGCTTTGCGGAAACTGCCAAAATGTATGGCCTGGAAGTCAGCCTGAAGAAAACTGAGGTCCTCCATCAGCCAGCTCCCCACCATGACTACCAGCCCCCCCACATCTCCATCAGGCACACAAAACTCAAAACGGTCAACCAGTTTACCTATCTCGGCTGCACCATTTCATCAGATGCAAGGATCGACAATGAGATAGACAACAGACTCGCCAAGGCAAATAGCGCCTTTGGAAGACTACACAAAAGAGTCTGGAAAAACAACCAACTGAAAAACCTCACAAAGATAAGCGTATACAGAGCCGTTGTCATACCCACACTCCTGTTCGGCTCCGAATCATGGGTCCTCTACCGGCACCACCTACGGCTCCTAGAACGCTTCCACCAGCGTTGTCTCCGCTCCATCCTCAACATCCATTGGAGCGCTCACACCCCTAACGTCGAGGTACTCGAGATGGCAGAGGTCGACAGCATCGAGTCCACGCTGCTGAAGATCCAGCTGCGCTGGATGGGTCACGTCTCCAGAATGGAGGACCATCGCCTTCCCAAGATCGTATTATATGGCGAGCTCTCCACTGGCCACCGTGACAGAGGTGCACCAAAGAAAAGGTACAAGGACTGCCTAAAGAAATCTCTTGGTGCCTGCCACATTGACCACCGCCAGTGGGCTGATAACGCCTCAAACCGTGCATCTTGGCGCCTCACAGTTTGGCGGGCAGCAGCCTCCTTTGAAGAAGACCGCAGAGCCCACCTCACTGACAAAAGGCAAAGGAGGAAAAACCCAACACCCAACCCCAACCAACCAATTTTCCCTTGCAACCGCTGCAATCGTGTCTGCCTGTCCCGCATCGGACTGGTCAGCCACAAACGAGCCTGCAGCTGACGTGGACTTTTTTACCCCCTCCATAAATCTTCGTCCGCGAAGCCAAGCCAAAGAAAGAAGAAAAGAGACATCTCTTCATCTCTCTGCTTGTTTTGTAGTTGTTCTGCAAATTTCCTTGCTTCCTCTGGATCCGAGAATAGTCTGTTTTGTTGCCCTGGAATAACTATTTTAAGTACCGCTGGGTACTTTAACATAAATTTATATCCTTTTTTCCATAAGATCATTTTTGCTGTATTGAACTCCTTCCTCTTCTTCAGGAGTTCAAAACTTATGTCTGGATAGAAAAAAATTTTTTGACCTTTATATTCCAGTGGCTTTTTGTCTTCTCTTACTTTCTTCATTGCTTTCTCCAATATATTTTCTCTTGTTGTATATCTTAAGAATTTTACTAAAATGGATCTTGGTTTTTGCTGCGGTTGTGGTTTTGGGGCTAAAGTTCTATGTGCCCTCTCTATTTCCATTTCTTCCTGTAATTCTGGTCTTCCTAGGACCCTGGGGATCCAATCTTTTATAAATTCTCTCATATTCTTGCCTTCTTCATCTTCCTTAAGGCCCACTATCTTTATATTATTTTTTCTATTATAGTTTTCTATTATATCTATCTTCTGAGCTAACAGCTCATGTGCCTCTTTAACTTTTTTATTAGATTCTTCTAATTTCTCTTTTAATTCCTCTACTTCCATTTCTACAATTGTTTCTCGTTCTTCCATATTTTCCACTCTTTTTCCTATCTCTGACATGGCCATTTCCATTTTATTCATTTTTTCTTCTGCATTCTTAATTCTTCTTTTTATCTCATTAAATTCTTGTAATTGCCATTCTTTCACTGATTCCATATATTCTTTAAAAAAAGATACATCCATTGTCTTGCCTTTCTCTTCTTCTTCCACTTCTTTCTGTTCTTCTTCTTCTTCTTCCTCTGGATTGACCATCTGTTGTTTCCTTGTTTTCCTTTTACCCTCTTCTTTCTTGTTGTCATTATTGTCTGTGTTCTGCACCTGCAGGTGTCTCACTCAGCTGTGGAGATCGACTCCGCAGCTGTTCCCCCCTCCCGTAAGTGTGTTTTTTTCCATGCGCATCGCGCATGCGCGAGGAGTCACGCACTTTTACTCGGCTCTGCGAGCCACTTTTGTAGTCCCGAGCCCGGGACTTCCACTGACCTGAGGGAGCGGGCTTCTCTCTCCGTGGCGGGCCTCTTCGGACAGGTAAGGCCTTCACCTTCTTCTTCCGACGTTCTTTCTTCCTCTTTTCTTCCCGTTGTTTTCGACTTTTCTCTCTTCGCTGCCATTTTCTTCTCTCCTTTATTTTTACTTTATTATAAATTTTCATCTTGTACCTTTGTGCTTTGTGTGGTTATTTTTAACTTTTCGGGAGAGGGCTGGAATTCCCTGACCGGCCACTACTCCATCACGTGACTCCTCCAATATGATGATTTTAATGGTATTTTGGACTCTGCACATATTAACAAGATCAGTTTTAAACGTTTAGCACAAAGCAGATGTGGGCACAAAGGCAGATAGGATAATTGTCAGGATTGTACATGTGGCAGAGAGAGAGTTGATACATATGCTAATTGTAGAGCTCGTCGAAAGAACCAAAGACTTGTTGATCCAAACCAAGGCTTTTATTAGCAAAAGACAGGAACTCTTCACAGGTGGCCGACCAGTCCGGAATGATCCGACCTGGCTAGGGACACAACCCTTTAAGGCCCAGACAATAGGTGTGGCTTAGCTCTCAGCCAATCGCTGTAAGCACAGTCTAGATACAGTAACTATATACACTATGTACATTGGTGATAGATCTGTACTATCACATTAATGTTTGCAGGCAGGCTAAAACTCACAGATTAAGTTACAAGAAACACCCCTCCCCAACCTGTGCTATTGTAGAGCATCGTTTGGGTTACACAGCCATTTCAAATCTTAAATACCACTACTTTAAGGGGAGTCCCAATGGTAAACGAAATAAACAGCTCCAGAATACTAAAGCTGCTGGGCATTTAAATCATTTGTTCAGACTCCAGGCGGCTTTGGACATCGTCGCCGAACGGACGGCGATGGCCCTTAATGTAGGGGCTGAAGAAAGACGGCAGCTACTAGCAACGATTCAACAAAATCGCCTGGCTCTCTATTGCTCGTTGGCTGCTGGAGGCAGCGTCTGTGCGAGACTCAGTACTGACAATGCTTACAACAGTCAGGCGGTTAAAGACACTGCTTCAGGACTTCGACAAGAATCTGCCCATGCCCATGTTCAGACTTGGCAACCTTGGACTGATGTGGGATGGACTAGACTTTTTACTGAGAACTGGAGCCTGATACTCACAGCTCTTATAGCAGCAGGACTCACTATTCTGGTCAGTGTGGTGCTCCCCTACCTAAAGGCTGGTATTCATTTCATGATTTTGTGGACCCCTATTTCTATAACCCAAGGGGTGTGTGTTTCCCAAATGGATGCTTATGACACTGCAATTCGTTTATTGACCCACTGGGAGAAAGACCAACTTTGCCAATAGCACAGTTAATTTGACAGATCAGTGACACTGATCTAAAAGACAAGTGAGGATTGTGAGAGATGAGTAAACTTGACATGAAAATATGAAAGATGGGAAAACTAGTACAGACACATGGAGTGATGGATTAAACCAGTATGAACAGACTAAGCATGGAAATTAGGATGCAGGAAGCAGAGTCAGCCTATGTAAGATAAGAACCTTCTAGTCCTTTCGACAGGATCAGAGAGCCCACCGTATGAATAAGATAAGGAGAGGCAAGGAATAATAGAATGTAGGAAGTAGAGGTAGTCTGGGTGAGATAAGGGACTCCTAGCCCTAGACAGAGGTACCAAGTTCTACATATATAATTAGTAAGCCTTACACAGATTTATCAAGTTATGCATATTAAATTAGTAAACCCTAAACAGGATTAGCGAACTCTGCATATGAAGAGACTGTAGCTCTGAGAGTCGGAAAGGTATGAATGGGGACAAGGGCAAGGTTGTGAA
Source organism: Narcine bancroftii (assembly GCF_036971445.1). Taxonomy (NCBI): domain Eukaryota; kingdom Metazoa; phylum Chordata; class Chondrichthyes; order Torpediniformes; family Narcinidae; genus Narcine; species Narcine bancroftii. Next base: position 252,038,740 of record NC_091469.1, on the reverse strand, counting down.
CAAGGACAATGAAGATAATGACATGATGAGACACCGACAGGATACCCCTGGTCCTCCAAGTCCACTGAAACTGCACGTAGACAGGATTGCCTAATGCCAAACCCATCCAGGAGGCAGAAGAATGTAAGGGGGAGGGTATTCCTATACTGAAATTCACTGTATAAAAGTTGGGTGAGCCCCAGTGTATGTGTGTATTCCCAGGGTAAGGGGAAGCACCCAACTTTGCATTGTTGTAAAATAAATGTTCTTTGTTCTCAATTTTTGTCTCGAGCAATTTCTGTTAAGGTACTTCTATTTCTAACACTGACCTACCTCAGAGGTAGTCAGGGATCCCAGGTAAACTTACCTAGGTCGCGTCCACAGGTGATTTGAACAGGAAAATGGTCGATCCGCTTATTCCAGTGATGTCAACACTTGTGTGTGTGAGTCACCAGGCAGCCAGCACCCGAACATCCGACAGTATTTCCAGTGAGCACGTGATGCATCATTGAGGTGGCAGGATATGCCTTAAATCATGGGGTTGGCGATTGTGATAGTACAGATCTATCACCAATGTATATCACCAGTGTATATAGTTACAGTATCTAGACTGTGCTTACAGCGATTGGCTGAGAGCTTAGCCACGCCTACTGTCTGGGCCTTAAAGAGTTGTGTCCCTAGCCAGGTCGGATCATTCTGGACTGGTCGGCCATCTGTGAAGAGCTCCTGTCTTTTGCTAATAAAAGCCTTGGTTTGGATCAACAAGTCTTTGATTCTTTCGACGAGCTCTACAATTTTATTAGCAAAAAGAAAAAAGAATTTTTTTTGAAAGGGATGGAGCGTTTAACTCGGCCAGAAAAACTTTATATCGACCCACAGTCAGCTACAGCCTTCAACGCCTTTAAGTTCTGGCTGCTGAACTTTGAAAACTTCCTGAGATTCATTCGGGTGGAGGAGGATAACCAGCGTCTAACAGCATTGCTGTCTATGGTGTCCTTGAGAATCTACGAGAACATCCAGGATGAGACCACTTACACCGCAGCCATAAAGGTACTGAAAGAACTGTATGATCAACCGGTGAACAGAGTTCATGCCCGGCTCGTGCTTGCGTCGAGGAAGCAACAGCCTGGCGAGTCTAGCAGGGCATATTTACAAGTAGTAAAGGCGTTGGGCAAGGACTGTAACTGTGTGGACAAAACTGCTGCCGAGATCACAAACGATCTCGTCCGGGATGCCTATGTGGCCAGGCTCCGATCGAACGAAGTGAGGCTGCACTTGCTCGAACAAGGGGTAGAAAACTAGAGGACGTGATCCGGATTGCAATCACAATGGAGGATGCAGCCTTAAAGTCCACCGAGTTCTCTAGGGAATGGACCCCTCGTTCTGATGTGAGTAGAGTGCCCTTCTACCCTACCACCCCCCAATATACTGACGGCCTGACGGTTGCTGCTACACTGCCCCCTGCGAACCCAAAATGTTATTTCTGCGGGAGGGACAAGCACAGCAGGTCCCAGTGCCCAGCACGAGAAGCCAGGTGCCAGAAGTGCCTTAAAAAGGGCCACTTTGCTGCAGTCTGTAGGTCTAAAATGGCCGCCAGCAAACACAGTGCCTCTTGTGAAGCCCAATCGCCACTATCCCATTCAAACTCTTCTTCCCCAGAGATCTCATCCAATGAGAGCGAGGGCTCCCCTGCACGGCAACGCCTGACATTACGGAGACGCCGAACCCGGAAGGGGCAGCCCACCCTAGCAACCATGATGTTGGCCCGCCTCTCGCCCCCGTGCGGAACAATCGACCCAGCCTCGGTCCCGACTGTGGCAACCGCTGCTGCTGCCGCTGCCACAGCCACCCCCGCGGCCAACGCTACCTCTGTTGCTGCCCGCTCCCCTGCTGCCGCCGCGGTGCAGCCACCACGACTGACTGGGGACCCTCCACGGCCAACCAGGTACTCACCCAGCCCAAGATGGCAGCACTGTGTGGGAGGGTCTTCTTCCCTGGCTGCGCTAGTTGCGCTAAAGGAAGTGATGTCATGCCGTTGGCTGTCGGTGAGGGCAACATCATCATCATGGCCAGCGGAAGTGACATCATTCCTTAGACTGGAAGTGACGTCGTTGTAGTCTTTGGGTGGTGGCACTAGTGAGAGCGAGGGCTGGTCCGGTCGCATGGCTCGCACACGGCGATCGTTGCCGGTGATGCCGGAAGTTGGGCCGCCGGGGCTGGGAAGGCCAGAAGTGGCTGCGGGGGTAATGGTCTCGCCCAGCAATGGCACGTGGCAGGGACTGTGAGGTGGGGGGGAGGTCGTAGAGGGCTGTTGAGCTGCCGGCTGGCTTTGAGAGGCATACTTTGGTGAAGTGGCCTTTCTTGCCACATCTCAAACAGTACTGGTATTTGGCTGGGCAGTTTTGGCGTGATCGACGATCAGACCCACGCCGGGACCCACAGTAGTGGGCGCCCGCAACAGTGGTGTTTTCTTCCCCAGCTTGATGCAGGGCTACAGAAGCCAAATGTGGTGACCACATGGAGGCCTGAGGAAGCCTGGAATCGAAGGCTTTGGTGTGCAGGGCTGCTGCCTCCAGGGTTTGGACTACCTCCACTGATTTGGCCAGGGAGTAGATATTGTCCTCCAGCAGCTTCTGCCTGATGGCCCTCGTGCGTAGCCCTCAGATGAAGGCGTCTCTGATCAGCCTCTCGACCTCCCTTTCATTTACCCCAGGTTCAGCCAGACAAGGTCAGGCCAACTCACGCAGGGCTGCCAGGTAGGACTTGGACGTCTCCCCAGGTAGTTGGCCTCGGATACTCAGGAGGTACCTTGCAGAGATCACATTTGTGGGAGGTTTATACATGATCTCAAGGGTGTTTATCGCTTCCAAGTAACCAGTGCAGTCTTTGAGTGCCTGGAAGGCTCAGGGATCCAGCTTTGATCGGAGTAAGACCAGCCTCTTTTGATCAGTGTCCAGGATGTCATCAGCGTGAGGCTCGACGATCGCTTCAACTGTGTGTCGCCAGATCTCGAAGCGTGTTTGTGCTTCCGGGTGACGTGGGTCGATTTTGAGGCTCACGGCTCTCAGGAGCTTTTCAATAGCAACTTAAGAATTTATGTCGAATAAATTGTGGTGCGCTGTCGGTCAGAAGCAAACACACAAAACATAAAGTCTGTACAGCAGGCTTTATTCAATATAAATTTCCACAGAGCCAGCTGTGAGGTGAACTGCTGTAAACTCTGAGAGTGTCTTCGAAGGGCTGCCTCAGGCTTATATCCTGGAGGGTGATTGGCAACCAACCAGGCGGGGCTTGGTCTATTCAGGTCGGCTGATTGACATCTGGCCCAGGTGTTGTCTTGACCCATGCTCTTCTGCAGGTACAGAGGTTTCCCCTGCAGTAGGCCACACGTGTCAAACTCTGGCCCGCGGGCCAAATTTGGCCCGCAATATAATTATATTTGGCCCGCAAGATCATATCAAAAATGTATTAGAGGTGGCCCGCTGGCCGCCGCGCCAGTATAGCGCATGCACAGTAACCACTGTGTCCCAGGGTGAGAGAGAGAGAGAAAAATCCTGGTCCTTGAAAAGTAGTGGTGGGTGGTTTTATAAACATGCTGTCATGTCCCCCCACCCACCCCCCCACCACAGCGCGGCCTGGCCGGTGTCAGGGGAAGCCAAGGCCGCTTCCCAGTTCCTGGAACCGGAGGCCTTGGGCCTGACCTCGCCAGGACCTTTGCCCACTCCCCCTCCCTGCCGCAGGCCAACCCGTGACTCACGGTGACGGGGCCGCTGATCTGCCAAGATGCCGCCCTGCAGCGAGAGCTGATGCCCCCGCATTGTCGTTGTCCAACCCGATCGCCCGCAAACCCCGCCCTCCCGCACACAGGCCTGAGTAAGTATTATGAACTTTAATCTCAGGATAAAACGATCTTCCAATAGTTTCATGTCACAGTGATAAATATATTCCTGGTTAAAAATGGTCCTGCACCTGGATACAAGCTCATTAGGCATAAAACTTGAAAAGTGTGTAAATCAAAGGATATCTGTACCAATGGAAAAAGGGCATGGCAAATGACCCTGCTAGAGTTCATGCCCACAATCAGTCACCCATTTGATTGTTTCAGGAATCGTGTTATTCTCCCACATTCTCAATAGCCCTCAGATTTTACTATTCGACAGCACACTAGCAACATTTGACAAATCCTCTATAGAAAAATATTATTTATTGAATATTTTATTTCTCATTTGTTAATGCTTCTGGAAAGAGTTTATCCAAAACTATTATTAAACATTTATTTTAATAAGAAAAAGTTTAACATTACATATGTTGAAAGAAGAGAAAACATGCAGATCTTGTTGAAAATTTTCAATAAATATTTAGTTCGGCCCTCGACTTAGTCCAAGTTTTTAATTTTGGCCCTCCGTGAATTTGAGTTTGACACCCCTGCAGTAGGCCATTGGTGTACCACCACAGATGATGTGCAGATTGGTGGGTTAATTAACCACTGCAAATTGCTTTCTGGAGCACAGCAGAATGGAGGAATCTGGAGCACTTGAGGGGAGTGCAGGGAGAATAAAATGGGAGTAGTGTGAGACATGATCCAATTGACAGGGGTGAAGGTGAAATGTTTAGGGCATAGATTGTCAAGGTGGGGTGTATGCCCCTCTGTTGGGGCGTGGAAATATTTTGGTGGAGCGTGGGGCTTTAGAATATTTTAGTGGGGTGTAGGAATGTTTTGGGAAATAATTAAAAAGTTGGTTTGAAAAAATAATCTCGTTGTGCTGGTGTGAAAGATGTGATTTGGCAACACTATCAGTACCACACATCGTGGTAACTTCCAAGTAAAATCACTTTGTTCTTTTTATTTTCATAACGTGTCTTTGCTCTTCCGATGTTTCTCTGTTATTTCTCTTATTTTAACTGTTGTTATCCTTGGTTAACATTATAATTATATTTTTTCTGACTGGTCTTACTATCATCCACTCCAAATTATCCCATTGACAATGAGGATTCCACATTATCTCAACAATCATGGCTCTGTCTATACCCCTTTACTTTTTCAGTTCAGTAGTGAGTGAGACTTGTATCTGTATGTATCTTTGTGCACTAGCATATTGATGGGGGTGGGGTGGGGGTGGGGGTCCACTCCAGGTGCCAGCCTGAGGGGGACACCAAAATATGGAAAAAAAAGATCCCAGAAAGTAAAGCACGAGGCTAGCCCCGTTTTGATGGACTCTCTGCAAGAAAAAAAATGCCAGAAACCACGCTCATGTCTTTTCATGTTTTTTTAGGCTCAGTATTCGTCCTTTGATTCGATCATTACTTTTATTACATTTTGCTAAGACATAATAAAATATTGAATGATTGTCAAAGGGAAACTATTTCAAAAGGTTTATGGAACTGTTTGATCTCCTCAGTGAGTTTTTGAAGGAGAAAGCTGAAATGAAGCTCTTGCTAACAACAGATGGTAAAGCTTATGTGAGTTACTTGACTGTGATGCACTGTTGTGACAGTAAGTAGACACAAGATTCAAAGACTAAACAACTGGCTTTATTCAGCTTAAAGTCTCTGCTGTGGCTAGCTGTGCCCTGCTCCCGAGTGACTGATCTCGAGAAGGGTTGGATGTGGTTTATATCCCGGGTAGATGATTGGCAGTCGGCCGGCTGGGATTTGGTCCATTCAGGTCAACTGATTGACAGCCAGCCAGGTGTTGTCTGTCCTCCGTGATGAAGCTCTCTGCAGGTACACAGGTCGCCTCCTGTAGTAGGCTAGTGGTGTATCACCAGATTCACCCCCTTCTTTAAAATTGTCTAGTGGGGGGGAGGTTACATAACAATCTTCCACAGGACCATACATATTTACAAGTTTAGATGGTCCGGCGGCCATCAGAGTCTCTGTGACCGTCGCAGGGTTGGCTCCTGGTCAAAGGTCAGCGAGAGTGCGCGGGAGCTAGTCGGGAGGGCTGGGGCAGGTTCGGAATGCTGGTGTGGCACAGCGTGGTGGGTGGGGTGGCTGTGGTGACCTGAGTCAAAACATGTGTGAGGTGTTGGAGGGGCGGAGTAGAGAAGTCATCTCTCGTGGTTTGAGTGTGCAAGGGGTGCCCAAGGTGGGGAAAGCGTGGCAGGCCAATGTGGTCCTGGGTGTCCCACGGATGCGAAGCAGGGGAGATGCATCGGGCCGGTGTGGTCCTGTGGCAATGGAGGCTGTTGTGCTGCAGTGGGTGCTCCCGCTGGTGCCAGGTCCCTGGTCGAGAAGGTGTTCTCTCTGCCGCTGGGGTACCTGACGTAGGCGTAGTTGTGGTTTGTGTGTAGGAGGAACACCTACTCGACCAGGGGGTCAACCTTGTGGGCCCGTGCATGTTTACGCAGGAACACCGGACCTAGGGACGTGAGCCATGCTGGGAGGGAGATTCTAGCTCAGAACTGTGGAGGGTTCATGAGAAGAAGGTGACAGGTTGAGAGTAGCGATAAGGGCCACATCAGAGGCATCACACTCCACCTGGAAGGGGGTGTCTTTGTCCACGGCCTGCATCGTGACGTCTGTGATGTCCTGCCTGATGCAAGTGAAGGCTGCCTGTGGGAGGGGAAAGGTTGTGGCCTGGGCCACTGGGCAGACCTTGTGCGAGAAGCAAGAAACCCATTGTGAGTAATAGGAGAAAAGACCAAGGCATCTGCGGAGGGTCTTGAGGGTGTGTGGGAGGGGTAGCTCCATTAAAGGGTGCATGTGCTCTTGATCAAGGGGTGATGACACCATGTGCCATGATGTACCCCAGGATGGCGAGGCGGGTGGTGCTGAACATACACTTCTCTTTAGTGTAAGTGAAATTCAGCTCTTCAGCCATCCAGAGAAATCTCTCCAAGTTGGCAACGTGGTCCTGCTGATCGTGGCCACAGATGGTGACATTGTCCAGGTATGGGAAGGTCACTTTTAGTTTGTGCCAGTCTACCATGCGGTCCATTTCGCACTGGAAGACAGAGACCCCGTTAGTGACCCTGAACGGAACTCAATGGAACTGGTAGAGATGCCTGCCTGCCTCGAAGGTGGTGTAGGACTTGTTCTGTGCATGGATCGGGAGCTAATGATAGGCCGACTTCAGGTTGATTGTGGAGAAGACCCTGTAGTGGGCTATCTCATTGACCATGTTGGCTATCATGGGTAAGGGGTAGGTGTCCAGCTGGGTGTACTGGTTAATGGTCTGACTGTAGTCTACGACCATTCTTGGTTTGCTGCTCCCTTTGACCACCAGGATCTGGGCTCTTCAGGGACTGGTGCTGAGTTCTATGATGCTCTCCGCCAGGAGCCACTTTACCTCTACCTTAATGAATTCTCTATCAGCTGCGCAATAGCGCCTGCTTCTGGCCATTATCGGTTTGCAGTCTGGCATGAGGTATATGAAGACGATGCGCAGTGTGGAGAGGCTGCAGGTTGGCCAGGGCTGGTTGGACGGGGCGCTGTGGAGTGTGAGTTGGGGATCAGGGCCCCCCAAAGGCGAGGGTGATGCTCTGCAGGTGACACTGAAAGTCTAAACCCAGGAGGACTGAGGCACAGATCTTGGCCATGACCAGGAGCCTGAACCTGTTGTATGTCCCCCCCCCCCCCCCCCCTCCACAGTCGGATCAATGGAGCAGCGCCCGAGGGTATTTATAGAGCAGTCCTGGGTGGCGAAAGTGATAGCAAAGGTGGTAGAGTAGATTTTGAGTCTCAAAGTTCGGGCTACATTCGGGTCTATGAAGCTCTCAGTGCTGCTGCTGTCGAATAGTCATTTTGTTACCTGACCATTGAATCGTCCATCATGGAGTACCCGAGGCTGTGTGGAATGTCTCTCGTCAGTGTGGTGGCCACTAGGACCATCTCGGGGTCCAAGCCACTTCTCCCTAACAGTTTAGACGAGTGGCGGACAGTGGTGTCCTTTGTAGGCATGGGGTGTGGTGAGTGGCGATCAGCGGCATCTGCAGGCATGGGGTGCTTTAGGAGGGTGGTCTGGTCAGCACCTGTGTTGACCATGTCATCATCATTGTCGTCGGTGCTAGTAGAGTCATCAGTGTGGGTAGGGTAAGCCTGGGTGGCCCAAGCTGGGCTTACCCGTCGGTCGTGCCGTTCGTGCGGGAGGAAGTGATGTCATCACATCGTCCGTCAAAGAAGGTGACGTCATCTCAATGGCCATCGGTGGTGTGACATCATCACGCAAGGTGGACGTGACGTCATTCCAGAAGACAGAAGTGCCATCATTGTAGTCCAGGGCTGGCATGGCTGTGGGTGGTGCCGCGCTCGTGGTGAGCACATGGCAATAGTTCCTGGCGGGGCTGGAAGTGGTGCTGCCAAGGCCAGGGAAGAGGGAAGTAGCTGCACGGGCAATGGCGCTGCTTGGCACTCCCACGTGGCGGGGCTTGGGTGGGGGGGGGGGCTTGGTCGTAGAGGGCTGCTGAATTTCCGACAGGTTTAGAAAGGCATACTTTAGCAAAATGGCCTTTCTTGCCACACTTTTGAGCAGTACTGATTTCTTGCCGGGCAGTTTTGGCATGATCATCAATCTGACCCACACCGGGACCCACAGTATTTACACAGGCGCAGGACACCTGCAGCAGCGATTCTCTCATCTACTAGTTGGTTTTGGGTCATAGCTGCGGACTGGACTATCCACGTAGAGGTCTGAGGGAGTTGGGTGTCAAAGGCTTTGGTGTGGAGGACTGCTGCCTCCAAAAATTGGACTACCTCCACAGTTCAGGCCAGGGAGTAGATATTGTCCTCTAGCAACTTCTGTCGGTCGGTTCTTGAGTGCAGGCCTTGAACACAGACATCCCTGACCAACCTTTCAATCTCCTTTTCGCTTATCCCAGGTTCTGCCAGACATGGTGGGGCCAGCTCACACGGGCCTCCCTGGTAGGATTCGGTTGTCACTCCTGGCTGTTGGGCACGGATACTCAGGAGGTATCTGGTGTGGACTACGTTCATTGGCGGCTTGTACATAGCCTCCAAGGTGTCCATTGCTTCCGAGTATTCTGAGCAGTCCTTGAGGACCTGGAAGGCACGGGGACCCAACTTAGAGCAGATCAGTTTGAACTTCCTCCTGTTGGAGTCTAGGATATCATGTGTGTGCTTCCAGGTGACATGGGTCGACTTCGAGGCTCCCAGCACTTAGGAGTTTCTCCATAGCAGGTTAAATTTAAGCTGAATAAATTGTGATGCACTGTTGTGACAGTAAGTAGACACAAGATTCAAAGACTGAACAACAGGCTTTATTCAGCTTAAAGTCTCTGCTGCGGCTAGCTGTGCCCTGCTCCCAAGTGACTGACCTCAAGAGGGGCCGGATGTGGCTTATATCCTGGGTAGATGATTGACAGCCGGCCAGGTGTTGTCTGTCCTCTGTGATGAGGCTCTCTGCAGGTACAGTGGTCGCCCCCTGCAGTAGGCTAGTGGTGTATCACCACATTGAATTTGTACATTGAACAAGCAACTCCAAGTAGCAAATATGTCACTCGTTGATGCAAAAACAAAGATATTTGGATTCATGACACTTCTAGAATTTTGCCAAACGAATATTTCTGCAAGAAATTTCACTCAATTCTATTGGTTGAATAAGTGTGAGGTAACTAATGCTGCTACAAATGTCATGGATGACCATTTGAAAATGTTGGTTACTGACTTCAATGATAGATTTTTGTGATTAAAAGGCAATGGATTTTCCCTCTTGGTTAACTCAGCCATTGCGGGTGGACTTATCTGAAGTCCAGTGCAATACCAAGAGGAGTTATCTGAGTTACAACATGATGAATCTGTGAAAGCTCTATTCAAAGTGAAAGGAATCTTGATGTGGCTGCCTAACGAGATCGAACATAAATATCCAAACTCGACTACTTTAGCAAGGGAACTATTGATACATTTTTCCATGTCTTATTTAGTAGAATGTGGCTTCAGTGCTGTTAGTGATTTGCTACAAGCTAAGAGAAACTGACTGGAGATTTAAGGTTGAAACTAACAAAATTAGTCCCTCGAATCAAAAGAATCTGCAGCCAGCGTCAGGGGGAAGGTTCCCACTGAAGTGACGACAATTGTTGAATGTGTGTTTGAGATGGTTGACATATTGAAGTTGTAGTTGAATATGAAATATGTGTTCCAGTGTATTCCTGACCTTCTTCTTTCTTTGGCTTGGCTTTGCGGACGAAGATTTATGGAGGGGGTAAAAGTCCATGTCAGCTGCAGGCTCGATTGTGGCTGACAAGTCCGATGCGGGACAGGCAGACACGGTTGCAGCGGTTGCAGGGGAAAATTGGTTGGTTGGAGTTGGGTGTTGGGTTTTTCCTCCTTTGTCTTTTGTCAGTGAGGTGGGCTCTGCGGTCTTCTTCAAAGGAGGTTGCTGCCCGCCGAACTGTGAGGCGCCAAGATGCACAGTTTGAGGCGCTATCAGCCCACTGGCGGTGGTCAATGTGGCAGGCACCAAGAGATTTCTTTAGGCAGTCCTTGTACCTCTTCTTTGGTGCACCTCTGTCACGGTGGCCAGTGGAGAGCTCGCCATATAACACGATCTTGGGAAGGCGATGGTCCTCCATTCTGGAGACGTGACCCACCCAGAATAGCTGGATCTTCAGCAGCGTGGACTCGATGTTGTCGGCCTCTGCCATCTCGAGTACTTCGATGTTAGGGATGAAGTCGCTCCAATGAATTTTGAGGATGGAGCGGAGTCAACGCTGGTGGAAGCGTTCTAGGAGCCGTAGGTGATGCCGGTAGAGGACCCATGATTCGGAGCCGAACAGGAGTGTGGGTATGACAACGGCTCTGTATACGCTTATCTTTGTGAGGTTTTTCAGTTGGTTGCTTTTCCAGACTCTTTTGTGTAGTCTTCCAAAGGCGCTATTTGCCTTGGCGAGTCTGTTGTCTATCTCGTTGTCGATCCTTGCATCTGATGAAATGGTGCAGCCAAGATAGGTAAACTGGTTGACCGTTTTGAGTTTTGTGTGCCCGATGGAGATGTGGTGGGGGGGCTGGTAGTCATGGTGGGGAGCTGGCTGATGGAGGACCTCCGTTTTCTTCAGGCTGACTTCCAGGCCAAACATTTTGGCAGTTTCCGCAAAACAGGACGTCAAGCGCTGAAGAGCTGGCTCTGAATGGGCAACTAAAGCGGCATTCACTTGCAATAAATGATTCAATTAAAACTTCTTTTGAATATATAACTTTTTTCTGCTAATGGTGGGGCATACATTTTTTTTGAAAAATTAGTGTGTGGCCTTGGGCAAAAACGGTTGAGAACCTCTGGTTTAGGGGAAACCTCTTCATGAAGAGAGTGGTGAGAGGATGGAACAAGCGGCCAGTTCAAATATTTCAACATTTAAGAAAAAAATGTAGATAGGTCCATGGATGGGAGGGAGATGGAGGGCTATAGTCCTCACACAGGTCAGTTGGACAATAGTTTAGCACAGACTAAATGGGCCAAAGGGCCTGTTCACACCTCCTTCATCACCACAGTCCAGAGCCTCAAACTAGCCTTTCAAGCGAAGCAACACTTCACTTGTGTATCCGCAGGATTGATTTACTGCATCCGGTGCTCCCTTTGTGGCCTTCTCTACATCGGAGAGACTGGGTGCAGATTGGGAGATCACCGCAGAGCATCTTCACTCCAACCGCACCAGCAACAGAGACTTCCCAGTATCCACCCATTTCAGTTCTGTGTCACACTCCCAAACTCACATGTCTGTCCAGTGCCTTATGGACTGTCCCAACAAGACCACCCGTAAATTGAAGGGACAACACCTGATTTTTCGTCTTGACACTCTCCAGCCACATGGCATTAATATCGACTTTTCCGGTTTATGCTAACCTGCTCCCCTCTCCCCCACCCCCTTCCCTTCCCCTTTTCAGTTCTCCACCCTCCCTTTCTCCAGCCACCCCTCCTCCCCTTGATCTCTGCTCTCCCCTCCCTTCCTTCTCCATCTATCCCCTCCTGCCTTTGTGATCACCCCTCCCTCCTTCATACTCTTTTGCTCGGACACCTGCCAAAATGTTTCCAAAACATCGGTTCTGTATTTTTACCTTTGCTGTATAAAGGACACTGCTTGACCTGCTGAGTTTCTCCAGCTTTGTGTGTCTTTATTTTTAACTCTGTTTCTGTGCTACAGTGTTCAATATTTCAGGGGTAAAAATGTGACAGACGAGATGTCATATGCAGGGTGAATTGGGGGTGGGGGTTAAAGGAGATGTGTGGGGAAAGCTTTTTTTAAACAGAGTGGGAGCTGCCTAGAGCAGGCAGCCAGGAGCAATGGTGAAGATAGATACGAGAAATGTTCAAGTAGCTTCCAGGTAGACATGTGAATCTTATGAGAATGGAGGAAAATAGATCATGTTCAAGCTGCAGAGTTTTCGTTTGATTTAGGTTATGAACAGGCCGAGAACCTTCATGGCGACATGGTGATATAGTGTTTGGCCCAAAGCATTGATGGTCTATTGCCTGAGACACTGAATTTCTCCAGAATTTTGTGCATATGGCCCAGGCAAGCTGCCTCCAGCCATGGCTTACAAATAAAGAATGCACTCACTCGTTTCCTTCAGCACACCATGAAGTTGACTTTCTTTTTATTATTCACTGGACTCAACTCCTCAAACACCACCCAACTAAACCCCTCTGACCTTTTCATTGGCTCAATGCCACATGGCTGATCCTGACCTTCTCACTCTCCTCCTTCTGCAATCCTTCACCTGTTTACTGATGCTTATCACAGCCACGCATTAGCTCAGTGCATCTATCGTCTACATCATCAGCGGCTCCCAACAAAGGTAAATATGTGACTGCAACAAATGTGATTTTTATGTGTAAGCTCCTTCCTGTGTTACTCAAACAGTCATGAGAGTTTATTGCATTACACTCAGTTCAATGAGCAGATGCACCAACGTCCGTACACGCTACAGCCACACAGGTATGTAACAAACACCAACTACAAAGGTGTACCTTAAATTACTACAATATGACAAGACAGAGAGATGAATAACAGAGGTAATAGATGCCTCCACCTCCAACATAGTATCCACCATTTCTGCCACCTACACCATGATCCCACCACATTTTCCCCTCTCCACCTTCCTCAGGGTCCGCTCCCTCTGGCACTCCCATGACCACTCATCTCTTTTTTACCAATTGCCCCCTCTGTACCTACCCCTGTGACCGCAAGAAATGCTCCACTTGTGCCCACACCTCCTCCCTCATCACCATTCAGGGCCCCAAACAGACATTCCAAGCAAAACAGCACTTGTGAATCTGCAGAGGTTATCTAAGCCAATGGAGCAGAAGGTCAACGTGACCTCAACATCCATGTATCAGCCAGCATTAACTAAAAACCATACCTTGCCCCCCACCCCCCCCCCCCACCCTCTCTCTCTCTTTGCCAGAATCTGTGTTCTGATCTAGTCTGGTTGAATACTAGTTGAAGGTGTTCTCTCTTGGCCAGTTCAATGAGTTCTTCCCCGATATGTGCAGCAAACAATTGAGATTTGTCTCATGTATCTCTGATAAAGCAGCCTTGCTTTCTAATGACTGGACATTCGGCAGTAGTATGGATGGCAGGGGAAGTGTCTCAGTCCCTGCATTTCCAGGGTGACCAGCATGATGGGGGCCTTTGTGATGTTGGCTGCCTTCTTGAGACAACTCCTCACATAGATGTCTGCAATGGATGGGAAGTCAGACCCCGTGATGGATCTGGTTATGTTTGCTGCCTTCTAGAGCCTTCTGTGCTCCTGGACATTTGGGTTACCAAACCATCTGTGATGCCACTAGTCAGCATACTTGCCACAGTGCACCCAGAGATGTTTGATGGAGTATTGGATGAGGTGCCAAATCTCCTCAGAGTTCTCAGAAAGTAAAGGTGTTGGTGTTGCCTTCTTCACTGATGCCTCGATGTGTTCCAAGCGAGGTCCCCGATATGTGGACCTGCAGGAATGTGAATCTAAACTTCTGTCCCATCAATGTGAACAGGTACTTGGCCCATCAACCTCTCCTTCCAAACGTCAACCCTTTGGTCTTGCTGGCGTTGAGAGCGAGACACCACACCACCAGTTTCCTTATTCTGACCTGTCATTTCCCATTATTTGGCCCCCAACGGTGGTGCCATTTGTGAATTTATAGATGGCGATGAAGCTGAACTTGGTGAGTGTACAGGGAATAGAGCAAAGCACTAAGCTGTGGCTTGGGGTGCCCCTGTGTTGCCGGTCAGTGAGAAGATGATGTTATTGATTAGCACTGATTGGGGTCTGTTGGGGATTAAGCAAATAAACACTTCTTGATCTTTCCCCCCATTAAGTAGGCAATTAGAAGTCTCCTCCATCTGACAGCTATCTCTGTGCCTGGAGACTTCTTACAGTAAAACCCTCAAGAGTATCAAGATGAAATACATTGCTTCCTGGAGCTATCAGGCAGCTCATGAATAATTAGTTCCGTGTGCATCTTGTGTTTACATCCTGACTGGTGGAGGAATGATATTGAGGCATAGACTAACCATTCAATAGCACAAAGGATGGTATATATCCAGACAAATAATGCCAAATGGGTGAGGTGACTCAGTACCCAAATGATGCCAGATACAGTTCTGCATGCACTTTCAGATTTCTTATCAGAGTATGTACATGGCACTACATACAATCCTGATCTGGGCAAAGTAGAATTACCACTTATTGGTAGTGCAAAAAGAAACTGTGCCCAGCGTTCACTTGTAAATAAATAAATAATTGTAAACAAATGACTGTGCAATAGAGAGCAAAAAAATAACGTGGAAAAAGTTGGAATCCTTAAGTGCTACTTCTGCGGTCAACAGAAACCTCCCTGGAAGTGCTGCCCTGCCAAGGAAACAGTGTGCTCAGGGTGTACCAAAGTCTGTAAGTCCAGACCTTCCCCTCTCTCTAGCAGCGTCAGGGACCCAGGTGGGCTCTGACTGGGTTGGACCCTTTTCAAATCGCCATGTAACTTGGTCGCTAACCATGCAAATTGCCCAGTTAACCCCATTTTATATGGCTATTTGAAAGGGCCCTAATGCCTCTATTTCCTCAGGAATTTGTGGAGGTTTGGTAGGACATCAGAAAACCTGGCAAATTTCTACAAGTGTGCTGACCAGATGCATCACAGTCTGGTATAAGTACACTAATACTCCTGAGCATAAAGTCCTGCAAAACATAGTGGAGACACCTCAGGACATCACAGGCAAAACCCTCCCCACCATCGAGCACATCCACAGGGAACACTGCTGTTGGAGAGCAACAGGAATCATCAAAGACCCAGACCACCTTGCACACACACACTGGCACCACCAGGTTCAGGAACAGCTGCTACCCCTCCACTATCAGATTCCTCAACGACAAACTCAATCAGGGACTTTTTTAAGGATTCTTAATTGATTATTGTTTTTTCCCCTTCATCACTGCATTGCACAGTTGGTGTTTACGTGTACGTTGAGTGTAGATTTTATTGCACAAACAACAAGTGGTAATTCTGCCTTGCCTGCAGGAAAAAGAGTGATGTCAGAACCATAGAACATGACAGTACAGAAGCAGGCCCTTCGGCCCTTCTAGTCCGTGGCCGGCTATCATTCTCTCCCGTCTATGTATGTGATAATAAATCTGAAATCTGGAGGAATAGGGAGAGCAAATTATGAGATCTCAAAAGCAACTGATCCAGCAGATCGCTTGCATTTGCGATTTATTTTCGGAAATACTACGCACACTCTTTAGTCTTGGGAAAATTAATCAAGACAGACAATCAGGTGATGTCGCTTTAAGAGATTTCGCGCAACGCTATATCACAGGAGGGGTGCCGCTTTAAGGGATTTGAACCCGACGCGCGCGGGCGGGAAATGTTGCTACCGTCACCCAAGGTGCAGCGCGGCAAGATGGCGGCGGTATGGGAGCGGAGCCTGCTGGAGATCGGCAGCGCCGAGCGGGACTTCCCAGCGTGGCGGGAAGTACGGGCCGACCTGGGTGAGCAGAGGAGCGGATCGGCGGCTCGGCGGAGACCTGGGAGCGGCCGCTTGGGCAACCCGACCCCGTTCCCCCCATCTGCTGGACCCCGCTCCCTCCTCCTTTCCTCTCCCATCTCCTGCCCTGTTTCCCGCCCCCGTTTTCTCTCTCTCCTTCCCTCCAATGATCTTTTCACCCTGATTCTCTTGGCTCCATTATTAACATATCCCGTGTAGAATTTGTTGATATTGTCCTTGATGTGGAGGCAAAAGCTGACTGGTACACGTTGCTGCAGCGTGCATTGCAGAAGCTTGCCAACCATCTGCAAAGTCGAACAGCATTGTGGTAATACATCAGGACCTGTGGGTCGTGCTCTATCATCTGTTAGAAATGACCCATTCATTGAACATCACTGTTAAATTGCTGCTTCCCCATTACTAACTGTTCATTTTCTTCATCAAATTTATGGAACATGTCAACGTTTAGCACTTGCAGCTGATTTTCTTCATAGTTTTTATATTTATTGCACGTGTCATATACTTGGGACTTCTTAATGTCTGTGAGCTGAGGATTAAAGACTGTTGTACTGTCGGTTCTGCAGGTGTTAGTGCAGTCCCAGGAGTGAAGTACTCTGATAGTGCTGGTGGATTTTTCTATGAAGAAAGTGGGAAGCTGCAATCCGTGACCAGAAATCGGTTCATACACTGGTGGGTATTTCCTGCAGCGGAATCCCTGGGGTTTGTATCAGTGTTGGAGATTGTCGCGTGACAATGGAGGTACTGCGATAAAATACTGTGGACTTCGCTCAGTGGGAACAGCAGGCTGCTTGCTTCTTATCAGTGCTCTCTTGCAGTATTATCCAACTGAGGTATAACTTGCTGTGGGACGCTGATGCTTGGTGTTTATTTGCAAGGTGCAGCTACAATGGATTGGACAAGGATTTGGCCGTTGTTGGTGGCACGTTACCGAAAATTTGAGCTGAATTTACAAGATCTCTGATGAGCTTTGACACTGGTCAAGCAGCCAGCTTAAAAAAAGGATGTTGTCTTCAGGATTGGAGTTATCTTCGAAATGCTTCACGCATCTCTCCAATCTGTTGCTTTCAAACTTGTATCCCAGTACTTGGGATACAAGATTGTGTATTGAGAGATGTAAATGTTATTGCTAAATAGGCCCATATTGTCTCTACAGTTATCTGACAAATATTCCAGACATCTCTTTTTTTGTAACTTTATTTATCGCACAATGAACCATATCAACAAAAATATGTACAAATGTTTGTCATTGAATATACATAGTGACATTTTCCCTCTTTTCTCCCCCCTGCCCTCCCTCCTCTAAATCCAATAAATATTAAACATATAAAATACAAGAAAACAACATCTTCACACAAAAGAAAAATAAAAAAAGAAAGTTGTGTCATCTACTTTTACACATTAAATCTGATCATGTTTATCTTTTTATCACTTTAGGAGATGGAGGTCCGAGATTGGCATTTTCTGATATATTTCATATATAGTTCCCAAATTTGTTTGAACAATGTATATTTCCAGACATTCTGTGGATCTATAGAATTGTTATCTGTTGACATTGATTGGCTTGACAATGCAGCATTCTTTAATTGTAGCTCAAGTATGCAAGCTTCTGTGGAAAATAGAATAAAGGTCCAGCATAAAAACGGCATTCTCCATCTGGTCTCAAAGACATCCACTGGTAAAACAATTCAACCAGTTTAAAATCAGGGCAGTGGAGGGTTATGGGCTGTGAGGGAGAGAAGAGTTAGATTTGGAATAGATTTACACAGGTTGGCACAACATAATGAGATAAAGGGCCCATACTATCCTTTTCTATATTAAGTGGTAATCATTGGCTCCTTCACGAAGGTCACAGTTTCAGCCTACTCTGAGATGTTTTCAGCCCTCTACATTTGTTTTTAGAGAAAGGGAATCTTGTAAGCCTGCTTCTCTCAAAGTGTATTGACATAGGGGTGAGTTCTGTACTTTATTCTACTGGTGTGTTCACCTCCCCTCTGCTTGTTGCATGATTTCACCATCATTGGGAAAGATTTCAAGTACTGACGCTATGTCCGATGTCCTTAGGACCAGCTCGGGTGACATGGTGCAGCTGACCGAACAGTCTTTGGATACCAATCTCCTCAACAACACAGTGCGCCTCAAATTCCTAAACTGCCAAGTGCTGCCGGGTGGAGTCCACGTGCATGAGACTCACGACCACGTGACTTTACTCATTGCCACCAACCAGACTGTGCACAGGATTGTACTTCCTCACCCCTCCCGCATGTACCGAAGTGTAAGTAGTCACTTGAATGTGGTGGAGTGTTTCTGACAAGGTTGTTGGCTGGATCACAAGAGTGTGCTACCTTGTGGCAGAGTGCATTGAGTGCATGGCACATGTTCGCATGGGTAGAATGGTTCCAGAAGAAACCTGGCTTACAGTCACATTCTGCATCTGTCATACAATAGTCACGTTTCCCCTCAAATTAGATTTTTTTTATTGTTCAGAAAGTATTGGCTGCTCTAAACTTCACGTCCTTGAAGCTGGAGTCTGTCTTGTGTAAAGCCTTGGGCACAAGATTCCATTTTTTGTCTTGTATGCAAAGTACACAAATTTTTTTTCCTCCGTTTACCCCATAACGATGCACAAAGAGCCACTGCTAGTCCAACACCCCTATAAAGATTAAAAAAAGACACAAAAGAGAGCCACTTTAGAAACATCGAGTGTCTGTGGATTGGCTACCTCCTCTGATACTGCCACCTCTTGTGTTCACGTAATCTCTGCAGGCGCTCTGCCTCCTGTGGTGAACCTCAGTTCCAGGCTCCGTAGTCTCCCTCCGTGACCCCTGGTTCCAACTCCTTTTCTCCCCCCCCCGCCTGATGTGATTGAATTGTCAGCACCTGAGGCCCTTTGGGAGCCCTGTTCACCATTGACACCCTCACGGATCTTGATGCCGATACCCGGTTCCCACGAGCCGGTCTCCAGTGGCCCACATTCTGGTGTCTGCCTCAGTCCACTGCTCTCCTTGCAGCCCTCTTGGTCTGGGTGCCAAACCTCCGACATAAAGGTCTCCACCAGCTCCACCTTCCAGGTGAATGAATCCTGAACAAGGTCGATGGGCATGAAAGCGAGGCACCAGGATCCTGGGTAGGAGCACTGAAAGGCAGCATGACAGCTCCCCCTGCTCCTTCTGAGTCAGCAGTCACGCTGCCATTGCAAAAGCTGCAACGTCGTGAAGGATTGTCTGCTCTAAGTCAGACTCTTGGCTCCCAGTTCCTACCACTAGACACATGCAGGGGTACCTTGGGTACAAGACACTTCAAAGCATTGTAACAATGTACTTTAATACATTCCAATCCTAGAAATATTCTTTTACCTAGAACTCTTATGCAAATGTGTGGATAAAATATTTAAAAGGGATATATAAAATGATAAATGGGAAAGATCTTTATTGGTAATAAGTGAACATTATTTATCTAAGAAAATATTTGTCTAATGTAGTTTGCACTTTAGTCTTTTTTCATCATGAATATCTTTATAACATCAAATACCATTTTGCAATTCTTAACGAATTCTAATGCTTCTCTCGATGTTTGGTTCTCCATCCATAAGGTAATCACAAGCATCGTTGATTTTTCCAATAAACGTTGAAGGTGAATTGTTTCATTGCCACGTCATTAACATCTTCATTTTGCAGCTAATCTTCATATAAACATTGTTGATCCATTTCTATTTTTAAAATTTTTTATTTCTCACTATAAACCACATTGATCAAGATACATACATTTTCCTTTTCAAATATATACAGTGTCGTTTTCTCCCCCCCTCCCTCTTCCCCTCCCAACCTCCCTACCTCCCCTCCCATTCATTTAAAGTTCAGAATCTAAGATACATTAAACCCGTCAAACAATGTTGTCACTCAATAAAAATAAACAAGAAATTCCACTGAGTCAGTTCTTTTCATTCTCTTCTCCTTCTGTCATTTTAGGTGGTAGATGTCCCCGGTAGGTTTTCTCTATTATGTTTCATGTATGGCTCCCATATTTGTTCAAATATTGTAATATTATTTCTTAAATTATGTTATTTTTTCTAATGGAATACATTTATTCATTTCTATATACCATTGTTGTATTCTCAAGTTATCTTCTAATTTCCAGGCTGACTTGATACATTTTTTTGCTACAACTATGGCTATCATAACAAATCTTTTTGTGCACCATCCAAATCAAGTCCAAATTCTTTGTTTTTTATGTTACTTAGGAGGAAGATTTCTGGGTTTTTTGGTATATTGCTTTTTGTTATTTTATTTAATATCTGGTTTAGATCTTCCCAAAATTTTTTCACTTTCTCACATGTCCAGATTGCATGAATTGTTGTTCCCATTTCCTTTTTACAGCGAAAACATCTGTCAGATACTGTTCGGTCCCATTTATTTAACTTTTGAGGTGTAATATATAGCCTGTGTATCCAGTTATATTGTATCATACATAACCTCGTATTTATTGTATTTCTCATAGTTCCTGAGCATAACTTCTCCCATGTTTCATTCTTTATCTTTATATTTAGATCTTGTTCCCATTTTTGTTTAGTTTTACCATTTGTTTCCTCATTCTCCTTTTCTTGTAGTTTAATATACATGTTTGTTATAAATTTTTTGATTATCATTGTGTCTGTAATCACATATTCAAAATTACTTCCCTCTGGTAACCTCAGACTGCTTCCCAATTTGTCCTTCAAGTAGGATTTCAGTTGGTAATATGCCAACACTGTATCGTGAGTTATATTATATTTATCTTTCATTTGTTCAAAGGATAATAATTTATTTCCCGAAAAGCAATTTTCTATTCTTTTGATCCCTTTTTTCTCCCATTTTCTAAAATAAAGGTTATCCCTTGTATAAGGGATTAGCTGATTTTGCGTCAGTATTAGTTTTGGTAATTGGTAATTTGTTTTATTCCTTTCTACATGAATCTACTTCCAAATTTTGAGCAGATGATGTAATACTGGAGAATTCCTACGTTGTACAATTTTTCATCCCATTTATTTCATACATGTTCGGGTATCTTCTCCCCTATTTTATCTAGTTCTAATCTAGTCCAATCTGGCTTTTCCCTTTTTTGATAAAAATCTGATAGGTATCTTAATTGCGCGGCTCTATAATAATTTTAAAGTTTGGCAGTTGTAAGCCTTCTTGTTTATACCATTCTGTTCATTTATCTAGTGCTATCCTCGGTTTCCCCCCTTTCCATAAAAATTTCCTTATTATTTTCTTTAACTCCTTGAAGAATTTCTCTGTCAAGTGTATTGGTAATGCCTGAAATAGGTATTGTATGCTTGGGGAAATGTTCATTTTAATACAGTTTATCCTTCCTATTAGTGTTCCAATGCTCTAAGTCGTCCTGTAATTTTTTTCATTAGTGGATAATAATTGAGTTTATATAGATGGCCGAGATTTTTATTTATTTGTATACCTAGGTATCGCATTGCTTGCATTTGCCATCTGAATGGTGATTCTTTCTTAAATTTTGAGAAATCCGCATTATTGATTGGCATTGCTTCACTTTTATTTGCGTTAATCTTGTATCCCGACACTTCTCCATATTCCTTCAATTTCTTATGTAATTCTTTATGTTCTTCTTTCTTTGGCTTGGCTTCGCGGACGAAGATTTATGGAGGGGGTAAAAGTCCACGTCAGCTGCAGGCTCGTTTGTGGCTGACAAGTCCGATGCGGGACAGGCAGACTCGGTTGCAGCGGCTGCAGGGGTAAATTGGTGGGTTGGGGTTGGGTGTTGGGTTTTTCCTCCTTTGCCTTTTGTCAGTGATGTGGGCTCTGCGGTCTTCTTCAAAGGAGGTTGCTGCCCGCCAAACTGTGAGGCGCCAAGATGCACGGTTTGAGGCGATATCAGCCCACTGGCGGTGGTCAATGTGGCAGGCACCAAGAGATTTCTTTAGGCAGTCCTTGTACCTTTTCTTTGGTGCACCTCTGTCACGGTGGCCAGTGGAGAGCTCGCCATATAACACGATCTTGGGAAGGCGATGGTCCTCCATTCTGGAGATGTGACCCATCCAGCGCAGCTGGATCTTCAGCAGCGTGGACTCGATGCTGTCGACCTCTGCCATCTCGAGTACTTCGACGTTAGATATGAAAGCGCTCCAATGGATGTTGAGGATGGAGTGGAGACAATGCTGGTGGAAGCGTTCTAGGAGCCGTAGGTGATGCCGGTAGAGGACCCATGATTCGGAGCCAAACAGGAGTGTGGGTATGACAACGGCTCTGTATACGCTTATCTTTGTGAGGTTTTTCAGTTGGTTGTTTTTCCAGACTCTTTTGTGTAGTCTTCCAAAGGCGCTATTTGCCTTGGCGAGTCTGTTGTCTATCTCATTGTCGATCCTTGCATCTGATGAAATGGTGCAGCCGAGATAGGTAAACTGGTTGACCGTTTTGAGTTTTGTGTGCCCGATGGAGATGCGGAGGCCCCCGTCTGGGCAGAGAGTGGGAGGCGGCGGCCCCAGTCCAGGCACAGGGAGAGCAGCAGCGTCCCCGGCCCCGGTCCGGGTGAAGGGTAGGCGGAGGCGGCCCCGATCCGGGCAGGAGCAAGGGGGAGACGGCTGCCCCGGCCTCGGTCGAGTGAGGCAGGTGGAGGCCCCGATCCGGGCAGACAGTGGGAGGCGGCGGCCCCAGTCCAGGCACAGGGTGAGCTGCGGCGGCCTCGGCCCCGGTCCGGGCAGTATGGACCGACCTAGGAGGGGAGGCAGGCCCCTCCAGCCCGGGTAAGAAACCTGCATAGGAGAAGGCCACTCCGATATAAAACCTACGACCCAAGGACCTCGCTGCCACGTCCCAGCTTGCTTGGCCACGGCACACGAACCATGGGTGTAAAGGGTGGGGCCAGTACTGCGCACACTGCACTCCACCTAAAAGCTCCTTTACGCAGGCCGAGGACAGGTCCACCTCCTCCCCCTCCACCTCCTCCCCCTCCACCTCCCCCTCCTCCCCCTCCTCCCCCTCCTCCCCCTCCTCCCCCTCCTCCCCCTCCTCCCCCTCCTCCCCCTCCTCCCCCTCCTCCCCCTCCTCCCCCTCCTCCCCCTCCTCCCCCTCCTCCCCCTCCTCCCCCTCCTCCCCCTCCTCCCCCTCCTCCCCCTCCTCCCCCTCCTCCCCCTCCTCCCCCTCCTCCCCCTCCTCCCCCTCCTCCCCCTCCTCCCCCTCCTCCCCCTCCTCCCCCTCCTCCCCCTCCTCCCCCTCCTCCCCCTCCTCCCCCTCCTCCCCCTCCTCCCCCTCCTCCCCCTCCTCCCCCTCCCCCTCCACCACCTTATTTTTATCCCTTTTATTTTATTTTCTGTTCTTATCAATTCTGCTAGTGGTTCTATGGCTAATGCGAACAATAAGGGCGATAGTGGGCATCCCTGCCTTGTTGATCTGCTTAAGTTAAATTGTTTTGATATATATCCATTTACTGTCACTTTCGCCAATGGCCCCTTATATAATGCTTTAATCCAATTAATATATTTCTCTGGAAAGCTGAATTTTTGTAATACTTTGAATAAATAATTCCATTCTACTCTGTCAAAGGCCTTCTCTACGTCTAAAGCACCGCTACTGTTGGAGCTTTATTTCCTTCTACTGCATGAATTAAGTTAATAAATTTACAAATATTGTCTGTTGTTCGTATTTTTTTAATAAATCCAGTTTGGTCTAGATTTACTATTTTTGGTACAGAGTCGGCTAATCTGTTTGCTAATAGTTTATCTATTATTTTATAATCTGTGTTAAGTAAAGATATTGGTCTATATGACGCTGGTGCGAGTGGATCTTTCCCTGTCTTTGGTATTACTGTAATTATTGCTGTTTTACATGAATCTGGTAAGCTTTGTGTTTTGTCAATCTGGTTGATTACTTCCAGGAGGGGAGGAATTAATAAATCTTTAAATGTTTTATAGAATTCTATTGGGAATCCATCCTCTCCTGGTGTTTTATTATTCGGTAGTTTTTTTATTATCTCTTCTATTTCTACTATTTAAAATGGTTCTGTTAATTTATTTTGTTCCTCTGTAATTTTGGTAGTTCAATTTTAGTTTAAAAATTCATCTATTTTGTCATCTTTCCCTTCATTTTCAGTTTGGTATAATTGTTCATAGAATTCTCTGAAGTTTTCATTAATCTCAGTTGGATTATATGTGATTTGTTTGTCTTTTTTCCTTGATGCCAATACTATTCTCTTATTTTGTTCTGTCTTAAGCTGCTACGCTAGAATTATGTGCGTTTTTTCTCCTAGCTTATAATATTTCTGTTTTGTCTTCATTATGTTCTTCTCCACCTTATATGTTTGTAGTGTTTCATATTTTATTTTTTTATCTGCCAATTCTCTTCTTTTAGTTGTCTTCCTTCATTGCTAATTCCTTTTCTATATTTGCTATTTCCCTTTCCAACTGCTCTGTTTCCTGATTGTAGTCCTTCTTCATCTTGGTTACATAACTCATTATTTGCCCTCTGATGAATGCTTTCATTGCGTCCCATAGTATAAACTTATCTTTCACTGATTCCGTATTTATTTCAAAGTACATTTTAATTTGTCGTTCAATGAATTCTCTAAAATCCTGCCTTTTAAGTAGCATGGAGTTTAATCTCCATCTATACATTCTTGGAGGGATGTCCTCTAACTCTATTGTCAATATCAGGGGTGAGTGGTCCGATAATATTCTTGCTTTATATTCTGTTTTCCTAACTCTGTCTTGCATGTGAGCTGATAACAGGAAAACAGGAATAGGTCTATTCTTGAGTATGTTTTATGTCTACCCGAATAATATGAATATTCCTTTTCCTTTGGGTTTTGTTTCCTCCATATATCCAAAAGCTGCATTTCTTGCATCGATTTAATTATAAATTTGGTTACTTTGTTCTTTCTGTTAATTTTTTTCCAATTTTTATCCATGTTTGAATCCAAATTAAGGTTGAAATCCTCTCCTATTAGTATATTCCCTTGCGTGTCTGCTATCTTCAAAAAGATATCTTGCATAAATTTTTGATCTTCTTCGTTAGGTGAATATACATTGAGTAAATTCCAAAACTCCGAATTTATCTGACATTTTATCATTACATATCTCCCTGCTGGATCTATTATTTCGTCTTCTATTTTGATTGGTACATTTTTACTGATTAATATAGCTACTCCTCTAGCTTTTGAATTATATGATGA